>NC_090984.1:3154781-3787063 GCF_041146395.1 Eulemur rufifrons | reverse complement strand
ACACACACACACACACACTCACAGAGCTGGGTTCAGGCAGAGCTGGTCCCTCCTGTGACTAGTACTTGTGTGACAGGGGCTCAGTCCAGCTCCCAGCCAGCAGGCTTTGCACTGTCTTACGGCCAAGCTGCCTGGACGCAGGCGGTGGGGAGGTTACACTGTTGTGCCTACTTCTTCCTTCGCAGCAGAGACCAACTCTGAGCGAGAAGCCAGGGGAGCCCAGGAAAGCCCAACGGAACTTTCTCCTGCTCCCTGTGGCCTCAGCCACCTGCCCTGAGGGCTGATGCTCACTCACTGGGCCACACGGGCTGAGGGCCCTGTGGCCAGCTGCACTTGGGCTCAGGGCTGGAACATCTTCAGGAACAGAGGCCCGTGGGGGGGCGTCTGCAGCTCTGGGCTGCTTGGTGGGTGAGGACAGCAGAAGGACAAACGCTCAGGAAACTCCACTCTCAGAGACTGGAGGCCGTGAGGGACAGTCACAGGACCCAGCGATGCCTTCCCCACCCCCAGGCCTCAGGAGGAAGTGGATAAGGCTTGCTCAAGGCGGCTACCGACCGGCCAGGGCTTCAGGGAGGTGGGAGGGCAGGGGCAGAAACCAGCTGGGGCCACTTGCAGAAATCCCTCCCCACAGGGGCTCACCTGACGCGCACTGCTCCTGCTGCAGCAGCCCCACCACGCCTGCTGGTCTGCAGCTGGGACAATTTCTCCACCTGGATGTGCTGTGGGGCCCTCGCCACCGGCCTCAGCTGGCCTTTCTCCCTGGGGGAGCCTGCATTTCCCTCCCGGACTCCAGGGAAGGAGGTCTCCAGGGGCTTCCTAAGTGTCTCCCATTCTTAGTTCCCAGGGGGTTGGGAGGGCCAGGATTGCCCTGGAAACAGTTCATGTGCCACTGCCTTAAAAACAGAGACACCGAGAAGTCCTTTCTCCCCTGCAGCCAGCCCAGGGTACACTCCTGATGCCTCCTCACTTCCCCTCAATGCACAGCAGGGCACACAGGTCCCCTGGGCCTGGCACTGCCCCCAAACATCAAGGCACGGCAGAGCAGTCCACCACCCGCCGCCTGCCCCAGGCACCCTGCCTTCCCCTGAGACCACAGGGCCCGTGCCTACCCCACTGCAAAAGTGACACCCCATCTCTACAAAAAATAGAAAAATTAGCCAGGTGTGGTGGCACACACCTGTAGTCCCAGCTCCTGGTGCCATCTTGTCTCCTCGGGTGAGAACAGAGCTCTAGGTTCTCAGCCACTCAGTGGCCAGTTCTGCCCCCAACACAGAATCTCAAGGTGCACTGTCTCCCTGCCGTCGGAGGAGCAGACCCAGTGTTCCCCTACCTCACAGGTGGCACCGGCCTATAGGTGTGTCCTTTCACCTACAACGCTGGGCTGATGCCCTTTGCCTGGGCCAAGACCCATCCTCATCGCGAACACCCCTGATCCATTCTATAAAACTGACCTCTGGACAGACTCATCCATGTGACAGATACCCCTGGAGCAGCACGTGAGAGTACCTGTCTCACAGCATCCTCACCAGCACCAGGTGTTAATATTTTTCTCAATCCACAGCCATCAGTGGGCACACAAAAAAGAATCTTATCACTTATGTTCCTTCAATTATCAGGCTGGGTGGTTTTTAAATGTTTTTTTGAGACAGAGTCTTACTCTGTCACTCAGGAAAGAGTTCAGTGGCATTATCATAGCTCACTGCAGACTTGAACTCCTGGGCTCAAGCGATCCTCCTGCCTCAGCTTCCCCAGTAGCTGGGACTACAGGCACGCATCACAACACCCAGCTAATTTTTCCATTTTTTTTTGCAGAGACAGGGTCTTGCTCTTGCTCAGGCAGGTCTGGAACTCCTGGCCTCAAGTGACCCTCCCACCTCAGCCTCCCAGAGTGCTAGGATTACAGGCGTCAGCCACCGTGCCTGGCCTTTTTTTTTTTTTTTTTTTAAATTGTGTGCACTGAGCAACTATTTTTCTATTTTCATAAACTGCTCATGTCTATTGTACTGTTTTCCTGTTGAGCCATGACTATTTACCTCCTTGTTGTGGCAGAGCTCTTCCTATAGAAATGGTATTAATGCTTTGTCATGTGTGACAAAGCCAGTTCGTACCCATTAAAACTTCGGCTAACGGTATTTTCTGATACAAACAGTACATTTTTAGGCAGGCAGATCTGTAGGCCATTTCTTTTATGGCATCTGCTGCCACTCTTACCCCAGGTCTGGTAAACACTGAACCACACTGGTGGTATGCACTCCCCTCCCTTCCGGATTTTTTCTTTATATTTAAGCCTTAGTCCATGTGGGAATTATGTTAGTGTGTATATTAATTCCCTACAGCTGCTATAATGAAGTACTACAAAGGGGGTGGCTTCAAACAACAGAAACCGATCTCTCGCAGTCCTAGAGGCCAGAGTCTGAAATGAAGGTGTCAGTGAGTGGGGTTGTTTCCTCCCGGAACCTCTGGGCAGAATCCGTCCCAGGCCTCTCTCCTGGCAATACTTGGCATTCCTTGGCTCGCAGGCACATCACCCCAGCCTCTGCCTCCGTCAATACGTGGCCCTCACCTGTGTCCTCTTCTCTTGGTATTAGGTTATTAAGTATGAAATGTCTGATGTCATTAAGTATTAGGTATGACAGTTGAAATCTCTGACATTTCACTTTGACACTTCTTGTTTTATTTTTATTGTGAAAGTACATCCTCAGTCTTACAAATGCATGGTTTGGCTTGTGATAATCTTTCAAATTTTTTTTAGAGCAAATTTTGGGAAACCACGGATAAGTCAAAAATGTGTGTTATTTCTGAACATGAATTCCATCATGGAACCAATGTGGTAAAGATAGCTCAAAATATCAAGTGTTTGGGAAGGATGTGGCTAATGAACACATGGTACAGCGATGGTTTGAGAAGTTCCATTCTGGTGATTTTTAATCTTGAAAATGAGCCACATGAGCAACCTGAGACCAAGGTGGATAATGATGAGCTGAAAGCTGTAGTGGAAGCGAATCCATCTCAACCTCTGCGTGAATTAGCAGCAAGTTCTGACATTTCTATTCCTACAATATTGGACCATTTGAAACAAATGGGCAAGGTAAAGAAGCCAGATAGATGGGTACCACATAAATTAAGTGAGCGTCAGAAGAGAAATTGTCTCAAAGTTTCCCTTTCTTTGCTGTCACAACATGTAGAAATGGTTTGCCTTTTCTACACCATATTGTTATATGTGATGAAAAATAGATTCTTTTGGACAACTGCAAGTGTTCGGCACAACGGCTGGATAAAGATGAAGTGCCGAAACACAGCCCAAAACAGAATAGTCATCAAAAAAATGCTAATGGTGTCTGTTTGGTGGTCCAGTGCTGGTATTATCCACTACAGCTTCATGAAACCTGGTCAGTCGATGACAGCGGGTGTCTCCTGCACCCAGTTGGATGAAATGTTGAGGATGCTTGCGACTAAGGAGCAGAGATTGGTCAACAGAGACAGGCCAATCCTCTTGCAAGACACGCTCGACCACATGTTGCACAAACGATGCTGCTCAAACTACAGACGTTGGACTTGGAAACTCTCTGTCATCCACAGTATTCACCAGACCTTGCACCAACTGACTACCGCTTCCTCCAGGCTTTGGACCACTTCTTGCAAGGAAAAATACTCAATTCTCAACAAGCTGTGGGAAACGCCTTTCGTGATTTTTGTCGCCACTTGCTCTCCAGGCTTTGCTGCTGGCATAAGCAAGCTATCGTTAAGATGGCAACGCTGTGTCCATAATTCAGACGCATACTTTGGTTAATTGTACTGCTTCTTGTCTGAGATATAATAAACTACACTTCTGATTTGAAATCAGGTATTTCCTATTTAATGACCTAATAACGTTGAGTTATTCACATATGTGGTCTGCCTCTGGGCTGCTGAGGCTTCCCAGGTGCCATTCTGTTTTATCTATCATAGCTTCAGAGAATGTTCTCAAACAACAGCATCTTCCTCAGAAGGGCTTGATGTTTTTTTGTGGCCTCCTAGGACATGTTCCTCAGTAAGTCTTAACGGAGTCTGGGACTCGGAAGTTAGTCATGCTGTGGCTTAAGATCTTTGTCATAAGTGGATGTGAAACCTGTACCTGGAGAATCCCCTGGCTGGGGCTGGAATGAGAGGAAGCAGCTCTGGGACTGAGGAACCAGGGGCCCAGGGGCCCCTGTGGGGGACAGCACAGGCCAAGTGGCAATCTTGGGCCGTGGCCATGTGTCGGGGGCTACAGATTCTGAAAACCTGTTTCTTTCCTTAATCCGGATCGTCTCACCAAACACCGCAAGGTCAACATGCCTGTTTGAACACTTATCTCATGCAGTGTGAACAGAAAGCAAAACACACGGCCCCAATAAGGGTGTGGAACCTGCAGCCTTGGGGCCACATGTGGCCTTCTGGATCCTTGAGTGCAGCCTTTTGACTGACTCCAAATTTTACAGAACAAATCCTTTTATTAAAAGGGGTGCAGCAGAGAAAGATGAAGCTTTTCCTGTCTCCTTTGGTGATGAAAAAAGAACAATCTTGAAATCAGAAGGCCGCAGGTTCCCCACCCCTGCATGGAAAGCAAGTTGGCAGACTACAAAAATCCTCGCTCAAACAGCCAGAAGGTGGAAGCAAAATGCCTGTCAGTGGACGAATGGATAAACAGAGTGTGGCCCATCCACGCAATGGGAGGTGTTACTCAGCCATAAAAGGGAACGAAGCTCTGACACCTGCTACCACGTGGGCGAACCTTGGCAACACAGTGCCGAGTGAGAGAAGCCGGACACAAAACCCACACGCAGTATGTGACGCCACTGATGTGAAATGTCCAGAACACGCAGATCCATAGAGACAGGAAGCAAATTAGTAGTTACCAGGGGCTGGGAGAAGGGTAACAGGGAGTGACTGCTAAAGGGGACGGAGTTTCCTTTTGGGGTGATGGAATGTTCTAGAATCAGAGCTAGTTGTTGCACATCATTGTGAATACACTGAATGTTACTAAGGGTAAATTTTATGTTATGTGCATTTTACCACGATAAAAATTGAACACACCTCTTAAAAAGAACCGAGTTGTAAAAAATGACAAGGCTTTGCAAAAGGCAGACTGGTATACTTTCTGTACTCCGAGAAGACACAGATCTCAATTCGGGCCCTTTTTGTCCTATTCTTACAGAAAGGAGGCACAAGGACAGTGGGGGGTAAGTGGACAGATGTGAATTAACCACTCTCAAGGCCTGGCCAAGGCCTGGGCAACGAAAAGCAGGGTCCTGCCTCCCAGTCTGGCGGAGGATTTGGAATGTACTGGAGTACAAGGCCTCCGGACGGGGCCTCTAGAAAGTGCAGTGCAGCCATTTCGTTTATATAAGGCCATAATTTGAAGCCACATGCTTATCGGATGAAATCATTCCCAAGCTGAGAGGAGAAGGCTAACATTACAGCAGAACACTTCAGGAAGCGCTGTGTGAGATTCAGCCCGTTTCCACTTTTCCCCGAGCCCACTGAGAATTTTTTTTTTTAGAAGAAACGAGCACATGAAGTTATGGGAAAAGCAGACGTGGACACTGACAAATGACTACAAAATCTGCCTATCTGTCGGTCTCAGCAGCTCGGAGCTTGAGGACAGCTTAAGAGTCCTTCTTTCTCCCATTTTCCTCCACGTGCAACCTGACCGGAAGATGACAACTCGCTTGTGGGTGAGTCAGGAGGAAGGGGACACTCAGGAGAAGAAAACCCCATGATTCTTTGAGAAATGGCCCCGTGCAGGTGATAGGAGGGGGCAGCTGAGCTCTTCTGGGGCATGTCAAAAAGTGGGAATGGCCCTGTGGATCCACCGCAGCGGGGAACAGACTCATGCCAAGGTCCAGTACAGGACATCAAGGGAAGGACTGGTAGGCGGAAGTGGTGGCATGGACCCTGCTGAAGGGCCAAGGCCCAGCGGTGGGATGGAGGGATGGAGCAGGGACTTCTAGTGGGAGCAGCCCGGTGAGCCGGGAACGTCAGAAAACAGCCTCCAAGGGGTACAATAAACAAAGCGCTGTCATGGGTTGGTTAGCATCTCCCCAAAATTCATGCCCACTCAGAACCTCAGAACATGACCTTGTTTGGAAACAGGGTGCTTGCAGATGTGGTTAGTTAAGACAAGCCTGCACTGGATCACGGTGTGCCCAAGTCCAAAGACTGGTGTCCTCACACAAGAAGAGACACATACATGCACAGAGGGAACGTAGCACCTGAGGACGGAGGCAGAGATTGGGGAGACGGAGATGCAGCCACAGGCCAAGGAACAGCTGGAGCCACCAGACACTGGCAAAGGCAGAGGAGGACTCCCCTGGAACGCCTGCAGGGAGCGCACCCCTGCTGAAACCCAGATCTCAGACTTTTGTCCTCCACAGCTGGGAGCCAATAAACTCTTGTTTTTTAGCCACCCAGTATTGGTACTTTGCTGTGGCAGAGCCAGGACACGAATCCAGGTGCTCAGCACAGAAAGTACTGGACGTTCCACTTGAGGCCATTTACAGACAGGTGCTGGGGAAGCCTTTGGGTTGCTGCAGCCTTTCTTCTGCCTTAACTGCATGTCCCTGAGAAGTCCATCCCCAACACCCTCTCCTTACTGTTGCCAGTTCTGCACCCGCAGGGAACTGAACGTGTTCAGAACGTCCCTTTCTTCCCCTAAGCAGTTCCCCTCCCCACCCCCACCTTCCACTTGGCCTGTCTGATCTCAGATCTTAACTGGTCTGAGCCTGAGGCCCTGGAGATAGTCCCTTCCTAGGTGTGTGCTCTTCCAGCATGTTCTAGTCACCTGTCTCCCGGCACAAAGCACTCTCTGCCCCTGCCATATATATGCCCACCCCTCGCAGCCAATCCCCTTCCCTGGGGTCTGTGCCTACATGCCCGATGAGGCTGTCTTCTTGCAATGCCAGGCCAGTCCTGGGCGCAGGAGGGAGGGAGGTGGCCGACAGAGCCTGGCCAGGCAAGGGCAGTGAGAGGGCAGGGGCAGTCAGGGCTGGTGTGGGAACAAGGAACCCAGTGTGGCTGGCAGGGCTGAGGCTCAGGGAGTGGGGAGGGAGAAGGTCAGATCCCACTGGGCCATGCAAATGTGGTTAGATTTTTCACGCAAATCCCACGGGGAGCCCTGGGTGGTTTGAGGCAGCGGCACCAGAACCAGAGTGACATTAGGAAGATGTCACCAGACTGTGTGGCACATGGATTACACAGGGTCTGGGTGGAAGCAGGTACCATGCAGCGAGGCTCCCGCAGGTGTCTGGGGGTGGCTGATGGCGGGCTGGGTCAGATCCATGAGAAGGAGGTGGGTTCTGGTCACAGGTGGAAGGCACACCTGCAGGACCCCGCAGGTGGCCAGGCTCCTGGTCTTTTCCAGGTGACCTATAGGCTTGTAAATGAAGCTGTGGAAGGCTGCTGGGGAAACGGGTCCGGACAAGCAGAGGAAAACCCTTTGCGACCCCCTCTCCAAATCACACAGCCCACCTGTCATCATGCCCAGGTGGAAAGCCACCTCGGGAGTGACAATAGTGACAGTGCACAAAAGCCCTGCTTGAAACCGAATGTTGGTGGCACAGACAGGCGAGTCCTGTTACAGCCAAGCAGTCCCCAGGGGAACAAGGGAAGCAGCATTTGAGTCCCCTCTGTTTCGTTTTTTTTTTTTTTTTTTTTTTCCTTGGCGACAGAGTCTCATTCTGTCACCCCGGCTAGAGTGTATTGGCATCATCACAGCTCACTGCAACCTCAAACTCCTGGGCTCAAGTGATCCTCCTGCCTCAGCCTCCCAAGTAGCTGGGACTACAGGTGCACTGAAGGATATTCGGCTAACTTTTCTATTGTTTGTAAAGACGGGGTCTCGCTCTTGCTCAGGCTGGTCTCGAACTCCTAAGCTCAAGCAATCCTCCCGTCCCGGACTCCCGGAGTGCCAGGATTATAGGCGTGTGCCACCACGCCCAGCCCCTACTCTACTTGTAAGGGCACTTTGAGTGACTGCTGACAAGAGGGAAGGAAGATTCCATAAGGATGTGTAGGAAATGCTGCCTCAGAACAGCGACACTGTGTGTTTGGCATCATCAGTGAACCCGGGGCTGGTCAGAACATCATGGACCTTGGACCAGGTTCTGAGGGGCTTCTGTGCCAGGCTGGTCACAGGGGACAGGGCAGGATGGACAGTTGCTCTGGTCCCTGTGGAATCTTCTCTGTCACAGGCCCCCAAGACACCTTACTTGAGCCTCAAGCTGAAAATAAAGCAGCTGCTCAATAAACACCAGCCTTTTCTGAGCTATCAGCAAATGTGTGCTGTTATCCTCCTCCACTAAGAGCTGTATATTACCTCAAAATCCACTTACTGCCTCCCACCAAGAGCCCCTCTTCTGGTTTCTTCAATCACATCCCCTTTGATTCATAAACCTCTTCAGGTGGCCCACAGGCCTGCTGGTTTTACCTTTGAAACCGCATTGATGTGATTTCAACAAGATTCACTTTTTCATGTCACACATCTCTGCTGAGAGATAATTCACATCCCATACAACATACCCATTTAAAGCCTGCCAGGCAGTGGCTTTTAGCATATTCATGGATATGTGCAACCATCAAAATTTTAGAACATTTTTATCACCTCAAAAATAAACCCTGTACCCTAAAGTTGTCACCCACTGCCACTGACCCCCCGAGATGACCCCTGAGTTCATATCACTCCCATCTGCCATGCCTGCTGGCCTGCCTGGGTCGCTACCTGGACCCCATCTGCCCAACACTTCCAGCTTCCACGTGGGGTGCTCTCTGCCTGCCAGAATCGCCCCATGCCGTCCATCTGTGACCCTGGCCCTCGTGGCCTTCAACTGGACGAGGGCTCCTTCTCCTCCTGGCCATGAAGCCCACCCTCTGCCTCATTTCTATGAAAGGCCGTGGGGACCTTGCTCCACCTTCTGATCACCTGAACCTGAACTCGGTTGGTGAGGGGAGCATGGTCCCAGGATTTGCTCCGGTCAACACCTTTGGTAACGGCTGCTGCCCAGCTGCCCTTCAAGCCTATCACCTGCCATGGCTCTGCAGAGGCAGAGAGGAAAGAAGTCCCCACGGCCAGGCTTGGGCTGGACATGCACTGTCTCAACCTGCTCTTCCTGCCCCTGGAAAAACTGGCATTCTTTTACAACAGTGACTCTCACCCATGGCCAACCATGCCCCCCAGGGGACACTTGGCAGTGTCTGCAGACATTTTTGGTTGTCACAACAGGGAGGAAGGGATGCCACTGGCATCTGGTGGGTAGAGGCTGGGATGCTACTTAACAGCCTACAGTATACAGGGCCCCCCACAGAGAGTGATCCAGCTTCAGATGTCAGCAGTGCTGAGGGTGAGAAACCCTGCCTTAACCATTTGGAAAGAATTGCATTTAGATCCTTGGCTCACAGGCAACACCCAAATAAATTCCCGCTGGGTGATGCACCCAGCTGCTTTCTTCTTCCTGACTCAGGTTGTATGTTTAATGTGTGCAGCATCCTAGGACGTTACCAGGTCAGATGATTACAGGTGTGAAAGTCTGTTGGGTGTCAACAGAACCCCTAACCTAGGGTTTGTCACCCAGGGCTGACTGTGCCCTCCAGGTGAGGTATGGCAACATCTGGAGACATTTTTGGTTGTCACGACAGGGAGGAGGGGGTACTAATGGCATCCGGAGGGTGGAGACTGGGGATGCCACTCAGCATCCTGAGAAGCATAGGACAGCCCCCACCACATAGAATAATCTGTCCCCAAATGTCACCAATGCGGAGGCTGGGAAACCACACTTAAAGTAAATAAGAGAAGCAACATTTGCACACTTGAGGCCTCCTCAGGGACTCTTGGGTGCACGAGACGTTAGCATGATTCCAACTCCACGTGCGTGTGGCTGCGTGAAACTCAGAGTGAGAGCGAGCGCCGGCCTTGTGCAGTAACTGCCCCAGTCTGAGACAGCTGCCCCGTTCGGGCTACTTTCTCCACTCAGGATACCCCAGCCCCTACCTGCTTCCCCTGCATCTTCCCCTCTCCCTGCTGAACTGGGAGACAGACTCCCAAGGGACCCTGCAGGGAAATGGACCAGCCCCGCCAGTGTCCACAGCCCAGGCTTCGCTCTTGCTCTTCCTTTGTCTCACCCACTCTTGTGCCCCTGATAAACAACATCGCCACGCGACAGCTGAGGACCTTGGTGATCTTCCCAAGCAGTGGGGCCCTGGTGTGCCCGCCAGGAAATTAAAGCCCCAGGTGAGGCACAGAGTTCCAAGAATCAAAATCTCAAATGTCGCTCCTCAGTCCCCTGGTTTCACCACCCTAGAACGGGATGGAGGAGGTGGCGCCTTGTGGAGATGCTCTGAGCAGTGAGCCCTAGGAAGAGCCATGGCAAAGCCCTGAGCCTCCTGCCACCGATGTGCTGCTGGGACCTCACTCGTGAGGAAGCAGCGGCCCAGCGGCACTCACCTTGCAGGCAGACAACCCCCTTCACTGCTGGCCGGGGAGGCTCTCAGGTCTCCCTCTGCCTGCGTCAACAAGCCTCTGGCCCGGGCCCAGGCTCCCGTCATAACATCGTCCACTGCTGGGTGCTTCAGAGTCCCCGTCCCCGCTGGGCTGTTAATTTGACTTCTGCGAGTGTGACTTCTGGCTGAACGTCTGGGCAGAGACGAGGGCTGTTTTCTGTTCTCAGTATCCCCAGGGGCCAGCAGCTCTGAGTCTGGCTCCCAGCCAACACTTCCTTTTTGCTGAAGGATTTGAAGATCTTCCAGAAACTTCTTTCGTCTAATCGCTTATGGCAGCAGATGGTCCCGAGGTCACTGTGGTCCATTAATGGAGTTGTTTTTGGATGCCCCTCCATGAGACCACGGGAATACTGAGAACAGAGACCCAGGCCCCGCTGGGCGCACAAAGCCTCCTAGGCCTGGCTCTAAATACACCCCCTTGTACACTGCCCAAGAGCCATTCCTTCCCGGGCTGGGTCTTTGCCTCTAGTTAGTCACCCCTGAACGCGCGCAAGATCTAGAAAATGCCCCAAAAGGAGCTTCCAAAATTGATGTGACCAACCAACCTGCCCACCCCTTAAAGTGTTCATTTAAAGGAGACGAAACAAGATGATATTATCCTCTGTTGGCATGACCATTGTCCCAAAATTACTTTGCTATCTAAAAATGAAATTTTTCCCTTCCTCAGTGTTACGGGCTGGGCTGGACGGCGTCCTCCCCCCACCCCAAATATTCATACGTCGAAGTCCTAAAGCTCAGTATTTCAGAATGTGACTGTATTTGGAGACGGGGTCTTTGTAGGGATGATTAATTTAAAATGAAGTCATTAGGGTGGGCCCCTGTCCATATGACTAGTGCCCGTGTAAGAGGAAATTTGGACACAGATACAGGCACGGGGGTGGACGATGAGAAGACACAGGGAGAAGATGGCCACATACAAAGCAACAAGAGAGCCCTGGGATGGATTCTCACAGCCCACAGGAGGAATAAAATCTGCCAATACTTGATCTGGGACGTCTGCCCTCCAGAACCGTGACAATAAATTTCTGTTGCTGAGGCCACCTCACCTGCAGTACTTTGCCACGGGAGCCCTAGCAAACTCCTACATCCAGTAACGACGGCAACGAAATCCCCGTAGCTGGCTCCCTTTGCACACACAGCCCTGTGAGCAGGGCAGAGCCGGGGTGTAAACGGATGAGTCAGACAAGGACAACTTATTAATCGAGCCGACGAACCCACAGGCTGAACCCTTGAATCACTACTTTATTTATCACTGGGCTCGGACTCAGAAAGTCTCGCCTAGGAAATGAGTAGAACCCAAACTCATCGGCTGCATTTCTGAAACATGGCTAATCTCTGAGGCTCCTTCCCATCCAGGATGAAAACCGAAAAGGAATGAACAGGGCTCCAAGCCGCGGTGGCAGTGGGCTGGTGCGGAGACAGAGCCCTTTGTTCTGCCACTCTGGGGACAAGGAGGGCAGAAGAGGAGGGCCTGTCTTGCTCTGCGGAGAGGCCGCCTGGGGCCATCTGAATGGCCGGCAGAGCAGGGGTTGCCTGGCACAGTTGGGCTGGGGACTCTGAGCACACAAAGGGCGTGTGGGTGGGGTGCGGGGGCAGTGCCCAGAAGGGACCATTGGCTCCATGGCCCCAGAGCATGCTGTCTCCTCCCATCGAGGTGAAGTGGCAATGTCATGGTCGAATGGGGAGGGGCTGAACAGAGGAGGGGATGGCGAGGCAAGGGCGCACCAAGAACAAAAATTCAACAGTGTGTGCTTGGGAACGGATGGGCGGCTCAAGGTGAAAGGGCAAAAGGAGATAATTCCACAGACAAAAGCCATGTGTATCTGGGGCAACCTCCAAAAGTAGCTCTTGGGAAGAGAATCTGAGACCTCTAATCTCGGGAGAAGAGCAACAGTTCGTTCTGAGACGAGGACGGTTCCTCCAGAAATCCAGGTCAGTGGTCACACACAGAGAGAGAGACAAGGGCACCCGCTGTCCATCCTTGGGCAAATTGTCTAACTCCCCCTGTGTCCGTTCCTCCTCTTTATCGAGACTGGCTCCCTCCAAATTAAAATTGACTGGACAGCAAAATTTGCTTCCTGGTCTCTGCCCCCACTCCCATCCTTGCTGGCAGCTTGTCAGGAGCTCCACAAACACCAAAGACCCACTGGGGCAGTGGTGGGCTCCGGTCGGGAACCCGACCTTAGTACGAAGCATCAGTTCTCACCTGGGGGACTGGGGGCAATTGTGTCCCCAGGGGACACATGGCCATGTCTAGAGACATTGTCGGGACCTTACAACTCAGAGGGAGGAAATACTACTGGCATCTCATCAACAAAGACCAGAGATGCTGTTCAACACCCTACAGCGCACAGGACGGCCCCAAGGCAAAGAACGATCCAACCAGAAATGTCCAGGGTGGTGCGTTTGACAAAGTCTGCCCTAGAGACCTGGGCCTCACCAATGAAAGGTTCCTGACGGCCCACTGTGTTCTAGAAAGCCCAAGGAGCCATCTCTGAAGTCATCTCCTGCCCGGGCCTGTTTCTGCATCAGGAAAATAGGAACAAGCACCCTCTTTGCTGGTGGCTGGCAGAATAAGAGAGTTGGGACGTAGAAAAGCATCTACCATAGGAGATGTTCGGTAAAGGGCTCTGCTTGTGCAAACCCCTCTTCCTGGCTTGGGTTAACACTCGGTACCTTTCCAGCTTTGACTCGGGGCCAGCCACCACTTCCGAGGAAACTTGCTGGGATCCCCCTCATCCCAAAGCTTGTGCCGGCTGTCCCGAATCCGACCCCACAATATCTCATGCCACCTGTGTGGCTGCACTGACCGCCTGATCTGAACTCCATTCTTTCCATGGGGAGGGCACTAGCATGTCCCCCCTCCAGGGCATGAGGGCTCATCTCTGTCCCTGGGAACCAGTCAAGCGCCTGGCACGATCGGCCCTTAACTGAACTTGGGGCCCACCCAAGACACACCACTTTGGAGAGATGAGGAACGGGAAGCACCAAGTTAACAAGCCCCTGCTGAGGAGAGAAAAATGAATCCTACAGCCAAATAGAAATGGGGAGTCACCATGCAGGACCCGAGGGAGGGTCTTGCTTAGGGATTCCAACCAGAAGGTTGCAGCCAAAGCTTTGGGAACAGGTGCAATGTGCCAAAGCTCATTCCACACCATGATTTCCTATTTGGAAGATAAAGAAGTTGTCAAACATGGTTCTTCCATATAAACTGTTGCATGGAAAGTCGTACAAAAGTAGGACCACTGTAGCAAAGAACTGAGAGTCAGGGGCTGTATAAAGTCCAGGTGCTGTGTGTACTGGAGAGAAGAATGTTACTGAGAGGGGCTGGGTATCAAGGTTGAGAAACGCTGATGGAGGCCAAGCCATTCATTTTGCAGGCGCAGAAACAGGCAGAGGCTTGACCAAGGCCAGGACCTCCAACACATGAGACCCTGCCTAGCCACACACCTAGAGCAGGGAAGAGGCAATACCGGGGCCCTGGGATCAGAAGATTCCAGACCTGATCATCAGAGTGTCTTGGCCAGGGCAAGTCCACAGTCATGTCTGCGGGAGGCACAACTGTGGGCTGTAATCGTGCCCTCGGGCAAGCAAGGCCCAAAGCCACCTTTCATAAAAGCCACAGCATTTTGGAAGTGGAACAGGTGGTTACATCCCTGTGACTGTCTTTATATCCAAACTACCCAGATTCGCCTCCTGAACCAGCTATAATACACCAGACACAAACCTGGGCTCCCCAGCACTTCTGGCAGCTCCCAGACAAAGATCCCTGCAGTCGGGAAAGGAGACACATTAATGCGGATAAAAACAACCCGAGGCCCTTGCCAGAGCCAGAGTCAGACCCGTGAGACAGTGAAATAACTCTGTTTGCCAGGTCACCTCCCGCTAGCTGCTCCTGGACACCTCAAGACTCTGGAGACCTGAAGACCAAAAATGAACTCAGGAAGGTGGAGCTGGGACCCTCTGGCTGCAAAGCACAGTGTCCCCACCAGCTGCCACCTCAGACAAAGAGGCACAGAGAGGTCTTCCCTTAAAGACCCCAGGGCTATAGGGTGCACAGGAAAGAAGGGAGGGCACGCAGCTGCCCAGCCTCTCCAGGACCGAGCTCACGGCCGCCTGGGGACAGATTTCCTGTATGTTGTTTTATCCACTTAAGTCCAAGGATGCAACTCCGCAGAGGTGGTGACAGCCCTGCACCCTCGGGTGAGTGCACACGGGCTCCCTCCCTCCTGAAACATAGTTCCGGCCCCACTGCAAGCCCTGAGGCTCCTTCCTTGCTCCCTGGGACCCCAGAATCCAGCCAGTTTTAAGAGGAGAGTGGCGCAGTTTCCGAGACCAGGAGACTGCTACAGAGGGTGCTGGGACTTGCCTGGGTCACCCAGCTGTTGGGTGTGAAGTCAGGAAAGAGAGGAATCAAAAGAGATGGGGCGATGGAATCTCCACAGCTGCACCCCAACATCTGCATGGGGCCATTCTGGCCCTTTCCTTCTCTCCCCTCCTCTCCAGGCCCTCCCTGGACCTCCCTCAGTTCTTGCCATGACTTCTAACCCTTTCTTCCCTTCCAGCCCTACTTCCTGCCTTCCCAGTAGTCGCCTGCCACATCAGTGGGTTCAGAATCTCTTGCGTTTATTGAGCACCCACTGGGTGCCAGGTGCCCTTCCTCCGGCGCTTCAATCGCGCGGGTAGACGCCCCCAGACCGGTCCTGTACCCCTTCCCCCCACCGCTCCCCAGCTGTTCCTCTGGCCCCCTCCCCCAGCCTGGGCCTCTCAACCCCGCCTCCTTGCCTTCCCCCAACCCCGTTTCCTGCGACCCCCCAATAACCACCTAAGCCACGTCCTCTTCGCAGAAGCTGCTCAAAGCCACAAGACTCACCCCTCCCACGCCCGCAAACTCCCTCTCCAGCCCCCATCCCAACCAACTTTCTTCTCGTTCGTCTCGCTTCCACTTCGTCCCCAGCAACTTCCCCACGACCCCCAGGCTCTTTCCCGCTCCTTGGACCTCCACCGTCGCGCCCCAGTTCCCTCAGGGCTCCGTCCCTCTCCTCTCTGCAGCCCCCAAACGCGCCCTTGGAGCTCGAAGCCCCAACGCGCCGCCGCCTGGAACTCACCTGGGCCTCGGCCGCCGCGCGCCGCCGGTCGCGGGCCGGGTCCCCGCCCGGACGCCCGTCAGCAAGCCTGCCCCCCGGGCCTCCGGCCGCTCCGCCCCGCGCGCTCGCCGCTCCCCCGCGCGCTCCGGCTTCCGGGTTCCGGAGGGGAGGGGCCGGGAGTAACGGCGAGCGCGTCACGGGGCGGGGCGCCATGAACGCCACGCCCCTTCCTAGAGATTCGGCCCCCACCACCTCCTCCCGCCGCTCGTGGGCGAGACCAAGTGCGAGGGGAGGAGGGGAAAAGCGCGGCGCGTTGTCGCCCCTCCTACAGCTCCGCAATTGGTCCGGCCCGCCGCGAGGGGGCGGGGCCGGCCGTGAAAAGCCGCCTTTGAGTGGAAGGCGGGAAAATGGCGGATTCCTCGGGGCGCGGCGCTGGGTGAGTAGAGGCGCCGCGGGGATGGATGTGTGGGTGCCAGAGGGAGGGGCGGGGCCCAGGGCCGGGGCGGACCGGGCAGCACAGCTGGGGACTGGGGGTCCTCGGGGCGAGTCCGGAGCCGACCCCTCCTAGAACCGCTCGGGAAGCGCAGGCTCCAGGAGGCCCGGGCGGCGCGCGGGCTCTGCGCATGCTCAGGAGCGCGGCGCCGGACCAAGTTTCGCATGCTGGGCGACCGCGGGCGAGTGGCCTTACCTGTCTGTGTATCGCTTTCCCGCATTGCGAAATGGGGCTGATGACGCCGCACAACCTCGTAGGTGTCGTGAGGCGTAAACCCGCTTAGAACAGCGCCTGCCCGAGTCTTAGCTGGGCTGTCGCTCTTAGAATTGTCGTTTGCAGTGAGCAAGTGACAACTAAAGTATCTCCTTTAGTCCTCTGTCCCGCTTTATTCTGTGCTCCCCGTTTATGGAGGAGAGGATGGAGACTCAGGGAGGCGAAGTCATTTGCCCAGCGCGAACAAGAAAGAAGTTGAGCACTTTACTGGGTGCCAGGCGTGATCCTGAGGCTGTTTGTCCAGTTAATTTGGCCAATGTTTATTCCTTGGTGTGAATTGACGTGAAATAGGCCAGCGGGAGGAATCACTCCACTGTTCCTTGCCCGAACTGTGAGGTTGACATTAGTGCCTCCCAGTAACAGGTGAGGTACCTGAGGCTCACACAGGTGTAGTGTGAGCAGGTCCCAGCAGGTTGGGCCTGGAGCCCTGGCTCAGATTCCAGAGGGAATCCGGGTTCTGCCCCTTCCTGCCCCTGAGACTCACCAGGGGTGACCTGTGTAAACCTCAGACGCTGGCCTGGAAAATGAGAAATCAGGTGAACAGTTAGGAATCTGTAGGATTGAGAGGATCCTGCGAACGAGCACAGCTGGCACCTAGCGAACATTTGTTAAGTTGCCTCTCCCCACCATGGGCTGGGGGTGCCCCCATCACTTCCCGGGTGTCACTTCGGGGTTCCAGGAGCCCACTCCAGAGGAGGTGGCTGCAGTGGCCCTGGAGCCGCTCCTAGTGGTGGCAGCAGGAGTTCCAGTGCCCGGCCTTGTCCCCGCTCCTGTGCCACTGGTCTCTGTTCCTGGCTTCCCCCTCCTCCCACTCAGGCTGAAACCCAGGAGTCATTCCGGACCCTCCCGCACCCCCACAGCTGGTTAGTCAGCGATTCCTGTCTCACAGCCCCTGCTTTCCTGTGACATCAGGTGGTGTCACTCATTCTGTGTTTCAGTTGAGGTGAAATATACGTAGTGTGAAATTAACCCTCTTAAAGGGTACAATTCAGTGACATTTAGTATGTTTATGTTCACAGTGTGCGAAACCATTGCCTCTGCTCTAGTTTCAGATTTTTATCACTTCAAAAGGAAACCCCGTCCCCATTAGCACTCACACCTCACCCTCCTCCCCAAGCTCCTGGAAGCCACTAAGCTGCTTTTGTCTCTACTGATTTACCTGTTCTGGATATTTCGTATAACTGGATCCTGTATGACAGAGTCTTTTGTGTCTGGCTGCTTTTACCCAGCACAATGTTTCTGGGGCTCATCCTTGTTACAGTGTATCAGAACTTCACTCATTCCTTGTTAGAGATGAATAGGATTGAGGCTTCCTTATTTCTTGATAGGAGTTTGTGGCATCTTGTAAGTCCTCTCCCTGTCTTCAGTCCCAGGCTTCCAGTCACCCACTCACCACGGCAGGGGCTCTCAGCCTCAGCACTGTTGACATCTGGGGCTGGATCATTCTCTGTGGTGGGGGCGTCCTGTGCATTGTACGGTGTTGAGCAGCATCCCTGGCCTCCGCCACTATGCCAATAGCGCCCCCTTTGCATGACAATCAGTAATGTCTTCAGATCCAATAGGATCCATATCCCATGGGGAAAGACACCAGACAGCTCGCTCGCTCACATTCTGTTCATGCACCCACAAAGAAGAGGTCACGTGAGCACACAGGGAGATCGCGGCCACCTACAAGCCAAGGGAACAGGCCTGAGAATGAAACCCGCTTTGCCAGCACCTTGAGCTCAGCCTCTGGCTTCCAGAACTCTGAGAAATAAACATATGTTGTCTAAGGCACCCAGTCTTTGGTATTTTGCAGCCCAAACAGACTGACACACAGGCTGTCGGGTACAGTGAGGAGCAACAGCAGACTGGGCCCTGTCCTCCCAGAACACTGGAGCCCGTCTTCCTGCCAGCTGCCCGTGGTTTTCGTGAAGCACGGCTCTGACGTCGTCCATCTCCTCCCCGTCTCCCGGTGCCCACAGCAGGGCTTGGCCTTCTGTAGGCTGCAGGTGAAAGCTAGAGTAAAAGTGGCCTGACTGGCAACCTAACAGAAAAACTATCAAACTGAAAGCAAGAAAAATAACTCACAACACATAATTGCCCCTTTAAAGAAAAAACTCACAACACAACTATCCTTTGTTTTAATTAAAACACCTGTGGCCTAACTTGGTAACAGTTTTTCCTTCGCCTCAAAAGGCCCTAAGCGGACAGTAGGGATGCGAGCTCCCTACTCCAACTCTCTGCCTCAGATCCTGCCAAGAAAACAGATTTCAAAGACTCGGATAAGCTGGTTTCACAGAGCAAAAGAAATGAAAAACACCTACAACAGCTTTGCCACCACTTCTGTTCTCAGTTTACTGAAGCAGAGGGAAAAAACCCATTTTTACTCTCTAAAACTTCGAACAACATTCCTCAACTGCCCGCACTTTCACTCCTTCGTCAGGGGCCGTGGCCATTCCTTCCTTCTCTCTTTCTTGGAAAAGTAAATAAACATGGTACTTCTTTCTATCCTAAACTCTCTGTGAAAGATCTTTCTCCAACCCATGCCGTGAGCCCTCACCCTAACACAGAGTGCCCCCTTTTTGTTAGGCTGGTAAGCCAAGAATGGTTTGTACATTTTTAAATGGTTGTGAAAAATCAAAAGAATTTTCATGACACATGAAGATTGTATGAATTTCAAACGTCACTGCCTATAAATAAAGTTTTATTGGGACATAGCTCATCCATTGCATTCTCTACCATCCATGGCTGCGTTCATGTTAGAATGGCAACGTTGACTAGTTTCTAGTTTCAGCAGTGCCCGGGTGACCTACAAAGCTACAAATATTTACTGTCTGGCCCTTTACAGAGAAAGGTCGCCCAGCCCTGGGCTGCAGGAACAGGGCTGAGCCCTTAAGCTAGAATTCAGGACTCTCACAGCCCGGCCCAACCGTCTGTCCTCCCTCACTTCGTGTCCCTGTTCATCTTCTGTAATTAAACCACAGGGCTGCTCAATTCCTGTGTTCACATCTTTCTCGCCCCAGTGCCAGGCCCTTGTTGAACCATTGTCTCAGGATGTCCTCTGTCATGTGCCTGAGCCTGCTTCACTTTGTCACACCCATCCCCCCGGCCCTGTACCTGTCTGGGCCACTCCTCACACTTGCCTGGTGAGGAACATGCTGATCTGCCCTTTGTGGGAAGGAACTCTGTGTTTTGTTCACCGCTGTGTCCCCAGTGGCGTACAGTAGGCACATAAACGGCTGGTGAACGAATGAACCCGTGGCTGATTTGAGCTCGTGGACACAGAGCACAACGGTGATCTCTTCCACACAGCTCTTGTCACTTGTCCCTTCTTAGCTCGGGTGTTCAGCCACACTGTGTTGCCCAGGTGGGCAGGGCTGGCAGCTGCCTGTGTCACTGTTCCCGTTGAGGTGTCCCAGCCTTGCTGAGATAGTCCTCAGGCAGCACTGGGATGGGGTCGTCCAGAGGAAGCCCGAGCTGCAGCTGGCGCAGGTGCCTCAGTGGCCCCCCTGTGCTTCCTGGGCAACGATGAACAGGTCGCTCTCTCTCTTGTAGGAAGCCTGCCTCGGCCGGTCCCAGCACTTACAGCGGAGCCAGGAGGAAGGAAGGAAGAGCAGCAGGTGAGCGATAGCAGGATCCATTTTAGTAAAAAGTGATTGTTTTCTTTCATTACATGCTTTTGGGGGAAGGAAAAACCGGCCCAGAGAAGAGGGCCTGTGGCATTACTTCCTTGTGGTCACAGCTCTGGATATTGAGTCTGGCGATCCTAGCCCAAGGCCAGGGATATGTCATGAGACGGTGGCAATCATTTTGGACGGTGGGGTCCCTCTCAGCCATGGGGTTCACGGGCTGTGTCCAGGACACATCCCTGGGAAGAGGGGGTGTGGGGACCCACGAGCTGAATTTATTACTAAAATCACTCTCAAAACGAGAGCGCGTTAGTTATATGGGGCTGCCCGTGTGTCCAATTTTCCTCCCCAGTGGGTCCGGGGTCACTGTTAACAGCCCCCAACCTCACTGAATCTCAGCAGGGCCTGGCTTGGATGGTAGATTCTTGGGTCTTGGTCGTTGAAAGTCAAGACTACGACACGATGAAGTATTTCTCAATGTCTGCCGTGTGGCATTGCCCAGTTCACAGATCATAGGATAGGATTTTCGTTGCAAAGGAGTCAAGGCTTAGGTGTTCCAGCGTCGCTTTTTAATCTTGTGTAGGACATCTGTGATATATGTGTGCTGCCTAGTTCTTAGACACAAGCTACACCCTTGATTGTGTCATTGCTTCTGTGCATAATTCAGCACTGTTTAAAACAAAACAGGGGTATCCTAGTGTTCCAGAAATGGAAACTGCTTTTCTTCCCCACTGTGCCAGACAGCCAGAGCCTTAGAGCCTTCTCGTTGAGCAAAACCATTTGCTCATGGTCTTAGAAAGACCCAAAGCAGGATGGTCTCCCCTGCTTGGAACTGAGGGTGTCCTTTACCCCACGTCCTTGGTTGCCATCTGGTGGCAGACCCTCCATAGGGATCAGTTCTGTCCCCGAGACCCTGCCTGATCCTGGCCTTGACCCTTGGGTACCTGCACCCTGAGAGTGGCCTCCTGGTTGTCCCCAGCTTCCAGGCACCCCCCGCCCCGTGCTCTGAGCACACTCGCTCTGCCGACACAGCTCATCCGTGCCCTGGGGACGCTCAGATTGCCCACCAGCTCTTTGGCTGACTCTGGGGTCCCCGTTAACCGTGGGGGTGGCTCCATTCCTCTTACTGTTGTGGCTGCCGTCCCAATCCCTAAGGCAAGAATTGAACCCTGGCATGAAGTTATGGTTGAAGTCACAATCACACTCGCAAACACTTTTGAGCCGTATGGCATTGACCATGTCAAGCAAAGAGAAACCTCTGGGCTCTACAGGCACCTATAAAAATGTAGAATCATTCTTTTGACATATTCCTGAGCACCTATTCCGTGCCAGGTGGTGGAATATAGCAGCAAGGAAAGGAGACAAAATCCCAGGCCCTCGGGGAGCCCTAGGGAGGGGAGGCGGCAGCGTAGCAGAAACACAGGAGACGTGGTGTGTTAGACCATGGCAGATGCTGTGGACGAAACGGGCAGCGTGTGCTGGGATCTGAGCTGAGTGGGGCCCTGAAGAAGGGAGGTGCGTGGGGCGGGGGGCACAGTGAGGGGTCAGGGGGCTGAAAGGAGCAAGTGAGGGAGGTGAGGACAAGGTCAGAGGTGGTACAGAGCCCTGAAAGTGCCTAGAGGCTCTCAGCCCTCCTGAGCTGGTGGACCCCGCGGGCCTCAGCCCCCAGAGGGGCAGCCTGGAGGGCCAGCGAGGGGCTTTTCAGGGAGGAGGGAGCTGCTGATGGCTGTGCTGATGGCTCATATGACCAGGACTGAGAGTGGCCCGTGGGCTCAGGAGTGGGGAGGTCCCGGTGGTCTGTCCTGAAGAAGTTCAGTGCAGGGGTGGATCTGAAGGTGGACTGGGGGATTCAAGGGAAGAGGGACGAGAGGAAGAGGAGTGGGCAAGTGCAGGGCGCTTGTTGTAAAGGGGGCGGAGAAATGGGAGGTGAGGTGGGCATGGGGTGCACACTGGAATCCGGTGGAGGTGTAGAACAGGAAGGGGAGCAGGAGTGACTCCATGACAGACGGGACCTCCCGGAATGGGCCTAAGTTTCAGTTTCCCCAACGCGGGCCCTCCCCTTCCCCGAAATGCCGCTGATAACAACTAAAAGGTCCCAGGACTTGGAACCAACCAATCAGAAGCCAACATGACCTTGGAGCCAACCAATCAGGAGCCAACACAAGCAGCCACTCTTGAAAGAGCAAATGAACTAAGGGAGGGAGGGGGATGGTGTGCCAGGCGTATGTAACCTCCTGAAAAGTATAAAAGCCTAGTTTTTGCCCAGGGCCGGGTCCTGGTTCCTGGAGAGGCCATTGCGTTGGCGCTCTGGGACTTGGACCCTAGCTCGAGCTAGCCAATAAACTCCTTTGCCTTTTTGCAGCCTCAGTGACTCTGCCTCTCTCTTCCAGGGACCGAGGGGAACCCATTCTAACATTTTAGGGGTTCGTCCGGGATCCCGAAACCCCCGGAACGGAATCCAGACCCGAGGAGGAGTTGGAACTCTGAAAGTCCATATGGTGCAGGTAACTAGACCAGCAGAAGGCCTAAGTGGATGCACTGGGGGGTCGCTGGTCGGGAGCGGAGGGAGACATCCCTCGGTAGTTTTCCGGCGTGGGCCTGGTCAGGTCCGTTTGGGAGGGAAACCAAGTGGGCCACAGGGCCAAGAATTAGGGATTTGTGGAATGTCTTGTTGTCGTTGTCGATCCGTATTATTGTCTTGTCGCCATCGTCGTTCCGTATTTGAGGTTTTTGTGTGTGTGTGTGTGTGTGTGTCTTCCGTATTTGAGCTTTTGGTGTCAAGTTTGTTGCTCACCTCGTCGCTTTTGTCCGTGTTTTATGTTTCTTCTTCATTCATAGGATCGTGAACTTGATCCGATGTGCAGGGAGGCGATTCCCGGTCCTGAAAATTCCTTGATTAACAACGGAGTTAGATGTCCCGTTTGTCGCAGAGGGGGCAGACGAGGGTGGACTGATAATTCTCCACGCCCCATTACTTCTTCTCCTCCGCAGCCCACAGCGTCTCCCAGTCCTAGGCCCGCGACTCCGCCGAGGCCCCGGGACCCCGTTTCCTAGGGCCATCCTTTCAATGATCCCCTCGGTCTCTGGAGTTACTGCTTTTTGGTTGCAACTTATCCTCCTTGGCTCACTAGCTCTGGTGTTTGGTATCGGTCTATGCACTGTTACACCTCCATCTTGGGGACCCCCACAGAGGTGCGCCCTTATACTTTTCTACTGGGTTGTGGTAGGAGTCCTAGTGTGGCTCCGTATCAACCCTCCTATGTAAAGTCTGTCTGTCTGATTGAATGAGGGAAGCGTGACTGTATGAGGTTCCACGGCGACAGCTACGGAATCTGAGTGGGTCCTAACCTGCGATTCTGCGGCGGTGTCGTACGGCGTAACGGTGATTCACTCCCCTAAAAAGGAGTGACCAGGCCTGGGGTTTATACGGGTACACCTTAGCCAAGACGCGCCTAAGTTCCTGCGAGGGACCCAGCCAGGCGGACACCTGAAAGAATCTCCCTCCCCCGTTCCCTTTGCGAGCATGGGGCAGACACAGACGGCGCCTCTGTCTATTCTCATAGATCATTTTAAAGAAGTCAGGGATCGGGCTCATAACCTCACTGTAGAAACCAGGAAAGGCAAATTTATTAAGTTTTGTGAGTCCGAGTGGCCAACGTTTGGGGTTGGATGGCCCCAGGATGGAACGTTTGACCTTGGTATTATCTGCAAAGTAAAAGAGATAATATTCAACAAAGGGCCTCACGGTCATCCCGACCAGATTCCATACATCATTGTCTGGAAAGACTTAGTCCAGGACCCCCCACCCTGGGTGAGGAAGATCCTGCCCCCAGTAGGACACAGCAAGATCATGGTAGCGAAGGAGGCCAGGAAAGAGGGAGAGTTCAAATCGGGGCCTATAAACGGTGCTCCTTCGGACTCGCCCCCCGTTCTTCCGGATTCCACTCCATATCCTGACCTAATAGACCAGGAGTGGAATCCGCTCCCCCCCTATAACCCCGCTGCGGCCCCAGCCCCAGCCACTGCAGCTCCTTCGGTGAACGGCCCAGAGTACGGGACCCGGCAGGGGGCCGCTAGGATGCCAGACCCAGAACCAGTAATGGCTCTCCCTCTGCGTGCAATAGGGCCCCTGCAAGCTGACGGGGAGCAGGCTTACCAATGTTGGCCTTTCTCGACTAGTGATCTATATAACTGGAAGTCTCAAAATGCCAACTTCTCAGAGAACCCTAAAGATCTGATTAACCTCTTAGATTCTGTTTTTTGTTTTTTTTTTTGTTTTTTTTTTTGAGACAGAGTCTCACTCTGTTGCCCAGGCTAGAGTGAGTGCTGTGGCGTCAGCCTAGCTCACAGCAACCTCAAACTCCTGAGCTCAAGCGATCCTCCTGTCTCAGCCTCCCGAGTAGCTGGGACTACAGGCATGCACCACCATGCCCGGCTAATTTTTTTTTTTTCTATATATATTTTTAGCTGTCCATATAATTTCTTTCTATTTTTAGTAGAGATGGGGTCTCGCTCTTGCTCAGGCTGGTCTCGAACTCCTGAGCTCAAACGATCCGCCCACCTCGGCCTCCCAGAGTGCTAGGATTACAGGCGTGAGCCACCGCGCCCGGCCTTAGATTCTGTTTTGTTCACTCACCAGCCCACCTGGGACGATTGTCAGCAACTACTAAAAGTTCTTTTCACCACTGAAGAAAGGGAAAGAATACAGGGGGAAGCACGGAAACTGGTTCTGGGAGATGACGGCAGACCCACCACTAATCCAGGGATCATAGACCGAGCGTTTCCACTCGAACGACCCCCCTGGGACTACAACGAGGCTGAAGGTAGGGAGCGTCTCCGGGTCTACCGCCAGACTCTAATGGCCGGTCTCCGAGCGGCGGCACGAAAGCCGACGAATTTGGCTAAGGTAGGAGATGTTCGCCAGGGGCCGGAGGAGAGCCCGGTGGCCTATTTAGAAAGGCTAATGGAAGCCTTTAGGCAGTATACGCCTATGGATCCCACCGCGGATGAGAGCAAGGCGGCAGTAATGATGGCCTTTGTAAACCAGGCAGCCCCCGATATAAGGAGGAAAGTACGGAAGATAGATAGGTTATGTGAGAAGACACTGCAGGATCTACTAGAGGTGGCTGAGAAGGTCAACAATAATAGGGAGACCCCAGAAGAAAGGCTAGAAAGAATTAGACAGGAAGATAGAAAATTCCAGGCTGGGGAAACTAGAAAAGCCAGCAAAGAGATGGCCAAGATTCTTCTGGCAGCTACAGGGAGCACGCTAGGGAGAAAAGAGTTTGGCGAGGAGAGAAAGGGCCGCCCCCGTAGGGGAAGGCTAGAGAAGGATCAGTGTGCATATTGCAAGGAAAGGGGGCATTGGGCTAGGGAATGCCCAAAGAAAAAGGGGGGCCCAGGGAGGAAAGCATCACCTAAGAGTCTTACTAGCGGGGCAGGGAGAAGATAGTGAATAGAGAAGATGGGGTTCGGATCCCCTCCCCGAGCCCAGGGTAACCTTAGATGTGGACAGAAGCCCAGTCAGTTTCCTGGTAGACACGGGCAGAACTTTCAGTAATTACTGAAACCACTGGAAAATTGTCCAACAAGACTAGTTGGGTGCAGGGGCAACCGGAACCAGGCCCTACTGCTGGACTACCCGGCGAAAGCTAGACCTGAGCTCAGGGCAAGTGAGTCATGCCTTTATGGTCATTCCAGAGTGCCCCACCCTCTTGTTAGGAAGAGACATACTTACAAAGCTAAGAGTCCGTATCTATTTTGAAGACGAAGGATTAATAGTAACCGATGCTAAAAGGAACCTTATCAGCAGCCCTCAGGTTACTCAAGTCCTGACCCTGGCCCAGGTGGATGAATACCGACTGTATCACCCTGGGGGGATCCATCAGGAAGGAGAGATGGAACACTGGCTTCGAGAGTTTCCTAAAGCCTGGGCTGAGACAAGGGGGAGCAGGATGGGCGAAACTATCGGCCTCCTCTCTACATTGAACTGAAACCAGGAGCTGAACCGGCCCGAGTCAGGCAGTACCCCATGCCCCAAGAAGCTAGAGTGGGAATAACGCCTCTCCTTCGATGGCTCCTAGACGCTGGGATTCTCCGGAGGTGCCAGTCAGCCTGGAATAGTCCCTTGCTGCCAGTGAGGAAACCGGGTGGAAAGGATTATCGGCCTGTGTAGGACCTCAGGGATGTCAACGCACGTGTCCTAGACATCCACCCTACGGTTCCCAACCCTACACCCTGCTGAGCTCCCTTTCTCCGACACAAACCTGGTATACCGTCCTGGATTTGAAGGATGCTTGTTTCAGCTTGGCAGTGGCCCCGCGCAGCCAGGAGATATTTGCCTTTGAGTGGCAGGAGGAGGAGAGGGGAATCCAGGGGCAGTGGACGTGGACACGGCTACCTCAGGGGTTTAAGAGCTCACCCACCTTGTTCAACGAGGCCCTCCACGACGACTTGGGTGAGTACCGTGCCAGCCATCCGGAGGTGACCCTGTTACAGTATGTAGATGATCTGCTACTAGCTGCCCCAACCCCACAGACCTGCTTAGAAAGCACCAAGGACTTACTCAGGGTGCTGGCCGAGATGGGGTACCGAGTTAGTGCTAAGAAGGCCCAAATCTGCAGGGAAGAAGTCACCGATCTAGGATACAAGATAAAAGGAGGTCAGAGATGGCTGACTGAGGCAATGAGACAGACTGTGCTAGGGATACCCACTCCGACCTCA
This sequence comes from Eulemur rufifrons, assembly GCF_041146395.1. NCBI lineage: Eukaryota > Metazoa > Chordata > Mammalia > Primates > Lemuridae > Eulemur > Eulemur rufifrons. The sequence continues at coordinate 3,760,364 of NC_090984.1, read as the reverse complement.
TGTCGAGAAGTGCGGGAGTTCCTGGGATTGGTGGGGTACTGCCGCCTCTGGATGCCAGGGTTTGCAGAGAAGGCTCCACCCTTGTGTGAAGGATGCGAGGCAGGCCAGGCATGGGAATGGACTATGCAAATGGAGGGCGCCTTCCGAGCCCTGAGAACAGCCATGTTAGAAGCCCCGGCCCTAGCGCTTCCTGACCCCACAAAGGAGTTCCACCTGTTTGTAGACGAAAAAAAGGGGATAGCCAAGGGGGTGCTCACGCAGACGCTGGGACCTTGGAGGCGGCCAATAGCGTACCTGTCCAAGAAACTAGATCCGGTAGCAGCAGGGTGGCTGGCGTGCCTGCGGATCATCGCAGCTGCTGCTTTGCCGGTCAGAGACGCAGAGAAGCTCCCCCTGGGTCAGCATCTGCAGATTACCACCCCTCACGCCACAGAGGGGATCCTGAAGCAGCCGCCAGGACGGTGGGTTACAAATGCGAGGCTGACTCACTACCAGGGACTTCTGTTGGGTGCTCCTCATATCGCGTTTCGGGCTCCTGCCATCCTGAACCCAGCCACGCTCCTGCCAGATCCTGAGCCGGCAACGCCCAAACATAGCTGCCTTGAGATCCTGGCGGAGACCCAGATGGCCCGGAAGGACCTGCAGGACCGCCCTCTTGCGAACAGCGACCTGACCTGGTTCACGGACGGAAGCAGCTTCGTCCGGGAGGGACACAGGTACGCAGGGGCGGCCATAGTGGATGGGCAGGGCAACCTTATCTGGGCTACTCGCCTTCCACAGGGGACGTCTGCCCAGAAGGCTGGGCTGGTTGCATTGACGGAAGCCCTTCGCCGGCCCAAGGAAAGAGGCTGACGGTGTATACTGACAGCCGCTACGCCTTTGGGACAGTACACATACATGGAGCCCTCTATATGGAAAGGGGCTTCATCACGGCAGAGGGCAAAGAAATCAGGCATAAGCCTGAAATACTTCAATTGCTAGAAGCCATCCTGTTACCAAAGGCAGTGCCTGTAGTCCACACTCCAGGACACCAGAAGGGGGACTCCCTAGAAGCTCGAGGCAACCGGGCCGCAGACGCCGAGGCCAAGAGGGCTGCAGAAGGACCTACACTGACAGATGTCCTACACTTGAGCCTGCTGTCCCCGGGGATGGGAGAGATACCCCCTCAACCGGACTATTCCAGTACGGACATGAACTGGGCCAGGGAAAAACTGTGGGCAACGCAGGGTAAGGGCGGCTGGTTCCAAGATGGAGGGCACCGCCTAGTAGTTCCTGAAGCCTTGGGGATCCACCTCCTGGGACACTTGCACCAGACAACGCATCTCAGCAAGAAAAAGATGTTGGAGCTGCTGGACACTGCACAACTCAGATTCAAATCACAAGGAAAGACAGCAGAAAGCATTGTCAAGAACTGTCGTGTCTGCCAGGTCATGCAGCCGGGGAGGATCAGAGGGACCCATGCAGGTACCAGGGAACGGGGGAGGCGGCCAGGATTGTTTTGGGAAATAGATTTTACGGAGGTAAGACCAGTGAAATATGGGTGCGAGTACTTGCTGGTCATGGTAGACACCTTCTCAGGGTGGGTAGAGGCTTTTCCTACTAAAGGAGAAACTGCTTTAATAGTGGCAAAGAAAATGCTGGAAGAAATAGTTCCCAGGTACGGGCTGCCGGAGAGCATAGGGTCTGACAACGGCCCAGCCTTCACAAGTCAAGTTAGTCAGGGACTCGCCCGGGCTCTGGGGGCAGATTGGAAACTACATTGTGCATATAATCCCCAGAGCTCAGGGCAGGTAGAAAGAATGAACAGAACCCTAAAGGAGACTTTGACTAAATTGGTCCTGGAGACTGGCGGGGACTGGGTGACCCTCCTTCCCTTTGCCCTGTTCCGAGCCCGGAACACCCCCTACCATTTAGGCCTAACCCCCTTTGAGATAGTATACGGTGCTCCTCCACCGGTAATTCCAAAAATGAAATCTGGGGCTCTGCCTGAAAACCCTAAAGAAGTGCTGCCGGCTGTACAGGCCCTGCAACGGGTTCAGAGCCAAATCTGGCCTGCCCTCCAAGCCGTTTATCAAGTCACCCGACAGGAGGGAGAAAAGGTTAACGGACATCCCTACCAGCCGGGAGATTGGGTATGGGTAAAACGGCATAATAGCAAAACCCTGGAGCCCAGGTGGAAGGGACCTTTTCAGACTATTCTTGTTACCCCCACTGCCCTAAAGGTTGACGGAGTGGCGACCTGGGTACACCACTCCCACGTAAGACCTGCCAACGAGGACGAGCGGGAGCAGCAGCAAGTTCAGTGGAGGGCCTCAGCGGATCCTGAGAATCCACTGAAGACCAGACTGACTCGCGTGACAACCAGACCGCCACAGAACCAATGATGAAGACACACAGAATAAAAATGCTTGTGGTGACTGTTATATTTACAACCCTTATGGGAAAAGCAATGACTGACCCAAATCCCTACATGCCCTATAACCTCACCTGGGAAATCACTAACTTAGAAACCCATGAAGTTTATAATAGGACTTCAGGAACGGCCGCACTAAACACTTGGTGGCCGGACCTGTATTTCAACTTAGAACAATTGCCAGGCATAGATAATCTGCAGTATAACCCTAAGCGGCAGGGATTGGGCTATGAATATCAGTATACCCAACGCCAGGCCCGGATAGAGTTAAGTAGGAATGGGTTTTATGCATGTCCAGGATTTAGAACAGGGGAAATGAGGCGCGCGTGTGGGGGGATCGAGTCTCTCTACTGTGCAGCCTGGAGGTGTGTGACCACCAATGACGGAGAGTGGAAATGGCAGGTCCGACCTCTTTTCATCGAAATGTCTTATGTCCGGCCATGCTCACGAACCAGGTATGCCTCTGACTGTAACCTGATACGTGTAAGGTTCACAGAGGAAGGAAAAAAGGACAGACGGTGGGTCTCGGGACTATACTGGGGAGTAACTCTCTATGATCGCCGCTGGGGGGGGCGGGGCACTGTAATACAATTCAAACTGAGGGCTTCTCCCATCTCGGGCGCTGTAGGGCCCAATCCAGTGCTGGGGGGAACCGGCTCTAACATTTTGGGGGTGCTGGGGGGAAAACAAAACAGCCCACGCCCGACTGTCGCCCCACTTTCACTTTCAAGGACCCCGGTGGCGGAGGTGGGAACGCAAATAACCCCCAGAGCAAAGGAGTCAGGAGATCCCTTATGGAAAATGCTGACAGCAGCATATGAGGCATTAAATCGCTCCGATCCCAACGCTATGGAAGCCTGTTGGTTGTGCTATGACATCAGACCCCCTTTCTATGAAGCAGTAGGAATAGATGCCACCTTCAACCGTTCGGGAGAGGAGCCCCCCAGGTCCTGCACGTGGGACCGCAAAGGCCTGGGGCTAACACTTCAGACAGTCACTGGGAACGGAACCTGCGTAGGAAAGGTGCCCCCTGGCCATGCACAGTTTTGTGCCAAAGTCCACCCATCTGTAAACTGGACTGAAGGAACAAAATGGGTGGTTCCGGCGCTCAATGGATGGTGGGCTTGTTCTAAAACAGGCCTGACTCCATGCCTCAGCCTGTCTGTCTTTAATGAATCAGAGGAATTCTGCATCATGGTGCTAGTGTTCCCTAAGGTTATTTACCACCAAGAAAATATAATATATGATGCATGGGCGAAGGGCACAGAAGGCGCCGGGTTGACTAGAAAAAAAAGAGAGCCCTTTACAGCAATAACCTTAGCCACCCTTTTTGGCCTGCGCGCAATAGGAGCAGGGACAGGTATCTCATCCTTAGCGGTGCAGCACAGGGGGTTCAATAGCCTGAGGGCCACCATAGATGGAGACATATCCAGGATCGAAGACTCCATCTCCCATTTAGAAAAGTCACTGACCTCACTGTCTGAGGTAGTGCTGCAGAACCGGAGGGGACTAGACCTACTACTCCTCCAACAGGGGGGGCTGTGTGCGGCCCTAGGGGAAGAGTGCTGCTTCTACGCTGACCATACCGGGGTAGTGAGAGAATCCATGGCTAAAGTCAGGGAAGGACTGGCTAAACGGAGGCGAGAACGTGAACAAAGAGAAGGGTGGTTTGAGTCATGGTTCAATAGCTCCCCTTGGCTGACTACTTTGCTTTCCACTTTATTAGGACCCCTAATTGTGCTTCTGCTCATCCTCACTTTCGGACTGTGTATTCTAAACAGATTAGTGACCTTTGTAAAAGAACGAGTCAATACCGTGCAATTGATGGTACTGCGACAACAGTACCAGAGGCTGAGCCGTGATTCCTACTTAGAAAGAGGGGAAACACGGGACCCCATGGACGAGCAAGAGTGCTCGTAGGGACAAGAAAAAGGGGGGCATGTAGAAGAGGAAGGAGAGCAGGAGTGACTCCATGACAGGCTGAACCTCCCGGAATGGGCCTAAGTTTCGGCTTCCCAACGTGGGTCCTCCCCTTCCCCAAAATGCCGCTGATAACAACTAAAATGTCCCGGGACTTGGAACCAACCAATCACAAGCCAACACGACGTTGGAGCCAACCAATCAGGAGCCAACACGACCTTGGAGCCAACCAATCAGGAGCCAGCACGATCAGCCACTCTTGAAGGAGCAAATGAACTAAGGGAGGGAGGGGGATGGTGTGCCCAGTGCATGTAACCTACTGAAAAGTATAAAAGCTTAGTTTTTACCCCAGGGCTGGGTCCTGGTTCCTGGAGAGGCCACTGCGTTGCTGCTCTGGGACTTGGACCTTAGCTCGAGCTAGCCAATAAACTCCTTTGCCTTTTTGTAGCCTCGGTGACTCTGCCTCTCTGTTCCTGGGGCCGAGGGCAACCGGTTCTAACACCACGAGCTGAATTTATTACTAAAATCACTCTCAAAACGAGAGCGCATTAGTTATATGGGGCTGCCCGTGTGTCCAATTTTCCTCCCCAGTGGGTCCGGGGTCACTGTTAACAGCCCCCAACCTCACTGAATCTCAGCAGGGCCTGGCTTGGATGGTAGATTCTTGGGTCTCGGTCGTTGAAAGTCAAGACTACGACACGATGAAGTATTTCTCAATGTCTGCCCTGTGACATTGCCCAGTTCACAGAACGTAGGGTAGGATTTTCGTTGCAAAGGAGTCAAGGCTTAGGTGTCCAAGCGTCGCTTTTTAATCTTATGTAGGACATGTGTGATATTTGTGTGCTGCCTAGTTCTTAGACACAAGCTACACCCTTGATTGTGTCATTGCTTCTGTGCAAAATTCAGCACTGTTTAAAACAAAACAGGGGTATCCTAGTGTTCCAGAAATTGAAACTGCTTTTCTTCCCCACTGTGCCAGACAGCCAGAGCCTTAGAGCCTTCTCGTTGAGCAAAACCATTTGCTCGTGGTCTTAGAAAGACCCAAAGCAGGATGGTCTCCCCTGCTCGGAACTGAGGGTGTCCTTTACCCCACGTCCTTGGTTGCCATCTGGTGGCAGACCCTCCATAGGGATCAGTTCTGTCCCCGAGACCCTGCCTGATCCTGGCCTTGACCCTTGGGTACCTGCACCCTGAGAGTGGCCTCCTGGTTGTCCCCAGCTTCCAGGCACCCCCCGCCCCGTGCTCTGAGCACACTCGCTCTGCCGACACAGCTCATCCGTGCCCTGGGGACGCTCAGATTGCCCACCAGCTCTTTGGCTGACTCTGGGGTCCCCGTTAACCGTGGGGGTGGCTCCATTCCTCTTACTGTTGTGGCTGCCGTCCCAATCCCCAAGGCAAGAATTGAACCCTGGCATGAAGTTATGGTTGAAGTCACAATCACACTCGCAAACACTTTTGAGCCGTGTGGCATTGACCATGTCAAGCAAAGGGAAACCTCTGGGCTCTACAGGCACCTATAAAAATGTAGAATCATTCTTTTGACATATTCCTGAGCACCTATTCCGTGCCAGGTGGTGGAATATAGCAGCAAGGAAAGGAGACAAAATCCCAAGCCCTCGGGGAGCCCTAGGGAGGGGAGGCGGCAGCGTAGCAGAAACACAGGAGACGTGGTGTGTTAGACCATGGCAGATGCTGTGGACGAAACGGGCAGCGTGTGCTGGGATCTGAGCTGAGTGGGGCCCTGAAGAAGGGAGGTGCGTGGGGCGGGGGGCACAGTGAGGGGTCAGGGGGCTGAAAGGAGCAAGTGAGGGAGGTGGGGACAAGGTCAGAGGTGGTGCAGAGCCCTGAGGGTGCCTAGAGGCTCTCAGCCCTCCTGAGCTGGTGGACCCCGCGGGCCTCAGCCCCCAGAGGGGCAGCCTGGAGGGCCAGCGAGGGGCTTTTCAGGGAGGAGGGAGCTGCTGATGGCTGTGCTGATGGCTCATATGACCAGGACTGAGGGTGGCCCGTGGGCTCAGGAGTGGGGAGGTCCCGGTGGTCTGGCCCGAAGGAGTTCAGTGCAGGGGTGGGTCTGAAGGTGGACTGGGGGATTCCAGGGAAGAGGGACGAGAGGAAGAGGAGTGGGCGAGTGCAGGGCGCTTGTTGTAAAGGGGGGCGGAGAAATGGGAGGTGAGGTGGGCGTGGGGTGACCACTGGGATCCGGTGGGGGCAGGACCCGAGGGGCTGCAGGGCGGGAGGCGGGAGCTGCTGGGTGTTTTCTTTGGGGGAGAGGGCCGGGCTCTCGCGCCCAGAATGGAGAGTTCGCTCTACCCAGGAGCACAGAGGTCCGTCCACGGGGCAGGCAGGATGCGACTCTCGGGCCTGGAGGGGCTGGATGCAGTGGTGGGAGGGTCTCCTGGGCCCACTTCTCTCCTCCCATGAAGCAGGAAACAGGCCAGCAGCTGAGACTGGGGGAGGGGCAGGGGAGGAGGAGCAGGTACGGGGAGGGGTCTGGGCGAGGGGTGGGGGACAGAACAGAGGACTGGCTGAGCCCAGTTGAGATGCCCACCCCCTAGGATGGGGTGGGAGGTGGCATTTGCTCCATCCACATTCAGCCTCACAGGAGCAGTCCTGGAAGGGGACCTGGGGTGGGGCCGTCACCAGGGATTTGGCTGTGTCTGCAGAGGGCCTGTGGGTGGAGTGTGTCTCAGGGGAGGGTCCTGAGCTGGAGGTGGGTGAGGAGAGGTGGTACCAGGAGTGGGTCCTAGGCTCATGCAGGCAGGGGAAGGGGCGACTGGGGTCACACCCACAGGGACCGAGCTGGGAGGAAGCAAACTGGAGGCTCTCAGGGAAAGTTCTTTCTTCCTTTCCCTCCCCCACCCCAAGTGCACTTGCTGCCTTGACCTTTGGGTATGTTCCTTGATCTTGGCTCTTCTGATACTCTGTGGTTCCACCCCTGGCTTGGGGCTTGTACACTAGGTGTCCCGTAAATGTTCTTGCATACAGTGGGTGTCCCATTCATGCTTGGGGCTGCTGAGGGACAGGATCAGAGAGGAGCAGGGGAGCAGTGGCTCCTGTTCCTGTCACTGAGTAGGGAGAGTCACAGCCTCTGGCTCTCTGGCGCGTGGGGTCCTGGGTGGGTGTGGGGTCTGGGTGTGTTGGGTCTTCTCAGGCCACGACAGTAGTTTTGTTATAAACCAACAGTGTGTCCCCCACAGGTGGAAAAGTGGTTGCGTCCCGATACATGGACTACGAGAAGAAAACAACCAGAAAGGTAATACAGCGCTCAGCTTATGCTTGAAGCAGTTCTGAACATTGTTCTGAGTAACTGGAATTTCGAAACACTCAGGCGAGCCGGTCACAGCCGGGTCCTGAAGGAAGCAGGTCCCAGGCCTTTGTCCAGGTGCTTTTGAGACTGTCAGCTCTTCACGCTGAGTTGGCGTCTCTGTCGTGAGCAGCCCACTGCTTTAAGCATCCTTCTTACAAAGCTATGATCTCTGTCGAAACATGAACTTGTTCTTGCCTTTCAACCCAATAGTGCACTTTCTGGACTTTGCAGCTGTCTTATCCAATGCCCAGCGCACGGTCCTTGGTGCGTGGCTGGCCTTTATTCTGTCTGCAGGAGGGAAGTTTTACTTTTTCCTTTCCAACCTGTTTGCCTTTCGTGTTTTATTCTAGGACCTCCACTGTGATGTCGAATAGGAGTGGTGTCTGTACCTTGCAATATTCTTGCCCTGTATGAGATTTTCCTTTTGCTTTTGGTTATTATAAGAGCCGTATTCCATGAGTTGCCTGGTTTTTTTAATAAGTTTTGACAATTAATACCTGTATAAAAACTTTGTCTTTCCTGGTGACCAAGATAATATGTTGTTTCTAGAAAATGAGCAGATACTGAAAAGTATCCAGGAAAATCAGTCACCTGTAATCTGCCGTGTCAGAGATAATCACCAACAGACATTTTGGTGGTTTCCTATGCTCTGCGCATGTGTGTGTCTACTTTTTGAAAAAATTTGTTTGGCCTGTGTATATGAGATAAGATTTCCAAACTCTTTCAATCTCTCCCTTGCCTCAAAGTAAGAGCATTTACGAAAAGCAACGTAGACTGCGTCAGGGACCCTTCTCCTGAAGGGAAGGGGTCTTGCCCTCTGAATGTCATGTGTTCCCATCGCAGGCTCCTGCAACAGATGCCTCAGAGACCGCGGGAAGATACCTGGAGGTGGAGAAACCCAGCCAGCTCCAGAAAGCAAAGGTACGAAGCAGCCGTGACCCCCGGTCAGTGAGGAGCGCGGCGATGAAGTTCGTTTCCACGTGTGCTGAGTCAAACCTCCCTCTTTACTTTCTGCGAAGGGTCAGAGCTGCTATCAAAGAGTCTGAGCGTAAGGACAGATGGGGGCATGTGGGGAGCTGAGCAGATGGCTGGGAAGTGGGGGGGTCACTTCCGCCCTGTGTGGTCCCAGAGAAGGGTCACGTTGCCACCATGGCGCTCCCTTGTGACATCACTTCCTTGTCTGCGTGACAGTTTCCCCACTGGCACTCAGAGCGGCACTCTTGGAGAGGATGTGAGGCCTCATCCTCCCGCCTCTCGCCGCCGTGGGCTGCCTTCCTCGTCTCCTGCGCCAGCAGCTGCGTTGGTCTGTCCTAACCCCTCCTGCTAGAAGCTGTCACCAAAGTGATGTGAAAGATCTTTTTAGTTTTCCTAATTGTGGATATGACACGTATTCATTATAAAAAATGGAAAACGAGGACGAGGTTGGGGGACCTCCCTCATGATCTGCCCACTCTGACAATCACCGTTGGTGTATTTGGTGTTCAAGGCCGGTCAGCATGCCCCGTCACGAAGTCTAGGAAGGCCCCTCCTCAGCGTGGCGCTTCACCCTGGCTCTCTGTCCGAGTCCTCACGTGCCTGCCGCTGCAGCACCCGTGGGCGCTCTTTGCACGAGGCTCTTTGCGCTTCCAGGTCATTCATTTCCCCAGCTGCATAGTTCCTGTTCAGTTCCCAGCACGAGAGAGCACATCTTAACATGCCACCTGTTGCCGTTTGCAGTACTCGGGAGCCCTTGCCATGCTTTATGCTGCACGCCGGCGCCGATTTTGGGCAGCATAAAGCAAGATTTCACAGTTTCAAATACAGGCTCAAAGATGAAGGGAACTCCCAGGGGAGACGAACAGTCCAGAAGCTGCAGGAGAAAGCAGCCGAGAGCACGGAGGGCAGAGCAAGCATGCGGTGCTGTCTCTGGCTCTCAGCATCTTCTAAACCAGAAGAAAGGCCTATTTGCATGTTTTTTTTTTTTTTTTTTTTTTTTTTGTGGTTATAAAGAATGTCCCTTTTCTAGTTGTGCTTTAAAAATGGATTTCAAGCTGCTGGCTGGGAGTTTCCACAGGTTTTTCAGTCCTTTCTGCTACCTAGGAAGAAATTGGGGTTTTGGAGAGAAGGGGTATGGTTTAAGAAGGTTGCCTGCGTTTCCCCACTGACTGCGCTGACTTTCCGGGACTCTTGTCTGGACAGCAGATCGCAGTGGGGTCGCAAAGGGTGACCTGCAGTCCACGTTGCTGGAAGGGCACAGCTCGGCCCCACCTGACCTGGATCTCTCTGCCAGTAACGGTAAGTTGTTCGTTTCACCCCTTCTGTCACTAGCTGGGGGTTGCGACAGATCTCAGCAGGCCCCCAAAGTACAGACGCTCCTTCACTCACGATGGGGTCCGCATCCCGAAAGACCCATCATGAGTGAAAACACCATAAGTCAAACATGTATTCAATGCCCCGATAAAGCCATTGTAAAGTGGGACAATCTTAAAGTGAACCGTCGTAAGTCCAGATGGTCCTCAACTTACGATGGGGTTACATCCCAATAAACCCGTTGCAAAGTCAAAATATAAATCAGGGACCATCTGTATGCTTTTCTCACGATTAAAATGCTCTTGTTTATCTTAGAGAAAAGTACAGTCAGAAAGACTCCACGATTAGAAAAAACAAGATCAGAGAAAACAGAGTCGACGTCATTTTCTGCCCCTCAGAAAAAGAGCCCAGTAAGTGTCTGAGATGGAGGGGTTGCCGTTCACAGTTTGCATAAATCTGATTCTGCGCCTCCCCTCCGCCAGGTGTCACCTGAGGCCCAGGAGCTCCTGGAGCAGACAAGACAGCCGTGCCCCTTAGGATAAAAATTAAGAGCACAAACGTTCTTGGATCATCTGTAGAGTCTATGTTTCCCCAAGTACACAGACAGCAGTAGAAACCAACGTGAGATTGCGGCCTTCTCTGTGCCGGTGCTGTGCTAGGGAAGACGTGAGGCCAGGCGCCGTCCCCTGGCAGGACAGCTGGGCTGTGGCCTCACCTGGGTGAGGACAGGACCTACGGGTGAGGTCTGGTGCCGGCGCAGCACCGAGTCGCTGGGTGCTCTGAGCTGGCCTTTGCCCGGCTGCTGCCCCCACCCCTTCCCCTGCCCGGTGCCGTGGGAGGGCCAGACCTCCCTCTTCCTGCTCACAGGGTGCTGGGAAACACGAAACACACGAGAAAATAGAAGCAGCGGGGCCATAGAGGGTTCCCAAATTATCAAATTAAACACAGGAAACACGAGTCACGTTCCGCCCCTGCTGGGTTCACCCCAGCTCCCCGGGAACTTGAAGGGTCTTTTTCCTCTTCTCAAGAGCTTGTCCGAGGAGAGGGAGATGATGGAGTCCCAGACGCGGCTGCTGGCGCTGCTGGCGGCAAAGGTGAGGACAGTTCCCTGCTCACGTGTGACGTGGTGCAAAGCGGCCCCGATGAACCACCGGGAGGGGTCCCCTCCAGCCTGAGCCTTCGTTTCTCGTTTAACAGATGGAGAAGGGTCTTGCCCAGTTTGAAGAAGAGGCAGAAAAACATTTATTGAAACTGTGCAAAGAGGAGGAGGAGCTACAGAAAAAGACCCAGAGCTGAAGCGCAGCCTTCTCCTCCATCAGAAGAAGCGGGAGCGGGAGGAGGCCCTTGACGCCCCGGTCGGCTGTGAGCCACACCTGTGACCGCGAGCTCTGAGCTGAGCATCCTGGCGGGGCCGTCTCCCGCCATTTCAGGGGGCGTTCGTGGTAGGATGTCGCTGTTCGCTCACGTCTCACTCTTTGCTGGGCTTTTGGTGTCGCCCACACTCTGGTCCAGGTGTTGGTCTATGACAGTTTCCCAGAGAATGAGGCCACAACGTAACGTGCCAACCAGGGAGGGGACCAGTGCCTTCAGCTCACTTGTGCAGATGTTCCTTGAGCGCCTCCTGATCACCATCGTGTGCGGTGACAGGAAGACACGGTCTGGGCCTGCCCTGGAGGGTCAGTGGGCTGGTGGGAGACACGTCAGTCTTGGCACCGTGTGGCCAGCACTGGCACAGAGGTGTCCGCATTGGGGAAGGACAGGGAGCAAACGCTGGGAACCCAGAAAGGCCCGGCCAGGGGGACGGGCCCCCGTGCCCAGCGCGTGGGTTTCCTGCGGCTGCTGTAACAAGCACCACAGCGGTTCATTGTCTCGCCGTTCCGGAGGCTGAAGGTCCAAGGTCAAGGCTTTGGCGTGGGGAGTGGTGATCTGTCCCAGGCCCCTCTCCTTGGCTTGTGGACGGTCGTCTGTGTCATCTTCTCCTGTGTCTCTTCGCGTGTCCTCCCTGTGTGTGTCTGTGTCCAGGTTGCCCCCAGGACACCAGCCATGCTGGGTTAGGGCCCACCTAGTGACCTCACTCTAACTTGATGACCCTGTAAAGACCCTGTGTCAGGATAAGGGCACATCCTGAGGTGCTGAGAGTCGGGACGTCAGATAGGAATTTGGGGGACACAGTTCACCCCGTAATGCCCAGCATGTTCACGTGAGTGGCCCTGCAGCCAGGCCTGGGCTGAGACCAGGGCCCCTGACCTTGTGGAGCTCACAGAGGAAGGAAAAGAAAAGACGCTCGAGTGAGCAACTACGGTTGAGCCTTGAACGTGGGTTAGGACTACATGCGTCCACTTATCAGCAGACTGTCTTCAATAAATACATTGGAAAATCTGTTGGGGATGTGTAACAACTTGAAAAGCCTCATAGATAAACCTTATGGCCTAGAGGTACTGAAAAAATTAAGAGGAAGTTATATCATGAATGTATGAAATATATGTAGATAGTGGTCTGTTAATGTGCTAATCAACTGTTTGTTATCGGTAAGGCTTCTGGTCAACTGTAGGCCATTAGTAGTTCAATTTAGGGGGAGTTAAAAGTTACACACAGCCAGGCACGGTGGCTCATACCTGTAATCCTAGCACTTTGGGAGGCTGAGGCAGGAGGATTGCTTGAGGCCAGGATTTCGAGACCAGCCTGAGCAAGAGCTGGTCTATTTCTACAAAAAATGGAAAAATTAGCTGGGCATGGTGGTGGCGCACCTGTAGTCCCAGCTACTTGGGAGTCTGAGGCAGGAGCAACGCTTGAGCTCAGGAGTTTGAAGTTGCGGTGAGCTATGATTGCGTTATTGTACTGTAGCCCAGGTGACAGAGTGAGACCCTGTCTCCAAAACAAAAACAGTTGTATAGGATTTTCTACTGCTATGGGTCGGGGGAGGGAGGTGGCAGCCCTAACCCCCAATTTGTTGAAGGATCAACTGTATATTGTCACAAATGCCCGTGAAGACCCAGGCAGCACATATGGGGTGGGGGTGGGCATGCCAGGCTGGCCTTGGGAAGGCAGGCCCGTAAGTGGAGTGCTCCAAAGCAGGAAGGCCCAGGCCCGGAACACACTGGAAGGGGACACGTGTCCGTGGTGAGGAGCCTGGGCCGCCCTCCTGTCTGCTGGGCCGTTGCCGGGAGGGGGGAGCACACACCCACCCCTCACACCCTCAGAAGCCTCCTGAGCTCTGATCCCCTTGGGGCTCGTGAAAGAGCAGAGCCGTATCTTAACCTTGCTTGAGCCCTTAAACTTCCGGGCTGGTGACTGCAGGGTCCCCTCCCACAGCCCCCTTCCGTCCTGCTTGCAGATGGAGATGCTCAGTCCCTTTGAGGCAGTGGCCGAACGCTTCAAGGAACAGTACAAGGCGTTCGCCACGGCCCTGGACACCACCCGGCACGAGCTGCCCGTGAGGTCGGTCCACCTGGAGGGAGACGGGCAGCAGTTCTTAGGTAGGAAACGGACGTCCGGCTGCGCCGCGCAGGCTGCGGGGGTGAGGAGCCTGTGTCAGCGCTTCCCATGGGCCTTACGTCACTTTGACAAGTGTCCTCTTCCCCGTCTAGTGGCAGAGGATGGTGGGGACTGGCCAGGCTGTGGTTCCTCCAGGGTCTTGCCCTGAGTAAGCGACTTTTGGGATTTGAACCCAGGGCTGTGGGATTCACCGTGATCTCCTGTCCTGCTGAAAGGCATTCTTGCGGGGGCAGCCTGCAGTCCCCTGGGCCCTACACGCGCCAGTCGGTGGCTGGAGGGGGCTACAGGGCCACCAGCCCGCCCTGGCTTGCCGTCTCTGCAGAGCGGTGAGGTCCTTTCTGTGCACCGGTTTCCCACCTCGTCCCCACTGGAGCCCTTGGCAAGTGTGAAAACCGCCACGCCCCATCCTAAAACCCTCTTCAGAACAGCGGTCCTGCCAGAGCGCGACTTCAGCTGCCCTGGAGTCTGGGTGTTCCTGAGAGGAGCTCTCATGCGTCATCTCAGTACGTTTTGCTTGCGGCTGTTGCAGGAGAGGCCGGTATCTAAGACCCAGAGGTGGGCTTCCCTGCGAGCTCCGCCGGGAGCGCATCTGAGGCAGAATGAAAACACGGTCCAGGGTCCCAAGGGTGCTGCTCGATTCGCAGCCTCGGACAGAAGTGGTTTTCAATAAATCGAGCTTTCTCCAGCGTGACATGGTATAGGCATGACATCGAACTTCGGAAAGTGAGCCAAGTTGTAAAGAAAAAACTGACAATTGTGGGTAACGTCACGGTTCCAGGATAAGCGCTGTTTGTCCGTTGGAGTGTTTTCTTTCCATCGTTGGTGCAGCATAATGTCTGCGTAAACAGACTTGACATCGAGCCACGCGTGTCCTGGTTTCCCGCTTATTTCGCGCACGTTTCTTTGTTGGAAGTCGTCATTAGAAGGGTGTAATGAGCACATAACTCGTCACACGGGTGTACACAGCTGCGCCCTCATTGGATGCTTGTCGGCGTCTGGGTTTCTGATTTTATGGCGACCGCAGTCACTTCCGCAGCAGTAACTCGTGGGCTCCGTCCGTACTACGTTCCCTAGGTCGCTGCCAGGAGCTGGACTAGGGACTTGACGCATTTTCTGCGGCTGCCGTGACAGACGGCCACAGACTGCGTAACTTAAAAGGACAGAAGTGTATTCCCTCGCAGTCCGGGAGGCCGGAGTCTGACGTCAAGGTGGTGCAGGACTGGGTCCTTCCAGGCTCTCGGGGAGAAGCTAGTCCAGGCCTCTCTCCTGGCTTCTGGTGTTGCCGCCGCCCTTGGCGGTTCCCTGGCTTGTGGCTGCATCACTCCAGTCTCTGCCCTGTTGTCACGTGGCCTTCTCCCTCGTGTCTTTATCTACATTCCCCTCGTCTTGTAAGGACACCGGTTATTGGATTAGAGCCCACCCTAATGACCTCACCTTAACTCAGTCACATCCGCAGAGACCCGGTCCCCAGCTAAGGTCACACTCACAGGTAGCTGAGAGTAGGACCGGAACATTGGAGGACACGGTTCAGTCCACAGCAGGACGGAGATGCTGTTTGTGAGGCTCTTAGGTTCCCGGAATGTGACCCTAATGTACAGCTGGCCTAGATATGGCGTGTGTCAGAGGGGAGAGAGGTGTGTTGTCTTAATGCACCTGGCGTACGTACGTGGGTTGCAGGTGTCCCTCGGCTCAGGGGATGCAGGCGCGCCAGGATCAGGGAATGCAAAGGATGGGGTTTTAAAGTTGCTCCTGGCCTGGCTGGGAGACCCTGAGTGAGGCTGGCACAGTGTGGCCTTTCCTGCATCTCGCATTGGTTTCTGTTGAGGACCCCAGAGTGGCATTCTAGGTCTGTTTGAATGAGCACCTGGTGGACATGCCTGTCCCACTATCTCCGGCCACCGTGATCTCTGGCCAAGGGACAAAGAGAAGGTACCAATGCACAAGTGTCTTGCTTTGCTTACCCTTCTTGCCTGTGAGCTCTAGCAGAGCATTGCAGTGGAGTGAGAAAAATCTAGTCGGCTACTCAACTCGTGCGTCTGTTGCTTTGGGCACCTTGCAATCCATCACTGACGACCGCTTTCCCCCACCCCAGACGCCCTGCAGTCGGAATTGAAGACCACTCAGAAGCTCCTGAGAGAACTTGGCATTGGCAATTCAGAAACAAACGTGCAGGTGCTGGACTTGCTGGGCGAACTCAAGGACGTGGCCGTGAAAAAGGACCTTGAGCTCCAAAGGTCTCTCAGAAAATATTTTCAGAACAAGGTGGCACTGCGTCCGGGCAGGACGTGGGCCGCTGGGGGCTGCACTGTCTGGAGTGGCTCCAAACTCCCCCTGGGGCTCAGCTCCCTGGGCCAGCCGCTCTTTCCCCAGACCGAGCGCGCTGCGGGAACAGCCAGCAGGTGTCGCTGTCGTCCGGGTTGTGGAGAAAGTCTCAGTCCAGGAGCACCTGCCGCGTCTTATGTCCCCTTTCTCCCCGCTCTGGAGTCGGTTCTGGGGGCGCGGGGGTGCTGGTGCCTTGGGGGTCAGAGACGTTGCAGGGTGGGCCCCAGAGTCACAGCGCGAAGGTCGGGCGAGGCAGGGGAGGGGATGGCGGGAGAACTGACACCGGCTCTGGAAGATCCGAGAAGTTCTCAAGCAGCCCAGAGAGAAAGGGCCTCGCCCCTCACGCACCTTCGCCCCCGCAATAACCGGCACAGAACAGGCGCCCTCGGATCAGCCCTGTTCGTGTTCTGCGTGTCTTCCAGGGCTAGGGTTGGGAGGATGTTTCTGAACTCTTTATTGAAGTATAAACACACGCAGAAAAGACACAGATCCTAAGGGACTGCTCAGTGGCTGACACGGAGCACGTACCCTTGTGGGACCAGCCCTAGATCTGACACAGCCCGTGACAGCCCCCCGAAACCCCTCAGGACCCCCTCTTTTCACCTCCCCCAGGAGATTTCTACCTATGGGCTTTTGCACCTCTTCTAGAAAAGAATCTTGTTTTCTCTTCCTTACGATGCTCAGTCTGTCTCCTGAGATGCCTAAAATATTTGGAAAGGACTCATGAGAAACAGCTGCCACCTGCTGTGGCACGTCTTCCGTGGGTGGCTGCAGGGTGAATCAGGGCACACCAAGGCTTACAGATGGCAGGGGTCACGGGTTTGAGGGGTTAAACACGCAGGTGTCACACACGCTGCTCCATTGCCACGTAAGTGGCATAAGCAGGGACTTCATCCTGTTCACAGCTGTCCCGCCTGCTCCTGAGACAGACGTGCCCAGCTGTCTTGGTTTTCTGTTGCTTCTAACGATAACTGAAACTGGGTGCTTGGTAAAGACAAGGAATTTATTTCTTATGGTTCCGGAGACTGAGAAGTTCAAGGTCGAAGGGTCCCATCTGGTGAGGGCCTTCTTGCTGGTGGGGACTCTGCAGAGTCTGTTGGTGGTGACGCAGGACATCACGTGGTGAGGGGGCTGAGGATGCCAGCTCAGGTCTCTCATAAAGCCACCAGTCCCACTCCCGTGATAATGGATAATTAATTAATCCTTTAATTCACGAATGGCAGAGCCCTCATGACCCAGTCACCTCTTAAAGGCCCCACCTCTCAGTGCTGCCACTGTGGGGATTGCGTCTCAGCATGAGTTTGGAGGGGACAAGCGTTCAGACCACAGCGCCAGCACCGTGCTGATGCGCTCTGAGTATTTCTGGCCCAGTGAGCCTTCTTTCACGCCTGCCTGGTTCCGTCCTGGCAGTGTCCCTGACGGAGTCTTCTCAGACCAATCCTCTCGCCCACGCTCTGCCACCGAGCACACGGGGGACGTGGAGATCCCCCCCCGCCCCCCACGCCGCAGCCCTCGCTCGCCGCGAAGGGGCTGTGTGACCTGGCGCTCAGCTGGGAGTGAGAGGCCTCCGCTCCTCCTCTCGCTGCCCAGGAGCCTGGCCCAGCTGCGGGAACTCTCCGCCGAGGCGAGCAAAGAGGCCGCCTTGAGAAACCAGGGAGTCTGGGAAGAGGCCCAGGGCCCGGCGACCCCCAGCCAGTGGTACTTCAGCGAGGACAGCGCCCGTGAGGAGTCCCAGGGAGCAGTTGAGGGCACACCCTCGCCTGAGGACAACGCGCCACATGCCCCGGGAGGCCACACTCATGCCGTGTTCGCCAACCCCATGAAGACCGTCCTTCCAGCAGACGAGCAGAGAGCCTGCTGTGCCTCTCGTCCAGCGGGGACTTGCAGGGACGTGTTGGTGAAACTCAGGACACTTGAGCGCTCTGTACACGACCTTGTTTGGTACTTACACCCGTTTGCAATTGAAGCCTTCGTTTCCTATGCAGGGGACACTTGGAAGGCCTGTGTTGTCTCTCGTTCTGGTGAGGGGCAGCTCCTGGGTCTCGGGACCTCCAAGACATGACGAGTGTCCGCTGTCAAGATGATTTCACGTCCTTCCGTCACAAGGGTGGTTCCGATGACTGTCTGATAGCTAGACAGGAATTGGCGCACAAGTGGGCGTTTTCCGGTCCCAAGTTCCAGCAGTTGTTGCTGGGAGGTGCTCACAGGCGTGGGCTGTGGCCGGAGATTCTTCCACTCAGCTCTCCAGCTTCCACCCTACTCTGCGTGGGCTCCGGGGTCTTCCTGGTCCTCGTCGCACATTTCTGATTAATGGTGCTTGAGGGCAGATTTCTGTGCCTCTGTGTGACGTCGCCAGGTAGGGGACACAAGCCCCGTCAGACACAATCTGCACCCCCATCCTGCGTTCGGGTAAAAGAGACGCACCTCTTCTCCTCAGGTGGTTCAGGGATACGGTTTTGGTCTAAACTTTCACCTTAATACCACCGACCCTCACATTCCCCCCTGTAGCCTCGGCGAGGACTTCAGCAGCAGGTTCTGGTTTTACCGTAGTAGATCAGGGGAGACGAGGCACAACTTCTGCAATTTTCATCCAAGCTTCCACCCCAAACCCATCGCCTCAGTCTGTTCAGTCAGCTATAACGAAATACCATAGACTGGGTGGCTTATTATTAATAACAAGAGAAGGTGATTTCTCACAGTTCTGGAGGCCGGGAGTCCCAGGTTCAAGGTGCTGGCAGATTTGGTGTCTGGTGAGGCGTGCTTCCTGCCTGGCCGCCTTCTGTCTGTGTCCTCACGTGGTGGAGGGAACGAGGGAGCTCTCTGGGGCCTCTTGTAAGGGCACTAATTCCATCAAGGAGGGCCCCACCCTCGTGACCTAATCACCTCCCGAAGGCTCCACCTCCTGACACCATCACCTTTGGGGTTGGGGTTTCCAGCATAGCAATGTGGGGGGTGGACACACCTGCAGACCACAGCACCCAGCCCCACATGCGGTATCCTCCCAGTCTCACTGAAAGCCCACATCAGGGCTAATCTAAAGGCTCCTGCATCGAGGAATCCCGGAAACTGTTCTGCACACCTTGACTTTATTTCCCACTCGTGAGCAGAAAGCTTTGAGTTCACAGCAGGGGACTGAGCCAAGGGACCTTGGCCCTTTTGTCATTCTTTATCTTGATTAATCTGATTATTGCCCACGATGATTCCAGGTGTGGTTACACATTGTAATCTCCGCCTTCCAGTTTTTAAAATGTCTACAAACCGGAGTAAATATAGCAGACTTGTCTTGGGTCATTTAAAATATCAAAGGACCCTAGATAAGCCTTCCAAAGTGCTGTCCTGAGACCCTTGTTTCAACCCTGTGAACGTCCATGCCAAGGGTTTTAGGAAGCCTGTGCCAGGAACTTCGGACAAAGACGAAATATTTTTTTTTTTTGTTATACTACGGGGACATCATTAAACCCATATCAGATAAAAAAAGGAGCCAGGTGCAGTGGCTCACGCCTCTAATCCTAGCAATCTTGAAGGCCAGGGCAGGAGGATCCCCTGAGGCCAGGAGTTTGAGACCAGCCTGAGCAAGAGTGAGACCTCATCTCTACAAAAGATAGAAAAATTAGCTGGGCGTTGTGGTGCACACCTGTAGTCCCAGCTACTCAGGAGGCTGAGGCAGGAGGATTGCTTAAGCCCAGGAGTTCGAGGTTGCAGTGAGCTATGATGATGCCACTGCACTCTAGCCCAACAGAGCGAGACTCTCCAAAAAAAAAAAAAAAATGTGTTTGTAAGCCTCTTCTGAGGTCCCAAAATTTTATCCTAGCAAACATCTGTCCTAGATGTGACCCACACCAGAAGAAAGAAGTTTCAGGTTTCCAGAAATCTAGAAAACCCCCGTTTGTTTTAAACAGCGGAGGATCTTCCACAGAAGCAATGTTACGATGAAGGTGGTACTTTATGTCCAAGAACTGGGCAGCCTCTCAGTACAGCGCGCGTTATATGCAAGATGCAGGAGCGATGCTGTAACATAACCTGGACTCATTAGGGACTAATGTCCTGCTCTCAGTTCTCTGAATGAGGCACTGCCATGTGGCACATTTTTAGGGGACACTTCATCATATCATAGTCTTCACTTCCAACTCTGGGGACCCTAGAGTCTCCCATCTAACCCAGGCCCTGCTGGGGACCAACAGAAGGAGGGTCTGTTAACAGATACCCCAGACCCACAGGTGGAAACTGGACACACGGGCATCCCCTAAGGCTGACATGCTCTCGTGGTGATTGTAGATAATGAATCCAGCTCATGGGCTCCATACCCACGTTTCCAAAGAATATGTCCTGGACATAGCCCATGACCACCCTAGGTGACAGGGACCAGACTGCTCAACATGCTGACTGCCAGCTCGTGACGCATCCCTGGCTGTGGGGCTCGGATGGCACCCCCAGGAGGGGCTACCATTGATCTCACAGGGTGAACGGTGGTGGAGGAAACACAGGCAATCCCTGGTGTTATTTATTTCAATTTGTACCTGGCACAATGAACATTGGCAGAACAAATAGACCAACACAGCCCTGGAATCATAACTAACGCCCGGTGTGCGTTTGACATCTGTCTTTCTCATTCTTGCTGTTCGAACCTGGGCAAATGACTTTCCCTCTCTGAGCCTCCATCATCTCCTCTGTACGTGGGGAGTGTTACGAGCTGAATTATGTCCCCCCAAAATGCATATGTCGATGTTGTCAGCCCAGTACCTCAGAAGAGGACTGTGTTTGGAGACACGGTCATTAAAGCAGTCATTAGGCAAAGCTGGAAGTGAAAGCAAATCTATTACGAATGAGTCTTTCACCCAAACGTGAACCACAACCTTCCAACTCAGCGCAGAGAGGAAAAAAAGAACCACAAGGGACAATGACACAGGCACCCTGTCTGGGTCCCTTGTGCTAGGAACGAGACAGACCCCAGGCCACACCAGGCACAGCCAGATCCCACCTGGCTCTGCAGCCAGGGGCGCCCTCGGCGGATTCCGGGGTCCACCGAGGGAGGGAGGGCTCACAGTCTGGGCAAATGCTCCCTAATTGCTCAGGGTCAGTGGGTCACTGAACTAATCCTCCCAAGGATGTCAGGGGGCTCTGGCATCACTGAAGGGGGCTTCTGGAACTCCGTGGAGCCCAATCAAGTGCAAATAGCGAAAAAGGCAGGAAAGTGGGCTGGGGCCAGGGCAGGGCAGGGGCAGGAGGGCTTCTCGGCGGGAGACAGGCTTTGCACAGGGACTGTGTCAGGCATGGGCACAGGCCATGGGCACAGGCCCCATCCAGGGCAGTACGGCAGGTAACCCAGGCTCGCTTCACCAGGGTCTCTCTGTTCAGCGGGCCTTTGGCTGTGGGATCCAGTGACATGACCCTTTGTGGTTAATGTGATGTTCTGCTCAGAGGGCCAAGGTCATCAAAAAGCCACATTTCAGGAAGGCACAAAAGGAGGGACAAATATTGTTTGATTGCACTTCTATGAGCGACCTGGGACAGGCAAATTCATAGTGACAGAAAGTGGAAATGAGGTTCCAGGGGTTGGGGGAGGGACCCTGGCTAGTTAGTGTTTGATGGGCCTGGAGTTTGTGTCGGGTGACGAACAATTTTGGGTACAGATAGTGGTGATAGTTCAACATGTTCTGAATGTTCTGACGTCACGGAATTGTACACTTACATATAAATGGGTCACACGATCAATATTACGTATACTTTCCCACAATGAAAAAAAGACCTTGCCTAAGTGTGAAATCAGCATTTAATCACTGCAGTCAATTGCTTCTTGAACTGTGTGGTTTGATTTATTAGTTGCGTAGCAGCATTTAAAGATTTGGGGAAAATGTGCTTTCTGGATGTAAATGCTTCATAACTGAACCTTAAAAATAAATAAATCTTACAAAGCTCCGTGTCGGGGGGAGGCGGGAGAGAGAAGGTCTGTCTAGCCCAGCGGGATTTCCAGGCTTTTCCACAGAGGGCTGAGGCGACAGCTCCCTCCCGCTCCACTCCGGGTGTAACGGAGTCCCTCCCCCTGTGCTCATCTGATGGAGGACACAAACCGGCCACCGAGGCTCTGGAGTTGAGAAGCTGGATTCCTCGGATGCTGCTGTCACCGTCCCTAGTTGTGGAGGAGGATGAGCGCCCAGGGGGGTGACACGGAGTACCGCAGGGTCACCTGAAGCACCCGGGGGAGGCTCCACGTGGCCTCCGCTCCACCATCCTCCCCGCCCCATGTTCACAGTCACTCCTCAGGGTCACGTGGAGCTGGGATTCGTGGGAACGAACCTGCCCCAGCCCCTGCCATGGCTGGTGCTCAGGTGAGTCCCAGCAGGGAGATGGCCCAGCTGGTAGCAACAGGGATGGTTCCGCCCTGTTCTGAAGCGGCCCCATCCACCCCGGCTGCTGCCCTCCAGGGACTCTCCCAGCCTGAGGATGTCATTCCCATCCCTGGTTCATCCCAGGTCCTGCACGTGGTGGGCGCAGCTCCAGGATGGTGTGTGGAATGACCCGACCACGCCAGGCAACGGTCCAGAGGTCTGAGCTGCGATGTCCAAGGAGAGAATTGGGGCTCATGCCGTGCTCTGTTCGACGCTGGTGCCGCCTCTGGTCAGGGGCTCAGGTTTGAGGCCACAGACTCAGCTGCAAGTCCTGCCTGCTACAACAGGGATCGGAGCCAGGTCCGCCCACCCATTCCTGAAAATGCTAAATATACAATGACCACATGATCCTGAGATGTCCCTCTTCATCACATTCCCAAAAGAACTGAAAACAGGTGTTCACAGCAGCACTAGTCACAATAGCCACAGGGTGGAAACAGCTCAAACGTCCATCAGCAGATGAATGAAGAAAACGTGGTTCACCCGTACAGCGGAACAGTACTCAGCCATAGACAGGAATGAAGCTCTGCCACCTGCTAGAGTGTGGATGGAACTCGGGGACACGGTGCTGAGTGAGAGAAGCAGACACAAAAGGCCACCCAGTGTGTGATTCCACTGCTATGAAATGTCCAGAACAGACAACTCCGCAGAGACAGGAAGCAGATTGGAGGCTGCCAGGGGCCGGGGGAGGCGGGTAGGGAGTGACCGCTAATGGGGACGGGGTTTCCTTTTGACAGGAGGAAAACATTCTACATTTAGGTGCTGGTGATGGTCACACAACCCTGTGGATGTGCTAAATGCCACTGAATTGCATATGTCAAAATGGTTAAATTCTGCGTTATTGAAATTTTACCACAATTAAAAAAAATACAAGCTGGAACCCATTCTACTATGTGAAATATCTCCAGAATGGAAAAATAAGCACCACGTGTACTCACCAGCAAATTGGCTTCACTGATCATCACCTAAGAGCACATTTAGGATGACATTAATTGGGTGTCAGACAGATGTGGGGAAGGGATGGTGTATACACACACAATGGGTGCGATGCGCACCGTCTGGGGGATGGACACGCTTGAAGCTCTGACTCGGGGTGGGGAGGGGCAAGGGCAATATATGTAACCTAAACTTTTGTACCCCCATAATATGCTGAAATAAAAATAAATATTCTATTTCAACTCATGCTTAGGTCCCTTCTGCTCACCACTTCCTTAAGAATCATTCCTGGCCAAGGCACAAAAAAAAAAAAAAAAAAAAGCCAATCGGCTTTACATATCTAAACACTTCCTGTAGCAACACATCCCCCCTCTGCTTCCTCTTCACAGATCTCACATCTTACTTTAAAATGAGTCATTCTACATTGTATGAATTTCACCTCAATTAAAAAAAAAACAAAAGATTTACCATTCTAAATGACTGCCGCCTCATGTGTAAAACCAGAATAATGGTTCATTCCCACCCATGGATCCCATGGCTGAAACTTCGCTGAATAGAGAGACCCTGGTGACCTGAGCCTTAGTTCCCTCCCATCCTGCCCTGGACACGGTCTGGGCCCATGGCCTGTGTCCATGCGTGACACAGTCCCTGGGCCAGGCCTGTCTCCCACCAAGAAGCCCTCCAACCCTGCCCTGGCCCCAGCCCACATTCCTGCCTTTTTGGCTAATTGGACTTGATTGGGTTTCAGAGAGTTCCAGAAAGCGCTCTCAGTGATGGCAGAGCCCCCTGACGTCCTTGGGAGGATTAGCTCAGTGACCCACTGACCCTGAGCAATTAGGAGCATTTGCCCAGACTGTGAGCCCTCCCTCCCTCGGTGGATCGCTCCTGGCTGCAGAGCCAGGTGGGATCTGGCTGTGCCTGGTGTGGCCTGGAGTCTGGCCTGTTCTAAGCACAAGGGACCTAGACAGGGTCTCTCTCCCTGTCCCCTGTGGTTCTTTTTCTTCCTCTCTGTGCTTGAGTTGGAAGGTTGCAGTTCACATTTGTGTGAAAGACCCATTTAGTTTTCTTCTTGTTTTTACTTGTGGGCAAAATAAGATTGTGCAAGAGCGCTGCTTTCCTCCCCGAGTAGCCTCCCTATGACCTTTATGGGTGCCCTTCCCTTAAGCGTGTGCAGGCGTGGTGGGCCAGACTGCAGTGAGAGTGGGATGGAAACACTTCTTTGATATCGGAAGCCTGTTTTCAGCCTGCTGTATTTTGTTTTCTTTTTCTCAAACAGGATCTCGGTGTATTGTCGGGCTAGAGTGCAGTGGTGTGATCATAGCTCACTGCAGCCTCGAATTCCTGGGCTCAAGCGATCCTCCCGCGTCTGCCTCCCAAAGTGCTGGCATTACCGGCATGAGCCGCCACGCCCAGCCTGTTTTTGTCCATAAAGTTGCATTGGTGCAGGGCCACATGCATTCATTTACATGTCATCCATGGCTGCTTTCTCAATACAGCGGCAGAGCCGAGTCATTGTGAATGTCCCATATTAAACCTCCTTCTGTTAAAAGACCTCAAGCGGTTTCTGTTTCCCACCTTGATCCCTGGCTGATACGCTTCCTGATGACACATAATGAATCGATCCATCCAATTACAACCGTGCCAAAGGGCACATGTGGTAGGCTGAATGATGTCCCCTCAAAGACATCTATGTTCTACTCTTTGGAACCTGTGAATGTTACCTTACGTGAAAAGGGACTTCGCAGATGTGATTACCTTAAGGATCTTGAGATAACGGGTCAGGAATTCTGGAGTATTGGATGCGTCCTAAGTGTAACCACAAGAGAGAAGCAGAGAGAAATTTGAGGAAGAACCAGGAGATGCGATAATACAAGTTAAGAGGGTTGCAACAGGAAAGGGTCATGAGCAAAGGACAGACACTTGGACAGGCAGGGACACAGATTTCCCTCTACAGTCTCCCGAAGGAAGCAGCCCTGTTGACACCTTGATATGAGCCCAGCGACACTCACTTTGGACTTCTGGTCCCCAGAACTATGAGAGAGAAACTTTGTGTTGTTTTAAGCCGCCAAGTTGGTGGAGAATCTTTACCGCAGCCATCGGAAACAGACACAGCTGTCCTTTGCTTTTGGCACCAGCCTGATGTCTCTGCAGATGTCTCATCTGTGTGAAATGGCACCGTGATCCACTTAGCCATCCGCGCCCCTGCTGGACACTTACGGTGTCCCCCAATGTCGCCTCATGTGACAATTAAAAGCGTTCCGTCACAGCGTGGCATGAGAGTGTTATTAACAGCATTTGTCTCTTTCCCACTTTATGACTGATTAAAAATGACTCATGGGCATTCCTGCTGAGAAGAACCGGGGGGATTATCTGGATGCCCCCACAACCCCTCTCCACTCACACAGCAAGGCGGCTGTGGCCAGTCCCAGCCAGAGCCCCCTCCTCCTCTACGCCGCATTTCCTCCAAGACCAAGGCTGGGACAGTTCCCCAAAGGACCCAGGAAGCAGCTCACTCAGCAGATGTTTGGTGATTTCAGAAAACAAAAAGGGTCAGCTTCCAGAAGAGTCCCCTAGGATGGCGCCTGCTGCCTTGCCTAGCCCAGCCAACACCATGGCGACATGGGCTCTCCACCTACATTGTCCTATTAATCACTTTTGGGGTGGGTTGGCTCAGCTTACAAACCACACCAATATTTTCCTGTCGGCATCAAACTTTCCCCCTGGGGAGCTGGAAGCCCAGAGCTGACCTCAGATGCGAGCCGTTGCGCCAGCCTCAGCTGCAGTGAGAGGCCGCGGGGAGCAGGAGGCTGTTAGGATCGTCACCCTCCACAGATCTGGCGTGAGGACCGACAGCAGGGAAGGCAGAAGAAATGTGGGGTTCCCAGGGTCCCTGGGCAGTTGCTGAGCCAAAGCACAATTGCGATCAGGAGGCCAAATTAGATGTTTATTAAAGAGTTACAGCCAGGTGCAGTGGCTCATACCTGTAATCCTGGCTCTTTGGGAGGTTGAGGCAGGTGGATGGCTCCAGCCCAGGAGTTTTAGACCAGCCTGGGCAACATCATGAGACCCCATCTCTACAAATTTTATATTTTTTAATTAGCCAGGTGTGGTGGTGTGTGCCTGTAGTCCCAACTACTTGGGAATTTGAGGCAGGAGGATCGCTTGAGTCCATGAATTCAAAGTTACAGTGAGATATGATCATGCCACTGCACTCCAGCCTGGGTGACACAGAGAGATTCATCCCTTAAGGAAAAAAAAAAAAGGAATTATGAGGACATTTGAAGCAAAGTGATTTGTGAAATAACATGGTGCCTAGAGAGATAAATAGAGTTTCTCCTTTTGAAACGCCCATGATCTAACTGCTGGAGGGCAGACCCACGAGGGAGATGTCATTGGCGACGGGAGGAGGGAAGGAACGCTCCAGTCGGCGTCTCGGTGCTCTGTGTGCATCCTGGTTTCCTGAGTGCGAACTTCCCTGCCATCCTTCCTCCACCCCATCCCCAGTGGTCCTACGCCAGGTGCTGCCTGGTCACCAGGGAAGCATCTAGGTGAGACTTGGGCCCTCATAGCTGAAGATCCTGTTTCCAACTTAGGTGATGGTCACAGGTTCTAGGCTGGAGATAGGACATGGACATATCTTTTATGGGACATAATTCAACACGCTACAGAGGCCAAGATTTCTGTCCCCTGCCACCCCAAAGGCACAAGGGAGGCCAGCCGGCTGTCTCTCATCCCACCAGGGAGGAACCAGCCACACGCCCAGTCTCCAGTGTAGAGTGTCCCAGGTGGACCCCCGGGTGGGACAGGAGTCCGTTAGCCGTGCTCAAGAGAACATCTTCACCCTCGGGGCCGGCAGACCTGGGCTCAGATCCTGGCCCTGTCACTTGGCGCTGAGTGTCTCTGGGCTGCAGCATCCTCATCCTCACTCAAGATGGCTATGAGAAAAGGAGGAAAAAAAACCTGACGTGATTCATGCCTAGTAAGCGGTCTTCACTCTTACTATGCTCAATGCTGATAGCGTTGCTGTTGTGGGTCATTTTCACATCAGAGAGTTTGGGGCGCTTTTCCGTGGTCAGCCAGGCCATGGTGGGTTTTGTCTGTCATCTGTCCTCACCCCACAAGCACCTCTGATAAGCAGTGAAGACTTCCCCAGGAATGAACCTCAAAAACGCTCCACTGATCGGTGATGTGTAAGCCGTGCCCATGGACAAGTTCCTCACGGACTGGGATGGGGGCCCTGTCGATTTTATTTTAGTTTTTAATTCTTTTTGGAGATGCAGTCTCCCTCTGTTGCCCCAGGCTGGAGTGTAGTGGCAAGATCATAGCTCACTGCAACCTCAAACTTCTGGGCTCAAGTGATCTTCCTGCCTCAACCTCCCAAGTAGCTGGGACTACAGGTGGTGTGCATCACCACATCTGGCTAATTTTTAAATTTTTTTGTGGAGATGGGGTCTTGCTAAGTTGCCCAGGCTGGCCTCGAACTCCTGGCCTCAAGTGATCCTCCTGCCTCGGCCTCCTGAGCCACTAGGTTTACAGGTGTCCTCCCAGACTCAATTTTAAAAGTCAGAGAAAAATTGAAAAGGCAGCAACAAGGAGCAGGGAGCCACTCCAGTGATATGGGAGAAAATCCAAGCGTATTCAGGCCTGGAAGTCAAGTGATGAACACATATCAAGGAAAAAGTGAGCTGTGTGTCCAACGCTTTCTGGTAAATCAAATAAAACCAGCAAGCAAATGGATCATTCATTTTTAAGAAATTGTCTATCGGTGAAATCAATGATGACATCAGATACAGGGGAAGATTAAGAGTAAGGGCAAGAGCCTGATTGCGAAGGAATGAAGAGAGATATTGGAGACACCAAGTCCGTCACCAGAAAAATAAGACAGACTCATGAGAAACCAAACTAAACCAAAAAACACTATGCTGGCCAGGCGAGGTGGCTCATGCCTGTAACCCCAGCATTCTGGAAGGCTGAGGTGGGAGGATCACTTGAGCTCAGGAGTTTGAGACCAGCCTGAGCTATAGCTAGACCACTGTCTCTACAAAAAATAAAAAAATTAGCCGGGCGTGGTACCAACCTGTAGTCCCATCTACTCGGGAGACTGAGGCAGCGGGACGGCTTAAGCCCAGAAGGTCGATATTGCAGTGAGCTATGATGTCACTGTACTGCATGTCACTGTACTGCAGCCTGGGTGACAAAGTGAGACCCTGTCTCTAAAAACAAACAAACAAACAAACAAACAACACTATGCTAAGTGAAAGAAGCCAATGACAAAAGGTCACATGTTGCATCATACCGTTTACGTGAAGTGTCCGGAAGAGGCAAATCCATAGACACAGAAAGCAGATTAGTGGCTGCCAAGGGGCTGGGGGAGGGGGGGACGGGAGTGACTGCTGATGGGAACGGGGTCTCCTTTTGGGGTGATGGAATGTTCTGGAACAGGATAGAGGCGGTGGTTGCACAACCTTATTAATGGACTAAATGCCACTCAATTGTGCATTTTAAAAAGGTTAAAATGCTAATACAATTTTTTTTCGGATATAAATGGAAACAAACAAACAAACAAAAAACTACTGGAGAGACTTAAGGATCCGCCCTGGAGTGGAAACTTCGCTGGGGTAGAATTTCCATTCCTCAGGGACGGAGCCCGCCCTGCACAATTCCCTGCTGTCTGTCTCAGCGATGAGTGGAGCACCTCGGCACTTGAGTCATACTCTAGTCAAGGCTCCTTCGTGCTCACACCAAAGTCACGCCTCCCTCGGTGTGACGCACGTGTGATGACAGCTACCACGTCTGGCAGTCCCTGGGCACCCAGTGGGTGGACATCATGTCTCCACAGTTCACATGGGGAGCCACACGTACCCCCTGTTCCTAAGACCATCCAACCGTGGGCTGTGCCCTTTCTGGGGGCTCATCTGCCAGCACCCACCGGCGAGCTCCCCCGAGGGGCGGAAGCCCAGTGAACCGCTGCGAGAAGCATCCTGCCGAATTACGTGACATCCTCACGGCGTTTTGCACCATCGTGTCCATTGCATGGGTGAGGCTGGGCTCGTGCCAGGACCCCCGTCCCTGCGACCACACAGGGTCAGCTCCACGTCTCTGGCTCAGGGTCAGTCCCGACCTTCTCTCCGGCCACCCCACTCCTGTCTGCTTGAAACAGCATCACAGAGACCAGCCCCACCTGCGGCCCTTTGGACCAGCCTTCTGGGGGGTTGACAATGGGGATCGGGGTCTCCTTTTGGGAGGGGTGAGAATGTTCTGGAACTCGATAAAGGTGATGGTTGCACAACTCTGTAAATATATTGAAAGCCACTGAATTGGACACTGCCAACATGTGAGCTTTGTGGTATGTAAATTATATCTCAATAGAGCTATATATTTAAAAAAAGGAATGAAATTGTAAAATAGTATAAAGAAAAGAGGTTGCAGGAGAGGCAGGGGGTGGGCACTCTGCCCGCCAGAGCTGAAGCCCGCTGGAGCCATGGCAAGGTGAGAAGCGGATGGCTGGGGAGGCGGGAATGGGCCAGCCAGGCTCACCAGGCAGTGGGACACTGTGTCCCGGGGTGGGACAAGCCACAGACTCGATGCAGGGACTGGGGATCTGAAGTGGCAAGGGAGCCTTGGAAGGTTTACATCAACAAATGATGAAATGTCTCCTCCTGCAAAATGTACCCTCCACGTGGGAGCCAGACCTTCCCGCCCCTGGGCTGCCTGGCCCCTGTGTCCCCAAGCTGTCCTCTGTGGTCCCAGGCTCAGGCCTGGTGTACATTGCAGGGTTCTTGTCCCCGCCAGGGTCCTGCGAGGGTAGCCTTGCTGGCAGAGGTTCTGAACTTGCCTGGGTAGAACTGATTGTCCTAAACATTGTGAGCCACTGAGGCTGGGCCAGCCTGGAGTGCTTGGTTCGCTGGCCTGGTGGGCAGTGTCGGCAGATGCTCGGCGAGGGGAGGGAAGAAGGGAAGGAAGGGGTCGCCTCATCTGGGGGCCATGTCCTGGTGCCCCTCTCCTGGGGCCTGTCTACACCTGTCCACTTGCCCTGGGGCCATGTCCCTGTCTACCTTACCCAGGGGGCGCCGGCTGGGGACAAATGTTCCAGGCTTTGTTCCAGCAGACATGGGCCAGCAGGGGGATCGAGGTGGCGAGCCCCATTCCCAGCTCCCACCCAGCATGTGCTTGGAGTTGCTGGCAGCCCGGTGGCTATTCAGTTCCTTCCTGGCCCAGGTTGTGTCCAGAACATTCCTGGCACTGAGCTGGCATCTTCCCCAGGACAGACGCAGCTGGCGGAGCCGAGGTGTGCCAGGGTGTTCACTGTGGTACTCGTATTCCCAGTCTGTTTGCCCAGACCCTGCCTGCCAGGGTGCCTATTGAATTGTCTGGCCATCAGTTTGTTCGTCTGGGTGTCGTCGGAGGCCTTGTCCCGGCTCAGAGCTCATGGCAGCCTCCAGGAAGGAATGATCGGGGCTGGGACTCAGCCTAAGGGACGGAAAGCGGTACTGGCCACCAGATCCCATGCCTGGGAGTGTCTGACTCCGAGTTGCACTGTGGGCTCCGGTGGAGGTACAAAGGGCTGCAGAGGGCACCTGCGGTCCCCTCCCAGGACAGACACACACATACCCTGCCCTGCCCCCTTCCTTCCACCTGTGCTGGCCCTGGAGGGACCCAGTCCCCAGTTGAGGTAAGCAGGTGTAGACAGCCATCAGGTGGGGTGAGCACGGACACAGCCCCCCAGGTGAAATGGGCCAGTGTAGACAGCCCTCTGAGGGGGTGGGCAGGGACATGCCCCCCAGGTGAGATAACCCCCAGATGAGGCAGACAGGTGAGGTATAGACGGACCCCAGGTGAGGTGAACAGGGACACAGCTCCCCCCAGGTGAGGGGGACAAATGTAGACAACCCCCAGGAAAGTTGGACCCGTATAGACAACCGCCAGGTGAGGTGCGCAGACACTTGACTTCCCAGGTGAATTACACAGGCCCAAGGCCAGAGGGGCGGCCGCACAGCCTCCAGGTGAGCCAGGCAGGTGCGGACAGCATGTGTCTCAAGGATTCACCTGGTGACGCAGTCACCCAGCCAAGGGAGCCCCTGAGAAAGGGCTTCACGAAGATGAAGCACCTAGAGGGGACCAGAAAGATGGAAAAGGAGCCACCAGTTTGTGGTTCCACGAAGAATGGAGGGCCTCACCCTCAACATAAGAAAACATTGATGGGGCCGTGGCTCACACCTGCTATCCCAGCACTCTGGGAGGCAGAGGCAGGAGGACCGCTTGAAGCCAGGAGTTCAAAACCAGTCTGGGCAACATAGCAAGACGCTGTCTCTTAAAAAAATACAGACAACAGTAAGATATAGTAAAATAAAACGGAAGTGATCAGTTTTGAGTACTTACATCACCTTACATTTCTCTTTTATAGCTAGATATTCCAACTCGTCCCTGTAGGTACCAGGGTATATACAAACATGTTTTCAAACACATTTATTAGTTCATATTACATGGGAATTTCCTTGCCAAACTCCTGTTTTCAATACACGTTGAGCATCCACAATGCAAAAATTCCTAAATCCAAAAGTCCTCCAAAAATCTGGAACGTTTTGAGCGACAACAGGCCTCTCAAAGGGAACCCTCACTGGAGCATTTTGGATTTTTGGATTTGAGATATTCCACCAGTGAGTACAATGCAAATATTCCAAAATCTCAAAAAAAACCCAAATCTGAAACACTTCTGGTCCCAAGCATTTCAGATAAAGTTTACTCAGCTGTATAATGTACTTAATTGCAAGGTTTGTATAATTTAATTTTTAGTAATGGCTTTGTAAACCCCCCAGCTAGCATGATTCCTGGAAAAGTATCAACCGACTCTTCCAAGTGGTGGGTCTTCTCCCGCGTGTCGAGTGCTTTGAGCCAGGGCCCGGGGGGCCGGCAGGAAACCAGGCGCACACGCCAGCAGAGACAGACAGGAAGCAGGCGTGCACGGGGTAGTAAGATCGTGTTCCGTGTTTGGGCACCGTGGAGAGAGTTAAACTGGATGACAGGCTGTGCTAATATTCCCGCTTTCTCCTAACCACTCTCTTGGTGCAGGAGGAATCTCTGGCCCTAAATAGTACAACACGGGGCCAAGCACACGAAACGCCTGACGCTGGACAGATGCGATTGACCACGGTGTATTGCTCACACACCAGGTCTGCCTGGAAAGCATCCAGCCAAGTAATGTGAAAAATTAGAGACATTGATTGAAGACGATATGAGATACAAGAAACATTGTGCGTAGGACAATGACACCTCAGTCCCCTTCAAAGTGGGCACCTTGGGACCTCACACAGTTCTCCCGGCATCTCTTCACCTGACCCGCACGCGTTCAACATCCTCAGGTGGTCTGCTCGTGGCGGGCCTTCCAGGTCGTGGATCACTTTCAACAGATTCTCGACCCTCACTGAAGTGTTCGTGCCACACTTTGATCTGTGGCGCACTCATCGCAGCGTCCCCGAAAGCCTCTGAGTCATCCGAATGGTTTCTGCGGAGGAAGGTTCAAGCTTAATGCAAAATTCCATGCAGATTCGTTGCTCCACTCGCTCAGTCATTTTGAATGTGACAGCCACACGGCGCGCATGCTCACTCCACGGCGTCTAGCGCCCCTCTGACTGGTACCGTGACGTCGCCATTGCTCAGACAGGCGCATCCCAGTCCACTCTCCTTGGCTGCCGGGTTACATCGACGTCACGCGAACTGTTCTCGTTCTATTAACAGTGGCTGGATGCTTTCCGGACAGACCTTGTATCAGTCAACCTGCAGGGGGAGGACACCACAGGCCCAGTAGGGGCACGGGGCGGGGGGTGGGGGGTTGCACCCGGAGCAGAGTGAACAAGCGGGGGCTTGGGAGGCCGGCTCTGTAGTAACAAGAGGGCGAGATGGCCCCTGGTTCCCATGGGAGGATGTGATTGGCCTGTTTGAGTAGCGTCTCAGCCGGCAGGAAAGTGAAATCTGGCAGCTGAGGGCCCTGAGATGGTGGTGGCAGGAGGGGGTCCATGGAGCTGGGGAGGCCAGCGTGGCCAGAGTCTGATGATGAGAGGACAAGAAGAGAGGCAGAAGGCTGGCCCATAGGCTGAGGAGTGGAATCGGCTTGTGTAGGAGCAAGGTTGGTTGCAGGCACTAGGCAGGGCAAACCTGAGTATAAGGGGCTCGGTGCTCCCTGGGTGGTCAGCGCTTGGCCCAAAGCCTGCGGAGAGGGCCCAGAGGCACCCAGAGGACTCCCATGCCTGGGAGCAGGGAGGGGGCCAGGGAAGCATCTCTCTAGTCTCCTGGAAGCATCCGAGTTGGCTGGTGAATGAGGTTAGCAGAGTGAAGTGAGAATTTAAGCAAAAGCAGGCAGTGGGGTGGAGACAGGGTGTCCAAGGAGCTAGGCTGAGGTCAGAGCCACCAAAGCCAGAGTTTGGACTTGGTCTCAATAAACAGAGAGCCCTGAGGATTCGGGGAACACCAGAGTTTTAGGAGAGTAGCCGGTAGCTGGGGGGAGGGGCGGAGGGTAGGGAAGGGAGGTTCCTGCTAGAGGGA
This sequence comes from Eulemur rufifrons, assembly GCF_041146395.1. Lineage (NCBI taxonomy): Eukaryota > Metazoa > Chordata > Mammalia > Primates > Lemuridae > Eulemur > Eulemur rufifrons. Next base: position 3,726,760 of record NC_090984.1, on the reverse strand, counting down.
CCTAGGACAGCAGGACCATGGCTGAGGTGGAGACAGGTGGAAGGCAGAAAGAAAGGGGGGTGCCACCCAACCCCTGCATGCTGGAGAGTAAGGTGGATCCTGAGGCCCAGAGGGGGAGGGGAGGGGCCTGGCTGAGGGGATCTGTGTGGATGGTGAGGGTGGGGAGAGGGGACAAGTGAGGACAGTCTGGAGCCTGGAGCAGCTGTGGGTCTGGAAGGTCTGACTGACCCCCCCCAGACTCAGTTTCCCCAAATGGTCCTCCACTCCTTGGGCTTCTCACACTCCTCTGGATGCCAGGTCCAGGCCAGGGCCCGGGGCGTGAGGGGGCCTTGCAGTGTCAGGGCGAAGCCGGTGCAGAGACTCAGAGGATCCTGGGATGAGGGGGCCTCAGGAGAGGGCCCGGGGAGGGGCATTGCGGGTGGCCCCTTCAGATCTGATGGGGGGAGGGAGGGAGAGGCCAGAGAGGGAAGGCTTAGAGGTAATGCGGGGGGTGGGGGGGGTGGGGGCAGGTCCAGGAAGGGGACCGGGCGGTGACGGGAGGTGGGCGGAGCCGGTGTTCGGAGGGGCGTGTCCAGCAGTTAGCCAGGGGGCGGGTGCAGGGACGGGGCTGGATCCCGGGTGCCCCCAGCCTGGCCCAGCCTGCAGCGGGGCGCATGGCACTGGGCGCAAGGCAGGGGGGCTGGGATCACAGGGCCCCTGGCAGTGGCGGCTCGGGGACACCTGCGCTCGGAACTCGGCCCTGGCTGAGTCCGGCCGGTCCCCTTCCCGGGCGCTGTGCCCCCACGGAGCCGAAAAGTGAAGGCCGCCCTGCTCAGGCCGCTGCTCAGGCTCCTGCTCCTGCTGCTGCCTCCGCTGTCCCCGCTGTCCCCACCCAGCTCTTGCGCACTGCGCAGCCTCAGGCCCAGTGAGTGTCCCCGCGTGGAGGAGGAGGCTGGCGGTCTTCTGGGCTGGGGGTCACGGGGACTGGCTCAGAGAGTTGCTGCGACCTGTCCAGGGCCACGCAGCCTCCGCGCTGGGCTGGACGTGGGGTCTTGTTCCCGAATCGTACTGGGGAGGGGGCACCCTGAGGCTTCCGAAGTGGGCCTCTGGAGGTACAGGGGCTCCCCAAAGCTACCGTCTGCGAGGCCAGCCGCACCCCTCCCGCCTCGTCCCCTTCTTATGACCCGGGCTGTCAACTTGGGTCACGATTTCCAGTTGTCCCAGGCATGGAGGTAAGAGGGCGTGTCTTAGCAGAGACCTGGGAGGAGTGTCCTGCTGAGCCTTGCCCTTGGGTGGGCTCGGGGAGGAGAGGAAGTGTTTGTTTTGCTTACACAGTTTTCTGGAGGTTCGCTTACAGAGCTTCTGGTCGGTGGACACAGGGAGGCGGCCAATCCACTAGCTGCTGGGGACAGTTTCCCATTAGGTAGTGCAATTTCAGCGGTACTCCCATTCCTTGTCATCTATGCAGGTGGTAAACTCTTCTGTCCCTATCGTCTACTGTGCAGTCGCTTTGGCCACAATGACAATTTGAATATCAGATTCAGGGCACAAATAATTAAGGTCTTGTAATGTTAATAAATAAATGGGGCCACATAAAAACCTTTTGGGAGTTTGTGTCCATTCTTCAATGTTGTGTGTTGCTCAGTTATGAAAAGGCAAGGGAACACAAAATCCGAGTTTTAGGGATAACTTATAGGCTCAGTATTCTTTTTTTTTTTTTTTGCCTCCTCTAAGCCTGCGTGAATATCAAGGAGGGTAAAAAATTCAGTGTTCTCAGTTCAGTGCCCAACCAACCTCTGTTTCCAGAGTAAAAATTGAGCATCCTGTTACACCTTTATTTCCCTTTGGTATGCTAAGGCCCAACTCGGCAGAGAGGTCACTGTTTATTCTCTTTGCTAAGATCACATGTGCCATAGTCTGTCTGCTTTGTCTCCTTTAGGGGTAATCATCCAATCTTACCCGGGCCCCTCACATCCTCGTGACAATAGGCCTCCTTGGTTTACTGAAATAGAAAAGACCGGCTCATCAGCAATGTTTGATCGGTTGCTTCAGAAACAAATGCTGTTCTGCTTTCTTTACTATGTTTTTTTTTTTTTTTCCTTCTTTCTTCCGTCAGACCCAATCGATATAGGTGGGAGAGAAGGTAACCGGAGCCTCTTGAAAAACCGAAGTGAACCAAAGCGAGCTCACAGATTCAGATAGAAATCAGGAGGAAGAAAAATTGAGAGATAACATGGATTTTCTGTCTAGCGGGTGTTCTCACACTTCAATTTTACCAGAAGCGTTAGGTAGGATGACGATGACGATAATTGTGACAAACACTATTCTCATTGGACAGATAAGGAGGCAGGCTCAGAGTGGCGAGTAACCTGGGCCTAAATAGATCGCTAAGAAGCATCATAGTGTGTTCCTTGGTTACGCTGTTTTGTGAAGCTCAAAAAGTTTGGGGTGCGCGTGCGTCCATGTGCGTACGCAATCATAGGTGTTCTAGTAAAACGGATATGAGGTAGGATTTCCCATACCTTCAATGATTTCATGTCCTACAGGAATATAATGTTCCGGGATCAGGTTTTTATTCTGCCTTCTGTGCCGCATGCTCAACATGCCTGTGACTTTACAAGCGAGACTTGCTCAGGAGGAGCCTATTCTCATCTTCTGGAAGATTCTACTAATCTTTAAAAGACAAGGACATAGGAAGATGATCCTATGACAATGACTGTGACCATGATTAAAGGCTTAATGGGCCAGACACGGTGGCTCATGCCTGTAATCCTAGCACTCTGGGAGGCCGAGGCAGGAGGATCGCTTGAGGTCAGGGGTTCGAGACCAGCCTGAGCAAGAGCGAGACCCCATCTCTACTAAAAATAGAAAGAAATTATATGGACAACTAAAAAAAAATATATAAAAAATTAGCCGGACATGGTGGCACATGCCTGTTGTCCCAGCTACTCTGGAGGCTGAGGCAGGAGGATCGCTTGAGCCCAGGAGTTTGAGGTTGCCACAGCACTGTAGCCCAGGCAACAGAGTGAGACTCTGTCACAAAAATAAAAAAGAATATTAATATCATTTCATAAAGACCCTCACAAGCAACATCTAGGTGGGTGTTTGACCAAAAATATCTGGGTATCGTGGCCCAGCGAAGTTGACGCGTAGAATTACCCACCACCGAAGGCTGAAGTTAAAACAGAACCAGCCATCTGGGGAGCTCTAAGTGGAAAGAGAGCACTTTGGTGAGACTTCAAATACAGGAGACGCAAGTCCTGGAACCCCGCCTGCAGCTCTCTCTGCGGTCCGGCTGAGCCCTGGCACCGCCTCGCCACCTACGTGAGAGAAACCTTGGCACAAATCAAGCTGCCTCTCCCTCCAGCTGGCGCGTACAGCTGGGGCCGGGAGCTCTCACAGGTCAGCCCATAACTTTGTGATTTGAGGAACCGCGTCTGGCTCAGACTTACCGTGTCTACCGATCAGCAAACCACTCCAGAATCCGTGGGCACAATCACACCATGTTTTCTTAGCTTCTAGTGAGCCAGCCCCTGGTTTCCTTTGAATGAATTAGTACGTGACAAAGTGAAACTTGATGAGTAGAAGGAGCTGGAGAGAAAAAAGAAAAAAGAAAACTTGAACTCTTCTAGAATGGGATTCCAGCTCAGCTGCCACCAGCATGGGAACTGCCACCAGCATGGGAACTGCCACCAGTTAAACGGTGATACCCTGATCCTAGTCCAGTTATGAATAACTGAAACAAGCAGTGTTATTAACTGACTATTTCATTTCCTACTTGTCAATTGGCTAGAAACTGTGGGAGTCTTCTGTCCACTTCTTAGAAACTGTCCAATTCAGGAGACATCCTTGTCTAGAAAAGGCTCACGTTATCTTTTGTTAGGTTAGCTGTGCATAATAGAAAGCCAAAAATAATAGTGACTTTAACACAGTGATATATTCTGCCATGCAGAATTCTGGACAAGGGAGCCCAAAGCTGGTACAGTGGTTTCAAGAAGTCATCAGGTACTTTCTTTCCCATCACCCTCAGCAATTAACTTCCATCTTCATCGTTACTGCAAGGTCCAAGGTGGCTGCTGGGGCTCCTGCCATCAAACCCACCTTTGCAAAAATGAAATATAAGAGGGAGACTCCTATGGGAGTCTTCTCTAAATTGCTGCTCCCCTTTGAGGAAGGCTTCCTAGAAGTCCTTCTCAACAACTTTCACTTATACGGTGTTGGCCAGAACTTAGTCACACGTCTACAACTAGCTGGGAGGCAGGCTGTGTATATTGCCACCTGAGTCATGCGGGAGTTGTGGCATGGATATTGGGGAGCAGGTTGCAGTCTTGGTTGTACTTTTCGTCATCCTCTCTGACCCCACCCATCCTGTCTCCTGGGCCCACTGTACTAACTTACATTTCCACAACTTGAACCATCCTGTTAGTGAAATATTAAGGGTGAAATTATGATGCCAGAGATTTGCTTCAAAATAAACAGCTGAGGCTGGTTGTAGCTGGCGAGGGCACAGAAGCCACAAGAATCATGATCCAAGCGTATCATGGGGCTTTATCTTACTTCTCCCTACTTTTGCATATGTTTGAAATTTTCCATAATAAGGAGTTTTTTTTCAAAATCACACACCTGCCAAGTTTTCTTGCTTTTATTCAGGCTCCACAACACTGCAAACTGCTACACTATATAGAACCAAGTTCCCATCTGGTTTTGCTCCCTTTTTACCATAGATATTTGTGCAGTGAATGAAGAGATGCTCTTTCTTCTTCCTGGAAGTCCTTCTCCGCCTTCTTGCCCTGCTGAAATCCCTCATCCTCTAAGGCCGGGTGCAAACATCGCCTCATCTGTGCAGTCCCATCCCATGTCCCTCCCTCCTCTTTGCTGGCTGGGCATGTTGTTATACATTGCTATGGCGTTTATCACGTGGATTGTCATCATTAAGTCATTTGCTCATCATTGATAGTCATTGATCATCATCAGATTGCCATCGTTAGATCCGTTGGCTACTATCTCTCTCCCCAGAAAGCCTGTGAATGCCTGGAGGGCGAACCCCGCTTCGCAGCCACGTCTGTGCCTCCTCCGCCCGCACAGTACCCAGCACACACAGACATCCGTGCATAAACGCCTTCTCTAAAACTGGCTTGAAAGCAAAAGCTCAGGTTTAATTGGGATTTAAGATCGCTTTGTCCCATTGGCAGACACAACCTAAGTGTATTAACAGTGAGATTCAGAATTACAGTGCCGGGCCCAGAGGTCTCGCTGGTTTAGTTATAGACACTGAAATGACACTGAAGGGAAAGGGAAAGGCCAGGCGCGGTGGCTCGCGCCTGTAATCCTAGCACTTGGGAGGCCGAGGCGGGTGGATTGTTTGAGCTCAGGAGTTCAAGACCAGCCTGAGCACGAGCAAGACCCCGTCTCTACTAAAAATAGAAAGAAATTAGCTGAACAACTAAAAATATATAGAAAAAATTAGCGGGGCATGGTGGCTCATGCCTGTAGTCCCAGCTACTTGGGAGGCTGAGGCAGGAGGATCCCTTGAGCCCAGGAGTTTGAGGTTGCTGTGAGCTAGGCTGACGCCATGGCACTCACTCTAGCCCGGGCAACAAAGTGAGACTCTGTCTCAAAAAAAAAAAAAAAAAAGAGGAAAGGGAAGCGGCGAGTGAGAGAGACTCAAAGGGGCGTCTTCTTCTCATGTGACAAGTAGAGAACCTAAAGCATGGAAGTTTCGAGTCCTAGGGAAATCTGTGGCAGACCCCAAATGTCTTCGGGGAAATCTCCTGGCTCACCAGGACAGGCGGAGGAAGACGAAGACGAGACGGCAGCCTGGCATCCAGCTCCTGGCTCGGTGCCTTCTGCCCTCCCCCCTCCTCCCTCCCTCCTTCCTCCCTCCACCCAAGACTGGGAAAACTGACCTCTGCAGTGGGTCTGGCTCATCTGAGATCAAGACAGTGGGGGTTCAGGGGGACCCAGTGGGACGTGAGCATCCACAGTGGGCATTGAGGTGAAGAACGGGAAGGGGGAAGAGGAGGAGGAGAGGCCACCACGGCCTTGCACCTGGCTGGGTAGGACTTTACCCCAGAGAGGAAGGGAGTCACCCAAGGGCTTTAAGCAGGAAAGTGACAACACAGCAGATGTCTACCCGGACCTACTGCAGACAAGCAGGGCTGGGGCGTCGGGGGTGGCTCTGACTCATCTCAGAATGATTTTAAACCAGGATAAATGTGGATCTTAAGCAGAGCGAACAGGACTCAGAAAAATCCCACGTGACACCAGGGCCGAAGGGGTTTTAACACACAGGGCGGCTGCTGACCCCTGGTTGTGACTGACCGGGGGCCTGGGTGGCCCGGGGATCACACACCTGAGGGCTCAGCTCCACCCTTGCTCTGCGGGGTGCCTGCTGCTCACCTCGGCCATGAACCTCTCCAGAGCAGGGGCGACCGTAAACCTGCAATATTGTGTCCCCAAGCTTCCTGTGATATCTGGAATGTAGTAAGGCCTCAACACGAAATAAAACCATCTGCCCCAGCTCCTTTCCCTGTGGACAGACACAGCCACTTGGAGCTTGTGGACCCTGGGGACTCTGAGCCACACGCGCCTACAGGCTCACTGCTCCCTCTGCGTCTTGTCTCCAGGACTGTTGCCCGGCAGGGCTTCTCCATATGCAGCTTCTCCATGTCCGGATCGCGCCCCGCAACACCCCTGGCATCTCCTCTCCACGCTGTCGTCAGCGGGCGCTTTGAAGCAAACATCGCTTAAAATCATCAACTGACTTCCATCTTAGGAAATAACCAAAAATGTGGACAGAAATGACTACAGAACAGTGTTAGATCCAATATTCAGTGTTAAATTTTGTGTTTCATGTTTCTGAGATATAAACCCCCAGCTCGAGAAAATTTCTAGTACCTAGCTAACTTGTGTGAATATTGCTGGGGGTGGGGACAGGGAAGGAAAGATGACATAAGAGTTAATATGGCAGCAAGTAACAGAAAGTTTGTCTCAAGAGGTCTTAAACTGTAAAGGATTTTGTTGGCTCATGGAAGGGGAGATGCAGAAGTTTGGGCTTTGCGATTTTTGCACTCTGTCCTCTCCTTTGGAGAGCTTTATTCTTACAGATGCAGGGAGCTGCCAACTGAGACAATAGTCACAACAAGTGGGAGAGAAAGTCTCTTATCTAACTGTGAAATGAAACTCCCCTATTCATTCTGATTGGAATCATTTAGTATATGTACTTGTCCCTGAACTAAGAACTGTCACCAGGGAAATGCCACACACTGATTGGCTTAAACCTGGGTTCCTAAAAGAATTCCTAGCAGAGGAATGGAATTATCTGACTGGCTTAGGCTGGATCTGGAGTCAATTCCCAAAACCACCCTGTTCCTGCTCTACAGAGCAACGAGGAGACAGATGTTCACACACAAAGAGAACTGTGGAGAGGCGTTTAGTCTCTCGCTTGGATCAAAGTAGTGTGAAAGATTAGAAAACATTCACAAGACAAAAAGTTGGAACTGACATTTCAGTAGAAGTGAGAAGTCCAAGCCAGAAATCCTGAGGAGGTCCCTGAACTTCCCATAGGATGTAGGAAGAGGAGTTTTGAGTTAGTTTTATCAAAGTCACAAAGAACAGGACAGAGTGACCCAGCTTTATCTGGGTAACACACATAGAATAAGTAACAATGCCTAACAATAAGTAGGCAAGGGGGGGGGACAGTGAGGAGGAGGTATAATTGCACAAAACCACATGCTGGGGTGAAAATACTGAAATATAATAGTCTCTGCCATTGGATAAGGGAACTGTGATTAAGTTTTTCTCCTTTCTAGTTTTCCAGTTTTTCCAATATTCTTATAATGAGAATATATTAATTCTATGATTAGAAAGTATTAAAATAAATGGTTGTTAATGGTGGTTTCCAGATGTAACTTACTCTGAGACGTGTCATTCCCATGACCTATTTTTTATTCGACATTCACAAAAGCCAAATGCACAGTAATAAATTTTCTGATATTTGTTATGCACTGAATTGTTAAGCTCTTGGGAGGCCTGGCAAGATAGAAGTCCCTAGTTAACAAGTACTCAAGGGCTGACACATCACGTGTTGAAACTGTGGCATATTTGTGGTTGAAGGCTATGCTTATGTTAAAAAGTTAATTGTTACTGAGTCAATAAGAGATAACTCTGGCTCCAGCAGAGAAACTGATTAAACTCGTAAGTGTCAGTAGAGTCCCCACTCCTAGGAGAAGCACATTCTTGTCTCTAGGTGACTTTCCAGGAGCAGCAGGGTAGTCCTTGGGAGGCAAGAATTCCGTGCAGTGACCATGACACTGGCATGCACACACAGGGGCATAATAAAATCTCTTGATACAGATAAAAACCTACAAACTCTCGTGGCACAAACTCACTTTAATCGGCTTCATTATTTTCTCTATTTTGTACTATTTGAATCATCTTCAGTTCTCTTCTCTGCTTTCTTTTTTAATTTCTTTTTCACATTAACAGGGTTTTGATTAGCAAGGGTTTCACTCACTGAACTGCCCGTGTGTCAGAAAGTGAGAGATTTTCTATCCTCCTGGAAACGCTTTATTTACGATGGACTTGGCTGCCACGCTCAGGCACCAGAGCTGCCTCTTCTTTCCTCGTCTCTGCACGGACGCGGCTGACCGGCCGCTGGCCAGGAGGACACGGGCTCGCCCAGGTCAGGCCTCCAGACTCATGCCCAGCCCCACGGCTCAAGACATAACTTTCTCTACTTGGAGTTTGGTGAGAACTGTGTATTTCTTAACCTCCTATTGATTTTGGTTAAAATAAAAAAAATCCTAAGCCTGTAAAGGTCAACCAACAGTGAAGAGAATTTTGATTATCTTAAAATTATAGAGAACAGAGACAGGAGAGATTTCTTGGTTTCAGCTCCTGGTGAGGTTGAAAAAATTCAAAGCCAAAGAAATTAAATTCATCCTCTAAATGTACACAGCGGGTCCTGGCAAAGGCTGGTTGAGGATTCACAGTTCTGGGACCCTGGTGATACTGGGCGGTCCTCTTGGCTCTGCGCCAGGCAGCCCCTCCTGGTGGCATTGCCAACACACGCTGCCCTAGAGCAACCACCCTCATTGAAATCCCAGATGTGGGCATAACACAAATTGTATGCAAGAGAAAAGGAAATGTCTCAAAAGTATAGACAGACAGTGCATGTCAGAAGAACAATGAGAGTCAAAATCAGAGAGTGTCTTATGGCATCCTGGGGCACAACTACCCACGAAAATGCCTTTGGGGAGGGAGAGGGACAGAGTGGGGAATGGAATCACATTCTGGGCACCCATTCTACTGCTTTGGGAAATGCCTCAGAGTAGTTTGAGTTCTATGTGGAACACCGCTACAGAGGGCCACGCTGATCATCGTAATAATTTTAATGCAAGGTTTTAAAAATGGCTTCCTGTACCCTGTGCTCTATATTGTTCCAATTGTCCAAATGCAACCTGAATTCTGTTAATTTTGCTAGAAAAGGGAGCAGGTGGAAACAACGTAAGTCTGCCATCAAAGGGACATCCAGCCTCTAGCTCAGCCAGCTGCCTCTGTGCATGAGCAAGGCACCGTTTCCCTCAGTGGAAGCACCCTCTCTCCCCAGCGCAGCAAGACCCAGGGGAGAGTCTAGGCAACGTCTTGTCTCACCCTGTGCATAGTCAGACACTGGCAAAAATAGTATAGGTTACTGCCACTACCGTACATTTTACCACCAGAATCCCTGGCTGCTAAACCAGTTGTGTTTCCCACCTACACAATAGTGTATAGGCTCCACCTCTCTTTACCCAAAATAGACACGAGCAATGGACTGTGTCGGCCCTGGCAGCCCCCGCCTCCCGGTCTCACATTAATCTAGTCGGCAGACTCCAAGCAAACCACCTCCCCGTGCTCACGGACCTGTGCAACGCCTTCCCCCACCCACAAACATTGTCTCTGGGCTTGCTTTGCCCCACGGACGTTACCAAGTGGGATGCAAACAGAGGCTTGGGAAGCCCTCGCACACCAGAGCTGTCTCTCTGGGCACACTCCCCGGTGAGGTCTGGCTAGTCTCCACGCTGCAAGGAAAGTCAGTCTAGACTACTGAAGATGAGGGTGCACAGGCACAGAGCCCCAGACAGAGAGACCTAAAGAAGGGAGCCTTCAAAGGGCCCACCAGAGTCAGACTCCCCGCTGCACATCCCTCAACCACACACGTACACATGGGGCAAAAGAACTGCCTGGCAGAGCCTGGTCTCCCCACGGGATCACAAGAAGGAATAAATAGCTGCTGCTCGAAGCTGCTACATGTTGGGGGGCTTGTTATTCAGAACTAGGCAACTGAACTAGCACCAACCCCCACTGGGGGGTGTAAGGGGCTCTTCTATATCCTCTCCATTCAGGGGCAGAGAGGGAGAGGGGAAATGAAGGCTGAAAAAATACCCTCAAGGAGTAAGGGTTCTACCACTTCCTCAGGCAAAGTCCCTTAGCAAATTAGTCTCTTTGTTTCTCTCTCCACTATATAAGGATAATAGCAACCGATCCTACACATGCCCAGCGTGAGTCATGTGGGGTTAGAAGGGATGATGCATTTATTCATTCATTTATATCACAGCTTGGTCGAGAGAAGATTCGGGCAGGTTAGGGCAATAGATGAAATGTTTTTCATGCCCCATAAGTGAAGGTAGTTCATAAATTTCAGATAGTATAATATTTACCAAAATATTTTCTCCACCTATCAACTCGCTCTTTTCCCTAGTCTTCTCTACCAACATTTTTATAAGGAACATTTGTATTGTTTTACCTAAATAATTATTAGCCTAATGAATGAATGATCGCCTTCAACTTTTTCCACTTTAAAATAGAAACACTTGGCTTTCAGCAGCACCTGATCAGTTTTGGGGGTGAAGGTCAGGCGATTTAGACAAGGGGCAAGGGTAAAGAAAGGGGGGCTGAGTCAGAGATCTGGACCAAGTAACCATGTGGCCAGGCCACAGTGGACTAACTTCGGGTGGGCTCTCGGGCACACGGGGCCCACCATAAAAATTATTCAGGGTTGTCACAAAAGTGCTCTCATTCCCACCCCTTAGACTGATATAAAGTGACAAAGAAGGTAGATTTTTTATTTGTGCAAAGTTATGGGGTACATGAGAAATTTTGTGACATGTATATAACATGTAATAATCAAGTCAGGGTATTCAGGGTGTGTGTCATCCAAGGACTGTACATTTTTGTTGAGTATAGTCATCCTAATCTGCCATCAGACACTGAATTTATGCCTTCTATCTACTGTACGTTAGTGCCCTTTAACTCACTGCTCTTCAGCCTTCCCCATCCCCCTCCAATGCTTGAAGTCTCTGTTGTCTATTTTTCTACTCACTACCTCCATCAATTCAAAATTTTTATCTCCCGCCTATAAGTGAGAACATGTAATATTTGTTTTTTTGTGCCTGGCTTATTTCACTTAAGATAATGACTTCCAGTTCCATCCATGTTGCAAATGACACGATTTCCTTCTTTTTATGACTGAATAGTATTGCGTTGTGTACACACACGCCACATTTTCTCTATCCATTCATTCACTGATGGACACTTAGGTTGGTTCCATGTCCTTACTGTTGTGAATAGTGCTGCAATAAGCGTGCGAGAGCAGGCGTCCCTGTGATACATTGATTTCTTTTCCTGCGGGGAGGTACCCAGTAGTGAGATTGCTGGATCAAGTGATAATTCTATTTTTAGTTTTCTGAGAAATCTCCGTTGTGCTTTCCATAGTGGCTGTACTAGTTTACATTCCCTCCAACAGTGTATACGGGTTTCCTTTTCAAGGAGGTAAATTGTGTAGATAAATTAAGTGCATTGAAAATCCACTTATCAGTGACTGTGTGTGGGTGTGTCTGGTTTTAGATCATTACTGTGCAAAAATAACCCGTGTGCAGGCCTCCTAACTTTGTGCTCTGGCCTGAGATTTCATTTCAGAATGACCATTGGGAACCTCAGAGGATCCAAGAGAGGGAAGCACACAGGGGAAGAGGATCAGAGCGGGAGGAAGAAATTTGGAGATTCTGGATGACTTTGGGGGGAGGCGGTTCTGATTGTTTTTTTTTTTTTTTTTTTTTTTTACCAATAACTTTTGATAGATAAATGAGTCAAGCCAATCTAACTATTGCAGTTGTTATTGCTGTGGTTGATGACATCACAGACGTCACAGAGTTCTAAGTTCCTATTGAGCACCTCTCGAGACACGTGAGCAGATGCAAAATGGAACCCTGGACTGGCCGGCTGGGTTTTGCATAGTCTAAGTCCATGACAAATTGGAGAGCAAATCGCAGTCAGCCTTTCTGATTTTCATGCTAAGATGTCAGTTTTTGTATTTGCTCCTGAAGCACGTGACTCTTTTCCACCAGCTACATAACAATTTGGTTCTTGTCTTGAAGCCCAAACTGACTATTGTCCAGCATCTGTCAAAGAGAGGTTGATGCACGTGGTATCTCCAAAAGTTTGTGTACTAAGGGATATACTAGAATGTCCAAGTTCTATTTGTGCTTTAAGTTGGGACTATAAGAATACACATCCTCAGGGGAATACTTTTCATAGTGACAACCAGTGTATGCCGAATTGCTATCACACCTCTAGCTAATTGACAGGAAATGTTTTTTAAAAAAAGCCATATGGCAAATGTTTCTCCATCTTGTGCAAAGCCAGGCATTTTTGGTACCCAAATTCAAGGCAAGAAAACAGAATCGCCCCGCAGAGATTCCAGAAAGAAACACAGCCCTGCTGACACTTTGATTTTAGTGCGGTGAGACCCATGTCAGATTTCTCATCTCCAGAATATAAAGCAATACATCTGCAGCTGGAGTCAGGCTCGGCAGTGGGACAGCATGACCTCATGGGGTCCAGGCTGCATGTCCCTTTCATGGGGGACATTCTTGTGCTTGGGACTCTCCAGAACCACAAGGTGAGGGTGTGGCCAGTGGGGTACTGGCAAGGTGGGTGGTGCAAGGGGACAGTTCTGTGCATCATGTAGAATGTGCCCTAAGCCTGGGGAGTCCCCGTGGAAGTGTCCCCAGAATCAGGGAAAGGAGGAGGGTGAGATGCTGCTGTTGTGGGAAGACAGAGGCTGCAGGGGGAGGGGCCAGGCTGAGCAGTGAGCAGAGAGTGGGATCTAGGGGTGACCTAGAGAGAGGGGCTGCCATGCTGGGGCCAGGGAAGAGAATCACCTGTTGTTCAGCTCACATTCCCCCTCCTCCTCTTCCTCTCCCCCTCCTATGCCCAAACCCTGCCTGCCCATCCCCCTCTGGCTCCCCCTCCATCTCAGGATGCCACACGGGGGTGCTGTGGTCTGAATGCCCAGGTCCCCCCATTTCTTATGTTGAAATCCTAACCCCCAGGGTGATGATAATATTAATAGAAGGTGGGACTTTTGGGAAATGATTCGTTCCTAAGGGCAGAACCCTCTTGAATGGGACGAGTGCCTGCATAGAAGACCCCAGAGAGCTGCCTTCTAGCACGTGGGGACACAGAGAGAAAGGGCCATGGACGAATCAGGAAAGGGGTTCTCGCCAGACAGCGAGCCTGCTGGTCCCTCTTGGACCTGTCAGCCTCCGACCTGGGAGAGAACGAAATTCATTTGCTCATAAGCCCCCGGTTCATGGGTTTTGTCACAGCAGCTGGAATGAGCTAGGACGGGGCCACAGGCACTGGCACAATAGGCTCACAGGCACATTTTAATTTATTTTAAATAACTTTATTTGAGGTAAAAGAAAATGTTTTAACATAAAATATTACGCTTTCTCTTTATGATAAATACACGGTAAAATCTGGGAAAGGGTAATGTATAGAAATAAATAGGGAAATTAAAATATTTATTCTGAATGATATCCATGTCAACTGTTACAGTTTTTTTTTCAGGTAGAAAGGGTACTTTTTCTGAAACACTTTTAGTTTTTTCATAGTTCCAGCAGTACTTGGTATCTGCAAAAAGAAATAAAACCCAATGAGAGTCTGTCAGTCCTGCTGGTGGCTGAGTCGGGAGGGGTGGCTGAAAGGGACGGACCCAGGGCCACACTGGACTCTTGTGGGAGGCTGGGCTGAAGTGGACAGTGACAGCCACAGGGGAGAAGAAAACCTCCCTGAACTTAAGGTCACCCTGAGGGGCAGGATATAGGGACCCTGTCCCTGCCCAACCAGGACCTGGTTCTATCGGCCACTATCCTCCTTTGTTTACAGAAAAGTGATGGCTTTTCACACCTGCTGGTGAGGGACATGCTCAGCGTCAACCCCCACACTCAGAGACAGACACCTGCAGGGGAAGGGGCCCTTTGCAGAGAAACAGGCCCTCTTATAACCCCACGTCCCAGACTTTCAGGGAGGGGTGGGTGGCTGCGGGAAGACCCCTGGCTGCGAGAGCCAGTAGGGACCTCAGACTCATCCACGTCCAGTCCCCCTTGGACTGACAAGGAGAGCGTGGTGCTGAAGGGCTGAGAGTCCACTAAAGCCATGTGACCTGATACTGACAACCCCGGAATTAGAACCCAGGCCTCAGGCCCTTTCCACACTGTTTGGAAGGAGGAGAGAAAGGGTCCAATGGAGAAATGAACAAGCCACTGGAGGCTGTGGGTCACCCTGGCTGGGACAGGGATCAGGATTTAGAAACAGTGAAAGTATTTTCCTAGAGAGGGTCGGCAACGAAAGGAAGAAGGAGAGATTCCAAATGGAATTGCACAGAGAGAGCAGGGACTCTTGCCTGGACCTGCAGAGGTAGAAACGGGAAGGAAATGGACAGAGAGCAGATGCTCAGCACCCCATGGTCTGTGAGGACTCATGTCCTGCCCTGTGCAACTATTTCTGCACTGACGTCACTTTAGGGTCCCTTGAGTGTCCTTCAGCTAATGTCGGCTCAAGTGAGTCCACAGTGCCTGGACACTGAGTCTCTAGAAACTGGACCCCCATCACACAGCCCTGCACCTCTGGGGCTGGACACAAAACTGACAAGGCCACTGCAGATCTCCTGCCTGGGACCAGGTTCTACATTAGTTTTTGCAACGAGCAAAAAATGTGCTCACTTTTAACTGTTCTCATTCACACATTGGAGGGAGCTACAGGTTCCCAAGGATGGAAAAGAAGGAAAACTCTTCAGTCCTGGCAGGCGCATTCCAGGCACCTGGCTGGCCTTGCAAAGTCAATGATCAACTTGACCATCGAGACCAGACGGAGGTTACAGCGGCTGTTGGAGGGAACACACGTAGCAGAGAAAGAGCAGCAGGAGAGGACCTGTCACCTCACACAGAGAGCAGCAGGAGTGCGTGCGTGTGAGACCGCAGGTGGGGTTACCTCTGCACCCGCAGCCGCAGGCCTGGGACACTGCACGCCACTCTCCACTTGCTCAACAGCAACTTTCTCTCGCTCATCCTCGGTTTCAGGGCACTCAGGCCAGCGAGCAGGGGACAGACTGCCTGCGCCAGCCGGGGGAGTCTTGGCGGGGCTCCTGGGAATCCAAGAACTAGAAGACAGACCAGAGGGAAGGGCAGAGGCTTAGATGATACAAGTTACCAGGACACGAGTCTGGGATTTGAGTCCTGTGAGCACTGAGCACTTCCTAGGAGCCCTCCCCATGGGGCCAGACTGGGGCTCCTGACTGCTCGTGACCCTCATCTCGTCCTGGGTGCCTGGGGCTTGTCACCTCTCAGATGATGGCATCGCCAGACGGAGGAGCCCCAGGCAGCCCCACAGGCTCCAGGAGGAGATGCAGAGGGACAGAGAGCAAGGAGGGGCAGGACAGGATGTGGGGGCTGGCAGCTCTGTGGTAAGACAGTCTGAGCAGAAGTGGGTCCTTCTGAGAAGGAAACTGAGGACACGGCCCTGCCATGCGAGCAGGTGATAATCTAGAGGGACAGTCACAGGGCAGTCTGATTTGGACAGTTTACTAAAAAGGTTGTTCTTTATTTCAAAAAGAGGATTAAAGAACTGGAATAAAACCGGGATATGTCAGGAGACTGACCTGTGGGCCCAGGATCAACACTGTTAAAAAAAAATCCATGTGAAATCGCTATGTAAGTGATAAATCACGGAAAGATATAAGGACTAGACATGACATGGTCACAGCTTTCATTGAGCAATTGGGCCCCACTGTCCCCTCCACCCCCTGCATGGTGACAGCAACCCCCACATCAGAGCCTCCTGCTCCCCTGTCCTGCCCACCTGGGAGGAGCAGCCACTGGTGCCCAGAGTCAGCGCTGGCTGCGAGGATCCAGGGCTCGCAGGGGAGGCTCCATGTGGCGAAGCCACAGCCACGACCCCACTGCTGGTCCAGCTGCACCTGCAGACAGTCGGTCACCAGGGTGCTTGGCTGCAGTTGTGTGTTTGCAGCTTGCACCTGTGACACGCAGGGGCTCAAGTCTCCACTCCAAGGCCCTTGGGGACAGGCCTCCTGCGTGGGGGCTGAAAGCAGAAGAGGCTTCAGTAGGAGCAATCCTAGTGCTCTCTTTGCTACGTCCTCCCAGAACACCCATCTCTCATGTCCCTGCGGGTCAGTGAGACCACCCAGTGACCGTGGCAACACAGAAAGACATGGAGTATATGAAGGAGATGTCACCTGTCAGGTGTGTGCCTGGGGAAGCAGAGATCCCAGGTGCCCGGGCTGGCAGAGACATGTCCAGACGCTGGGCAGACAGCAAAGCTCCCAGACCCACCTCCCCTCTGTGCGGAAAACTCTGCCCAAGCACCTGACAGGAACCAACGACGTCTCCTGCGTTGGCCTACAGGGACATCGCTCAGCCCAGGCAGAGGACTGAGCACAGCGAGGCCACCTGGGACGCCAGTGAGACTGACCGGCTTTATCACGGGAGGACTCACCCGCTCCATCCAGAACAGACTCGACCTCATGCTTGGCAGACAGGGAGGCGGCGCTTCTGATTGCCTCTTGGCAGTCAGACAGGTCAGCACCACCAGGAGGGAAATCCTGCTCTGTCAGTGACTGTGACAGTCCTTCAGTCCCTGCGTCCTCCTGCAGCTCCCTGGGCACACTGGGGAGAGGAAGAACCAAAGAGGAAGGCAGGAGGGATGAGACCCCTGAGCACCCCCGGGGCCTGATGGGAAGCAGAAGGGGTGGGTCCAGTGGCATGTGGCCTCCCTTCGCAAAGGAGACAGGACACCTCCACCTCTGCCTTGGGCACAGCTCGGCTGCCTTGGCCATGGGGGTGACAGAGAGAGACAGAGAGAGCCAGAGAGACAGAGACCACACGGCAGTGCAAAGTGCACTGACAAGATGAGGAGCTAAGGAGGAAGAGACCCCAGACGCCCTGTCAGGTGCAGGCAGGACACACAGCACACAGGGACCCATAACCCTGGGTCAACCCTGGGGACAGATGGCTGTGAATTTCACATGCAGCAGTGCAGGGAACATGGGGCCTGAGGCGCTATACACTCTCTGAGATCTTGTGTGTTCTAGGACTCGTGTTTGAAACTTGTGCCATGGGAGACTGTTTGCGAGGACATTCCTGTCAATGACCCAAGGCCACAGTGTAGACAGCAGACATGCACGCTCTGCCAGTCACAGCCTCACGCAGGAGAACCCGGGATCTATCCAAGGGCAAGACGCCCCTGAGACCGGTCAGTTCCCTTGGTCAGACTCGCGCTACTAGTGCCATGAAGTAGAGGGACCACGGGGGAGGTGACGCCCTTGCTGCAGGGCTCTGCCAGCTCCAGGCAGTGAATGTGTCAGTACCACCAGTGGGCTGGGTTTGCCTCGAGTGTGAAATCTTGGTGACTTTGGCCTCACGTTCTGTCCTTAGACACCACCCTGCCCTGCCATGTCCTACCCTTGCTTCTAGCCCCTGATAATTCATTGTCACCTGGAGGCCAGTGAGTTTAGATCTTCTTTGTCTTCCTCATCTGCATAGTTCTCTGCAAACAAATTGAGAAATGTCCAGACATTAAATAGTGCCATTCCCACCATGACACACGCTGGGCCCATCTGGGCCTGGAGACAGATGACCCGTGTGACCTGGGACACCCTTAGAGAGCTGTGCCCATCTCGTCTGCGGACGTTGAGGCAGTGGGGCGGGACCACGTGCTGATCCGTCCTGTAAAATACCCCCAGCATGGCGGGTCATTGTCATAGTGAGCTCTGAACTTACTGGGAAAAGTTAAAACATATTTCGGTCTCAAGGTCACAGGACACTTGCCCGGTTTCTTCCAGATTTCCCCAGCTATGTGCCCCTTCTCTCTTGATATCAAGGACAACTCCACATGTGGCCATGACGGGTGTATTTCCTCTGGTATTCCGACACAGGCTTGGCGAGGATCAGTTGAATTAGAGGGGTCAGAGAGATTGCACCTGGAATCCAGGAACTACGGTAACATCTGCACAGACATAGGCAAGACCACCAACCTACTAGGACAGTCACTGGTGGTTTGAAACAGTTATCAGAACCCACAGGACAGATCACAAGTCCCAACATGAAAGAACGGGCTCGTGCAGACCCCTGCCGTGCACAGGCATCAGCAGTGGCTGAGAGTCGGTTACAGTTTCTTCAATCTCCCCACTCTGCCTAGCTCTGTGGTGCCCACTGTGACCTTGTCATCGTGTCCCCTGGGTAAGTGTTTGGCCTGGGATTCGGGAGTCGCCTGGCTGCGTGACACCCCTGATGTCTGTGCCTAACGCTCAGGCGGCCACCCTCATCCAAATCAGTGTGTTTCCGGGGCCTGCTGGCATCTCTCTACCTGGTGACAGGTGCGGGGCACAGAGAACATGGAGGCTCCCTGGGAGGACACTTGGACTCATCTACTTTATACCAGACACACTCACCAGCTGTACCCGGGCAGGCGCAGACGTCTCCCAGCTGTACCTGGGCAGGCGCAGACGTCTCCCGCATCAGGCAGCAGGGCAGCACTGTGGGAAGGGCGGCGGGACTCAGAGACGTCCTGGCCACTGGAGAGAGTGACATGCCGCTCACGCAGTGAGGTCTGCTGGGTGGGATTGACCTCCTCCTCCTCCCCGCTGAGCCTGGGGGTGCGCAGGAGAGAATGTTAAGCTCAGAGAGATCGGGCACCATGGGTTCCCCGGCTGGTCCTGATCAGGAGACACAGGCAGAGGTCCCAGAGGCGGCAAGGCCACCCCTGAAACAGGAAGAGGAAAACAGCCCTCCTAGGGCTGCGGCTCAGGGAGGCCGCCGTGGGGTCTGAGGAAGCAGCAGGCGCCCAGTGCACCGGCCACAGGGCACAGTGACCAGGAAAGACGCCGCCCTCCCCCGCACGGTGCAATCAGGACACGCAGCGCAGCGAACCACAGCACTTGCTGCAGCTGCCGTGCGTTTGAGTCCCGCTCTCCCTGCCCAGCTGCAGGGAATAGACGCACCTGAGGCAGCGTGGACTTTAGGAGATCTCGGGCCTTCTAGGCCTTGTTCTCCAATACTGTGAAATGATGTGAAATTTTTCTTTCTTTCTTTCTTGTCTCCGTATACTACCTGCTGTGGAATCCCTGCCAACAACCTAAGGCCACCCTTGCAGAGAGAAGCTGTGCCTGTCCTCCCGGTCACCTCCCAGGGGAGACAGAGGTGGTCACCCTGAGTGCAGGGACACCTGGAACTGGTTAGCTCATCTCGGGTCACAGGACTCCAGCTTATTAAACTGGAGAAATTCGTGGGAAGTGGAAACCAGTGTGAGACCCACCAGGTCGACAGACGCACTCTTGCCAGGCAGGCTGCGTGGGGCGGATCTAGTCAGCACCCTCTGCTGCTCCCTGGAGCAAGATCTCCAGAGGGTGCCGTGGCGCTCACAGCCTGTGACTGTCACACTCACCCGGGCTCCACGGGCTCTTGTCCTTCCTCTTGCTTCTCGTCACCTTGAGTTGCTGCAAATACAGTCAGACAGGACCAGGCACCACAGGGACTTGCCTCATGGTCAACACAAACCCAGGGGCCTGTGTAATGCATGGGGGAAAGTACTGCTGGTGTGAGATCAGTATTCCAGGGGGAATATTCCAGGTGACCTCAGGCTGTGTCTTCTGAGAAGTGGCCAGGCTTCCTGTTCTGAGTCCCTGGGCAGAGTGTCCCTGAATTGGTCCATTAGTGTCACACTGTCCTCTGTCCTGAGTCTTGGCAAACAGTGAAACATATTTTCCCAGTGACCAGGAAGAGCCTGCCTAGTGGCTCTAGACATGTGGCTACAAAATGCCGCCTTTAGTCATCAGCTGCTGTGGTTGCCATGGGTACAGATGGGATGATCCACTGAGATCAGATGACGGCTGCAATCTCCATACCCTCAAATAGGAAAGATCTTTGCTGCTACTTAGAGAACAGGACACTTTTCATTCAAGGATCTGGAGGGTGTCACAGGCCCTGCCCTGTTTTCAGGGATAATTCCAGACTCATTCCAGAGGTGTTTGTATTCTGGTGGTTAGACGGCCATTTATCAAGGACAGGTCAACATAGAGAAGAGAGAGACCGTGGTCTGGAGTTGAGGAGTCATCAACACTATCTACAAAGACATAGGCAAGAATATCCACCCACTCATTCAGTCACTGATGCTCAGAGTACCCTGTCCGGGATCAGCGTTTAGAAAGGACATTGCAGGAGACAACAGACGTCCCATCTGCACAGAATGGGCCCCTGCAGACACCTACCTGTGTGCACATGCGTCAGTGGTGGCTGCGGTTTGTCACAATTTCTTCAATGTCCCCACTCTGTGAGCCCTGTGTTCACCACCCTGAACCTGCCATGGAGCCCAGCAGGCACGGAGTGTACCCGCAGGACAATCCGGAGTCATTCTCTTTACAACAGAGCACTCACTAGCTGCATCCAGCGCACTGGAGCTGCCCTGCTCAGCAAACAGGATGGCACCGGTGCAGGCAGGCTGGTCGGTGTCAGCCAGGTCATGGTGACTGGCAGAAGTCGTGTGGCCTCCACCCAACGGGCCCTGCAGGACTCCATTCACCTTCTCCTTCTCCTGCTCCTCTCTGCTCAGCCTGGTGGGATAAAGAATAGGACCGAACCAAGAGGGACTGGACACCAGATCCAAGGCGGTGCTGATGAGAGGCATGAAGGACCGGCCACAGACGGCAAGGGTGTCCCTTCGAAGAGAAAGAAAACTATCCTCTTATGAGAAAGGAAGAATGTGGGAGCCTTCAGGGCAGGAGTGAGAGAGGAGCAAGTGCTCTGTGCACTGGCCACGTAAGGAGCTGCTGAGGAAGGGGACACAACTGTCCCCTTTGGTACAGTGTTGGCAGGCAGCACACACACAGAACCACACAGTGGGTCAGCCTCCTGCGTGGACCGTGTTGAGTGTTCCCGCAGCGGCACAGTGAGCACAGGCTCCTGACCGTGTAGGTCCAGGAGCTCTTGTGCCTTCTAGGACCCCCTCTAGCAATACGGTGACATGGTGGAAATATTTCAGTCTGCTCATATCCCCTGCTATGGGGTCACTTCCAACAAGCGAAGGCCAACCATGCAGAAAGCAGATGGTATCTCGTACTGAGTTCAGCCATGGGAGGGAGAGCAGGTAGATTCCATGATTGTAGAAATTCCTAAGACTGACTTGTTCTCCTAGTTACTGGGAAGTGCCTTGAAGACAGTGAACAACCTTGTTAATGGAAGGAATTTTTCACTGATTGCGTGAATGTCATCAAAGAACAAACAGTTTTCATCACCTTTGCTGTGAAATCTGTGGCTACTTTGACATCTTGGCCAGTGCAACTGGGCCTCCCCTATTTTACCCACCCTCCTCCAGACCCTGCTTGCTCATTGCTACCTGGGGGCTGATGGTTCTTCCTTCTCCTCCTCCTGATCATCGTGGTTTTCTGCATAGAAATTCAGAAATGCCCAGTCAGACATTGAGTAGCTCCACACCATCCCTACAAACACCGGCACAGATCTCTACATGTGGACCATTTCTATGGTAAGAAAACCTAAGGCATAATTGACTAATTGCTGGAGTATGAGTCTGCAGAACTTTGAGAAATAAAAAA
This sequence comes from Eulemur rufifrons, assembly GCF_041146395.1. NCBI lineage: Eukaryota > Metazoa > Chordata > Mammalia > Primates > Lemuridae > Eulemur > Eulemur rufifrons. Next base: position 3,704,835 of record NC_090984.1, on the reverse strand, counting down.
ATAGGCAGTCGCAGTCATAGAAGTGCCCAAACCCTCAGAAGTGTACTCCCACTGAGCATCACACTGGAAGGTCTAATTGTTTCAATAAGATGAGGAAAGGAAATAAAAGCTAATGTCTATATAAAAAATCCCAAAGAATTAGCAATGAGGGCACCAACAAAATGCTTCTGGAATGAATAAGCCATTGGTTGCAAGGTTGCAGGATACAGAGCTAATATATGCAATCAATTGATTAATTAAATATCAGCAATGAAGAGCTGGAATTTGAAATTAATACACAATGCCATTTAAGGTAGCTCAAAAAAGACATTCTTAAGTATGAAGCTAATTAAATATGTATAAGATCCACTGTGGAGTGGGGAACCCTGGGCCTTGGGGCCACATGTGTCCTGGATCCCTGAGTGTGGCCTTTTGACTGAGTGCAATTTTACAGAACAAATCCTTGGGCTCGGTCACCTAGATTTGGGACCTTGAACACAACACACAAAAGCAAAACCCATGAAAAAAGAATTGATAAATTCAAGGCCACGATGCATCAGGAGGAAGGACAGAGTGGGGACACAGGGACCTCCACCCTGAGTATTCTGTCCTCTGCTCCCGCCGGCCAGCCCTGATCCTGCCGTGGCCATAAATGTGACATGCAAACCAGGACAGCCGGGTAAAGAGCCACATTGTGAGTGGAGTGTCTTGTGACCTGGCACCTGGGAGCAGCTCAGAGTCCCGAGGGCCTGTGGCCACTGAGCTGAGCGTGTGGACGAGGTGCTCTGCCAGCCTGCGCCCCTCCGCCAGGTGTTCACGGAGGCCCTGGCCCTGGCAGCTGACAGGATTGTCCTGGAGGAGGAGGGCCTGCAGGTGCTGCTGGAGGAGAAACGAGCCATCTCTCCCCTCTCGCAACACCTGCCTCAATAGGGTCAGCTCTCGGGCCTGCTGTTCAATGACCCTATTGGCTTCCCTATGGTGGGAGAAAAAGCAAATATGAACAGGCACAGTTGACAATAGATTATATGGGCCGCGGCAGACAGTTCTGTGAAGTTGCCCCCAGGAAGCCTTCCAAGTGCAATTCTGGCACGTATTTGGTGACCTGCTTGTGGCAAAGAGAGAGAAAAATGTGCAGGGAAAGCCTCCCGTGCATCCCAGACTGCCCCTGTGAGATCCTTGACGCTCCCTTCCTGTTTCTCCTGTAAGAGGAGCCAGGTGTCTTCCTGAATTGGCTTCACAACGGTGTCCCTCAGTCCCTCACTGTGGCCAAGGCCTTTTCCACGTGAAGACACACCCAGCACGTTCTGGAGCGACTGGACATGAGCCACAGGAAGCAATGTGGCAGGGCCAGCTGGGGCCAGTCGAAAGCATGAAAGACACAGGATGACCAGGCCAAGGGGACGACATTCTTTGGGCAACAGACTCAGAAGCCACATTCAGTCAGGGTGAGTGTGATTCAGAGTAAATGGGACGGTGACTGCACAACATTGTAGAGTTTTACTTGTATGACTGTGAGGGGTCCAAGTGCAGTGTTGTCACAGGGATATATCGCTCAGTGCGGAGTCGGGGCTTTTAGTGTTTCCATCACCTGAATGCGCAGTGTGACTACACTCAGTGCTGCTGAGTTGTCACTGTCCTTGGTTACCTTTATGTTACGTGACTTTCACCTTAACAATTTCTTGTTTGAAAGGAGAAAACCTGACTCTGAGTCACGGCTGTGGGCCAGAATACATCCTCAGTTTTGTTTGCATCTTGTTTTATTAATATCTGTGAAAAACGTGCCAGCCTCATCCATTCCTGCCATTCTCGTGGCCCAGGTGGGCTCTTAGATGTCCCAGCTGAGCTGCCCACGTCAGAGACTCACATGTCCCCTGCCTGCCCCGCACACAGCAGCACCCTTACCTGAGCTCCTCCTCCAGGGTCGGTGTCTCTGCCCGCTCCTCCTCCCAGAAGTCCAGCCTCACCCCCAGCACGGACTCCAGGACGTCCCTGAACTCGCCACACTCTGAGAAAGACACGCACGCCGGCCTCAGTGGGAAGCTGTGGCCACTGCCCGCAGGGGAGGTGGCAGGGTCCCTTCCAGGGACCAAAGTGTCCCCAGTCCCAGGTCCTATGTGGGGATTTCTACACCTTTAATTCTCACCCTCCCATCTCCATGGCCTTGAGAATCCCTATTGCAAGATGAGGAAGGAGAAGCTGAAAGGCACATAAAGGTACTTGGCATAAATCGAATTGGGATTTAGGAGAGTCAGAGTTCATATCCCCGAAGGTCTGACTCTGATCAGGGGCCACGTGACCAAGGTGCAGCCTGTGACGCAAATCACTGCATGGGGCGTGATGCAGTGACACCTGCACAGCTAGGAAGGCCCCCAGGACCCCAGGACTGGTCGGGCCCTCGTGCTGGGAATGCAAAGAGCGCACCAGCCTCTCACAGGTAGATATTGCATCTGGATGCACCTGTCGGAAACATCAGGCGTTAGACCACGAGGACCCGAGAGAAAATTCCCACACGCTAGTGAGGCTCGGGTCACACTGGAAGTGAGAGAACTGGGAGCTCACAGTGGCTCCTCTTCTCAGGCTCTGCTGTAAAAACGACACAGGAATTAATGAATGTATCATTGCAACTCCAATTAATAGGTGCTACAATAGCACCGTGTAAACAGAGGAGGAAACTGAGGCACAGCGTAGACAAACAACTTGCATTGGCACCCGGAGACATTCCCAGGGTCCCTGCTCTACACACGGTCTTCAGCCTTCTTCCATCTTCTTCCTCTTCCCAGTATTTCATATGCTTATGTTACGATTACATGGAAAGGTGTTAATAAAACACAGTTTGTCCTTTCCCAGAACTCATCTCTTCACTTCCATAACAGCCTTCAATTTTTAATTCTTCTCTTTAATTCCTTTTGATTTAAAAAAATCCTCTTTGATTTATGGGAAAATAATTTGGAGGAAAAGGATGCAAGTTCAGCCTCAGAGTTGCGAGATTCCTTCCAATCCTGCTGCTGGGCACGTGCCCTTGTCCCAGGACCCCTCTGTCGCTCGGGCTTCTCTTCCTGAGCAGGACAAGGGCTGGCAGTGGCCAGGCACACTGGGGAGGGGGTGGGGGCCCATCCCACACACTGCTTTGCTTGTCACAGGAGCTGCTGCTGTCCTTGTTGTCCCTTGTTCACACGCGGGCCAACGTCTCCTAGCTCAGACCGTCAGAGTCCACCCACTCCTGCTGGCTATCCTGTGTCCCTGAAGGTTCCCCAGCTCAGGGGACACACAGGAGTGGGAAAGCATCCCTGATATAACCAGAAGCACCATCTACCCTCCAGCTAAGTTTCAAATGACTTTCTTGGACTCAAAGTAGAACTGGTGTCCCAGGAAGCAGAGCTTCTCTCCCACCAGGGTCAGCCCCCTGGACAGGGTCACTAAGGAATGTCACAACTGCTGTGAGGAGCACACTCCTCTGGAAGCTCCTCCGAAGCAGGGGCTGTGTCCATCCCAACCTTCCCCAGGAGGCAGCCCAGTGCTTTCCTCTTGGCCTCAACACAAGCCTGAATTGAATGGAAGCTCGTCAGTCTCAGAAATTACAACCACAGTGACGTTAGGTGACAGTGGGATTTGGTACAGTGCACAGGCTCCTAAGACAAACCGGTGGAGCCTGTGCCCAAATCACAGGCACTTCCTTGGCAGCTGCAGGAATAAATAACTGACATTTTACCCCATGCCCCACTCTACTCCTCACCTGGAATCATGACCAAACTCTGTGTGCCTCAGTTTCTCCATCCTCAGAAAAATGAGATTAAAATACCCCCTTTTCCCTTCCTGGGAATATAGTCAGGAGGGGATTTGTTTTGATAAAGGGAAGAGAAGCACCAAGTCTAGAGACTTTGTTTTCTCAGAGAGAACACACACAACCGTTCCTCACTGAGCACAGGGAACCTACAGAACTTACTGTATTTCCGCAGCTGGTTGGCCAGGGAGAAAGCAGTCAACTCGGAAATGTTCAGTTTCTTCCTGAGGTCCAGAATCTGCTGTTTGGCCTCCACCAGCTGGGAGTGTAGTTCCCTGCTGTTCCCTGCTGTCCATCTCTGCCCTCTGCCTGGACTGGGGGCAGAGGGACCCTGCCATGCTGGCCGGTGTGGCAGGAGAGGCACAGCCAGGGACTGGGGGGAAGACACCCAAACACATGGTGGGTGAGGAACAAATGAAATCCAATAGGTTTCATCGGGACTGAGGGAGGACCAACACTGGACTTCTTCACTTACTGTCGGAAAAACGTGATCCACACCCCATACACTCAACAGTCCTTCACTTTGCAGTGAATCAGGCTCAGGACGCCGGAGCTCAGAGCTGAAGTCACCTCCAGCAGGTCAGAGCCCAACGAAAGTGAGCCAGTGGAGCTCAGCGAGCCACGTAATGGTCTTCGGTGTCATAACAGAATTCTGTGCGGGTGCACGGAATGTTAGGAGCCCCGCCCCCCAGGTGCCTGGGCCATGCCGATGCACAAGCCAGGTGGTCTGGCCTAAAGGGGACACCACTCATGGGGACACCCCGTGATCGACCATGCTCCAGAGTGGTGTAGACATGTACTCACGCCATAGACTCCTTCATTTCTCAGTAAATCTAAGCACGTTTCCTCCTGTCCATTCCTGTGTCTGTATGGAAATGTCTAGGCAGAAACAGTTTCCCGACGAGTTTTGTTTCCTTCATGGTTGTGAAGTGGTCACCCCACCATTTCTTTACCATTAAAACAGATCTGAGGACTTTTCCTAAATTAAATAATGTCAAACCTTTCCAATGTAAAAATGTAGATCTCTCATGACTTTCTTCTCTGTATCTTCTCCCGTCCCTCCAAATCCATTAGAAAGTATAGAACAAAATGCAGTTTGTAACACTAAGTGAACAAATACTTAGTTTTTCCCTGTGGTTTCTGTCCTGAGTGTCCCTGCTGCATCCCAGGGTTGCGTTGGCTTCAGTCCTCTCCCAGGGGGCTGTGTCTCTGCTTGTACCTGTGTCACGTGTGACCTCCCACCACCTACGTCCTCCCCTCTGTGAGGGCTGCTTCGGGTTGTTCCTTCCGGTCACTGAACATTAAACTTCATACTTGCTGCTAATGGATTTCTTTCTACTCCCTCGTGTTCCCTTTCCCAGCCGTCACAGTGATCAAACTAGTCCATGTGCAGGTCCTTGAATACACGACGTGACCATCTCTATTGAAAAGACTTGTCAACCTCATGGCAGGTTTTACATTTTTGGTCATTTCATTCACATGCTGCACAGGACAGGGATCCAGAGCACCTTTACGAAACCTTGTTCCGTAGATCTGTGTGTTGACCTGAAACCGCTGAGCTGTGGTTGTGTTCCACTAACCAAACATGGGAAGGTCAAGGTCATGACTCTGGGGTGATGAGGCTCCATGGTGCCCATGTGCAATGTGGTTTAGGGACACAGCAGGTGAGGCTGAGCTGAGAGGGACAGGCAGGCAGCGGGGAGGGACCCCTGAGCCGCCTCCTCACGTTCTTGGCTTCCATCCCCACCTAGGTCTGGTGAGTCTGACACCGGGGAGACGCCTTGTGGCCCAGGTCTCTGCAGTTCAGCTGCTGGGCCTGCCTGAGTTGAGGGTGGAACTCGTGTCATCGTGGACCCCGAGCGTTCGTGTCAGAGTCAAGGAGGGAGGACTGCTCGGCCACGTTTGACAGTGCGTCCCTCCACCCTAAACCACCCCCACACTACGCTGTGGATGATGTCGGTTATGAGACGTATGTTAAGCCTCAGTGGCCACTGGGTCCCCATTTTCAGCAAACACAGTTTTTGAAAAGATAACATTTCTGTTTCTCTAAGCAGCTCACTCAGCTCCACAGCAGGCAGCCAGTTCACGTGCTGTATTGTGGCCACTGTCCTCAGTTCCATCTGCTTCCTGCTGTGTCACCCCCAGGGGATCCATGTCATTCCTTGGCCATAGAGGCAGAGCCATTTTCCCAGCTGATTTGCTGCATTAACGACCTTCTAATCTGGTGTACAGGGCCACCATTTGGGGCAAGTGGAGAGTGTTTTTGCTCCAGAAGTCACCAGGTGCTGCCAGATGCAGTCAGGTGTCTCCCACCACAGGACACTGGACCCAGCTCATCCATGTGTTCCCCAAAGCGTCACTTTCTGAGCAGGTTCTTGACCTTTGTAGAGACCCGTTGCCCGGCCAGACATTGTCCAAGGATTTCCAGTCTGTCACTGCGCTGTTTCTCCTCTTGTTGCTACAATCTAGATATGATCTGTGACCTAAACACATGCAGAGGACCCATGCTGAGGATGTGTGGCATGCGACAGTGACACAGGAAGCTGGGACACTCTCTGCAGGATGTTCTGCACATGGTGTGGACGTGAATCAGGAGGAGGTGCATAAAGCCCAGGGTGGTCACTGTTCCTCATCATCCTCTTCCTCATCAGCAGGGGAGCGAGTGGGGTGAGCTATTGATTCCCACCTACACAGACCCCTGGCTGAATTCGGAGCAGACAGCTCTCAGCTCCTTTCAGTGGGGACCGGAGCTCCTGTCCTCTGCTCCCCAGTGTGACGAGCACAGGACGCTACTCCCACGGATCAGGAACTGCCCTCGCTGAGCTCAACTGACTTAGCTCAATGTCCCTAGATAAGCATAGATGTCGGATTTTACAGACAGGGACAGGTGGACAGAGAGTGAAACAAGGGTGTGGGGTGTTTCTGTGTCTCTGAGCACAAGAGTCACGATGTTCCCCGAGCCCGTGACTACAGAAAGCGGGTTCAGCCCCAGTCCCTGCATGTTCCCTGAGAACAGGGAAACGGCTTTATTCCCTCCACACTCGCTCTTTAATGTGAGATCCGAGAGTAAATTATGAGCTACTAAATTCTTTAGTTTTAGATCTTAAATTTAGTTGTTTTATCCATACTCAGTTAATTTTTAATATTTTGCTCGGTTAAGATCCAACTTCACTCATTCGTTCATAATCTTACATGTCTACAAGTGTAAGGAAATACATCTGCCAGTTAGTTATATTTGTTTCTTGCATGAAATTTTCATTATGTCCAAATGATATTAAAGGATAATCGCAAATAAACATTTTAAAAAAAATTCTCTAATAAAACTTGTTCCAAAAGCTAGCCTGTGAAAGTGTTGAAGTGGAACGATGTCATTGTCATAAGCAGTCCTACACTGCCCCCTGGGGGCTGCACGAGAACATGGCATGAACGCGGAGGGGCTCCCTGGTTCTGTTGGCAAAAGGGGAAGACATTCAAACTTAGATACCCCCACGTGCTTGCTGTGAGGTCAGAACCAATTTCTGTAAGATCCTCCCTTCTTCTAGAGGAAGACTTTGTTTTTTCATCTTACATTATAAAAAATAGGTCTCTTCCCAAGTGCAGAATTCCAGTGGGTATTTACTGAACACCTGAGTAAGACCCTGAATTCCAGGGCAGAAAACAGAGACTCAGTTGGGGTCTCGCAGGACCAGCCGCAGGCTGTAGGGAGGGATGTGGTGTGAACACGTGGTCTACATCACAGCTATGAATTGTGTTAAAGAAAATAGTACATCAAAGCAAAGCATGTGGATGAATCCTTCTGGTTAGATTATCAATAACCATTTGAGGAAATCCGACAGTACCACACCCCATGTAACTGTGTACAGTCTTCTAAATTTAGATACAGAGTTTTTCCAACAATTGGATCATCCTGTATTCCCAGTTACTTTTTCACTTGTTATGAACACTGATCCATGCCATTTAATGTTTTTCAAAATATGATTTTAATGGCTTCCTAGTATTCCTTAATATAACCTACAGATAAATTACATGAGTTGCAGTTCCACTGTAGAAATTTATTGCCAAGAATAGTTTCTAATTTTAACCCCAAACTTGCCTTTTAAATTTATTTTAATGAGAATTTTTCTGAAGAGGTAAAATTCTTTTAAAAGTGAGATTTTTACAGTCCTCGTTCCTTTCACTTTTTATGCCATATTGTCATTTTCTTCTAAGGACCTTATGACTTTCTCAATACTTTGGCATTTGATGCTGATTTTTTCACTTAGATAGCATTTTAAATTTGGAGTTTCAGAATGGTAAGAAAGAAATTGGGGAATAAGAATGACCTCGATATATAAAATTCTAGCTCATGTATTTCAAGAACGTTAGTCAATGTGCCTTATATGCAGTTCTTCTAGTCTAGCATAGTAGCTCATTATGACTTTGTGATATTTTTTGAAATAAGAGTGATTTATATAGTATTGCCTAAGGATAAGGAATTAGCTCTTAGATTCCAAGGTCTGTTAGTTTTTAAATTTCTTTCAGCTTTGTGAAGTATAACTGATGTAACGATAAACTACAAAGATTTAAAGTGTACAATTTCCTGAGTCTTGGCCGGGCGCGGTGGCTCACGCCTGTAATCCTAGCACTCTGGGAGGCCGAGGCGGGTGGATCGCTCAAGGTCAGGAGTTCGAGACCAGCCTGAGCGAGACCCCGTCTCTATTAAAAATAGAAAGACATTATATGGACAACTAAAAATCTATATAGAAAAAATTAGCCGGGCATGGTGGCGCATGCCTGTAGTCCCAGCTACTCGGGAGGCTGAGGCAGGAGGATCGCTTAAGCCGAGGAGTCTGAGGTTGCTGTGAGCTAAGCTGACGCCACGGCACTCACTCTAGCCCGGGCAACAGAGTGAGACTCTGTCTCAACAACAACAAAAAAAAAATTTCCTGAGTCTTGACATGTGTCTATACCTATGAAACCGTCACTGCCATGAAGGTAAGGCACGTGTATCCATTCCCCAAAGGGTTTTTAATGGCTTCTCTATAATCTATTGTGGGTTTGATGTACAGATTCTTCTGTTCGTCTTTCCAGATTCGTGCTCTGCTCAGGCAGGAGGGGGAGGGCTCCTGGGAGCCCTGGAGCAGGTGCTGCTGCTGCGGGCGGGTCACCTGCTGGACGTCTGAGACCAAATCCTCTTGCTCCGTGGCGGAGTGAAAGCTATAGATGTCCCTGTCCGAACCCGAACTGGTCCTTTGTCCATCCTGCGCCCCTGCTGCAGTTTCCAAATCCTCGGTGACTGCCAGGCCGCGGACCCCAGCCTCAGCAGGCCCAGGACCCTCTGTGCGGGTCACCTCAAAAGGGTCCGCACGCTGCGTATCCTACAGGCCCATCTCGTCTGCCCAGAGGCCGAGGTCCGGGGTCTTGCTGAGCAGGAAGTGAGCGCTGTCCAGCTCCCCGCTCTGCAGGGCCTGGGTGTCCAGCACATCCTCGGGGAGCCCCCAGCGCCTTTCCCCTTGGACAGGTTCTTCCGGATCCGCAGGCTGGAAACCACCAGGCTCTGGAGTCCCACTTGCTCTTCTTCTTGCCGGGTTCCCCGCCGCCCCCTCCCCCCTTGCCGAGTTTGCCCAGCGCCTTCTTGTCCCCGCTCCCCTTCTCTGTGGCTTCCACATCCCTGGGCCCCAGAGCATCCTCGGCGCCGCCGCCTTCGTGCAAGGCATCCCCTGCGCCCCTCTCAGCTTCCCATCCTGGCTCCCCATGTTGCCATCCCGCAACATGTTGCGCCGCCGCGCCCCGGCACTCAGGCCATCCCGGCCCTCCTGGGCCCCGGGCCGCGGGAGTCTCCGGGCCGAGTCAGGCGGCGCAGCGAGGCGCAGGGAGGAGAGGCCGAGGTGCGCCCCGCCGGCCCCGGCTTGCATCTGCCCCCGCTTTGCAGAATGCGCGGGGGCCGCTGATGCTGCGGCTGTGGCCAGCACTCTTTCCTGTCCAGGTAAATGGCAGTTTGCTCAGGACAAAACCTTGGTGTCCTGCTCCATCCCTCTCTGTCATTCATACCCACATTTGATGCATCAGCAAGTCCTGCCTGGCTCTGCCTTCTAGACATCCAGAATCTAAAACTTTTGCTCCTCACGCTGCTCTGCCCTGCTCCTCCTTCCCCTCCAGCCCAAGCCTCTTCCCTGCAGTTTTTAGTCTCCGGGCCTTCATGCTTCTGTGGTTGTCTTCCTAGGGTCTATTCTCAACACAGCTGCTAGAACAATCCTATTAAAATGGAAACAAACAAGCAAAAACAAAGAACAGCTCTCCTTTAAAACAGCCAGTGTTGGGGGAGGGAAGGGAAATTGAAGTCTCATGATGCCCCCTGCTCAAAACCTTCATCTTGCTCGCAGCGGCCTCTGTGGTCTGTGCCCCTTCCTCCCCTTCTCTCCTCCTGCTCTCTCATTCTCTTGGCTCTGATCATACGGGCCTTCGTGCTGTTTCTTGAACACGTCAAGCAGGCTTTGGCCTCAGGGCCTTGGCATGTGCTTTTTGCTCTTCTGGAATGCTCTCCTTCCAGATCCCACATGTCCTCACAGATGGCATGTTTTCTGCTCATGGGACACCTTATGGGGAGGCCTCCTCTTTCTTATGTAAAACAGCACCACCCCAGCACTCTGTCTGCCCCTGCCTTGTTACTGCCCCTCCATCGCATTTAACACCACTCCACATATATACTGAGTACTTAGTAAGTACTAGGTATAGTGCTAATTGCTTCTCAAGTACTATAAAACCTAACCCTTACAACAAACTCATGAGGTAGGTGTTATTCCATTTTACAGATGAGGAAACAAAGGCCCAAAGGGATTATCTATTTTGCCCCAGTTCGCACAGCTAGCATGTATCAATGTTGGAATTTTTCTCTAACAGCAAACCAGACTAGACACCTCTCCTTTTCATCCATAATGTGTAAGAGAGAAAAAAATGCAGTACAAAAACGTCCAAAATGCAGAGGTGTGATGTCAAAAGACATTGAATGGTTTAATGCAAGGAAACCTAGGGCAAGCAGTGCCCTGCTGAGCCAGGCCTGTTCTGGGTGCCTTATGTGACTTCCCTGGGCCTTTACGTGGCCAGAGAGCTCTCCTTGTTCCCATTTTACAGTCAAGGGTGATGTCCAACCAGGGTTCTTCCTTGCGCTGTGATGCCAAATAAGTATGGAGACACGGGTGAGATGTGCATGTGACGGAAAAAAATTCCCAGAGAACTTGTATAAGCCATGCATAAGGTGAGGTTAGCTTTAAGGTAGAAAGTAATACTGAAGTTAACATCCAGTTCTCCAATACTAAACTGAAGTCTTTGAGCTTCTCATCCCCCAAAACATACAGACTTGTGTTTATCTAACAGGAATGTGCTACAGATGTCTGATGTAACGTTGTACAATGTTAAATCAAATGCTAGAGTTGTGAGTATATTTCTTAGATCAGTGACAGGATAATTCCCACCTTCATCTTTTAATTTGAAAGTTACCAGCACACCTCCCATCGGCTCTAATGGTGGTGATTCTCAGCCTTTGTCTGTGTTTAACAGCGCGTATATCCAGACATTATTCATCAGGGTCGTTTAAATTTTTGTTCTGTGTTCAGAAAAAGGATTTTCTGGTTCCCCTTTTCTTGTTAATCATATTTTATGTATCAGATTAACTATCTCATGATACTAAAATGCATGTGTTTCCCCTCATATTCTGATAAAAGTGCCATAGAATTATCTTCAGAAAATTTTTCTGTTTCTTTTCCATACTGTGTTTCTAATCAAATGGCCTGTTTTCAGCCTGGTTTCGTTTTTAAAAAGATGGCTTATAGAACAAATGCTTTTTTTTTTTTTTTTTCCTTTTTGGATTTTCTATGTGATCATCACCAAATATATTTAACTGACATTTTCTTTTATGAGCTGATTTAAAATTCTGATCTGCTTTATTGAAGTATAATTTACATATAACAAAAGTCACCAATTTTAAGTGTACAATTCAATGAATTTTGACAAATGTACGCGGTTGTGCAACAATCACAATGTCACACTGCAGAACTTTCTGTCACCCCTGAACGTTCTCTCATGCCCTTTTGCAGCCGTTTCTGGGCTGGTTTTTAGAATTTTTGATAGAGGGTTATTGGCTTTCACATGGGAAAATATAGTATGCTCCATGAGATTGGGGTGGGGATTTTCCCACTGCAAAGACCACCCACTGTACCCTCCGTCTCTGGAATTCTCTGCGGCCTGTCCTTCTTGCCCTCTTACGTGTCTTCATTTGTGTTCCACCAGCTCTTTATCTGGGCCCAGACAGTAACCAATACCATTTCCATCCATCAGCTGGGTGACATGTGCCCTTTAATGGAAGACTAATGAGGCCTAATTAGAAGGAGTTTCCTGGGCTTATTGATGTTCCCTGCAACTTTGCAGGAGAGAGAGATTTAGGTCAGAGCCATTAGAATTTCTCTCCCTTTCCCTCAAATTGTGTGGACTGTCAGGCCAGTAGGCATGTAACGTTTCACCATGTCCCCTTCCTGTGTTAGATGGCTAGGGCTGCTACAACAAAGTACCATAAACCGGCAGGCTTGACAACAGCAATGTACTGTCTCACACTTCTGGAGGCCAGAAGTCCAAGGTCAAAGGGTCCTCAGGGTTGGTTCCTTCTGCTGGAGAATCTGTTCCAGGTCTCTCTTCTGGTTTCCGGGGCTTTGCTGGCCATCTTTGGTGTTCTCAGCAAGCATCACTCCTATCTCTTCCTCATCTTCACGTGACGTTCTCTCCATGTGTGTCTTTGTGCAAATTTTCCCTTTTTATGACGACACCCGTTGTACTGGATGAAGGACCACACTAATGGCTTCGTCTTAACTAACCACATCTGGAGTGACCCTATTTCCAGATAAGGTCACATTCTGAGATACTCGGGGTTTTAGGACTTCAACATATTTTTTTTTGTGTGTGTGTTGGGGACATGGTAGGGGGACACAATGTAGCCTGTAACACTTTCCATCACCAACATGTCCCACAAAATCACAAACAGTACAACGGTAATGCTTTGCATTTGTACAGGCCCTGTCAGAAGGAAGGCACAGATTTCTACAGGTTCTCAAACTGTAGGCTACATGCAGATCACCTGGGGGCGCTGTAACACGTGCAGATTCCCAGATCCCGTGTCCAGAGGCTTTGATTCAGGGAGTCTGCGTGAGGGCCCAGGAAGCCATCATTTTTAACAAGCACGCCAGGTGTTCCTAATGCAGCGGATCCCAATTTGGAGAAATCTTGGTGTAGTTTGAGGAATGGCTCTGTTTCTAAAGGATACAGGCACTGCTGCTTGTGAAAAATGAAACAGAGCAGCAGAGGTTGGATAGAGCATTAAGTGCAGTGGGTGAGAAAATCTTATGTCCGAGTAGTGAAGACATCTTGCTCGGAGATATTCCTCGGTCCTTACGCAGCTGGAAATATATATGGGTTAGAAACATACCAGGGGCTAAATTTTAAGCCACACAGGTTTTTTTTTTTTTAGTAGGCCACTCCCCTTCCCTGCAGGAGCCATCCATGCCTTCCTTCAGTCTGCCAGAGCTTCCTGTCCAGAATCCAGCAAGCAAGAGCAGCCTCCAAAAGCAGTGGAAGGGGGGGCTTTGCCATTGCAGCGCCCCCCTGCTGCTTCCCGAGTCTCACCCTGCCTTTGCATTCTCTCTCCTTTCTTAGGGAGGATCTTGACTCACAACTTTTCTTTGATCCTCTTTGTTGAGACGGTTGGTTTCCTTCTGAAAGCACAATATGTTCAGTTCCTTTTGGTTCGTTTGTTTGTTTGTTTACCTCCCTGCTACAATTCTCTAGGAGATGGCTGGGCACGGTGGCTCACACCTATAATCCTAGCACTTTGGAAGGGCTAAGGCGGGAGGATCGCTTGAGGCCAGGAGTTTGAGACCAGCCTGAGCAACACAGCAAAACCCCATTTCTACCAAAAGTAGAAAAATTAGCCGGGCACGGTGGCACATGCCTGTAGTCCCAGCTACTTGGGAGGCTGAGGAGGGAGGATCACTTGAGCCCAGGAGTTTGAGGTTGCTGTGAGCCATGTTGACGCCACTGCACTCCAGCCTGGGCAAGCCTCTGTGACGGAAGAGACCTGAGCTTCATTGTTCCCATTTGTCTTTTTTTTGTTTTCTCCTCTAGCACCTGCCTTAGTGCCAGGCACATTTTAGGTGCCCAACAAATATTTGTGGACTGAATGAATGAATGGACGCGTGCTGGCCCCATTTGTAGGGACGCCGTAAGGCTAACCGTGGAGAGAACGTGTTGAGCCTTTAAATCATCTCGGGTGGGCCGAGTCCGTGTTCAAGGCTGAGCACCGGCATCCCAGGGAGCAGACTCACCACTCGGCAGGACTGACTGCGCTGTGAGTTTCCTCCCAGCCCCTTGTTGATCATTCTGGAAGAATTTCACATTGCATTTACATTAAGGAGAGGCCTTTCCTTACTCAATAGTTGGAGGAGGGGAGCTGGACATTTTAAGGGAGCTGGACATTTTGTGGGAGAAGTGGTTCTGGAACGTGGGGGCTCTATGGGACCTGGTGCGCAGTGGGACTTGTGGGACGTGTGTTTGGGCAGGAGGGGCAGGAGGGGCCAGCAAGGAAGTGGCAGCCTGATGCAGATTTCTCTTCCTGTGCAGCTTTGCTTAGAGTCGAGAGTCACCTCGCAGAGACAGGAGATGGACCCTCACCCTGGAGAGATCGGCTTAGAGGCAAAAACTTCCATGGATTTCAGACCCAGTAGGGAGCTCCTGACCCTCTAATTGAGCTCTCTCTGGCATTCCAGAGCCATCCAGGGGTCTGGTGAGTCTAGCAGGAACTGACTGCTACACACTGGGGCACGCGGGAGACAATGAGTTTTAAAGCTGCTTGGAAATCCGTGATTGAAGGATCAGGAAATCCTTGCCTCTCTCTGTGTTATCAAATTTAAAGTTCCTAATTTAAGAAATAAAGTTAAGGAAAATTTGTTATGGGAATTTAATGAAACCACCGGCATTCTTGAGTTATGGTCTGGTCCCGTGGCGCCCCCTGGTGGACGCACGGGTGCACTCCCCCAGCATGCCTGTTTCCCGGGCTGCCCTCTGTGCCAGGACAGCCGGCACCAGCAGGGGGTTCCAAGGATCCCCAGTTTAGGCCCAGTCCAGTGATGCGAAGGGAGAATAGAATTTATGGAAGTGCTATGGGTTGCATTGTGTCCCACCCAAAAAGATATGTTAAAGTCCTGAGTCCTCATACCTGTGAAAGTGACCTTGCTTGCAAAAGTCTTTAAAAGGGTCTTTGCAGATATTGTTACAAAGTTAAGATGAGGTCACTAGGGTGGGCCCTTAATCCAACATGACTAGTGTCCTTATACGAGGAGAAGAGAGACACTGGGGGAGAAGGCCATGTGACAATGGAGACAGACACTCCAGCGAGTGACGCATCTACACACCAAGGAAGCGAGAGGACTGCTAGGAAAGGGCTGTGGAACGGATCCTTTCTTGATGCCCTCGGAAGGTTCTAACCCTGCCAACGCTTTATCTCAGACTTCCAGCCTCCAGGGCTGTGAGACAATACGTTTCTGTCGTCTAAACTGCCAAATTTGTGCTGCTTTGTCACGGCAGCCCAAGCAGGCGCATATCGGAATAGCCTGGGATTTTGAGTCAGAAGACCTGGTTTGAGTCCCAGCTGCCACTTAGTCCCTGTGTGAGCTTGGACGAATCATTTCAATTTTTCTGAGCCTCAGTTTTATTAGCTGCAAAATGGAGAAACATGACAGTAACTGTTTTCCTCTCCAGGGCAGCGGTAGGAAAACTGTGGGGATGGAGTGTGGTTGTGTATATAAAAGCATTTTGTTCACTGTAGAGCACTGCACAGTGTTATGTTATTATGTAAGGGGCGGTGGGGGGGGGAGGAGACTGGAGTGATTAAGAGCGAGGCTCTGAAGTCCCTTTGCCTGGGTCTGCGAGTGGAAATATTATAAAGGAGTGTATCATGAAACTTAATTCTCAAATGCACCAAAAGCAACGATGCCCAGGAGTAGAGTTGTAGTAAGTTAGAGGAATGTATCAGTTATCTTTTGCTCTGTAACAAATTACCTCCAAATGAGGGGCTAAAAATGGTAAACATTTATTATTTTATATACTACCTATGGGTCAAAAATCTAGAGATACTTAATTGTGTATTTACGGCTTGGGATTTCTCTCTTTCTCTCTTTTTAGGCCATTTAAAGGACTCTAAGGCTTGGAGTCTTTTGTGAGGTTGTCGTCAAGATGTTGGCTGAATTTGCAGTCACCTGAGGTTTAAGACTGGGGCTGCAGGACCCACTTCCAAGACAGGTCACCCACACGGCTGTTGGCAGAAGGCTGCGGTCTCTCACTCTGTGTCCGCTCTGTAGGGAGGCTCAAATGTTTTCACTATGGGATCTCCTCGTCGCTGCCACCTCCCTCTCCTGCCCATCCATCTTGTCCAGCGTGGCCTTCCCTTTGGCTGTGGTTCTCTACTTTTATGGGGTCACAGGCTCTCTGAGATGTAATGAAAACTAGGGACCTTCCCTCCAGTAAAGCCCACATGTTCATTTACACAGAATATTCTAGACAGAATTTTAGGAGGCTCCAAGGTTAATCATCAGTCAGGCCCGCAGAGAGCTCTGTGACACACAAATCTATGTGTGTAATTCCCTGATGAAAATGTTTCCAGACCGCCATTGCTCACAGGATAAAAGCTCTTCGGCATGCCAGCTATAATCTGACTCCAACTCACTTTAATATTGATAACTCATCGTCATATTGAATGTCTTCTACAGGTGGGCACTTTTCATGCTCCCTAATCCTTAGAAAAACCCCGCAAGCAGTGGGTTTCAGGATTCTCATTTTGGAGATAAGGAGAGGCTCAGAGCTGGGGTCTGGTTAGTGCAAGGCCCCCCGAGAGTGAATGGCTGAGTTTAGGGGGAGCCAGGGTCTTGTGACTGCAAAGCCGGCACCCCTCCTTCTGCAGGCCCAGCCACGCTGCTCTCTGCCCCATCCAGCTGCTGCCGGGCACTCTCCACACCATGTTCTGGTGCTTCAGAATGACTCATCATCTCCAGACATGCTGTGGGTTTTGCGCAGGTAGCTTTCTCTTCCTTAAAGGTCCTTTCCTCACATCTCCTTATCTTCCTCCTCCAACCTTGTTCTCTAACCATTGTGCTCTGATATCCTGTTCCTTCTTCAAGATTCAGGGTGTCAGTTCTTCCATGAAGCTTTTCATGGACTCTCTGGTCCTAGCAAGATGGGGGTCTCACTATGTTGCCCAGCTGGACTTGAGCTCCTGGGTTCAAGAGATCCTCCTGCCTCGGCCTCCTGAGTAGCAGGGATTACAAGCATGCACCTCCAAGCTCAGGGAGACTTTAGTTCCTTGAAGGCAAGTATCAGGTGTGCCTTTCTAACTCTTTTCTCCCTAGCGCTTCACAGGATTGGTGTTGAATGGGTATTTGTTGAGTGAGTGTGTGATGAGTGAATGAATTAAAGAATGAATGGCATTTTCTGCAGGAATGCTCACTAGCTTTTGAGTAAATGTGGCTGGGGTCTAGGGTATCCTGGGCTTCAGCAGTTTCTAGGACATCTTTAATGAGTCTAGGGGTGGAAGGGTGATGCCACACCTGAAAATACTGTCATTTTCTATTCCTTAACATTTTGGCACCCCAGGGGAGAAGCCCCAGAGTTTGCCTGTGCCTAACTTTAATAGTTCCCTCTCCTATTTTAACAGACAGGACAACGAAGACTCTGAGAATGAAAGTCTCTATCCAAGATCTAATCATCTGATCCTCTGCTGAATGCGGACTGGGAGCCAGATGTCCTGAGCTGTGTGTTGAGATCTTTTCCTAAAGATGTGATGCACATTTGTGTACGGGAAGGAGTGAGAACCCCCTCTGAGGACTTGTAAAGGCTCTACCCATCTTTGAAGTTCTTCCTGTGTGTTAAGGGGAAACTTGGACTTCAAACAGACACTTCAAGCAGTTGCTTTGTTGTGGTTCCATTTTAATAAGAAAAAACATAACTATGTGGATGGTTACCTTGACAAAGTGGTAAAAAGGATATGCATCAAAATGGTAATAATTGTTGTCTCTGGGAGGTGAGAATTTGAATTATTATGATTTTCTTTTTAATTTATGTTTTCTAATTTTTCTGTAAGGTATATGAATTTCTTATGTGATTAAAAAAGTCTTCTAGTTGTTAAAAGAAAAATGGTCTGTGTATAAGAAGCTATAACTGTAATTTAATTTTGTGACCCTTCTTAACACAGATAAAATCATGCATATTTTGCACTTAGCATAAGAAGTGGTTTCAAGAGCAGCAGGAAGTCTTGGTCACTTCCATCAAGATTATGTTTATTAATATAAATGTTCAGTGAAATAATTGTCTTGAGTGTTGTCTGGATCTAACATCTTCAAGGAATGTCAGGAAGCCTAGAGGCAGAAGGAGGGTGCAGGGTATGTTTCTAAATGTTTTACTAAGTAAGTGAGTGTGGAAAATCCAGCAGTGAGGAAAATCCTCACTATTTTCCTTGTCATTAACTTGTCGATGGATTTTCTTTTAAAGAATTCAAGCTGTGCTGCGTTGCGTATTTAAAAAAAAAAACTATCCTAGGTGAGCAGGAACCAAGGTGGGACTGTTCTGACTCATTCACCTCTGTGTCGACAGTGCCCTTTGGCAAAGTCATGTGTTCATTGATACACCTGTTCATCAGATACTCATCGAGTGCCCCTTAGTTCCAGGTGCCGTCTGGTTCCTGGGGAAGCAGCGGTAAAGAAAGCAGGCCTCCTGCTCTCTCGGAGCAATACTTGCTTGTGGAAGAAGACAGGATGTGGCCGATAAATAAATAGGTAGCATGTCAGCGGTGGGGAGTACAGTGGGAGGCAGATGGCGAGGGGTCGGGCCTGCCAGGTTGGGTCAGGGTGGGGTGGTGATGGGACTCTTCCAGAAGGAGACATTTGAGCAGAGACCTGAAGGGGAGAGGGAGGAAGCAAAGGCTGCGGGGACCTGGGGGAGGAGCCTTCAGGGAGAATAAGGACGCTGAGGTTGGAGAATGCCGGGCCGGAGGCAGGGGCAGAGCATGGTGAGCGAGTAAAGGGGTGCAGGGCAGAGTATGGGGGTCACTGAAAGCAATTGTCCCCTACTCTGAGTGGGACATGATGCCATTAATGGATCAGCCACAAGAATCTCTCAAAAGAGACACTGAGCCTGCAAAAGACTCATGGAGAGTCGGGCAGAGGGGCAAGGCCCAGACCCACGGGGCCCTTAGGGGCTGTGGTCACCATCCTGAAAGACGACAGAGCCTTGGAGCGGGCAGGGAGGGAAGCGGTTGGATTCTGGATATATTTTGAAGGCAGAATCAACTGGATTTGCTGATAGATGAGAAGTGGGTTTCCCCTAAATAATGGGGCAGATAAGCTCTATGCTCAGAGCGGTCTGAGGGGCGTTCGGGTTATCTGCTGCTGAGAGACAAACCGCCTGCACTTGGGGGCTTAAAGCGTCAGCGGTCGTTTGATCTGCTCGGCGATCTGCAACCTGGGCAGGGCTCAGGGGGACGGCGGCAGCTGGCGTTAGTTGGGGCAGCTAAAAGGCTGGCTGGAGCCATCCGAGGCTCGTCACTCACAAGTCCAGCTGTGGATGCTGGCCATGGCAGCTGGGCTCCAAGAGTGGCCTCCCAGGAAAACAAGGTCCCGGTCCCAGCAGTGCTGAACACAGAAGACATAATCACTACAGCTTAAAAAAAAAAGTTTCTGGAATGATTACACTAAAACTTTAACAATGTTCTTTGTTGTAGAAAAGCACTTAACTTAGTTTCTCCTATTTCCTGAATCTGGCTTCTAGACCGGCCGAAGGGGGTGCCCTGGGGACCCCTGCCAGGGGGCTGACTTGCTTAGGGCAGGGCTTTTGCCACTGTCAAGAGGTTTTGTCCACCCACATGGGTCCCGTCCGTGCTGTGTCATCCCAAGACTCCAGGCTTGGTTCCTGCCCCCTTCACAGAGGAGGGTTAAGGAGCCCTACATACTAAGTGATTGTTAAGTTATTTAGAAGGATGGTTCTTATCTCGGGCCCATAGCACAATACCTGTTGACTTCTTAACTTCCAGGATTCAGTGAGCTTAGCAAGTCATTTTGGTTACCTAGATGCACTGGCTCCAGAAGCTGGCCCTGGTAGTTTTAGCAAGCTTGAAGGATATACGCTGTAGCAGTTTTTGAAATTGACAAAGCTTTTAGGACAAGCAACCTTGTTGTTAGGAAGCTCAGCTGCCTAAGGGATGACAGTGGAAGTCCCGGCATGTCTGTTGCAGACGATTCCTGATGGGACTCACAGAAAGTATCCTCTGGTTGCACACAAGTGGGAGGCACTGTCCCCCAAAGGCTGAAGATTTTGGGGAGGTGACAGATGACCAGAGACCTCAATCCCTGCATCTCCCAGTTGCTGCCACCATTCAGAAATAAAGGAGAATTCTCTCATTTGTAACAAGAAGAGTTTCCTCTGTCATTGTCATACGAAACATCCGTGATGTGGTTGAGGTACACAAACTCCTTCACAACAATGCCAACATTTCTGACCTCAAACCACATATCATCGGCATGAAAGGTCCTGGCGCAGGAGTCACGTCCAGAGTTCACGGTTGTCTGCCTCGCCCCCAGCCCGCCCGCCCCCTGCGTGGGTGTCTCCAGCCACCTCAGGACGCCCCCCCATCCCAGCGCCCTCCTTCCGTGTGGCTCCCCAGTGGGGAATTACCAGCTAACACGGTGGGAGACACGGAAGCCCGAGCGCAGGGCCGAGTGAGCACGCGGGGCGCTGGGGAGCTGAAGCACAGACGCAGGTGGGAGAACCGGGAGAGGCGAGGGAGAAGCTGGCGGGCAGGAGCGGGACAGGGTCACAGGGCCAGCATCGGGATGCCAGACACGGGGAGAAGGTGGGAACTGGAGGGGGCAGTTTGAGGGGATGCCCCGAATTCGTTCACCAAGACTAGACTTGTCTGGATGCTCAGTCCAGAACTGCTGGGTCGAGGGACAGCCTTGGCCGGCCATGCCGGGCCACATAGTCACATGCTTTCTTGCCTGCGTTCGGGATCAGGCTTCGGCTTCCCTCCCAAGCAGCACCTTGAATTGAACCCACGCAGTGACAGGTGTGTAGACCCGAGCAGGGCTGGGGACGGTGCCTGGCGGGGGGTAGGAGGGGCACGCATTGGCCTGTGTGTACCGGGGGTGCTGGCCGGAGGAGCGGGCAGCCGGCAGGCTGGATGCTCTGCTCTTCTTCCTGGGCTCCTCATTCCAGAAAAGTGGAATATGCTTGTTTCTGCCTCCGCAGAGCCCTGTTTGAACCCAGGGGGAACCAGCAGTCGAGACTTCCATTTTTTTTTTTTTTTTAATCAGCTGACTAAGATCCAGAGACTTCGTTCTGTAATCTGTAACCATCTCTCTCTCGGGATTAGTGGTGTGACACCGGTGGCAGAGACTGGGACTCTCGCACCCTGGTCTGTGTCACCAGGGCAGGCCGTTTGCCAGTTCTGCTCCTTCCTGTGTCTCCGTGGGGATGTGCCACAACGCCAGGCACGGCGAATGAATGAATGAGTGAGTGAATGAATGGGCACAGCGCTGACCCCCGCAACTTTAAGTGTCAGGGCCTGGCCCAGCTCCCTGCAGGGACGGGGACGGAGCCAGTGATGGTGTTGTGCGATGAATCCCCAGCCTCCCGCGTGGCACTGCCCTGTTCCTTTCTTCCCTGCAGCCCCTGCCCTAGGCGGAGGCAAAGATGTCGCGGGAGGAGGGGAGGAAGTGAATGAGAAATCACAGCTAAAAGAGAAAACCACCTCCCCACCCTGACTCCACGATTTCCTCTTTCTTTCCTTTGTCTTAATTATCTGTTACTGCGCAACAATCTGCCCTAAAATATAGCAGTTTGAAACCACAAATATTATCTCACTGTCACTGCAGGTGAGGAAGACAGGAGAGGCTGAGCCCGGTGGTCCTGGTTCAAGGACCCTGAGAGGTCAAGCTGTCGCCAGGGCTGCGGTGGTCTGCAGGCTGGGCTGGGGCTGGGGGTGGGGGGCGCTTTGAGGAAGGCCCCCTCCCATGGGTGACTGGGGACTGCCACACCGCCTCTCCAGAGGACGGAGTGTCCTATTATTGTGGCAGCTGGCTGTCCTCAGAGCAAGTGTAGAGGGAGGCAGGGAGGAAGAGAGATCTCTAGAGAGGCCACCATGGCTTTTGTGACCTGGTCTCTGAAATCATGGGCTGTCACTTTCGCCTTACTCTGTTCCTTAGCTACAAATAGCTCTGTCCTGCCCACAGCCAGGGAGGCGATTAGGCTCCACCTCTTGAGGGAGCTGTCTCACAGGCCTTGTGCAGACATTCTAAAGCCACCACACCCCTGCCGGACTCCCTGGCCCCGCCCCCACTGTGCTCTGCTCCTCTAATGAGCCAGGTATTTGCCCAACTAATCCTAAGGGAACCATAGGCTTCCCGTAGGTTCTGTCAGGCCCAGGAATCCTGACATCCTTTTCACTCCTTCCTCAGCACAATGTCTTGCCTGTGGCACTTCTAAATATGTTGATTTAATTAATTCACACTAAAATACAGAGGCTTGTCAACTCACTGCATCCAAGAGTGCTTCCCATTTCAAAAAGAGGCAAAGAACATCACTCCAGAAAGTAACTCTTTAACTTAAAGGAGAGACTCGCTGGTAGAATTTTACATGTGCTTGGTTCCTGAGCAGAGCAAGCTAGTACTAGATGTAAGGCTGGTGGCAGGCACCCCTCCCTTCCCTAATGAAAAAATAGGCGGCTCCTCCTGTCCCTCAATACCTGCCCCAAAGCTGAAACAAAGAAATTCCTCACTCCTTGCACCGACATCTCCTGGCTGAAGAAGCTCCCATCCCCCAGCCCTAAAAACCTATATAAACCCACTCAGACTTCTGGGTGGCGCAGCTTCCCTGGGACCCGTGGGTCCCGTGAGGCTCGCCCGGGTCTCTTTCTCAGGGACTCGTTACCCCCACCCGGGAGCGCCCCAATAAAGCCTCTTTACTTATCCCTTTCAACTCTGCTCGTCTTTCTTTCTCTGGTGCCGGCTACTTCAAAGAAACCTTACATTTGGTGCCGAAACCCAGGAGGGGCGTTTGGCTGCGCCGGCTGATCTGGGCCTTTGGCTGCACCACCCCCTTCCGAGAACTCTCACTTTCCGGACGGGGACCTCCGCTGACTGCCTTCCAGTCCCTGATTGATGACCTCGGCCTGGGTGAGTCACCCCGTGTTATCCCAACCCGGACACCCCAGGAGCCTCTGCTCCCTCCAGGAAGCTGTTCCCTACCTGTTAAACCGTGGGCCCACGTCGGAGGCTCCCCCGTTCCGGGGCTGAGGCTATTCGGGGACGCCTGAATTCCTCTCACCGCTTTCCGTGCCGGCACTCCAGTCTCGGGCGGAGACGTCCCCCCAGACTTTTGCTGCCTCCGTAGCCAGGATACTGTTCCTGGCTGTTTCCCCATCCGGGTTGAGGTGACATAGGTGACTATAATTCCCTTCGAGACGCCCCTGGGGTGTCTGCTGGCCAATCTGAAGGCCCTGGATTTAGGCATCTGGACCAAGTGCCTCATTCTTTACTGCAACACTGCCTGGCCAGTGTATAAATTGGACAATGACTCCCAATGGCCTGAAAATGGGACTTTCAGTTTCAATATTCTGCAAGACCTTAATAACTTTTGTCACAGGAATGGCAAATGGTCGGAGATCCCATATGTCCAAGCCTTTTTCTGTTTGCGCTCCCGTCCTTCTCTCCGTCTGACCTGCCACCCCGCACAGGTCCTCCTTGTGCTGGATCCCCCACCCCGCTCCACCTCTTCTCCCTCTGACTCGCCACCGGGCGTCTCTTCAGACGCCCCTTCTGCTTTCTCTGATCCACCTGACTCCCTCAGCCCTCCCCCTCCACTCACCTCCACCATACCCACAGGCGCCCGCCCATCCTCCCACACCGCCCAGCCGCTTGCTGCCCACGTCTCCAGTCAGCCAGCACACTCGCCCCCATGCAAACCCCTCGGACCAGCCCCTCCTCTGTCTGTTATGGGAGGTGGCAGGCGCCGAAGGGCTTGTACGCATACATGCTCCCTTCTCCTTTCTGACCTTTCTCAGATCTAAAAGCACCTAGGTCCATTTTCTAATGACCCTACAGCCTACACCAAAGAATTCTGTTACTTGACACAGGCATATGACCTTACCTGGCATGATATTTTTGTTATAGTATCCTCCACACCTACTACTGATGAAAGGGAGTGCATCTGGACAGCGGCTCAGAAATATGCTGACAATGTCCACCTCATGGACTGCTCTATGCCAGTAGGGGCCGAGGCTGTCCCTCGCAAAGAGCCGGAGTGGGAACACCAACCTGACACCCCCGCCGGCCAGGAGGGCAGGAAACAGCGGGACTGCATGTTGCAGTGTGTCCTTGCCGGCCTCCAGGCTGCCGCCCACCGTGCTGTGAATTACGACAAACTCAGGGAAATCACTCAACAGGCAGACAAAAACCCTGTGGCCTTTCTCAGCCGCCTTACAGACTCCCTTATCCAATATACCCGCCTAGAGCCTACCTGCCCCACGGGGACTACTGTCCTTACAACTCACTTTATTACTCAGTCCTCCCCTGACACCAGAAAGAAACTCAAAAAAGGCAGAGGAGGGCCCTCAGACCCCTATCTGAGACCTGGTGAATATGGCATTTAAAGTCTTCAATTCCCGAGATGAACAGGCAGAGGCCCAAAGAGAGGCCTGTGTCCACCAAAAGGCACCCCTGCAGGCCCAAGCCTTGCAGCCCTGAGGCCGGGGAGACCGGAGAAACCATCGACCTCGTCTAAGGCGACCAGCTGCGCTCCGCCAGGCACCTGCTTCAAGTGCGGTAAGGAAGGCCACTGGGCCAAGTGGTGCCGGCAGCCACTTCCACCCACCAAGCCTTGCCCAACATGTGGTCAAGAGGGACACTGGAAAAGTGACTGCCCCTTGGGACAGAAGTCCAGAGGGTCAGTCCTTCCATCCCTAGACCTGCCGATGGCAGTTTTGGGTCTGGCTGCTTAAGACTGAAGAGACCCCCGACTCAATGACCCCATCACCCTCGCCAAGCCCAGGGTAACAATCAAGGTAGCGGGTAAGGCAGTGTCCTTTCTGGTTGACACGGAGGCTACCTACTCTGTCCTGCCTTCCTTTTCAGGCCCTACCTATCCTTCCCAGGTGTCGGTCGTGGGTATTGACGGCAATCCCTCTCAACCCCCCACCACTGGTCCCCTAACTTGTCTAATAGATGACCGTCCCATCACCCATTCCTTCCTTATCATGCCCTCCTGTCCCACTCCACTTTTGGGAAGGGACTTATTAACGAAGCTGGGAACCACCCTCCACTTTTCCTCTGGAACTTCCGCCCTCCTTCTCTCTCTCTCTCTCTCTCTAGATTCCTCAGCTCCGCCCACAGCCTCTCCCGCTTTACCGAGTCCTACATACCCCCTCCCACCAGAACTCGTAGACCCCCAGGTTTGGGACACCTCCACCCCAGTGGTGGCCACACACCACACCCCCGTCCTCATTCGACTCAAAGACCCCTCATTCTTCCCTTCCCGGCCACAGTTCCCTATTTCATCAACCCACTGCAGAGGTCTAAAACCCATCATAGAACGTCTTCTGCGCGAAAAACTTTTAATTCCAACTGACTCTCCCCATAACACACCCATTCTCCCGGTAAGAAAGCCAAATGGCTCATACCGGCTACTCCAGGACCTCAGACTCATTAACGAGGCAGTTGTCCCCATACACCCTGTGGTGCCTAATCCCTACACTTTGCTCTCTCATATTCCACCCTCCACCACCCATTTTTCTGTCCTGGACCTCAAGGACGCTTTCTTCACCATTCCTTTAGACCCAGCCAGCTACAATCTCTTTGCCTTTACATGGAAAGATCCCGACACGAACATGTCTCGACAACTCACTTGGACTGTCCTGCCCCAGGGGTTCAGGGACAGCCCCCACCTCTTTGGTCAGGCTCTCGTCCAAGATCTTCTTCAATGCCCCTTACAACCAAGCACTGTCCTCCAATATGTGGACAATTTATTACTCTGCAGCCCCTCATACTCTGACAGCTGCACACACACTGCCTTTCCACTCAACTTCCTTGCCTCTAAGGGCTAGGAGGTGTCCCCCTCCAAAGTTCAGCTGTCTAAGCCTACTGTCACTTACCTTGGACTTAGCCTCACTCCCACTTCCTGTCATCTCACTGTTGATCGCCAGCAGGCCCTCCGAGACCTCCAGCCTCCCACCACTGCGGAACAAATTCTATTCTTCCTTGGGTTTGTTGGTTTCTTCCAACACTGGATCCCCAACTTTTCTCTCCTTGCCAAACCCCTCTATGAGGCAGCACGTGATGCCTCTGCTGGCCCTCTCTTAAACCCTCAGGCTGTCTCCCGCGCATTCCTAAAACTTCGAGACTCTCTCCTACAAGCACCCCCTCTAAGACTCCCTCATCCTGAAAAACCCTTTAACCTCTACACGGATGAGCGCCAGGGCCTGGCCCTCAGAGTCCTCACTCAACCTCTGGGACCTACTCCCATTTCCACCCCAGTGGCCTACTTATCCAAACAGCTGGACACCACGGTCCGTGGCTGGCCGCCCTGTCTCTGCACCTTAGCCGCGGCCACTGCTCTCACCAGGGAGGCCCTGAAACTCTCCCTGGGACAGAACTTACATGTCTTCTCCACCCACCGCTTACAGGACCTTCTAACTCACTGCTCTTTAGCCCTCCTCACTCCGTCTAGACTATGGGAATTCCATCTCTTGTTTATTAAAACATCCCACCATTACTTTATCACAGTCCCCGACTCTAAACCCTGCCACTCTGCTCCCCATTCCCTGTTTACCCTGTCCTCACACTCCTGCTCAGAAATGGTTGAAGTCTCCACTACCCCTAGACCTATCTGTCAGACAAGCCACTTCCTACAGCGGACTTAACTTTCTTTGTTGATGGCAGCTCTGTCACAGGCAACTTCTCCGGGCCCACGCAGACAGATATCTACCTCAGCCTCCAGAGACCGACTCGGATATCTCTCACATGGGTATACAGCTTGGCGACTTGGTACTTCTTATAAGTCTTCACCCTAAACCCCTTGAGCCCTGGTGGACGGGGCCCCACACAGTCATTTTGACAACACCTATGGCTGTAAAACTCCTAAACGACCCTACTGGTTGTTGGCATCACATCTCACGCACCAAAAGGTTCTCATCTCAAGATGCTTCCCCGTCTTACTCCTGCCACCAGGTGGGTCACACTAAACTCTGTTTTACGCGGACTCCTATGTCTCCTGGCCCTTCCAACAGCTGCTCCTGATTCAATATATGTCTGGAGATTTAAAGTACGCGAAACCTGCCCCTCGGGAGACACCCATGTGGCTGGCTCTGCTGATTGCTCTCCAAAAGGCTGTCAAACGGCCCTCACCATTCCCCTGTCCCTGACATCCATTGACGGTGCCCCACTCCCGGTTCTATGCTACCTACATGACCAAACTTTTGACTATTGTCGGGAGCAGGCTGATGTGTATGGGGGGTGCCCTAAATTGTCATGCCACTTCCATAATACTAGATATCCAAAGGGATGGTGGGGTTATTATTATTATAGGAAATATGGTTGGGGATCTAACACATTCTATTTCTTAGACAAAAATAAACTTCAACTAGATAGCCTCGACCCTTGGGACCAGCGTTGGGAAATTGGAATCACAGGCAAGGTATACTGGAAAATGCATGACTATTACCCTTCAGCGACTATTCACGTCAGCCGTGAATACGTTCTGGCCCACCAGACATAGGTTCAAATATCTATCAATATTCTGGAGGCAGAACAAACTCTAGCAGGACAACTTTCCTCCCGCCCTAAACATCCCCCTCTTACCTCCTGGCTGAATATTATTCAACATACCCTCGCCTTCCTAAACTCCTCTAATGTCTCCCACTGTTTCCTCTGCACCTCCCTTCAGCGACCCCTACTGGCTGCTGTCCCCCTAAACTTTTGTAATCCCCAGAGGACTCCCTCATCGGGTCCCTCATGCTCCACTCCACTCACTCGAGCTCCCCTATGGGAACCTGAGCCCACAGGCCACCTTATGCAGATTGTATATGCTTTCTCACCACCCTCACTGACCCCAACCTACAACTTCATGGACGCTGCCTCACTAACCATACTGTGACCACGACCATCTCTTCTGCTCGGGGACAGTTCTTCTGGTGCAACGCAACACTTACCCGCTGCGTCAATACATCCACCCCGGGTCCTTGTTTCCCTGTCATGGTCATCCCTCAATTAACTCTATACGGTGAGTCTGAATTCGGGTGGCTTCTCCCGGGACCCCGCTCAAAATGAGCCATCTTCTTGCTGGTCATGGTGGGTCTCAGCTTGGTCTCCTCCATCGCAGCCTCAGGGATTGCGGGAGGTGCCCTGGGCCACAGCGTCATTTCTGCCCAAGACTTTGCAGATCGCCTACAGCTATCCCTGGAAACCACGTCGTCCACGTCACTAACTTCCCTGCAGAGACAACTGACTTCTCTGGCTCAGTTTCTCCAACGCCGCCTGCAGAAATTATCCAGAGTAGCAGTAAACCAGATGCTTCTTCACCCCTACTCTCCTCTTCCAGTCACCCCTCCACCAGCCGACTCCGGCCCATAGCCCCCACTATGCCCCTCAAAAGCAGGAAGTAGCCAGAAAGACTGCGGTGCCCTATTATCACTAAAAGGCCGGAATGTAAGGCTTGTGGCAGGCACCCCTCCCTTCCCTAATGAAAAAAGAGGCGGCTCCTCCTATCCCTCAATACCCGCCCCAAAGCTGAAACAAAGAAATTCCTCATTCCTCGCACTGACATCTGCTGGCCGAAGAAACTCCCATCCCCCAGCCCTAAAAACCTATATAAACCCACTCAGACTTCTGGGTGGGGCAGCTTCTCTGGGACCCATGGGTCCCGTGAGGCTCGCCCGGGTCCCTCTCTCAGGGGCTTGTTACCTCCACCTGGGAGCACCCCAATAAAGCCTCTTAACTTATCCCTTTCAACTCTGCTCATCTTTCTTTCTCTGGTGCTGTCTACTTCAAAGAAACCTTACAATTATCCTCAGTTTTCCTTGAGTAAAACCAAATATTAAGAGGGCAAAGGGGCAGATACATAAGGAGAAAAAGGAAATATTATCATTATTCCTTATTTTGCCATGGTTTCTCATAAACACAGATAATTACAAACTATCCTATTTCTCTATACAGAAATCCATAAACAGTGATACAAAATAAATAAAATTCACTATATATAAGTAGAATAATTAAAGTAGAAAAAAGAAAACTTACACTCTCAGGTATTGTTGGGAGTTCAGTTAAATCAGGGGCAATGAAGTAGGAATGCTTACCAATACAAATAAATCACATAAGAAAAAGAGAATTATAGTTTTAAGAACCACAGCCTTGTAGTATAGTTTGAAGTCTGGCAAATTAATACCTCCCATTTTGTTTTTGTTGCTTAAAATTGCTTTTGCTAAACGGGGTCTTCTCTGGTTCCATACAAAGCGTGAAATTATTTTTTCTATATCTGTGAAAAATGATGTTGGTAATTTAATAGGGATTGCATTGAATCTGTAGATAACTTTGGGTAGTATAGACATTTTAACAATGTTGATTCTACGAAAAATAAGCACCACATGTACTCATCAGCAAGCTGGTTTCCCTGAGTGCACATTTGGGAATAACACCAATTGGGTATCGGACAGAGGTGAGGGCTGGGGGGAAGGGATGGGTGTATACGTGCTTGATGAGTGCGATGTGCACTGTCTGGGGAATGGACACGCTTGAAGTTCTGACTGGGGGGGATGGGAGTGGGGGAAGGGGATGGGTGCACACCTACATGATGAGTGCGATGTGCACTGTCTAGGGAATGGACACACTTGAAGCTCAGACTTGGGGGGATGGGGAGGCATGGGCAATATATATAACCTGAACTTTTGTGCCCCCATAATGAGCTGAAAAAAAAAGATATTATACTTACAGCCCAGTGACAAAAAAAAAAAAAAGAAAAAGAGAATTAAAATTTGGGGGTGTTATATATAATTTGGGATAAAAATAGGAAAAACTATATTGACTGAATTAATAAAGGCCATGGACAGACACTCAGGATTTGTTGAATTTGAGATATTCTTAAATGAGTTAGCAAGTTTATATGAAATTTAAAGTGTAAGTGTTGGTTAAAAATTTTCAGTTTAAAATTGAACAGAATTGAAAGAAGAATCCTGGGAGAGTATTACGTTCAAAAGAGTACAGTACTGAATTTTTTTTATATGTATATGTAACATATAAATGTATATATTCTTAATATACATTTAGGTAGACCAGGGAGAGTACATAACTAAAAAAGTTTTTATATATATGTATATATATAAAATATAGAAATATATATATTTCTTCAAATACATTTAGTTTAGTTAGACTAGAAAAATAAAGCTTGCTAACCCAAGTATATGTCAAAACCTATTGCAATTCCTGAGTTTTTATGGTAAGTCACAACAAATCTCTTTTGTAAATATCAGCCACTGTGTTATTTAGAAAGCAGCAACAGAACATAATTTTTAAATGTTTAAAACTTTTTAAAAATATACTTATTCCAAAATATGACCCTCACACATGCACTAAACAAATAGAAATTAACGTCAATAATGTTCAAAGCAGGACATTTCATCGAAATATTAATATAATGAACGTATTGTGTATCTGACTTCATGTTGCCCACAATGTTCCCAGATTTTACCACCCAGAATGAAAGTGCAACTCCATCATTGAAAACTGTTTTATTTTCTGTTCATGTCAATCTCCAAAATTATTTTAATATCTTAATCACGTAAGGACATATTTAATACCATTTTATAATTAAAGGTTAGAAAAGAAACATTCTAGCCATATTTGAGTACAGTTGAACTAGTCAGAACAAAGCTAGTTAACACAATCATAATATATGATTTTCCAGGGTAGAAGAACAATAGGAGATAAATCATAAGATCTTTTGATAAAATATATGACAGAAAGCTCAATCTGGAATATACTTTAAAATTACTATGGAAAATGAAGACTATGCATAGATTTGGGTTCCATTAGCTACTTTGATTTTGAAGGGGTTTTACTAGTACTGTATTTCATAAAACCATGCTTTAAAAAATAGCATAAATAGAAAATATATTCCCAATGATTACTTTTCTTAAAAGAGTCAAATTTACCATTTCCCAAAGGACTGGAGTGAATATTAAAGACATAGTGAAAGAAGTAATTATTTTTCAAATTTAGTAGTGATTTGTAGAAGCCGATGTCGTTTTAACTCACCGGTACCAGAGAGGGCTGATCTTTCACAACTTGCTCACTGGCAATAAATATCTCTTGGTTCTTACAATATATGAGAGAGAAAAAATGAATACTTTCATGGAGAAGCTTACACAACAATTTGCTGTGTATTTGAGACAAATCCATGTAGCCATGTTAACCATTGAAAAATACTTGAATAACATTAATTATAAATGTTATTTTAAATGCTGATTTGATAATTTTATGCTAGAAAAATCCTTAAGGGAGTATTTTCATATTGTGAGAATAGAGAATGCTATGGATATTTAAT
Organism: Eulemur rufifrons; assembly: GCF_041146395.1. Taxonomy (NCBI): domain Eukaryota; kingdom Metazoa; phylum Chordata; class Mammalia; order Primates; family Lemuridae; genus Eulemur; species Eulemur rufifrons. Next base: position 3,673,427 of record NC_090984.1, on the reverse strand, counting down.
GATTTTGAAATACAGTTTCAGAAAACCACTTATATTAGAGATTAACTTTTCATAAAATCTCTGATATTCTAGTGGCCACTATCCACTTGTACAGGAACAAAACCTTCCATGATCAATTTTAATCTGGCTTCATAAAACTACAACCTCTCCGAGTAGTTAAAGACAAGTGTTCTGGTCCCAAATTTACCCCTTATTAACAGCACAGCACTAGGCTTATTACTCAGTAGTCTTTTGCAGAATCAAATGAAACTATTAATGAATTTCACACCAAGGTAACCATCTGATTTTACTAATACTGAAGATATTGCAGCTTGAGAACAGGTATACAAGATTTGAAAACCATCACAGACTATTAATTCAAAAGTATATAAAAAGTTTTAATTATAAAAATAACTATCATATATAGAAAGAGTACATAGTCACGCAAACACTTTAAACAAGATTATTTCAGCTACAATGGAAAATATCTTCTCCATATGAGAAGAAACTTCGGTTCACTGCCAACTAACACCTGAACAACTCTTCATGGTAATAGTTAGACACTTCCACTTCATATAATTACCCAAACAACTTCCTCACAAGTTGACTCACTCAATTTCTCAAATGGAAAAAAGGGATCATCAAAAGAGATTAGCTTTCTTGCCTAACATCACACATTTAGTGACTGTGACTTAAACCAAAATCTTCTAGTCTTAGGTAGAGAGGCCTAGAAGTCTTTGATTTATGATTCATATTAATAAAGGTGAAGTGTTTCAACACCCAGTATTTTTGAGATATACTTTTTAAGATATTTATTTATCCCTGAGCAAATATGATACTCAAATTTAGAAAGAATACATTTGTCTTTCTCATTAATATATCTCCATTATCTTAGTACCTATATTTTCTTCTTTTTTTTTTTTGAGACAGAGTCTCACTTTGTTGCTCAGGCTAGAGTGAGTGCCGTGGCGTCAGCCTAGCTCACAGCAACCTCAAACTCCTGGGCTCAATCAATCCTCCTGCCTCAGCCTCCCGAGTAGCTGGGACTACAGGCATGCGCCACCATGCCCGGCTAATTTTTTCTATATATATATTTTTAGTTGTCCATATAATTTCTTTCTATTTTTAGTAGAGACGGGGTCTCGCTCTTGCTCAGGCTGGTCTCGAACTCCTGACCTTGAGCGATCCACCCGCCTCAGCCTCCCAGAGTGCTAGGATTACAGGCGTGAGCCACCGCGCCCGGCCTTATATTTTCTTAACTCATTAACAAAGCATGAGAATCTCTTTATAAATACAATGCTCTCAAAGAAAGATGACTTTTCTTGGTAAAATCCGGGGCTTTTCTTTGTTCTCCTTGCCCTTCACACTGCACTTCCATTAACTTAAACCTCGCATTCCTTTGGCTGAGTTTCTCCTTAACTGATCTTCCCTCTGATTCTTTCACTGGATCCCCTGTCTTCATCCCCATGGCCTGCTGGAGGAAGGAGACCTCAGCCTCTGCTCTATGCTCTCCATATTCCCTCCTTTAAATTCTATGTCTACTGATGACTCCCGGATTTGGGTTAAAAAGCCCAGGTTATCCTTAGCTTTTCATCCCCCAATCTCCAAATGACCACTAAACATTTCCACTTGGGCAGTGGCACAACAAAAGAGGATGCAGCCGCAGACATAAAGTGGCAGAGAAGATCACAGGAAAGAAAAAACACTTTAAACTGTATGACAAGAGGTTTCACTGAGGTGGGAATTGAACTAGTTCTAGACTAAAGACAGACAGTCTATAAAGAGGCTTTAGTGCAAAAAGAAAGCATGTTTATTCAAGAAACTGAACAGAACAATGTGACCAGAGCAGATAATCAATTCGGAAAAAAAATAGTGAGACAGAAAAATGAAAAGTTAGACTGAAGCTAAGAAGTGGATCATCCTGAAAGCCCGGCCAAAAGTTTGGGCAAATTTTATAGAAAATGGGGAGCTACAAAAGATATTCAGGAGGGGATTTTATATAATTTAAGCAAGTTTAACTTGATAGTCTTGTAGAAAGGATTGGAAGGAGAGACTGTAGATTAAGAGCTATTTGAAGTACTAGACACGTGGAAACTAGGGTGCTAACAGTGGAAATTTACAGAATGGAATGATGTAAGATAACATTATTATTAAATGAAATTACAGGAGATAATTTAGGCAAGAATAAAGTTATTACCAAAGAAAGATAATAAGGAAAACAATTTGCTTATCTTGCAAAAATGCAAAAGACCTATTATGACATTATACATTTTGAGTTACTTTTTCCTCTAAATTTCTGTTGCATCATTATAATTTTTTCTTCTTTATTAGAAGTTTATTATTTTTTGGAAGAAATAAAATCTATATAAATAAATTTTAAAATTCTATACTGTATAAAACCAAATTAATGAAGAATATTAATGAAAACATTCATATTTTATCATGAACTTTGAATATTAAAAAAAATCCAAATGAATGTTTTTAGATATAGATGGCAACTGTTCATCAAAGTTTCAATTGTACAGTAAATAATCTATACCACCACAAGCCTGCTGTTTTGACAAACTTTAACCATATTTCCAGTGTTTTGTGATCACAACTAGAAGATGTATTGAAGTATGGAGAAAGAAGAAAGAACTTTTCACCCAGAATTTTTATTTTTTATTTCATCTTATTATTATGGGGGATACAGAATTTCAGGTTACATACGTTGCCCATGTACTGCCTGTGCCCCCAAGTCAGAGCTCCAGGCGTGTCCGTTCCCCAGGTAGTGCGCGTTGCACCCATCATGTAGGTATATATCCCTCCCCTCCCCACCCCCCCTTCCCGAGTCAGCACCTTCAAGCATGACCATTCCCCAAACGGTGTGCAATGCACTCATTGTGTAGGCATACACCCATCCCCTCCCCCACCCCCACCTCAGTCTGATATCCGATTGGTATCGTTCCCAGATGTGTATTTAGGTGATGATCAGGGAAACCAGTTTTCTGGTGAGTACATGTGATGCTTGTTTTTCCATTCTTGGGATACTTCACTTAATATAATGGGCTCCAACTCTCCCCAGGAGAACCATAGAGATGTCGTATCTTCATTATTTCTTATAGGTGAGTAATATTCCATGGTATACATATACCACAGCTTACTTATCCAATCATGTATTGATGGGCATTTGAGTTGTTTCCACATCTTTGCAATTGTGAATTGTGCTGCTATAAACATTCGGGTACATGTGTCTTTGTTATAGAATGACCTTTTTTCCTTTGGGTATATGCCCAATAATGGGATTGCTGGATCAAATGGCAGGTCTACTTGAATCTGTTTAAGATACCTCCATAATGCTTTCCACAGGGGTTGCATTAGTTTGCAGTCCCACCAGCAGTGTATGTGTGTTCCTGTCTCTCCACATCCATGTCAACATGTGTTGTTTTGGGATTTTTTGATAAAGGCCATTTTCACTGGGGTTAAGTGATATCTCATTGTGGTTTTGATTTGCATTTCCCTGAGGATTAGGGATGTTGAGCATTTTTTCATGTTTGTTAGCCATTCTTATATCTTCTTTTGAGAAATCTCTATTCATGTCATTTGCCCACTTTTTGATAGGGTTGTTTGATTTTTTCTTGCTGATTTTCCTGAGTTCTAAATAGATTCTTGTTATCAGTCCTTTATAAGGATGGTTTTATATTTGGATTTTCTGTTGTGTTCCACTGGTCTGTGTCCCTGCACTTGTGCCAGTACCATGCTGTTTTAAGAACCACTGCCTTGTAGTATAGCTTGAAGTCTGGCAAATTAATACCTCCCATTTTGTTTTTATTGCTTAAAATTGCTTTTGCTATATGGGGTCTTCTCTGATTCCATACAAAGTGTATAATTATTTTCTCTACGTCTGTGAAGAATGATGTTGGTAGTTTAATAGGGATTGCATTGAATCTGTAAATCACTTTGGGTAGTATAGACATTGTAACAATGTTGATTCTTCCGATCCACGAGCATGGTATAGTTTTCCATCTATTTGCAAGTTCGGCTATTTCTTTTCTCAGTGTTTCATAGTTTTCCTTATAGAGGTCCTTTACCTCTTTAGTTAGGTATATTCCTAGATATTTTATTTTCTTTGTTGCTATTTTGAAGGGTATTGAGTCTTTCATTTGGTTTTCCAATTGACTGTTACTGGCATATATAAATGCCTCTGATTTGTGTATATTAATTTTGTAGCCTGAGACTTTGCTGTATTCGTTAATCAATTCCAGGAGTCTCATGGTTGAATCCTGGGGGTTTTCCAGATATGACATCATATATATCATCAGCAAAAAGTGAGAGTTTGATCTCTTCTTTCCCTATTTGGACTCCCTTGATTCTGCTCTCTTGCCTGATAGTTCTCACAAGGACTTCCAATACTATGTTGAAAAGTAATGGGGACAATGGGCAGCCCTGTCTGTTTCCAGTTCTAAGTGGGAATGCTTTCAATTTTTCCCCATTCAGAATGATGTTGGCTGTGGGTTTGTCATATATGGCTTGTATCATTTTTGGGTAGGTTCCATCTATGCCTATTTTGTTAAGCATTCTTATCATAAAAGGGTGTTGAATTTTGTCAAATGCTTTTTCTGCATCTAATTAGAGGATCATATGGTTTTTGTTTTTGCTTCTATTTATGTGGTGAATTACATTTATAGATTTACGTATGTTGAACCACCCCTGCATCTCTGGGATGAAGCCCACTTGGTCGTGGTGGATTATTTTTTTTGATAAATACTTGGATTCCATTTGCTAGTATTTTATTGAGAATTTTTGCATCTATATTCATGAGAGAAATTGGTCTGTAGTTCTCTATTTTTGTTGTATCCTTTCCTGGTTTTGGTATCAATGTTATATTGGCTTGGTAGAACGTGTTGGGGAGAATTCCATCCTTCTCAATATTGGAGAAGAGTTTATGTAGGATGGGCACCAGTTCTTTTTTGTATGTATGGTAAAATTCGGGTGTGAACCCATCTGGACCAGAGCTTTTCTTTTTGGGAAGGTTTTTATTGCTGTTTCGATTTCAGTTCTTGATATTGGTCTGTTCAGGTACTCTATTTCTTCCTGGTTGAGCCTGGGAAGACTATGTGTTTCTAAAAATTTGTCCATTTCCTCCGCATTCTCCAGTTTGTGTGCATACAGATTTTTGTAGAATTCATAGTTGATATCTTGTATCTCTGTGGCATCGGTTGTGATTTCTCCTTTCATGTTCCTAACGGAGGTTATTCGAGATTTTTCTTTTGTGCTCTTTGTTAGTCTAGCCAGAGGTGTGTCTATTTTGTTTATCTTTTCAAAGAACCAACTTTTTGTTTTATTAATTTCCCTTATAGTTTCTTTGTTGTCCTTTTCATTTAATTCTGATTCGATCTTAGTAATTTCTCGCCTTCTGCTGGGTTTGGGGTCATTCTGTTCTTCTTTCTCCAGCTCTTTGAGTCTATTCATTAGGTTGTCTATTTGCAAGTTTTCTGTCTTTTTGATATAGGCATTTATGGATATGAATTTTCCTCTCAGGACTGCTTTAGCTGCATCCCATAGATTTTGATAAGTTGTATCTCCATTGTCACTTAATTCAAAGAAACTTTTGATTTCTGTCTTGCTTTCTTCCTTTATAGAATAATTGTTCAGGAGAAAGTTATTTAGCTTCCATGACTTTGAGTAGGAATGAGTGCTTCTGTTTGGGTTCATTGTTACTTTTATTCCGCTGTGATCTGAGAAGATGCAGGGTATAATTTCTATTTTTTTAAGTTTTTTAAGACATGCTTTATGTCCTAGGATATGGTCAATCTTAGAGAATGTCCCATGAGCTGATGAGAAGAATGTATATTCTGTGGACTTTGGGTAGAATGTCCTGTAGATGTCAGCCATTCCCATTTGTTCTAGCATTCTATTTAAGTCCATTATGTCTTTGTTTATTTTCTGTTTAGAGGATCTGTCCTGTACTGTCAGTGGGGTGTTAAAGTCTCCAGCTATTACAGTATTGTTGTCTATCATTTGGTTCAGATCAAGTAGGGTTTTCTTTATGAATCTGGGTGCACCTAGGTTGGGTGCATATATATTGAGTTTAGTCATGTCTTCTTGTTGAATTCTTCTTGTGCCTTTAACCAGTATGTAGTAACCATCTTTGTCTTTTATTACTTTTGTTGGTTTGAAAGCTAAGTTATTGGAAATTAAGACTGCCACACCAGCTTTCTTTTGGCTACCATTTGCTTGAAATACTGATTTCCATCCTTTTATTTTCAGTCTAAATGCATCTTTGCAGGTTAGGTGAGTTTCTTGAAGACAGCAGATACTTGGATTGTGTTTTTTTATCCATTGGGCCAGTCTATGTCTCTTGAGCAGGGAATTCAAGCCATTCACATTTATTGAGAAAACTGATAAGTGGGACAGTTTTCTGTTCAGCTTGTTGGGTAGAACTTCATTGCTATGTTTTCTCTCTTCAGCCATTTTGGTATCTGGGATTTGATCTTTAGCTCTTGAGTAGTTTTACATTCGTGGGTCTTTCTTGTGCTGATCTGTGTGTAACTTTCTTTTGAGTACTTCTTGGAGGGCTGGTCTTGTCTTGGTGAGTTCCCTCAACCTTTGTTTATCTGAGAATGTCTTAATTTCTCCTTTGTATAGAAAACTTAGCTTAGCTGGGTACAAGATTCTAGGCTGGGCATTATTCTGTTTCAGAAGAGTGAGAATGGGGCCCCAACCTCTTCTTGCTTGTAAGATTTCAGTTGAGAAATCTGGCGTAATTCTGATGGGCTTTCCTTTGTATGTTACTTGTTTCTTTCTCCTTACAGCTTGACGAAGGGACTCTTTAGTGGATATTTTGGTCAGCCTGATGACTATGTGGCGTGGTGTTTTCCTATTTGCTACGAATCTCCCAGGGTCGTTTGAGCTTCTTGAATCTGTATATCTAGAGTTTTAGCAAGGCCTGGAAAATTTTCCTCAATTATGTCTTCAAATAACTTGTCCAACCCTTGCTTATTATCTTCTTCACCCTCAGGAATGCCAATTACTCTGAAGTTAGGTTTCTTCACATAATCCCACATTTCTTGAAGACTCTGATCATTTCTCTTATTTCTTTGATCTATCTCTGTGACTGACTGACTTAGTTGGAAAGAGTTATCTTCAATCTCTGAGATTCTTTCCTCTGTTTGATCTACCCTGCTCTTAAGACTTTCCACAGTGTTTTGTAGTTCTCTGAGTGAATTCTTCATTTCTAGGAGTTCAGTTGGTTTTTCTTCAATATTTCAATTTCTTTAATGAATTTATATGTATACCATGGACTATTACTCAGCTATAACAAATAACAAAGATACGACATCTCTATGGCTGTCCTGGAGAGAGTTGGAACCCATTATATTAAGTGAAGTATCCCAAGAATGGAAAAACAAGCATCACATGTACTCACCAGAAAATTGGTTTCCCTGATCATCACCTAAATACACATCTGGGAACGATACCAATCGGATATCAGACTGAGGTGAGGCGTGGGGGGAGGGGATGGGTGTATGCCTACATAATGAGTGCATTGTGCACCGTTTGGGGAATGGTCACGCTTGAAGGTGCTTACTCGGGAAGGGGGGGTGGGGAGGGGAGGGATATATACCTACATGATGGGTGCAATGCGCACTGTCTGGGGAACGGACACTCCTGGAGCTTTGACTTGGGGGGACAGGCGGTACATGGGCAATGTATTTAACCTGAAATTATGTATCCCCCACAATAAGATGAAATAAAAAAAAACAAAGGTAACAGATAACTATAAAATGGTATTTTAAAATGACATGCAGAATATATGTGCATAGAGCACCCTTGACATAAGTGACTCCATCTTATTAAAGGTTGGTGCAAACGTAATTGTGGTTTTAGCATTGTTGAAACTTGCTATTTGATATTAGAATACTTTCTTAAGTAAACGTGGATACATTATACATCATTTTAATGTGCATTTCTCACTTTATGTGTTTTTGGTAATGACTTATTACTCGTTGTTTGATATTTATTTTATTTTTATTTATTTATTTTTTCTTATTTATTTTACACTATGGAAATGATGTTAGACAGAAAGCAAATTCAAATTCAATATGGGTCATAAAACAGCGGAGACAATTGGCAACATCAACAACTCATTTGGCCCAGAAACTGGTAATGAACCTACAGTGCAGTGGTGGTTCAAGAAATTTTGCAAAGGAGATGAGAGCCCTGAAGATAAAGAGCGCAGTGTCTGGCCATTGGAAGTTGACAACAACCAATTGAGAGCAATCGTCAAAGGTGATCCTCTTACAACTACAGGAGAAGTTGCCAAAGACCTCAACGTGGACCATTCTATGGTTGTTTTTGGCATTTGAAGCAAATTGGAAATGTGAAAAAGCTCAATACGTGAGTGCCTCATGAGCTGACTGAAAATAAAAAATTGTCATTGTGAAGTGTCGTCTTCTCTTGTTGTATGTAATAACAGCGAACCATTTCTCAATCAGATTGTGATGTGAGAGGAAAAGTGTATTTTATACAACAACTGGCTACAAACAGCTCAGTGGTTGGATTAAGAAGCTCCAAAGCCCTTCCCAAAGCCAAACTTGCACAAAAAAAATGTCATGGTCACTGTTTGGTGGTCTGCTGCCAGTCTGATCCACTGTAGCTTTCTGAATCCCAGTGAAACCATTACATCTGAGAAGTATGCTCAGCAAATTGATGAGAGGCACCAAAAACTGCAATGCCTGCAGCCAGCACTGGTCAACAGAAAGGGCCCAATTCTTCTCCATGACAACACCTGACCACACATCACACAACCAACACTTCAAAAGTTGAATGAATTGGGCTACAAAGTTTTGTCTCATCTGCCATATTCACCTAACTTCTTGCCAATCAGCTACCACCGCTTCAAGTATCTCAACAACTTTTTGCAGGGAAAATGCTTCTACAACCAGCAGGATGCAGAAAATACTTTCCAAGAATTTGTGGAATCCCAAAGCACGGATTTTTACACTACAGGAAAAAACACTTATTCCTCATTGGCAAAAATGTGTTGATTATAATGGTTACTATTTTGATTAATAAAGATGTATTGTAACGATTTAAAATTCATGCTCCAAAACCACAATTATTTTTGCACCAATCTAAGAAAAAGACTCGATCTAGTATATCAAAGGGCATGATGTCAACAGGGACCAGATGTTCAGAGACTACACCCAACCAGAGAAGTACATAACCCTTTACTACCAGTCCTCACCAGAGGACTGAAGGGCCATAAAAAGAGAAGGGCTTCACCAGCTAGGTGAGGCCATCTCTATAGACACCATCTTGCTCTCACTCGTGGTCAGCACCTGGCATTTTCTGCCAAAGGCATGCCTAAGTCAAGGACTCTGCCTTGAAAGATGTTGATGATCATGCAGATCAGCCAAAGATTCTCTTCTTGTCCATGTTGCTCTCCCTGGACTGGTTCATTAACTCCTTTTCATGTCCTCTTTCTCTTGATGTTAAATGTTACTTTGTTGGATATGAAAATTTTAATCTATAACATTTATATATTGATTAAGTATACTACTATGTATGGTTTGCAATATTGACAGACTTGTGGATTCACTTGTATCTGTGTACCAATGGCTCTGACTACTGAGAGAGCCAGTTATACTAAAGAGAATTTTCTTTTTGGAAACTCCATGTAGCTCACGGCTTTTATGATTAAAATAGCCTCAGTAAAAGTCTGAACTTGCAGAAAGACACAAACATACATGGAGCTGGTTATGTCTGAACTTGTGCCACTCAAGACAATATGCTTTATCGATCTCATGCTTGGATGGTATGCCATTGTCAAGTGTTAAAAAGGTGTAGAAACTATTAATCTCAATATCTGCACATATCCGAAGAAGAGAAATGTTAAGACATGACTGCTGCTGATAACAACAGACCACCTAGCAAAGGCAACTGTTAGATCTCTGCTGCATATCAATATCCAGGCTGCATGTGTTTCCACCTCCTAATAAAATTTAACTGTTACTGAAATTTACTGCCTTACAGGGATTTTACACATATCAAGTAATTCAATCTTCATTAAAACAATAAATATCATAGGCTGAGTATGATAGAAGTCAGTGAATTACACTTCTGTGGGTCTTGCTCAGATAACTAATTGAAATACTTTATCCTTAGCAGTTTGATATATTATCAACTCAGGTGTGGTTATGCAAATCAAAAGACTGATAGTAGACCTATACACAGACACCAATTGTGTAAGACAGAAATAAAAACTTTCAAGAAAATATATGAATTGGATTTTATCATTGTATGTTTCCTACTTTTTATCTCTCTGCCTTCCCAGTCACCCAGAATTTCTAGTAAATGGTCAATTCCACCATGATTTCTCAGTTCCTCTTCATGGGCTTTGCTAAAGGCTGTAAACTGAGGTTCTTGCACTGCATGCTATTCCTATGATGTACTTGGCAACCTGTTTGGGAATCTTTTCATCATGATTGTCACCCTGTCATCCAGAACCTTCACAGGCCCATGTATTCCTGAGAAATTTGTGCATTATGAATATGTCCTATATTTCTATCACTGCCTCCAATGCCTGTGTTAACTGTCACTGAAAACAGGGCCCTCTCAGCGGATGGGTGTACAACTCAGATCTTCTTGGACATTTGTTGTGTGTATGTAGTTTCGTTTCCTCACCATCATGGCCCACAACCACTGTGTGGCCATCTGCCAGCCCCATTACCCAGTCCTCATATACCACCACTTTTGTGTCTGAATAACACTGGCTTCCATACTCAGTGGTCTCTTCTATGCAGGCATGCACACTGTCAACACCTTCCACTGGCCCTTCTGTGGTTCATCAGTTCTCCTGTGATGCGCCCCCTCTGTTGAGGCTCTCTTGCTGTGACCCCTTCAGCAATGTGCTCTTACTTCTTGCCTCTGCCATAGGAGTTTGTGGTGGCTGCTTTATCTTAATGCCCATGTTATATATTTGCACATTTTCTAATGTGCTCAAATTTCCAACCAGACAGTGAAGAAAGGCCTTTTTTCACCCATGCCTCTTATATACTCACAGTGTCTGTCTTCCTCAGTTCTCTCATGTGTATGTACCTACAGCCTGGGTAACTTCTGAAACAATTCAGGATATAATTCTTTCTGTATTTTATACTGTATAGGTTCCATTCTTGAATCCTATAACAGTTGTGTGAGAAGAAGAATAGAAAGGCTGGCACCACATCTAAATTTTTCTGTACTCACCTTTTTAGTACTCACCTTTTCTGGTATTATAAGGATTAAGTCACACAATGTAAAAACTTCTTCCCAGTGCAGCATACCATTCTTACTAGCACATAGTACATGCTCAGTAGACATTGCATTATGCTGGTTTTCATTTTGGAAAATAATATCTGTGTTGTGATGAGTGTTGGGTGTAAGGCACTCTGTATGCTGTGCTTGCTGTCTCTAGTTGTGTGCTACTAATAATGGATCTAGGTTGAGCAACATCAGCACTAAAAGGGGACTTGACAAAGAAGCCAATTAATGTAAGCCTTCCACACAGCAGATCACATTTCTTAGAGTGAGGCCCACAATACCACATGATTTATATTCACATTGATGGTTCAGAGACAATTTTTAAGTAATTGCCTCTCAGCCCAGCCTTTCAATTAGGATCCCCTGGCTAGCTTGAAAGAAACACCATCACCTGTCTCTTGGGCTGGGTGGGAACATCCATGTGGTTTTAATTGTGCCCCAAATAATTCTAATTTGATACCAGGATCAAGCATTAGAACTCCTGAATATTTTCATGAGATTGAGTTTAGACTTTGTTCCAGAGAGAAGTCACAGGGCCTGCTGCTTTGGGTTTGGTAGGGGCAGATCAGTGTGGTCCAGGTTCCCACTGCTGTAGCAGAAAGTCCTGGCACGTGTGGCAGGGGGAGGTCACCAAGGGAAAGACAGGAGAACCTCACATTTTAGTCTCCATGAGGAGACATCATACCTGACTGTTTCCTGTGACTAAGAACAAGTGAGTGTAGCCTTTTCTGCATTTTGTGGTCCTCTGGCTTGTGGATGCTGAGTAAACAGGTTAAGACATTGTGCTGATTCCTTTCAGGGCATAGTCTCAAGATGTAATTCTAATTGTTCTACACAATCTCACCTGAAAAGAAATTTCAGAGTAGGAGAAGGAGAAGGAGAAATGGCTGCTTTTCAGGTAAGTGTGTCCCAGGTTAGGGGCTGTGTCCACTATTCCTCCTGGAATGTCATGCAGAACTTCAATTTTTAGAACTTGTAAACGTTTACTTCTTTACTTCTGATGTTTATGCCTAATGAGTTTTTTTCCACTACATTTTTTTTTTCATTTCTTCTTATGATAGTCACGGAGCACTGGATAATCCTTCCTCCCTATATAACAAAACCTGCTCTACATTCTCTTCACCCATGCTTCTTAATAAAATAAACAAGTTTCATAATAAATGTGTGATATGTAATATCAAAAATATTCCCATTGTGACAGGTCAACCTACAATAGGGTAGATATCTGAGATTCCTATTGGGGATGGGATAGGGTCTTTGTATTTGAGTGAAGAAGGGGAACATGTACTCTCAAGGTTTGATCTGGATGTTTTCATCAGCTCTATGTGAAATAGTATTTGGAAAATGCAGAAAGAGGATAGCATTGATTGCCTAGGATAACAAGAAAATTACGGAAAAATAAAAAATAGAAGACTTGCTCTATAATGATGCAAAAGTATTTACATACATTATTAAAGATTACAAATCATGGGAAATATCTATAACTTGAACTTTGCATAAAACTGATGATTCTTCATGGTTACATATTTTTGGGCACTACCATCCCAGCAGTGATTTTTTTATCCTCTGTGCAATGTGCCTAATACCAATTTGTCCCACTACAGTTGATGTTAATTTCATTCACTTGGTTAAGGTGCTCTCTGACAGATTCATCCAAAGTAAAGTTAATTGTCTTTTTCTTTATGATTAAATGTCTTTTGGAGATTTACTGACCGATGTGCATGAACCATCACATTTACACTGGAAGCTCCCCTTTCTTTTTATAGCTTGCTTTGAAAACTGAAGGCTCTTATCTTTGTCTTCTGGTCAGATGAAGTGAGATAAATTGAAAGTCTACCACTTACTGGATGTTGACAAAATACTCTCCTTAGGCCAGAAGCACTGGTTTCACTGGTTATATTATGTGAAATGCAGAGACTCAAACCCCACCTGAGATCTCCTGAATGAAAATCTGTATTTTAACAAGATCTCCAGTTCATTATAGTACATGTGAAAATTGGGTGATACCTTCTAACTCACTGTTTCTCTGTGTGAGAAATATGCACAACTTATTTCGTATGATGTAAATATAGCACAAATTTATATCACAGTGTTGAGGCCCTTAATTTTATATTAAGTACTTCATCATGCAAAACAGTATCATATGTACACTAGTTTCATACATGTTATACGATCTTCATTCCTGAGAATTAGAGGATGTGTTCAAGAATATCACTATGCTAAAAAATATGGTATTGGATAATTCGAGTCACCCATATGTCAGAAACAGTTCTCATAACTTTCATTTTCCTTGTAGTCAAATTAAGACTTCTCTCCTTGGCAACTTGGGAAATATGTGTCTTTTTTCAGGAACTGGTGACATTCAGGGATGTGGCTATAGAATTCTCTCCAGAGGAGTGGGCATGCCTTGACAATGCTCAACACAATTTGTATAGGGATGTGATGTTAGAGAACTACGGAAACCTGGTCTCCCTTGGTGAGGATCACTTCAATACACAATTCCTATTCCACACTAAGGGCATTATTTTATTTTTGTAGATTGTTTCTTGGAAGTTTCTACTTTACATGAATGAATTTTATATCCCTGCTTTTAAGGAAAATTTGAAGGATTTTGTTGTAGAAAATAAAATCACTATACGTCTCATTTTATCATGAACCATTTCCTTTCTTGAGATGATTTGTATACTTCACTCTAGATTAGTGGTTCCTCTAGAAATCAGGGTATATAATTGTTGCCTGCACCTTAGAATACAATTTCCACCACTTATTTTTTATTTGGTGCTAGTGAGAATTGGTGCTCTGGAGCCATAAATTTGAAATAATTTCTTATCATTCTACAGGGTCTGTGAGAAAACCATATTTTGGAAAACAATTTTCTAGAATCTTCTATAATATTCTGTCTACAAGTATAGTACTTAAAAGATTAGTGATTGGAGAGTCTTCAGCACACATCATGTGAATTCTTTCTAATAAAACAGGTCTTGCTGTCTCAAAGCCAGATCTGATCACATGTCTGGAGCAAGGGATAGAGCCCTGGATTATGAAGAAAGAGGAAACAACAGCTAAATATACAGGTAGGTGAGATTCAGTAAAGCAGATAACAAATGTTAAAAAGCCAAAGCTCAAGGAGAAAGGCAGATACTAAAAAGTGGTTTGGAATGCTCCGCTCTTTTGGAAATGTTTTTTGAGAAGCCTGTGTATGTTTCTGTTTCTCTTACAGAAGGACATCTTCTGTCCCATGATCTTAAACTCTCTAAGAACTGTGCATCTGTAGTGATCTTCCTTAGAATTCAGTGAGAGCCAAACTTCTTGTCATGGCTTATAAGGGACTACATTATCTATAAACACTTCTATTGTTTGGGGAGATATGGGATTATCTGTACATATTTTGAAGACCTCCACATTAAAGCATCTTTTGACAGTGTTTTGCTCTGCTGCCCCATCTGGAGTACAGTGGTTGATCATAGCTCTCTGCAACCTGAAACTTCTGGGGTCCAGGGATCCTGCTACCTCAATTTTCCAAGTACCTACGACTATGGGCATGAGCCAACATGGCCAGCTGATTTATTCCTATTATTATTATTATTTATTAAAATGAAGTCTCTTTATGGTGCTGGGGCTGGTTTCAAGATCCTGACCTCAACTGATCCTCCTTCCTTGGCTTCCCAAATTGCTGGGATTATAGTTGTGATCCACAATGCCCAGCTCCATTTTTTCAGTTCCTTTTTTTGCCTCATTTTTGAAATGTGTAAAAATGAATAGTGGAGATATTGTGATTTGCTTCAGTAATGCTAGAATCACTAGGGACAGAGGTTTCATATTTTCTGCATCATTATTTCCAATTCTAAGTTTCAGAGGCAATCCTATAGAAATTCAGACTCATTAATTTTATACAAATGCATAGCCTCTTCCTAAACCTAAGAACATCTAACATTATTTCACTTTGAAATATCCTTTTTTTTTTATGTATATTCTTTTTCTAGTATAAAATAAGAGTAAAATTTCAACTTTATTGTACCCAAACTGTATTATAGTTTATTTGCCCTACTCACTTCATGGAATTCTTAAATATACCGTCCCTTTGAGTGCTTCCAATTGCTGAATATATTTATACTCCCAATTGATACATTGTATTTTGATACTTATATTCCATAATTTTCCCCTATTTAGTACTATGACGAAATTGTCATTCACATATATGTGTGTATGTGTGCATATATATATGTGTGAATGTGTGTTTAATTGGTAAATTTTTCCACAAATAAGAATTGCGGCCGGGTGCGGTGGCTCACGCCTGTAATCCTAGCACTCTGGGAGGCCGAGGCAGGTGGATCGCTCGAGGTCAGGAGTTCAAGACCAGCCTGAGCAAGAGCGAGACCCCGTCTCTACTAAAAATAGAAAGAAATTATATGGACAACTAAAAATATATACAGAAAAAATTAGCCGGGCATGGTGGCGCATGCCTGTAGTCCCAGGTACTCGAGAGGCTGAGGCAGGAGGATCGCTTGAGCCCAGGAGTTAGAGGTTGCTGTGAGTGAGGCTGATGCCATGGCACCCTAGCCCGGGCAACAGAGTGAGACGCTGTCTCAAAAAAAAAAAAAAAAAAAAAGAATTGCATAACTCAATATATTTATTGTATACATTGTAAGTATTGCTGCAGTATACAAGGGGGTGCAGAATTTTCTTGAGATACTCATTTTACATCTTTGGTTATACTCATAAGTAGAATTGATGAATGATAAAGCAGTTCTATTATTTACATTTTTAAACAAATCTCTATGATGACACTACCTGTTTACAAATCAATAACAGTGTACAGGGATTGCTTTTCTGCACACTTTGTCCGCACTTATTATGTCTCTTCTTTTGGACATTAGCCATTTTAACAGTTGTGAGATGATACCTTATGATGATTTTTTTATTTTTTTTTTTTATTTTTTTTTTATTTTTTTTTTCAATTTAATTTTACAGAATCAAAGAGTCTAAGAGTATATCTTGTTAGATACAGTATGTCCTCATAATGTATACATCATTTCTTGTACAATGATATGAAATAATATGGGAAATATTCATGATAAATTATTAAGTGAACAGTGCAAGTTAAAAACAATAGTTTCATATTTTTTTCCCCACCCCCCCTTTCCCGAGTCAGCACCTTCAAGTGTTACCACTCCCCAAACGGTGCACAATGCACTCATTGTGTAGGCATACACCCATCCCCTCCCCCACCCCCCACCTCAGTCTGATGTCCAATTGGTGTCATTCCCAGATTTGTATTTAGGTGATGATCAGGGAAACCAATTTTCTGGTGAGTACATGTGGTGCTTGTTTTTCCATTCTTGGGATACTTCACTTAATATAATGGGTTCCAACTCTCTCCAGGAGAACCATAGAGATGTCGTATCTTCATCATTCCTTATAGCTGAGTAATATTCCATGGTATACATATACCACAGTTTACTAATCCAATCATGTATTGATGGGCATTTGGGTTGTTTCCACATCTTTGCTATTGTGAATTGTGCTGCTATAAGCATTTGGGTACACGTGCCTTTGTTACAGAATGACCTTTTTTCCTTTGGGTATATGCCCAGTAATGGGATTGCTGGGTCAAATGGCAGGTCTACTTGAATCTGTTTAAGATACCTCCATAATGCTTTCCACAGGGGTTGCACTAGTTTGCAGTCCCACCAGCAGTGTATGAGTGTTCCTGTCTCTCCACATCCACGCCAACATGTGTTGTTTTGGGTTTTTTTGATAAAGGCCATTCTCACTGGGGTTAAGTGATATCTCATTGTGGTTTTGATTTGCATTTCCCTGATGATTAGAGATGTTGAACACTTTTTCATATGTTTGTTAGCCATTTTTATATCTTCTTTTGAAAAATTTCTATTCATGTCCTTTGCCCACTTTTTGATAGGGTTGCTTGATTTTTTCTTGCTGATTTTCCTGAGTTCTAAATAGATTCTTGTTATCAGTCCTTTATCTGATGTGTAGTATGCAAAAATTTTTTCCCATTCTGTAGGTGGTCTGTTTATTCTCTGGACTGTTTCTTTGGCTGTGCAGAAGCTTTTTAATTTAATCATGTCCCATTCATTTATTTTTGTTGCTGCTGTGATTGCCTTGGGGGTCTTCTTCATTGGCTTATGATAATTTTGATTTGTGTTTGTATGATGTTTTGGTGATGGTGAGTTATTCTTCACGTTACCTTCATAAAAGAATTTTATGTTTCCCATTTAAATCTTTATTACATCTGGAGTTAGTTTTTGAATATCATGTAAGAAAAAAATAGTCTACTTTTATTCATTTGTTTGTGGGTATCCAGTTTTCCAGCACCAGGCATTGAAGAGACCATGCTTTCTGCATTGCGCATTGCTAGTGCCTTAGGTTAAGGTTAGTCAACCTTATATACTTTGGTTTATTTCTGAGCTCTCCCATTCTGTTCCATTGTTTTTTGTGTTGGTTTTATGTGCATATTTTGTTTTTATTACGATCACCTCGACATATAGTTTGAAATCAGAAAGTGTGATGCCAGAACCTTTTTTCTTCTTTCTTAATATTGTTCCGGCTCATCAAAGGTACATGAGATATCATACAAATATTAGGATTTGTTTGTTAATACTGTGAGTAATGCCCCTGGAATTTTGATAGGGAGTGCATTGAATCTATACATGGTTTTGGATAATATCTTTCTATTTACGCATGTCATCTTCAACTTCTTTTATTAATATCTTATAGTACTCAGTGTAAAGGTTGTTTTTTTTTCTTTTACCACTTTGGTTAAATTTATTTCTTAGCATTCTATTCTCTTGATATTATTGTCAATGAGAGTGTTTTCCTTTTTTATTGGATAGTTTGTTAGTGTATAGGAAAACAACTGATGTTTGAATGTAAATTTTATAGCCTGTGACTTAACTGAGTTGTTTTATTACTTCATAAGGGTTTTTTTTTCCTATCTTCTTTATGGTTTTTGACATATAAGATAATGCCATCTGCAAACAGTGTTATTTTTACTTTTTCCTGTCAAATTTGAGTGGATTCTTGTCATGTTCTTGCCTAGTTTTTCTACTTAGATCTTGTAGTAATATCATAAAATAGAAGCATTACAAGTGGTTGCACATTATCCTTATATTGGTATCTGTGCATGTGAAGGATTAAATACCTTTTCCAGTTTTTATAAAGTGGTTTTGGAAGGTAAAGATGTTTCCTTTTGGGTACTTGGGCTAAAGGTATGTCCACTGGGTTTTCAATGAAGAGTTGCTATAGCTAGGTCACAAGGCTGCCCCTTGCTCTGCAGTGGAGTCTGCATTTGTTGGGCCAGTTCTGAAGAGCTTGGGTGGTTTTCAATCCTCTCTTGTTTCTGGGTAAGCTGGTTGTCTTCAGGATTTTGATCTCTATGACACATACTAGGGTATGATTGTACAGTTGAGTCTGCATATGGTGGGACTGATACCAGATGTGTGGATAGGTGTGGCTCCCAACGAGTACCTTGGAAGTTTCCCTTCAGGTCACTGTGTGGATCTATGCACTGAAAGAACTGGCCATGGACTGTGGTTTAGACAGCTGCAGCAGAGTCACAGGTCTTCTTTTCAGATGACAGTAAGACCAAATTATTCAGGTCTGCCTCCATGGCTACAGATAGGTGTGTCTCTCCCAAAGTCTCTGGATGAACAGCACCACTGTAACTTTGTCACAGGGAACAGTTAGAGACTGTGTGCATCCAAGTTGGTTGACCCTTGATGTAGTCTGTAGTCAGGACAACGGGTCCTTAATTTTGGCACCTGAATGAGAGCCTGAATATTCAAAATCACCCTCCAAGATCTATGGTTCCACTAGGGTTTAATGACCTTCTATTTAAGTCCCCAAATTCAGATAAGTGTAATTTTCTGTGGATGGCTGGCAAAGTTTTATTGTTGTTTGGAAAAATACAAGTGGATCCTTTCCCTCCCACCATATTGCTGAGTTTAGTCTCCTTATATATTTTTTATTTCTGATCTGTTCTATTTCATTTTTTTAATTTTTTATTTTAGCTCATTATGGGGGTACAAAAGTTCAGGTTATTTATATTGCCCATGCCTGCCCATCCCCCCGAGTCTGAACTTGAAGTGTGTCCATTCCCTAGACAGTGCACATTGCACTCATCATGTAGGTATGCACCCATCCCCCCCCAGTCAGAACTTCAAGCATGTCCATTCCCCAGGCAGTGCACATCGCACTCATCAAGTAGGTATACACCCATCCCTTCCCCCCAGCCCTCACCTCTGTTCGATACCCAATTGGTGTTATTCACAAATGTGCACTCAGGGAAACCAGTTTGCTGGTGAGTACATGTGGTGCTTATTTTTCCATTCTTGGGATATTTCACTTAGTAGAATGGGTTCCAACTCTTTTATATATCTCCAGATCAAGTATGATTGGAATGTTATTGACATTGCATTAAATTTGTATATCACTGTGTATACTGTTGACATCTCAACAATTTTAAATCATCTGACCATTGAGCATGAATACATTTAAGAGTGTGTTTAATTTTGATATATTTTTGTATTAGCCAGTTTATCTTTTGCTTTTGATTTCTAGGTCCACTTCATTTTTGCCAAAAAATATATGTTGTATGCTTTTAGACTTCTTCCAGTTGATAAAACTTAAGTGTCCTAACAGCATTTGCCATGTCTGATTGAAACTATTGTGTATTTTGCTACTTTTCACTGAAGACCTCTGTAAATGTCTTTCACATCTAACTGATCTATGTTTTTCCCGTTATCTGTTTCTTATTGATCTTCTATCAAATTTTTGCATTCATTATTGAAACTGAGGTCTTGCAGTCTCCTATAATTAGTGTGTTGCTAGGTGTGTCTTGCAACACTTCTGTCCACACTTTTGTTCCTATTTGCTTAATATATTTAGAAGTCCTGATGTATATAATATATATTTAAAATATCTATGATAAAAAATGTGCATTGCATGTATATCATCTATGTGTATCCTTTGCTATAGATTTCTGCTAAATGACCCATTTTATCAGTATGTTATAACAGTCTTTGTCTCTTCTGATGGTTTTTGACTTAAAGGAGTATTTCCTTTAATTATGGCCACAATATCCTCCTCTAATTATTTACATACATTTTTTTTTTACAATTATTTTCAACCAATTTGACTTTTCAGAGCTAAAGGAAGGCTTTCGTAGGTGGCATATTGTAGGGTGCTGTTTGTTTTTTATCCATAAGTCATCTTATTTTTCATTAGAGAGTTTAAACCACTTATATTTAAAGTAACTTCTAAAGGATATGAACTTACCATTGAAAATTTTTAATTCTTTCCCATGTGCCCTGTAGATACATTGTTCCTCATTGCCTGTCTTATTCTCTTTATTTTTATTTCCTTGATTTTGAAGTGACATGCTTTGATTGCTTTCCCATTTGCTTTTGCATACCTTCTACAGGCATTCTGTATGTGACCACATTAGGAAATGGAGACTAACTAAATAATCTCTGTGTTATAACAGTATATCTTAATCTCATAACAGCTTCACTTCAAGTGAATAAAAAACCTACACATCTTAAAGTGCCACATGTTCTTATTAACATCACAAATTATGCCATTTATATTGTATATGTGAGAACAGATTTTTGCACATTTATGCTTTCAGTTTTTTTTTGTTGTTTTTTTATTTTATTTTTTATTTTTTATTTTTATTATTTTTTTTATTATGATTTCTTTTTTTTCTTAAGTTAAAAACAACAGTTTCATATTTTTTTTCCCCACCCCCCCTTTCCCGAGTCAGCACCTTCAAGTGTTACCACTCCCCAAACGGTGCGCAATGCACTCATTGTGTAGGCATACCCCCATCCCCTCCCCCACCCCCCCCCTCAGTCTGATGTCCAATTGGTGTCGTTCCCAGATTTGTATTTAGGTGATGTTCAGGGAAACCAATTTTCTGGTGAGTACATGTGATGCTTGTTTTTCCATTCTTGGGATACTTCACTTAATATAATGGGTTCCAACTCTCTCCAGGAGAACCATAGAGATGTCGTATCTTCATCATTCCTTATAGCTGAGTAATATTCCATGGTATACATATACCACAGTTTACTAATCCAATCATGTATTGATGGGCATTTGGGTTGTTTCCACATCTTTGCTATTGTGAATTGTGCTGCTATAAACATTCGGGTACATGTGTCTTTGTTACAGAATGACCTTTTTTCCTTTGGGTATATGCCCAGTAATGGGATTGCTGGGTCAAATGGCAGGTCTACTTGAATCTGTTTAAGATACCTCCATAATGCTTTCCACAGGATTTGCACTAGTTTGCAGTCCCACCAGCAGTGTATGAGTGTTCCTGTCTCTCCACACCCACGCCAACATGTGTTGTTTTGGGTTTTTTTGATAAAGGCCATTCTCACTGGGGTTAAGTGATATCTCATTGTGGTTTTGATTTGCATTTCCCTGATGATTAGAGATGTTGAACACTTTTTCATATGTTTGTTAGCCATTTTTATATCTTCTTTTGAAAAATTTCTATTCATGTCCTTTGCCCACTTTTTGATAGGGTTGCTTGATTTTTTCTTGCTGATTTTCCTGAGTTCTAAATAGATTCTTGTTATCAGTCCTTTATCTGATGTGTAGTATGCAAAAATTTTTTCCCATTCTGTAGGTGGTCTGTTTATTCTCTTGACTGTTTCTTTGGCTGTGCAGAAGCTTTTTAATTTAATCATGTCCCATTCATTTATTTTTGTTGTTGCTGTGATTGCCTTGGGGGTCTTCTTCATAAATTCTTTGCCTAGGCCAATGTCTGTAAGAGTCTTTCCTACATTTTCTTCTAGAATTCTGATTGTATCACGCCTAAGGTTTAAGTCTGTTATCCACCGTGATTTGATTTTTGTGAGAGGTGAAAGCTGTGGGTCCTGTTTCAGTCTTCTACATGTGGCTAACCAATTCTCCCAGCACCATTTATTGAATAGGGATTCTTGTCCCCAGAGTATATTCTTTCCCGCTTTGTCAAAAATTAGGTGCCTATATGAGGATGGTTTTATATTTGGATTTTCTGTTGTGTTCCACTGGTCTGTGTCCCTGCACTTGTGCCAATACCAGGCTGTTTTAAGAACCACGGCCTTGTAGTATTGTTTGAGGTCTGGCAAATTAATACCTCCCATTTTGTTTTTGTTGCTTAAAATTGCTTTTGCTATACGGGGTCTTCTTTGATTCCATACAAAGTGTATAATTATTTTCTCTACGTCTGTAAGGAATGATGTTGGTAATTTAATAGGGATTGCATTGAATCTGTAGATCACTTTGGGTAGTATAGACATTTTAACAATGTTGATTCTTCCGATCCACGAGCATGGTATATTTTTCCATCTATTTGCAAGTTCTGCTATTTCTTTTCTCAGTGTTTCATAGTTTTCCTTATAGAGGTCCTTTACCTCTTTAGATAGATATATACCTAGATATTTTATTTTCTTTGTTGCTATTTTGAAGGGTATTGAGTCTTTAATTTGGTTTTCCGATTGACTGTTATTGGCATATATAAATGCCTCTGATTTGTGTATATTAATTTTGTAGCCTGAGACTTTGCTGTATTCGTTAATCAATTCCAGGAGTCTCATGGTTGAATCCTGGGGGTTTTCCAGATATAACATCATATCATCAGCAAAAAGTGAGAGTTTGATCTCTTCCTTCCCTATTTGGACTCCCTTGATTCTGCTCTCTTGCCTGATAGCTCTCGCAAGGACTTCCAATACTATGCTGAAAAGTAATGGGGACAATGGGCAGCCCTGTCTGGTTCCAGTTCTAAGTGGGAGTGCTTTCAGTTTTTCCCCATTCACTATGATGTTGGCTGTGGGTTTGTCATATATGGCTTGTATCAATTTTAGGTAGGTTCCATCAATGCCTATTTTGTTAAGCGTTTTTATCATAAAAGGGTGTTGAATTTTGTCAAATGCTTTTTCTGCATCTAATGAGAGTATCATATGGTTTTTGTTTTTGCTTCTGTTTATGTGGTGAATTACATTTATAGATTTACGTATGTTGAACCACCCCTGCATCTCTGGGATGAAGCCCACTTGGTCGTGGTGGATTACTTTTTTGATAAGTACTTGGATTCGATTTGCTAGTATTTTATTGAAAATTTTTGCATCTATATTCATGAGGGAAATTGGTCTGTAGTTCTCTATTTTTGTTGTGTCCTTTCCAGGTTTTGGTATCAATGTTATATTGGCTTGGTAGAACGTGTTGGGGAGAATTCCATCCTTCTCAATATTGGAGAATAGTTTATGTAGGATGGGCACCAGTTCTTCTTTGTATGTATGGTAAAATTCAGGTGTGAACCCATCTGGACCAGGGCTTTTCTTTTTGGGAAGGTTTTTTATTGCTGTTTCGATTTCAGTTCTTGATATTGGTCTGTTCCGGTACTCTATTTCTTCCTGGTTGAGCCTGGGAAGACTATGTGTTTCTAAAAATTTGTCCATTTCCTCCACATTCTCCAGTTTGTGTGCATAAAGATTTTTGTAGAATTCATAGATGATATCTTGTATCTCTGTAGCATCGGTTGTGATTTCTCCTTTCATGTTCCTAATGGAGGTTATTAGAGATTTTAGTTTTGTGTTCTTGGTTAGTCTAGCCAGGGGTGTGTCTATTTTGTTTATCTTTTCAAAGAACCAACTTTTTGTTTTATTAATTTCCCTTATAGTTTCTTTGTTGTCCTTTTCATTTAGTTCTGATTTGATCTTAGTAATTTCTCGCCTTCTGCTGGGTTTGGGATCGTTCTGTTCTTCTTTCTCCAGCTCTTTGAGTCTATTCGTTAGGTTGTCTATTTGCATGTTTTCTGTCTTTTTGATATAGGCATTTATGGATATGAATTTTCCTCTCAGGACTGCTTTAGCTGCATCCCATAGATTTTGATAAGTTGTATCTCCATTGTCATTTAATTCAAAGAAATTTTTGATTTCCATCTTGATTTCTTCTTTTATAGAATAATTATTCAGGAGAAGGTTATTTAGTTTCCATGACTTTGAGTAAGAGTGAGGGTTTCTGTTTGTGATCATTGTTACTTTTATTCCGCTGTGATCTGAGAAGATGCATGGTATAATTTCTATTTTTTTGAATTTTTTAAGACATGATTTATGTCCTAGGACATGGTCAATCTTAGAGAATGTCCCATGAGCTGATGAGAAGAATGTATATTCTGTGGACTTTGGGTAGAATGTCCTATAGATGTCAGCCATTCCCATTTGTTCTAGCATTCTATTTAGGTCCATTATGTCTTTGTTTATTTTCTGTTTAGAAGATCTGTCCTGTACTGTCAGTGGGGTGTTAAAGTCTCCAGCTATTACAGTATTGTTGTCTATCATTTGGTTCAGATCAAGTAGGGTTTTCTTTATGAATCTGGGTGCACCTAGGTTGGGTGCATATATATTGAGTATAGTCATGGCTTCTTGATGAATTTTGCCTTTAATCAGTATGTAGTAGCCATCTTTGTCTTTTATTATTTTTGTTGGTTTGAAAGCTAAGTTATTGGAAATTAAGACTGCCACACCAGCTTTCTTTTGGTTACCATTTGCTTGAAATACTGATTTCCATCCTTTTATTTTCAGTCTAAATGAATCTTTGCAGGTTAGGTGAGTTTCTTGAAGACAGCAGATACTTGGATTGTGTTTTTTTATCCATTGGGCCAGTCTATGTCTCTTGAGCGGGGAGTTCAAGCCATTCACATTTATTGAGAAAACTGATAAGTGAGACAGTTTTTTGTTCAGCTTGTTGGGTAGATCTTCATTGTGATGTTTTCTCTCCTGGGCCATTGTGGTATCTGGAATTTGATCTTTAGCTCTTGAGTAGTTTTACATTCGTGGATCTTTCTTGTGCTGATCCGTGTGTAATTCTCTTTGGAGTACTTCTTGGAGGGCTGGTCTTGTCTTGGTGAATTCCCTCAACCTTTGTTTATCTGAGAATGTCTTAATTTCTCCTTCGTACAGAAAACTTAGCTTAGCTGGGTACAAGATTCTAGGCTGGGCATTATTCTGTTTCAGAAGCGTGAGAATGGGGCCCCAACCTCTTCTTGCTTATAAGGTTTCAGCTGAGAAATCTGGCGTAATTCTGATGGGTTTTCCTTTGTAAGTTACTTGTTTCTTTCTCCTTACAGCTCGGAGAAGGGACTCTTTAGTGGATATTTTGGTCAGCCTGATGACTACGTAGCGTGGTGTTTTCCTATTTGCTATGAATCTCCGAGGGGTCCTTTGAGCTTCTTGGATCTGTATGTCTAGAGTATTGGCAAGGCCTGGAAAATTTTCCTCGATTATGTCTTCAAATAGCTTGTCCAACCCTTGCTTATTATCTTCTTCACCCTCAGGAATGCCAATAACTCTCAAGTTAGGTTTCTTGACATAATCCCACATTTCTTGAAGACTCAGATCATTTCTCTTACTTTTTCGATCTATCTCTATGACTGACTTATTTAGTTGGAAGGAGTTATCTTCAATTTCTGAGATTCTTTCCTCTGTTTGATCTACCCTGCTCTTGAGACTTTCCACAGTGTTTTGTAGCTCTCTGAGTGAATTCTTCACTTCTAGGAGTTCAGTTTGGTTTTTCTTCAATATTTCAATTTCTTTAGTGAATTTTTCCTCCAAATCCTGCATTTTTTGTGTGTTTTCCTTGTGTTGTTTATCCATTGATTCTTGTATATTATTCAGCTTGTTTATAATCCATAATTGGGATTCTTCCTGTGACATGTTGGTGTTTTGAGTCTGGTTTGTGTCAAATGGTTGGGAGCTGGTATTTCTCTTTGGGGATGAGCTTTCCATTTGATTCCTTGTGCTCTCCGTGTTTTTTCGCTGTGCCCTGCCCATCTAGATTTATCATTGGATCTTTACTTATAGATTTAGTCTGGTTAACAGGACTCTTTGTGCTCTATTCTTAGGCTGTGAAACAGTCTAGGTATGTTGCTTCTTTTGGCAAGAGGGGGAGACTGTTGTGTATTGTTTAGAGATTTTTCTGTTTCCATTGGGGGACTGCTTCCAATGGGTCCAATCCTAGAGGATTGGAGTGATCCAAGACCGCTTTGGCGAGTTAGGACACTGTGTTGTGGTCTTTCAGAAGGCAGGCAGGGTCCACACTAACAGTAGACCGAAATTCTCTTTGTTTGTTTGTTTGTTTGTTTCCCTTTGGTTCTTCCTCTATAGGGGAGGTTTCTGTCTCTATCTGCAGGCAAGATACTAGCTATGGGGAGAGGACGGTGACCTCGCTTGCTCAGCGCCCCAGTTGCTGTAGCTCCCACGGGCAAAAGTCTGTCTTGGCCCAATGTCCCCAGGGATCAGGTTCCACACTTTCGCTTCTGGAGAAGTATTCAGTGTTTACACATGGGCGGGGACCCTATATAAGGTCCGTGGACCAGGGGAGAGGGCCGTCCAGGGAGCCTCTTGGTACCCTATTGCTCCGCAGTCACTTGGCTGTGGGCCCTAGAATGGCGATTGCGTGCCCGCAGATCACCGGCCCTGGGGGTGACTGCTCAGGATCTGGTATGTACTAGAGCCAGGGACCTGGCCCGTTCCGAAGCTCACCATGGGTCCCCAGTTAGAAGGCAAAAAGAGAGGAGAAAGAGAAAAAAAAAAAGAAAAGAAAAAAGAAAAGGAAAGAAAGAAAGGAAAGAGGAGAAAACGAAAGAGAAAGAAAAAAAGAAGAAAAAGAAAGAAAAAAAAAAAGAAAAAAATAAGGAAAAGAAACGCAAAAAGCCAAACCAAAAAACACCAAAAACGCCAACAAAAATGAACAAAAACAAACTACATAGCACCTCACCACCCCACAAGGCAGAAAGATACACAAATCTGAAGTATATAATTCAGCGACTCAATGTTTTTTTGTTTGTTTGTTTGTTTTACGTCTTAGCACAGCTCCGCCCCTTCACTTCCGCTCGGCTGGGTCCAGAGCGGCCGTTAAATGTTTTTGTTTTTACGCCTTAGTGCAGCTCCGCCTCTTCACGGCTGCCCGGCTGGGTCCCGGGCAGTTTCGCAGTGGATTTCAAGATGGCGTCTGCGCGCCCGCACAGCTCCGAGGGTGGTGGGGATCCAACCTCTGCGCTCAAAAAGGCGCGGCAGCCAGAGGCCCAGAGGGCAAAGGTGCCCGCCGAGGCTGTCCGGCTCGTGAGCCGCTGGAAAAAAAAAAGAAAAAGAAAAGGAAAAAAAAAAAAAAGAAAAAACAAACACCAAAAAAACCAAAAACAAACACAAACACAAACAAACAAAACCCAGAAGAAATTTACCAAGAATAAAATATACAGTTCGGCGAGCCTATTCTTCTTGTTTTTTTTTTTTTTTTTAATGCCTTAGCGCAGCTCTGCCCCCTCACCCCGAGCGCGGCCCCGGCATATCCCGCACTCCTGGCGTTGGTTCAGAGACCAGCGGAGGGCGCCGGGCAGAGAGAGCCGCTGGGCACTTTTTGGCTCCCGAGCGGTTTCGCCCTCGCTTTCAAGATGGCGCCTGCCGAGCTCCGGGGCTGGAGGAGACCGGCTCCCTGGCAGGCAGAGACCGCCACTGCCCGGGGGTTGGCGAGCAAGGACGCGCACTGGGGGTCACCGGCTGGAGAACCGCCGAAAAAGGCAGCGCGGGCAGAAAGAGCCGCTGGGCGCTTTTTGGCTCCCGAGCCGTTTCGGCCTCACTTTCAAGATGGCGCCTGCCGAGCTCCGGGGCTGGAGGGGACCGGCTCCCCAGCAGGCAGAGACCGCCACTGCCCAGGGGCTGGCCAGCAAGGACACGCACCGGGGGTGACCGGCTGGAGAACTGCCAAAAAAGGCAGCACGGGGTACAACGCTATTTGCTGTCTGGGAATCTTTTGTGTTTTTCTGCCCTGGTGCAGATCCATCCCTCCTCGCCAAGGGCTGTCTCAGCTGAGATCCCCCAGGTTCTAAGGTAATTTCGCATAAAAGCCTCCTGTCTGCAATGTGCCACCTATCCCTCAGTGATTCTGCGCTGGCCTGGGTCAGGGCTCTGTTCAATTGGGAGCGGAGGGCACGGCGCTTTCCCGAGAGGCTGCACCCACCCCGGCTGGGGGTGGGTGTATCCGACCCGCGCTCCGCTGGCTAGTGTCTGTCCCGCGTTCCTAATATTCGTTCACCTCAGACCTCACTCGCTCTGTTTGTCCCACGCTGATTCTCCGTGGATTCACACCGCTGTTCCTGTGTGGGAGCGGTCCTCTAGCGTTGTGGCAGGTCCGGATGGATGCCTTCCTTCCCGGGAGCACAGATCCAGGCCGTCACCACCATTCCGCCATCTTTCTTCCGCTCTCAGTTTTTTTTAATCCTATAGATTTATTATGAGGGTTTATGAACTATCATGATCAAATAGAATTCTATATCTGTTTATACATTTATCTTTAACACAGAGCTTTATGTTTTTAACTGTTTATAATGCTACCCAACATGATTTTATTTTTCATCACAGTGGACCCCCTTTACATTTCTTCTGGCCTATTCCCGTGGTAATGAACAGCATTGACTTTTGCTTAGCTTGGAAAAATCTTTAATTTTTCTCTTGTTTTTGAAAAAAATATTTCCCAGAGGAAGCCTTCTTAGTTGGTAGTATTTTTTTTTTTTTTTTATCACTATGGCATTTAGAAAATTCTTGGCTGCCTTATTCTCCAAATAATCTTTCTGCCATTTTCCCACTATATTCTTCTTCTAGGAATCTTTCTTAGATATATTGGTCTACCTGATTGTGTCCAATACATCCCATGCTCCACCTTCAGTTGTCTCCCTTTTAAAATTTTGCTTCCATGACTCAATATTTATAAATGAAATGTCTTCAATTTTCTGATTCTTCTGCTTCATTAAGTGTGCTTCTGTGCTTCTCTAGTGAATTTTTCATCTCAGTTATTGTATTCTTCAGCTCTACATTTGTGTTGGGTTCTTGTTATAGTTTTTATGTCTGTTAATATCTCAGTTTCTTCAGGCATCATTTTGCAGATTTTGTTGTCTGTGTTTTGTTTTTCCTTATAGAGGATGTTTCAGATGATTATTTTTAATGTTTTTCAGATACTCCAAATATCTCCATTTCTTTTTCTTTTTTTTTTTTTTTTGAGACAGAGTCTCACTTTGTTGCCCAGGCTAGAGTGAGTGCCGTGGCGTCAGCCTAGCTCACAGCAACCTCAAACTCCTGGGCTCAAGCAATCCTCCTGCCTCAGCCTCCCGAGTAGCTGGGACTGCAGGCATGCACCATTATGCCTGGCTAATTTTTCTATATATATATTTTTAGTTGTCCATATAATTTCTTTCTATTTTTAGTAGAGACGGGGTCTCACTCTTGCTCAGGCTGGTCTCGAACTCCTGACCTTGAGCGTTCCACCCGCCTCGGCCTCCCAGAGTGCTAGGATTACAGGCGTGAGCCACCGCACCCGGCCAATATCTCCATTTCTTAAGCATTGGTTCCTGGAGATTTATGTTTTTTGTTGCTGTGGGACAGGTTTTGTGAATCCTCTGCATTCCCTGAAATCTTGTGATAAGTTCAGTTAATTTTATCTTTGTTTTTACTTATACATTGTAATTTTGTGTGACAATATTCAACTCTGATTACTTTAACATAGTTTGATTTAATATTTAAATATGAATTAGCAATTTATCCATTGCTAAAATAATTCTGTATGTGTTTGCTTGCCTGTATAAGTAAAAATTATGTCTACTTTGTTTCAAACTTACTTATTTGTTTTCTTGGTTTGTGGTCTATAATTCTTTTATCTTTACTGGGTGAATAGTCATAAAAATTGTAATTTCAGCAGTTCTTTATTTCCGAATGTGTATAATATTGGTGTGAGAGAAATAATCATGTAAGGAGACTTCAAGATGGCTGACGAGAATCAAGGCTTGTAGGACCATTCAAGTAGAACAGTTGAGAATTTAACAGAGGAAAGTGGAGGATGATTCCTGGTCATCAGTGGACCATACAGTCTGAAACAAATGGAGTCCAGGACACTAACAGCAGCTACTGAGCAGCTGAGAAGAGAGGAGGATAAAAGGTAGGAACTGGCACAAACAAAATCACAGGACTTCTGGAGCTCAGGGAAAAAGTAAGGGATTTTGACCTCCCCCACCCAGGTGCCTCAGGCCTGCAATAGGATGCATGTCTCTCATCCCATGGGAGCGTGCTATGAGCAACAAGAGAGCCAGCATCACTGCACCTGGACACTTCCTCCTCTGCTCTTATACACTCCAGGCATCCCAGGATGTAATTTTGGCTTAAGGTTCTCATAGCTGTGTGACCACACTCCCCCCATAGCAACTGCCAAAGCACCTTGCACTGAGTGACTAAGGCTGCCTTGGGCAATGGGTAGCACACTTCCAGCAAAAGCTGCACTGAGTGACTAAGCACGCCTTCGGCAATGGGGTTCAAACTACCAGCCAAGCCTGCCTTGGGAAGTGTATCTGCTGCTGCACCTCAGAGAGGAGGAGGGTGGCCGGGCACTCACTCTTCCTGAGAGTGTAACAGGAAGAGCATGGCCCCTTCTCACCACCATACCTGATGCTGGAATTCTCTGTGCTGAGATGCCCAGCTCTCAGTGCTGTGGATGATTTTCCACCTAGCTCAGCTTGTGATCTTTCCATTGACAAGCACTTGGTGCATGTGCCTGCTGACAGCACAGTCAACAGGATGAGAAACACTGGGGAAGGGTCCCAGTTTCAAAGTCAGGCACTGAATGAAAGTTCATGTCCATTGGGAGGGTGTGGAGGAGAAAAGGAAAACAGTGGTCTATCAATGTTCCCCCAGCAAACCTCCCCTGGAGAACTGCCATATTGGATTTTGCTGAACCAGGGAGAATCAATTTCATAAGTACTGGTTCCCATGGTAAATAAATACATCTGGTGCCTCTGTCTCAATTAGAGAAGCTGCCCACAACACCACTCACTTTTTTTTTCTTGAATTCTATAAATTTGTTTTATTTCATTTTGTTAATGTAAATTTATAATACAAATATATAAAAATATAATAAATTGTAGGATGGGCACCAGTTCTTCTTTGTATATATGGTAAAATTCGGGTGTGAACCCATCTGGACCAGAGCTTTTCTTTTTGGGAAGGTTTTTTATTGCTGTTTCGATTTCAGTTCTTTGATATTGGTCTATTCAGGTACTCTATTTCTTCCTGGTTGAGCCTGGGAAGGCTATGTGTTTCTAAAAATTTTTCCATTTCCTCCGCATTCTCCAGTTTGTGTGCATAAAGATTCTTGTAGAATTCATAGATGATATCGTGTATCTCTGTGACATCAGTTGTGATTTCTCCTTTCATGTTCTTAATGGAGGTTATTAGAGATTTTTCTTTTGTGCTCTTGGTTAGTCTAGCCAGAAGTGTGTCTATTTTGTTTATCTTTTCAAAGAACCAACTTTTTGTTTTATTAATTTCCCTTATGGATTCTTTGTTGTCCTTTTCATTTAATTCTGATTTGATCTTAGTAATTTCTCGCCTTCTGCTGGGTTTGGGGTCATTCTGTTCTTCTTTCTCCAGCTCTTTGAGTCTATTCATTAGGTTGTCTATTTGCAAGTTTTCTGTCTTTTTGATATAGGCATTTATGGATATGAATTTTCCTCTCAGGACTGCTTTAGCTGTGTCCCATAGATTTTGATAAGTTATATCTCCATTGTCATTTAATTCAAAGAAACTTTTGATTTCCGTCTTGATTTCTTCCTTTATAGAATAATTGTTCAGGAGAAAGTTGTTTAGCTTCCATGACTTTGAGTAGGAATGAGGGTTTCTGTTTGGGTTCATTGTTACTTTTATTCCACTGTGATCTGAGAAGATGCAGGGTATAATTTCTATTTTTTTAAGTTTTTTAAGACATGCTTTATGTCCTAGGATATGGTCAATCTTAGAGAATGTCCCATGAGCTGATGAGAAGAATGTATATTCTGTGGACTTTGGGTAGAATGTCCTGTAGATGTCAGCCATTCCCATTTGTTCTAGCATTCTATTTAAGTCCATTATGTCTTTGTTTATTTTCTGTTTAGAGGATCTGTCCTGTACTGTCAGTGGGGTGTTAAAGTCTCCAGCTATTACAGTATTGTTGTCTATCATTTGGTTCAGATCAAGTAGGGTTTTCTTTATGAATCTGGGTGCACCTAGGTTGGGTGCATATATATTGAGTATAGTCATGTCTTCTTGTTGAATTGTGCCTTTAACTAGTATATAGTAACCATCTTTGTCTTTTATTACTTTTGTTGGTTTGAAAGCTAAGTTATTGGAAATTAAGACTGCCACACCAGCTTTCTTTTAGCTACTGTTTGCTTGAAATATCGATTTCCATCCTTTTATTTTCAGTCTAAATGCATCTTTGCAGGTTAGGTGAGTTTCCTGAAGATAGCAGATACTTGGTTTGTGTTTTTTTATCCACTGGGCCAGTGTATGTCTCTTGAGCCATTCACATTTATTGAGAAAACTGATCAGTGGGACAGATTTCTGTTCCGCTTGTTGGGTAGAAGTTCATTGCTATGTTTTCTCTCTTCAGCCATTTTGGTATCTGGGATTTGATCTTTAGCTCTTGAGTAGTTTTACATTTGTGGGTCTTCCTTGTGCTGATCTGTGTGTAACTTTCTTTTGAGTACTTCTTGGAGGGCTGATCTTGTCTTGGTGAGTTCCCTCAACCTTTGTTTATCTGAGAATGTCTTAATTTCTCCTTCGTATAGAAAACTTAGCTTAGCTGGGTACAAGATTCTAGGTTGTGCATTATTCTGTTTCAGAAGAGTGAGAATGGGGCCCCAACCTCTTCTTGCTTGTAAGGTTTCAGTTGAGAAATCTGGCGTAATTCTGATGGGCTTTCCTTTGTATGTTACTTGTTTCTTTCTCCTTACAGCTTGACGAAGGGACTCTTTAGTGGATATTTTGGTCAGTCTCATGACTATTCTCCAATATTGAGAAGGATGGAATTCTCCCCAACACGTTCTACCAAGCCAATATAACATTGATACCAAAACCCGGAAAGGACGCAACAAAAATAGAGAACTACAGACCAATTTCTCTTATCAATATAGATTCAAAAATTCTCAATAAAATACTAGCAAATTGAATCCAAGTGTTTATCAAAAAAATAATCCACCATGACCAAATAGGCTTCACCCCAGAGATGCAGGGGTGGTTCAACATACGTAAATCTATAAATGTAATTCACCACATAAATAGAAGCAAAAACAAAAACCATATGATCCTCTCATTAGATGCAGAAAAATCATTTGACAAAATTCAACACACTTTTATGATAAGAACACTTAACAAAATAGGCATAGATGGAACCTACCTAAAAATGATACAAGCCACATATGACAAACCCACAGCCAACATCATTGTGAATGGGGAAAAATTGAAAGCATTCCCACTTACAACTGGAACCAGACAGGGCTGCCCACTATCCCCATTACATTTCAACATAGTATTGGAAGTCTTTGCGAGAGATATCAGGCAAGAGAGCAGAATCAAGGGAGTCCAAATAGGGAAAGAAGAGATCAAACTCGCACTTTTTGTTGATATATGATGTTATATCTGGAAAACCCCCAGGATTCAACCATGAGACACCTGGAATTGATTAATGAATACAGCAAAGTCTCAGGCTACAAAATCAATATTCACAAGTCAGAGGCATTTATATATGCCAATAACAGTCAATTGGAAAACCAAATTAAAGACTCAATACCCTTCAAAATAGCAACAAAGAAAATAAAATATCTAGGAATATATCTAACTAAAGAGGTAAAGGACCTCTATAAGAAAAACTATCAAACACTGAGAAAAGAAATAGCAGAACTTGCAAATAGATGGAAAAATATACCATGCTGGTGGATCGGAAGAATCAACATTGTTAGAATGTCTATACTATCCAAAGTGATCTACAGATTCAATGCAATCCCTATTAAACTACAAACATTATTCACAGATGTAGAAAAAATATTTATACACTTTGTATGGAATCATAGAAGACCCCGTATAGCAAAAGAAATTTTAAGCAATAAAAACAAAATGGGAGGTATTAATTTGCCAGACTTCAAACTATACTACAAGGCTGTGGTTCTTAAGAC
Organism: Eulemur rufifrons; assembly: GCF_041146395.1. Classification (NCBI taxonomy): domain Eukaryota; kingdom Metazoa; phylum Chordata; class Mammalia; order Primates; family Lemuridae; genus Eulemur; species Eulemur rufifrons. The sequence continues at coordinate 3,639,127 of NC_090984.1, read as the reverse complement.
AGCCTGGTACTGGCACAAGTTCAGGGACATAGACCAGTGGAACACAGCAGAAAATCCAAATATAAAACCATCCTTATATAGACATCTAATCTTTGACAAAGCAGGCAAGAACATACTCTGGGGACAAGAATCCCTATTCAATAAATGGTGCTGGGAGAATTGGTTAGCCACATGTAGAAGACTGAAACAGGACCCACAGCTTTCACCTCTCACAAAAATCAAATCATGGTGGATAACAGACTTAAACCTTAGGTGTGAAATGACTAGAATTCTAGAAGAAAATGTAGGAAAGACTCTTACAGACATTGGCCTAGGCAAAGAATTTATGACAAAGACCCCTAAGGCAATCACAGCAACAACAAAAATAAATGAATGGGACATGATTAAATTAAAAAGCTTCTGCACAGCCAAAGAAACAGTCAAGAGAATAAACAGACCACCTACAGAATGGGAAAAAATATTTGCATACTACACATCAGATAAAGGACTGATAACAAGAATCTATTTAGAACTCAGGAAAATCAGCAAGAAAAAATCAAACAACCCTATCAAAAAGTGGGCAAATGACATGAATAGAAATTTCTCGAAAGAAGATATAAGAATGGCTAACAAACATATGAAAAATGCTCAACATCCCTAATCATTAGGGAAATGCAAATCAAAACCACAATGAGATATCACTTAACTCCAGTGAGAATGGCCTTTATCAAAAAATCCCAAAACAACACATGTTGGCGTGGATGTGGAGAGACAGGAACACTTATACACTGCTGGTGGGACTGCAAACTAGTGCAACCCCTGTAGAAAGCATAATGGAGATATCTTAAACAGATTCAAGTAGACTTACCATTTGATCCAGCAATCCCATTATTGGGCATATACCCAAAGGAAAAAAGGTCATTCTATAACAAAGACACATGTACCCGAATGTTTATAGCAGCACAATTCACAATTGCAAAGATGTGGAAACAACCCAAATGCCCATCAATACATGAATGGATTAGTAAACTGTGGTATATGTATACCATGGAATATTACTCAGCTATAAGAAATAACGAAGATACGACAACTCTATGGTTCTCCTGGAGAGAGTTGGAACCCATTATATTAAGTGAAGTATCCCAAGAATGGAAAAACAAGCATCACATGTACTCACCAGGAAATTGGTTTCCCTGATCATCACCTAAATACACATCTGGGAACGATACCAATCGGATATCAGACTGAGGTGGGGGTTGGGGGAGGGGATGGGTGTATGCCTACATGATGAGTGCATTGTGCACTGTTAGGGGAATGGTCACACTGGAATGTGCTTACTCGGGGAGGGGGGTGTGAGGAGGGGATGGGTATATACCTACATGATGAATGCAACGGGCACTATCTGGGGAACGGACATGCCTGGAGCTTTGACTTGGGGGGGACAGGCAGTACATGGGCAATGTATGTAAGTTGAAAATCTGTATCCCCCTTAATAAGATGAAATAAAAAAATATAATAAATTGTTACTATGAGTTTGGGGAAATAATAATTTTTTTTTTATTTCAGCTTATTATGGCGGTACAAAAGTTCAGGTTATATATATTGCCCATGTCTTGCCCATACCCCCAAGTCAGAGCTTCAAGCATGTCCATTCCCCAGACAGTGTTCATTGCATTCATCATGTAGTTATACCCCCATCCCATCATTAAGCATAATGTCATCAAAGTTTATCTCTACTGTGCGTGTTATTAGATTATTTGTTTTATTAAAGATGAGAAATAATCCATTATTTCTAAATTTCAAATTGTATTTATTCTTTCATTTGGTAAGGGCAGTTTGGGTTTCTTTCATCTACTGGCCTTTGTGAATAATGATGAAATAAATATGAGTGTGAAGATAACTTTTTATTTTACATTATATGCAAGAGTCTATGTTTGTGTTTCTTTCTGATTCATTGGTCCAGTTTTCTGTCTTTCTGCCAGTAGAAAACTTCTTTGAGTATTGTAGCTTTTTCAATGTTTTAAAATGGGGAAGTATGGTACCAATAGCATTGTTTCTCTTTTTGATGATTGTTCATATCTTTGTGGTCTCTTGAGGTTCCATATTATTTTTGGGTTTGCTGTTTCTCTTTTTGAAAAAATTAAATTGAGAATTTGAAAGGAATTGCATTGAATCTGTAGACTACTATCGACATCTTCACAGCATTAAGTCTTCTTCCCTTGAACAAGAACATGTTCAAAAGTGTGTTATTTTCATATATTTGTGGATTTTTCTGCGTTTCTTCTGTTATTTATTTACAGTTTCATTCCATTCTGGTCAGAAATTAAAGTGTGTAAAATTTCAGTTTTCTAAAATTGGTTAAGACTTGTTTTGTGGCCAAACAGGTAGTTCTTTAGGAAGAATGTTTTATGAGGTATCAAAAAGATTTTTTTTTTTTTTTGAGACAGAGTCTCACTCTGTTGCCCAGGCTAGAGTGAGTGCCGTGGCGTCAGCCTAGCTCACAGCAACCTCAAACTCCTGAGCTCAAGCGATCCTCCTGTCTCAGCCTCCCGAGTAGCTGGGACTACAGGCATGCACCACCATGCCCGGCTAATTTTTTCTATATATATTTTTAGCTGTCCATATAATTTCTTTCTATTTTTAGTAGAGATGGGGTCTCGCTCTTGCTCAGGCTGGTCTCGAACTCCTGAGCTCAAACGATCCGCCCACCTCGGCCTCCCAGAGTGCTGGGATTACAGGCGTGAGCCATCGCGCCCGGCCCAAAAAGATTGTATGTTCTATTATTATTCTGTAGAGTGTTCTCTATATATCTGTTAGGTCTAATTGCTCTACGGTGTTTTCAAATCTTCTGTTTTCTTATTATTAATTTGACTGGCTTTATTATTATTGAAAGTGGAATATCAAAGTATCCTATTATTTTGCTGTCCATTTCTTGCTTCAATTCTGTCAATGTTTTCTTTATATATTTGCGAACCTTGGTGTGAGATAAAGATAGATATCATATATATGTATTATTTTCATGGATTCTCAGTGAATGACCTCTTTTTATATTAAATGTCCTTGTTTATCTCTTATGACAGTTTTGGCCTAAAGTATATTTTATAAACTGTAACATTTTTCACTTCAAATATAATATGCGTAATATAATTTTGAACTCCACTGCTCTTATATGCTTAAGGTTTTCATGGTATATCTTGTTATATCCTGCCAGTTTTAGTCTATTGTTTTCACAAGATATGAAGTAAAGTCTCTTTAGAGAGAATATAGTTGGATTTTTTACTCCCTTTATTTAACTGTGTCTTCTGACTGGAAATACTAGTACATAAATATTTACATAAATTTCTCAAAGGGAAGGACTTAAAATTTCCCTAATATTAATTGTTTTATATAACTTTTATCACTAATTTTTCTTTCTTTCCTCTTTCTTTCTTCTGCATTATGTGCCACTAACATTTAGGGATGTATTTTGTTTCTTTGTCCACCTTCCTTTGTGTATCTCTATAAACATTTTCCTTATGTTCACAGTGAGAATTACCTAAAATCCTTTGAAGTTGCAAAATACATTGAACTGATAAGTACTCAACTACAGTTGCATACAAAAATTCTTAATCTTTATGTCTGCCCCCAACCTTATGATATTGATGTCAATAATTATGTCTTTTTACATTGTATATCAATTAACATATGGTAATGCTCTTTTCTAATTTTGTCTTTCAAATTTTATAACATAAATAAATGTTTTTATACCATCATTATAATACTGCAGAATTTTATTTTTGATATGTACACACCTTTCCCAGAGAGTTATGTAGTTATCATAGAAGACAGAAACCGGCTTTTGGAAAGGCCATAAAAAACGAGATGTATGGACATATGTGCCAATACTTTCATTCTGTTTTGAAAGGGTGTCCAGGAGATGGGATTTTACTACTAATGTGATTCCTCTATATCAGTGGTGAGGAAGGGCTTTGCTAGGCAAATGTAACAAACTTTCTTTCCAGTTCCATTTAGTTCTTGGTGTCATTCTCATATGGGGTGCTATAAACTATTAGCAGTTATGATTTCTCAAAAAGTCACATTTGTAAGTATATTTTTAAGGTCATACATCTATCATGGAAGTAAGACCATGGTATTCTATTGTTCTTTCTTGCTAATGTGCCTGATATAGTTTTTTTTTTTTTTTTTTTTTGAGACAGAGTCTCACTCTGTTGCCCAGGCTAGAGTGAGTGCCGTGGCGTCAGCCTAGCTCACAGCAACCTCAAACTCCTGAGCTCAAGGGATCCTCCTGTCTCAGCCTCCCGAGTAGTTGGGACTACAGGCATGCACCACCATGCCCGGCTAATTTTTTTTCGATATATATATTTTTAGCTGTCCATATGATTTCTTTCTATTTTTAGTAGAGATGGGGTCTCGCTCTTGCTCAGGCTGGTCTCGAACTCCTGAGCTCAAACGATCCGCCCACCTCGGCCTCCCAGAGTGCTAGGATTACAGGCGTGAGCCACCGCGCCCGGCCCTGATATAGTTTTATATATTCAAATTGTGAAGTATATTCATCTGAGTCTAGTTAATGAGATACTTTGTTATGTTCATTTCTTTCAGAACTGTCTTCCCATTGCACCCGAGACCTGGTGCCAGAGCAGGGCATAAAAGACTCATTTCAGAAATCAATAATGACACTATATGAAACCTGTGGCCTTGAAAATATACACTTAAGAGAAGACTGGGAGTGTGCGAATGAGTGTAAGAGGCAGAAAGTATATTATGATGGTCTTACCCAATGTTTGTCAAATAGCCATAGGAAAATATTAAGATGTATAAAAGTCTTTATGAAATTTTCAAATCTAAATAGACATAAAAAAAGACATACAGGAGAGGGAATTTTCAGGCATAATAGATGTGGGAAAACTTTTAACCACATCTCAAACATTTCTGGACATAGGAAAATTCATACAGGAGAGAAACCCTACAAGTGTGAAGAATGTGGAAAAGCCTTTAACTGGTGCTCAAAACTTACTACACATAAGAGAATTCATACTGGAGAGAAACCCTACAAGTGTGAAGAATGTGGCAAAGCCTTTACCCGGTACTCAAGTCTTACTGAACATAAAAGAATTCATACAGGAGAGAAACCATACAAATGTGAAGAATGTGGCAAGGCCTTTACCCACTGCTCACGTCTTACTGAACATAAAAGAATTCATACAGGAGAGAAACCCTACAAATGTGAAGAATGTAGCAAAACTTTTACCCACTCTTCACATCTTGCTCAACATAAAAGAATTCATACAGGAGAGAAACCACACAAATGTGCAGAATGTGGCAAAGCCTTTAGCCAGTGCACAGACCTCACTAAACATAAAAGAATTCATACAGGAGAGAAACCCTACAAATGTGAAGAATGTAGCAAAGCCTTTACCCACTGCTCAAATCTTACTGAACATAAAAGAATTCATACAGGACAGAAACCATACAAATGTGAAGAATGTGGCAAAGCCTTTAGCCAGTGCACAGACCTCACTAAACATAAAAGAATTCATACAGGAGAGAAACCCTACAAATGTGAAGAATGTAGCAAAGCCTTTACCCACTGCTCAAATCTTACTGAACATAAAAGAATTCATACAGGACAGAAACCACACAAGTGTGCAGAATGTGGCAAAGCCTTTAGCCAGTGCACAGACCTCACTAAACATAAAAGAATTCATACAGGAGAGAAACCCTACAAATGTGAAGAATGTAGCAAAGCCTTTACCCACTGCTCAAATCTCACTGAACATAAAAGAATTCATGCAGGACAAAAACCATACAAATGTGAAGAATGTAGCAAAGCCTTTAGCCGGTGCACAGACCTTACTCTACATAAAAGAATTCATACAGGAGAGAAACCATACAAATGTGAAGAATGTGGCAAAGCCTTTACCCAGTGCTCACACCTTACTCTACATAAAAGAATTCATACAGGAGAGAAACCACACAAATGTGCAGAATGTGGCAAAGCCTTTAGCTGGTGCACAGACCTCACTAAACATAAAAGAATTCATACAGGAGAGAAACCCTACAAATGTAAAGAATGTGGTAAAGCCTTTACCCAGTGCTCACACCTTACTCTGTGTTAAGTCATAGTGAAGGGAAACCGTACAAATGTGAAGAATGTGTTTAAGCCTTTACCCAGTGCTCACACCTTATGGTACATAAAGAAAAGTCATACTGGAGAGAAATGCTACAGATATGAAGAATGTGGAAAAACCATTACCCGGAACACATACCTTACTCTACATAAAAGAATGCATACTGTAGAGAAACCCTACAAATGTGAAGAATATGGCAAAGCCTTCAATAACTGCTCACATCTTACTCAACATCAAAGACATCATACTAGATAAAAGTGAGATAAATGTAATGACTATGGAAGTGCTTTCCCAAAGCATTAGCCTTAAAATGCACAACAGTACTTATTCTGAAAGTAAACAATAATAATGTAGAGCACTGAACATACCTTTACTTCTATCACAGATCTTATTGGACATGAGAGAACGTACACTGAAAGAAACCCTCCAATATTTTCTCAAGCATTGCTCAACATCGGAATATTTTTAATAGATAGAAACCTTACAAATTTAATGAATGTGAAAAAAGATTCATGGAAAAGGTATACCTTAGAGAACAACACAGAATTGATACTTAAAACTACTTTACATATATAATAAATTTTAGAACAGATTTAATAAAAAATCAAGTCTAAATAGATATCAGAGGATTCACAGTACAATGCACTAAGGCACTAACACATTCACCCATTTCTTTAAACCAGGTTGTTGATTATAGAGAATAATCCAGTTAAAATAGTTAGATAATTTATTTGTATGTCAGTTTGAAAAAAGAGAGAGATTTTTTGAAAGTTATAATTACATGTAAAATATACTTTCTGGTCAGGGTGGGGTGAAAATGTAACAAAGTATAATTTTTTGCATTTTTTGACAAGCAAATATTGATATGATTCAACTCTTAAAGCAGTAGATGTTATGCTTTCATTCCTAGTATGTATGTGAATGTGTGGTTAATGTTAGCTACCTCACAGTTATTAGAAGTCTTTCTGTATTAAGTAGGCATCATTCATGTACTCTTCCATGGAAAATTGAAATCACTGAAATGTAACATATATGAAATGGAGAGGTGCTTTGTGGTTGACTTTTAACAAACAGTATTTCAAGTGATGTATAATGTAGGTATACAGACTAATATTCTTCTCATTATAATCAGAATCAAACAATTACAATATTAGAAATAAATTGTTTTACTAACTGCAAATTACGATGATGAAATACAGTGAATTTTGAAATATTTTTAGATTACATGTAAACTTAATTTGTTTTATTAAGTTAAAAAAGGTTTCTATTGTGTCAAACATGTTGTAGATTGAATGAAGTGTTATTTTGCCACTAACATTAACCTGTCTGATGTTACTCAGAGTTGGAGGTAATGGATTGTAAAAATGTACAATTGGTTACACACTAAAATGACATCATTTGTGATCCTTTTTTTCAGTGGCTTTAAATTTCTAATACTTCGAAGAATAATGTTCCCAAAAGTTTTATTATTTTTTATTATTTTTGCAATTACATTGTTACTGTAATGCTTATAATAAAGATTGTCCATTTAATGAAAAGCATCCATTTCTGAACCCTGAATGACTACTTGTTCCATTTTATTCTACATTTTTCTTTCAACATGCAACCTCCTTAGCCAGTGAAGCACAAATAAACACATTTTTTATTTACATGGAATCAAACATACAAATACATCATGGTTAAGATGAACTTTAGTTACAATAGATTTACAGAGTAAGTAATTATGTTTGTGTGAATGTGGATGTATACCTATTTTGAAAAGAAAAGAAGAAATATTGGAAAAAATAGGTAATTTTAAAAGTGTTGAGAATTTACTAGCAAACTAGAAACTTCAAAGATTCTAAAAGCAAATTTTTTTTTTTTTTGCTTTATGTTGAATTAATTTGTTTAAAACCCTAAAGCTTCTGGTTCAGAACCTGCCCATGCCAATTCTCTGTTCTTACATGCTTATTGCTCATGCTAGGCCTGAGGTATAATTTTATTATTTCAAAGTTCATTAAGTATTCTTTATATGACATGCTCTTCAATTATAAGAATGATTTTTATAAAATTTAATGATGCTCACAAAATAATCTGAAGGTATGAGTAATTCCACAGTGTATCAATTTCATTTTATTTACTTAGCACATTCTATATTTTCCTTCTAATTTGGGGATTGTATTGAAAGTAATTTTGGTCACTGTTTCTTTTACTTTTGGTCATTGACCTAATTGATTTATTGACTGTGTCAGCTAATTTGTTCAGGTAAACACTAAGAAGGATTTATAAATTATGGGGTTGTTTTGATATTTAAATAGAAGGAACAAGTACAGGACAGTGTTATATATGTAATAGATGCTTTATAATTAGCAGTAAATATTTCTGTGGGAATGAGTTTGTGGCTCTAGGTAAGAGATTGAAAATGTCCAGGGTGAAAATATGGCACTAATTTTGCATGTGGAGAGAAGAGACCTACAGAACAACCAATGGTTGAAATTTATAAGTGGAAACTCTGCTTCTTTGATTTCATAATTTTCTCCAGTTTTTTTGCTATCTTTTTATCTTCATTCCCTACTACAAATGTATCTAAGCCATTCTTCTTTCTGCCTGTACTTGGGCTACAACTTTCTCACTGTTGTACTCACCCCCTGCCAGTCCACACAGTGCTTTAAAAGTTCTGATGAGAAGTGCAGAATTTTTTAATTTGGTGAAAAAAGAATTTAACTAGAGAGTTTGAGGCCATTTATAGGTTATACTTGCAGCATTCTGATTACTTAAAATTAGAGAGATTCAGTGTCCTAAGCTAAAAGTAAGAGCCTTAAAGTACAAAGAAAGATAAACAATTCTGAACGCCAGAGGATTAAATCAAGAACTCAGTATTGTTTGCTTTGTAAAAGCAAAATGTTATTAGATCCTAACATACAATGTCATAAATATGAAAATAATTAAAATAAGTAAAGCATTAATAAGTTTGTGATGCATATGGTAAGCACTATATAAAGAAACATCAGAACTTGGCCATCCTTTAATAGAGAGTTTAGGTAAAGGAAGAAATTTGAATTTAATTTTCTATGAATTACTTATAGTACAACATATGCATCCATCTAGAATCTACTTATGAGTGTGTATTTTCAGTGTATTTTTAAAGTTTAATAGAATGATTTCTGTGGATTTAAAATTTAGAATAATCTTTCTTTACCTGATATTTCAATCTTAGAGAATTTATTTTACATGACTTTATTTCAGTTCGTACAGTACATAGTACACAGTTTTCATTTTCAGTCATTTAACTGTGGCCAACAATTTGGTCATTCTCTCTAGAGAAATCTCAGATCATAGCAGCTTTTTGATTGAAAATTTCATCAGTGATTTGGCATGCAATCTTGTTTTCTGTGCTGACAGTGGCCAGAGGTGGGACAGTGAGCACCACATATCTCTTTAGTGTCTTCCATACCATAATCATCAACACCAAGAAGTCCAGTTGTCCTTAGCTTAAAATAAAAGCATTAAAGCCCTTTTCATGTTCTGTGCTGGATTCTGAATCTGCTGGTAAATATCAGAGTTCCCTTGCTTATGACTAACAAATAAAATGACAAAAACAGCACTAAAGCTATATATTTTTGATACTGTTCAGTTAAGCTCATGACAAAGATCCAGGCTCAGCATTTAGAACAATGCTATACTTCAAAGATTTTTATTGATTTTTTTAATTGACTGATAACCTTATATGTATTTATCATGTCAAATGTGATGTTTTGAAATATATATACATACACACACACCCATTGTCTAATGCTTATTCTAGCTAATTAACAGATGCTTTAATTCTCATAGTTATCACCTTTGTGGTGAAGAACACTTATTGACTGTCTCAGCATATATATTTTTTTTTATTTTTATTTTTTTTATTCTTATTTCAGCATATTGTGGGGGTACAAAAGTTTAGGTTATGCATATTACCCTTACCCCCCTCCCCAAGTCAGAGCTTCAAGCGTGTCCATCCCATAGACAGTGAGCGTCACACTCATTATGTATGTATACACCCATCCCCTCCCCCACCCACATCTGCCCGACACCCGATTAATGTTATTCCTAAATGTGCTCTTAGGTGATGATCATTGAAACCAATTTGATGGTGAGTACATGTGGTGCTTATTTTTCCATTTTGTGATACTTCACTTAGTAGAATGGGTTCCAACTCTTTCCAAGAAAATACAAGAGGTGCTATATCACTATTGTTTCTTATAGCTGAGTAGTACTTCATGGTATACATATACCACATTTTATTAATCCTCTCATGTATTGATGGGTGGGCACTTGGGTTGTTTCCACATCTTCGCAATTGTGAATTGTGCTGCTATAAACATTCGGGTGCAGATATCTTTGTTATAGAATGTCTTTTGTTCTTTTGGGTAGATGCCCAGTAATGGGATTGCTGTATCAAATGGTAGGTCTACTTGTATCTGTTTAAGGTATCTCCATAATGCTTTCCACAGAGGTTGCGCTAGTTTGCAGTCCCACCAGCAGTGTATGAGTGTTCCTGTCTCTCAGCATCCACGCCAACATTTGTTGTTATGGGACTTTTTGATAAAGACCATTCTCACTAGAGTTAAGTGATATCTCAGTGTGGTTTTGCTTTGCATTTCCCTGATGATTAGAGATGTTATGGATTTGTTTCATGTGTTTGTTGGCTATTCTTCTGTCTTCTTTTGAAAAATTTCTGTTCATGTCCTTTGCCCACTTTTTGGTAGGTTGTTTGATTTTTTCTTGCTGATTTTCCTGAGTTCTAAATAGATTCTAGTTATCAGTCCTTTGTCAGATGTGTAGCATGCAAAAACTTTTTTCCATTCTGTAGTTTGTCTATTTACACTCGTGACAGTTTTTTTTGGCTGTGCAGAAGCTTGTTAATATAATCAGGTCCCATTTATTTATTTTTGTTGTTGCTGTGATTGCCTTTGGGGTCTTCCTCATAAATTCTTTCCCTAGGCCAATGTCTGTAAGAGTCTTTCCCACATTTTCTTCTAGAATTCTAATAGTTTCACACCTAAGGTTTAAGTCTGTTATCCACCATGATTTGATTTTTGTGAGAGGTGAAAGCTGTGGGTCCTGTTTCAGTCTTCTACATGTGGCTATCCAGTTTTCCCAGCACCATTTATTGAATAAGGATTCTTTGCCCCAGAGTATGTTTTTGTCTGCTTTGTCAAAGATTAGATGGCTATATGAGGATGGTTTTATATCTGGATTCTCGATTCTGTTCCACTGGTCTGTGTCCCCGTACCTGTGCCAATACCAAGCTGTTTTAATAACCACAGCTTTGTAGTATAGTTTGAAGTCTGGTAAATTAATAACTCCCATTTTGTTCTTATTGCTTAAAATTGCTTCCGCTAAATGGGGTCTTCTCTGGTTCCATACAAAGCATAAAATTATTTTTTCTATATCTGTGAAAAATGATGTTGGTAATTTAATAGGGATTGCATTGAATCTGTAGATCACTTTGGGTAGTATAGACATTTTAACAGTGTTGATTCTTCCGATCCATGAGCATGGTATGGTTTTGCACCTATTTATATGTTCTGCAATTTCCTTCCTCAGTGTTTGATTGTTCTCCCTATAGAGGGCTTTTACCTCCTTAGTTAAATGTATTCCTATGTTTTTTACTTTCTTTGTTGCTATTGTAAACGGTATTGAGTCTTTGATTTGGTTCTCTGTTGACTGTTATTGGCATATATGAATGCCTCTGATTTGTGTGTATTGATTTTGTATCCTGACACTCTACTGAATTCATCTATCAGTTCCACGAGTCTCTTGGTTGAATCCTTGGGGTTTTCTAGATATAATATCATATAATCTGCAAAGAGTTAGAGTTTGATCTCTTCTGTCCCCATTTGGACACCCTTCATTCTGCTCTCTTGCCTGATTGCTCTCACAGGGACTTCCAGCACTATGCTGAATAGCAGTGGGGACAGTGGGCAACCTTGTCTGGTTCCAGTGCTGAATCGGAAGGCTTTCAATTTTTCCCCGTTCAGTATGATGTTGGCTGTGGGTTTTTCATATATGGCTTGTATTATTTTTAGGTAGGCTCCGTCTATGCCTATTTTGTTAAGCATTCTTATCATAAAAGGGTGCTGAATTTTTTCAAATGCTTTTTCTGCATCTATGGAGAGGATCATATGGTTTGTTTTTGCTTCTATTTATGTGGTGTATTACATTTATAGATTTTTGTATGTTGAACCATCCCTGCATCTCTGGGATGAAGCCCACTTGGTCATGATGGATTATTTTGTTGATAAACACCTGGATTGGATTTTCTAGGATTTTATTGAGAATTTTTGCATCTATATTAATGAGGGATATTGGTTGGTGGTTTTGTATTTTTGTTGCATCCTTTCCTGGTTTTGCTATTAGAGTTATGCTGGCTTCAGTTATACTATGCATATTCTCAGATCACAGTGGAAAAGTAGAAATCAACCCTAACAGAAATTCTTGTTTCTACTCAAAGTCATGGAAGCTAAACAACCTTCTCCTGAATCTCCTGATCATTTCATAAATGAGGAAATCAAGATGGAAATCAAAAGATTCTTTGAACTAAATGACAAAGGAGACACAAGTTATCAAAATCTGTGGGACACAGCTAAAGCCGTCCTGAGAGGAAAGTTTATTTCCATAAATGCCTTCATCAAAAAGACAGAAAATTTACAAATAGACAACCTAATGAATAGACTCAAAGAGCTGGAGAAAGAGGAACAGACCAACACCAAACTCAGCAGAAGGAGTGAAATTAATAAGATCAAATCAGAACTAAATGAAGTGAACAACAGGCAATTTTAAATTGATCAAAATAAAGTGATAAAAGATAATGAAAATATCAAAATAACAAAATGGAACATAACCACAGAATGTACAGTCATTTATGAGGTAATACTCCAATATTACAATCACATTTTTGTCCTACATTTGAAAATTTACCTGAAATGGAAAAGTTGATGGAATAACCACCAAGAGAAAATATTTCTAACATAGTATCTTTAAACACAGACTAGTGAAATATATTCTAATGACACGATAATGGCAAAGATATATCAAACTACATTAAGTAGTTTTGTTTTGTACTACCACTGATATTATTTTGAGACACATAAGACAAACTGGTAAGTAATTATACTGATATTATCAAAAACAAGATTTCCAGGAAAAGATAAAATATTTTAAATATATAGAAACAACTAATTTCAGTAAAAATTCTATAATTTTAATTTGAATTAGAAATATAAAATTATAGTTTATTTTTCTCTTGCTAGAAAAAGCATAGTTATTAACTCTCTGTTGCAAAAAACATAAAAGCCATGCTAACTAGTATCAGTGAGAACCAGAGTTTCCCAAAAGTTGTCTTTAGATATAATTTTCAGGGAAATTAACTATGATTTCTAAAGAAATGCTAACAATAGTCCTAAAACATATTCTTCTTCAGAAAGCAAGAGAGATATCAAAGAGTAATGAGGTCAAGTGAAAAGGAAGCAAGAGTACCTGAAGTAGTTCCACTGGGTAAAATTTGGACACTTTGAGCATCAAAAAATATAATAATTGAAGCATATTGAAACATCCAGATTTGAAGAAACTTTGCATTTCCTAACAATCTCTCTTCCCATAAATAAGACTATTCACCACTGGAGGAATACATAGACTGCCTCTGTAATATGAATTTCATTAGTGTAACCAAAATTGTTACAAAAAGTTTGCATTATAAAATGCAGAAGTAATAACAGAAATCACAATCATCATTTTTCCTTCCTTGATGAAATCATGGATCTGGCCAAGGATCATCAGTGCCTCATAAATATTGGAGGTCACCCTCACCCCTGCTGGGGGCACTGGGATTGAAGGGATGACATACGTAGACAGCAGAGAGGATGGAGCACTTGAACTCAAACTCTGTGCTGGGGGCGGTCCCACACCTCGTTTTTCTATTTGTTCTTGTTTTGTTTTGTTATTTATTAATATTATTATGAAGTTTCATTCTTCAGCAAAAAGGAAAGCCAATAAACTTTTTGCATTTATGAACAAAATATTCACAACAGGGCAGTTAAGATGTGATTAGAACGAAAAACCAAGCACTTAAATTTTTTTAGGTGTCAGATGAGTTTGTCAAATGATTTTCCGTATCTATAAAAATTATATAATTTTTATTCCTTCTGTTGATGTGTTCTGTCACATTTATTGATTTGCATTTGTGAAATCATCTTTGCATCTCTGGGATAGATCCCACTTTATTATAGTGTATGGATTTTTTAATGTGATTTTGAATTTGGTTTGCTAGTATTTTATTGAGGATTTTTGCATCTGTGTTCAATAAAGATACTGGCTGTGGTAATGCTGGCCTCATAAAGTGAGTTTGGAAGTGGTCTCTCCTATTCAATTTTTGGAAGTTTGAAGTTTGGCATTGATTCTTCTTTAAATATTTGGTGCAATTCACTAGTGAATCCATTTGGTCCTGGGTTCTTGCTGGGAGATTTTTTATTACTGATTTAATCTCTTCATGGAAGACAATTTTTTCACAGAAAGCCAGGGGCCGTGGAGCTCAGGCTATGATGTGTGGCACAGTTCTTAACAGGCCACGCACTGGTTCTGGGCTGCCGCCTGGGGGTCAGGGACCGTAGCTTTGCAATATAATCATTTTCATGTCTGTAAAATTAGTAGTAATATCTCCTCTTTCATTTGTTATAGTACCAATTTGAATCTTTGAGTTCTCTTTCTCTCTCATCAATCTAGGGAAAAGTTAGTAAGTTTTGTTGATCTTTTCAAAGAAACAACTTTTATGATATCAGATCTCACAATTAAGTCTTTAATCCATCTTGAGTTAATTTTTGTATATGGTGAGGGATAGTAGTTCGGTTTCATTTTTCTGCATATGGTTCTGCAAGTTTCCCAGCACCATTTATTGAATAGGGCATCGTTTCTCAGTGTTTTTGTCTGCTTTGTTGAAAATCAGTTGGTTGTAGCTATAGGGCTTTTTTTCTGTATCTAAACATATCTAAACATAAAAATATACAGTAAAAATGCAATAAAAAAGATTAAAAGTGGTACACATATACAGGACACTTACTATGAATGGAGCTTGCGGGACTGGAATTTGCTCTGGGTGAGTCAGTGAATGAGTGGTGAGTGAATGCGAAGGCCTAGGACGTTACTGTAAACTATTGTAGACTTTATCAAACTTAGGATATACCACTTAAGTACACTTAGGCTACACCCCTTAATTTATTTTTAAAAGTTGTTTTTTCCTTCAATAATAAGTTAGCCTTACCTTACTATAGCTTTACTTTATAAACTTTTAAATTGTTTTTAACTTTTTTTTTTTTTTTTCTTTTTATTTTGTTTGTTTTTCAGCTCATCAAGGGGGTACAAAAGATCAGGCTATATACATTGCCCATGCCTCCCCATCCCCCCGAGTCTGAGCTTTAGTTGTGTCCATTTCCTAGACAGTGCACATCACTCTCATCATGTAGGTGTGCACTCCTCCCCTCCCCCCACCCCATCCCCCCCCCCCCCCCCCGAGAGAACTTCAAACGTGTCCATTCCCCAGGCAGTGCGCATCGCACTCATCAAGTAGGTATACACCCATCCCTTCCACCCAGCCCTGACCTCTGTCCAATACCCTATTGGTGTGAATCCCAAATGTGCTCTCAGGGAAACCAGTTTGCTGGTGAGTACATGTGGTGCTTGTTTTTCCATTCTTGGGATACTTCACTTAATAGAATGGGTTCCAGCTCACTCCAGGAGAACCAAAGAGATGCCATATCGCCATCATTTCTAATAGCTGAGTAATATTCCATGGTATACATATACCACATTTTGCTAATCCATTCATGAATCGATGGGCATTTGGGTTGTTTCCACATTTTTGCGATTGTGAATTGTGCTGCTATAAACATTCGGGTGCAGGTGTCTTTTTTATAGAATGACTTTTGTTCTTCTGGGTAGATGCCCAACTTTTTGACTTTGTTTTAATAACACTTAGCTTAAAATACAGACTGTATAGCTGTATAATAATATTTTCTTTCTTTATATCCTTATTCTATAAACTTTGTTTTGTTTTATATCTTTTTTTATTATTTTTTAAACTTTTTTGTCAAAGACTAAGATAAAACACACACATTAGCCTAGGCCTACACAGGGTCAGGATCATCACTATTACTATCTTCCACCTCCACTTCTGTTCTACTGGAAAGCCTTCCTGGGCACTAACATGCCTAGAACTGCCCTCTTCTGTGATTGCAATGCCTTCTTTTGTAACACCTTCTGAAGGACCTGCCAGGTGTAGATTTACAGTTGAATTTTATAATAAGTATTACGTAGAAAGAGTAACTCTAAAGTAACAATAAAATGATAGTATAATAAATACATAAACCATTATGTATTTCCACATATTATGTACTTTACATATGTGGGATACTTTTATATGACTGGCAGCACCTTAGGTGTATGCACAAGCATCAACACAACCACACAAATAATGTATTACACTACTATGTCTCTACGTGAGAAGAATTTTTCTGCTCTGTTTTAATCATATTTTTGGTCTATCGTTGACCAAAATGTCATTCTCCAGCACATGACTGTACTTGTACATTTTTCTTTCTACACTGCTTTAACCATGTCTCACAGATTTCAAAATCTTGTGTTTTCATTTATATTCAATTTTATTTATTTTTAAATTTCACTTGAATCATTGTCTTTGATTCAGTGATTATCTAGTCATATGTTGTTTAGTTTAGAGATTTTTCGAAATGTTTGAAGATTTTTCATGTTATCTTTTTGTTATTAATTTCTAGATTGATTTTACTGTGATCTCAGAATACACTCTATGTTATTTGACTTCTTTTAAATGTGTTCAGTTTTTAATGGATTTATCATATTTGGTATTTGTTAGACACTTGAAAAGAAAGTATATTCTATTGGTAGGTCAAGTTATCTATAAATTTCAATTAAATCAATGTCTTTGATGCTTATATTTGTTTTCTAGGGCTGCCATAACAAAGTACCACAAACTGGGTGGCTCACCCTACAGCAATGCATTGTTTTACAGTTCTAGAGGCTACACGTCTGAGATCAAGGTGTAGGACAGAGTTGATTCTTTTTCAAGTCTTTGAGGGAAAAATCTCGTCCATGTCTCTATTCCTCCTTCTGGTGGTTTGCTGAAAATATCTAGTTTTCCTTGACTTACACTGTATCACTTCTCTATATATGGGGTTCTCCCTGTGTCTGTCTCTATGTCTAGATTTTCCTTTTTTATAAGGACACCATCATATTAAATTAGGGCCCACCATAATGACTTTATTTTAATTTATCATCTACAAAGAACCTATTTCCTATTAAGGTCACATTCACAGGTACCGTAGAACTTTAACATATTTTAAGGGGTATATGATTCAACCCAAAATAATCCTGTTGTTTAGCACTTCTTGTCCTTGCTGATTTTCTCTGTGTGGTTGTCTTATCCATGTTGGGAGACAGTTTTTGATACCCCAACTATGATTGTTGATTTGTCTATTTCTCCAATAGTTCTAGAAGTTTTTGCTTCTCATATTTTGCAGCTCTGTTTTTGATACATATACATGAAAGACTGTGATGTTGGTTTAGTGAATTGATCATATGGATGGGACATCTCTCTCTGACTCTAGTTATTTGCTTTGCTCTAAAGTCTGGTTTATCTGATATTAATCTATCCCCTCTTGTTTTCATTTGATTGCATGTGTATCTTTTTTATCATTGACTTTTAGCCTGTGCATGTTTTTATGTTTGAACTGAGTTTATTGTAGACACATCTAGTTGGATCACTTTTTAAGTCCATTCTACCAATCTTTATCATTTGATTAATGCATTTAAACTTAAATTTAATGTAATTAGCAATAATTTAGGGCATATGTCTGTCACTTTTGTTAGTTTTATGTTTGTTACCTGTTTTCTTTTCCTGCCTACTTGTTTCACTTGTTATTGTATTGTAATTCCAATTTGAATTATCTATAATGTGTTGGACTATATCTCTTTGTATAGACATTTTTAGTGATGTGTCCAGGTATTACACTATACATACATAACTTATCATAGTCCACCAGTGTTGATATTTACAAGTTTGAGCAAAGTAAAGAAACTTTATCTCCCTTTAAGTCTTTTACCCTTTTTATTTATAATAAAATAATGTTAAGCATTTCCTCTATATACATTGAGTACTACATTGAATAATGTTATAATTTATTTTTAAATGTTAAACATAATTTAGAAAATTCAAGGGGAGAAGGAAAGTCTATTATTTTACATGTTTTATTTCTTCCTAATATTTCATGATTGCCTCTTTTTTATTTCTTTTCTGTTCTAAGAACCTTTTAAAGTTATTTGTTTAGTTAGACCAGCTCATGGTAACTTCTCTGTTTTTCTTTGTTCAAGATGTCTTTATTTTTTCTTCATTCTTGAAGAATATGTTCTCTGGATACAAAATTCTGGGTTGACAGTTCTGTTCTTTCTACACTTGAAAATGTTTTGCCAATTCCTTTTTGTTTCCATGATTTCCATAGTTTTCATGGTTTCCATGAAAGCTGTCATTTGATTTTTCTCCTTATGTAAGGTGCCTTTTTGTTGCTGTTGTTGCTGCTTCCAAGATTTTATTTTGCCTTTAGTTTATCAAAAGTTTAATTGTGATGTGTTGTGGTATGGATAAGTCTGGGTTTTTCCTCTAGTTTTGTGGGTAGCTTATGGAATCTATTGGTGTGTGCATATATGTGTGTGTGTGTGTGTGTGTGTGTATGTGTGTATTTTTTTTACTAAACTTGAGAAGTCCATAGTCATTCTTTCTTTGATCACTTTTTACTTTTTCAGCCTTCCCTATTCTTAACTCTCTTTTGGGCATTCTGATAATATGGATATTAGATCTTTTGTTTTAGTTCTATAGACCTCTGAGTCACTGTTCATTTTTAAAAGTCTATTTTCTGTTTCTCTCTCTCTCTTTTTAGGTGGGTTAATGTCTATTGTTCTATCTTCATGTTCACTGATTCTTTCCTTTATATTCTCTGTTTAGTTGTTTAGCCCATACAATGTGTATATATATATATATATATATATATATACACACATATATATATATTAAGTGTTGTTAAAATTTTGGGTGTTGCATTTTGCAGTTCTGATTTTTTTTTGAGTTTTGCTCTGTCACCATGGCTAGAGTGCATGACATCATCTTAGCTCACTGCAACCTCAAACTCCTGGGCTCAAGCAATCCTCTTGCCTCAGCCTCCCAAGTGAGTAGCTGTGAGTAGACTACAGGTGTGAACTACCATACCAGACCAATTCTGAAATTTTCATCTAACCCTTTCTATCTTCTATTTTGTTCTTGAGATTTTTAAAATTTCTTTGTTGAGGATTTCTTATTCTCATTTATTTCCACTGTGTTTGTAATTGATCATTGAATCAATTTTGTGATAGCTATTTTAAGATCCTTGTCACACAAATCAAATGCTTGTGTTATGTCAGTGTACACATCTGTTGGTCATGATTTTTAGGTTGTGATTTTCTTGTTTCCTTGTACTACATGTGATGTATAATTGTATCCTAAGTGTTTAGTTATTGTGTTTCAAAACATTGTATCCTATTACATCCTCTGTTTTACCAGATTTTCTCTGGTATCGCACCACTGGAGGAAGAACAGACTGTCCACAAAACAAGAGAAAATATT
Organism: Eulemur rufifrons; assembly: GCF_041146395.1. NCBI lineage: Eukaryota > Metazoa > Chordata > Mammalia > Primates > Lemuridae > Eulemur > Eulemur rufifrons. The sequence goes on along the minus strand of NC_090984.1, from coordinate 3,619,318 downwards.
TGTGGCACATTATGTTTGACAAAATAATTTTGTCTAGCATACAAAGAAAATTTTTACAAATTTTGATATATATACAAATAAAAACATTTTGGCCAAAGATATTGTGAACTAAAATAAAATCTTAAGCTCCCCTCCAAACTAAACAGACCCACTCTTGGCCAAAGGGACCACAGAAATACCTTAGAACTGATTCCTGGCCATGAAGGGAAGGGAGGTAAAACACTCCTCAGATTATAAGACACTAAATTATTAAAAGAACCTAAGACCATGCAGGGCAAAGATTAAAATTGCCTGTAAGCCATAAATTTCTTTAACAAATCACTTGAATCAGTATAGTATGGCTGGTCTCCAATTAAGGAACTTCCTTATCTTAAATTAAAACATTTCAAGCCTTCAGACAAAGCTTCATTTCTTTAACCAATTACAAATCAAAGAATCTTTGAATCCACCTATAACCTGTAAGCTGCACCCCTTACCAAAGCAATGCACACCTTCTATGTATTGATTTAGGATTTTACCTGCAGTATCTGTCTCGTATAAAGCCAAGCTGTAACCCGGCTGCCTGGCCACCTCAGACACATTTTCTCAGGACCTCTTGAGGCTCAGTCACACAGAGTTGTCTCGGAACAAACCTCTTTAAATTATTTTATGGAGTTTGTTTTTCTTCTATTAGCAATATAAAGATACCCCTCATAAAAGAACATATATCAATTATCAATAAACACCTAAGAATGTGTTGAACTTTATCATTCTTTAGTGAGTTTCAGATTTTAAAATGATAATAGAGCTAGCTACATGCCACTAGAAGGGTTAAAATTAAAAATATTTGCAACACAAAATACAGGTGATGATGAGTAATAAAGAGAGCTCTCATACATTGCTGGTGGAGGGTACAATGTACAACTACCATGCTGGAAAACTATCTAGCAGTTTGACCTCCAATATAAGCTAGTTATAGGCTCACATAAAGTCAAAACATATTTCCAAAAGACTTGTATGATAATGTATATGGAGACTTTGTTCATATTGGTCATGATAAAAATAAATAAATTAATTGGAGGCCATTAGTCTGTGGTGATTCCAGTGCCCTAGGTTCTTGTATAAGCAAACTGAAATGCAACTCAATGTAAATGGTCATATTCTAGGCCATCAGAAACTATGAACTAAATCCTAACTAGGAACTTTCCACTAAGCTTAACAAACCAAAAACTACCAACTAAACTCTAACTAGGAAATTTCACACAAGCAATTGCCCTAATTAACCAATCAAATATTTTCTTGCCTTGCTTCCACATTCACCTTATAAAATCCTCCCTCCCACCCATGTTCCTTTTTTGGAACTCCCAAACTTCTTGTAGTTTGGAGCTGCCCAATCATGAATCACTGAATGCTCAAGTAAACTCTTTAATATTATAATGTGTCTCATTGTACCTTTCAGCAGTTTGGATGTCAGAGAGATACTCAAAAGAAAGCCCTGATAACGACCCTTGGGAGCAATGTGGGACCTCATAGGCTACCTATTGAGGTCCTTGTGTTCACTGCTTTCTCACTATACATCTGAAAGTCCCTGCCAGTAGGATGCTCTTGGACCCAAGTTCCACAACTTTTTGCCAGAACTCTTTGCTTCTATTTGAGCATTTAAAAAAATCTGGATTCATTTCAGAGCTGGACTAGTTCAACAGAAACTGGACTGTGCCCATGAAGAGGCCTCAGGTAGGTAAGGTTTTGGGGAGACAGGGAATAATGGCTTCATCTGAATCCAAGGAGTCTAGGATTTTAATTGGGAATACCAGACCCTGTGTTTTTTAGAAAAATGGGTGAACCTTACCAAAGACAACAGAATTACAGTGACTACCATGGGGAAGTTTTAACCTAAACAAATTTATACACCAATAGGGCCCCTTGGAAATCAAGAAATCCTGAACATGTCAGACACAATCTCCTTTTGTAAGGGTCCACTCTCTACACCGGGAAAAGAGGAGGACTAAATCACTAAAAAGTGGAGGAAGTATTGACTTACATCTACATCACAAAACTTAACCTTTGTTTAAGGTATTTTATTAGTCTTCTTATATTAACAGGGCCCTTACCTATACCTTTTGTTTTCTTTTGACAAATGACTATATTTAAGCTTGAAGTTTATGCTCTGTGAGTTTGAGATGTAAATTTTCCATCCTGTCCCCTCTAGGATCTGAGAGATATCTCTTTGATATGCAAATTTGAGAGAAGATGTCTCATCAGAAAAATAGAACAATTTGGAAATTGCACAAATAAAAAATTGTAAAAGTCTTTTCCACAAATACTATTGAAAAGCTTTTGCCATCTGGGCAGGTAATTTCATCTTGATCCATCTGCCAGAAACACAATTCAGTTGCAAATGTTCTTTTATAAATTGCTGAGTTCTTTATTACTCCACCTAGAATGTGGCTAAAAATTTAGAATGAAAACTCTAAGACCTGTTTCTCTTGGTGTGTTCATGTATGTCTATGTATGTATGTATGAGGGCTGTCCGGAAAGTATCCAGCCATTGTTAATATAATGACAACATATTACATGACTCTGGACAGCCCTTGTATGCACAATGTTTTTTAACCTATAGATAATATTGCCAAGATTAATTTTAATAGAGCTTTATTTAATTAGTTTAAAGAAAAGTAAGTGTTTATATAAATTAAATATTTATAAAACTCTTAGAAAAACAGAAACTAACTCTAATATTTTTCAAGTTTGCCTGGTCTGAGTAATCTTTGGTCAATAAAAGCTGGTTTAAGTCTGTAGTTTAATTAAAACAGGCATTCTTCAGAGTTGTCAGCATTAAATATAATGCAGATACACAGCATTTATTCTACCTGGGTTTACTAGTAAAATATGTTTATGTTATCTAAACTGGATGCTTAAGATTTATTATAAAACTATGATTTCATCCTAAGAACAAATGAGAGGCTATCCTAAAGGGGAGAATTTTTCTTCAAAGAAATAATAATTGGGAGGCCATTAGGCTGAGGTGGCTACAGTGCCTTTGTAACTGCAGGACCAACTCAAACTGGCCCTGCTCTTTTGATAATGGAATGCCAACTTATGGTGTAGGTATACCAGAGCCAAAACTGCAAGTCATGTTGCCTGGGCATGTGCAACAGAGAAAGCTTTGGCCTCTAATGATACCCAGAACCAAGGTTTCCTCCCCACAGAACAAAGAAGACTAGAACATGACTGGAACTTGAACTCTGGAACCCCTTCAGAAGTGAGGAGTCTGTTGGCCAGGAACATCTTGTGCTAAAATGTCTGCCTCAACATTCCTTACTGTAAATGGTCAAATTTGAAGCCCTGCAATCAGACCCTGCCTAGCCAAAATTCCTAGTACTATCCCTTGTTAAAACTTGTCCCAGACCCCAACTTGAGGAGACAGATTTGAGCTGTGCCTCCTATTTCCTCGATGGTCATCCTTACAATAAAGCTTGCCTTTTCTCAAAAGCAGGTGTCATAGTTATTGGCTTCTAAGCAAGGTGGGCTGTGACCTCATCACTCTATAACACCATGAGTTCCCATGTAAGCAAACTAGAACCCAGCTCTGTATAAATGGTCACATTCTAGGATTATACAAAATCACCAGCAAACCTCTAACTTGGGGCTTTCCCAAATAATGCAACTGAACTACTTTAACCAATCAAATATTTTCTTTGTTTTGATTTTATGTTCACCTTATAAAGCATTCCTCATGCCTCTTTGTTTGAGCCCATTACCACTTGAAGTCTGGGGCTACCTGATTGATAAATTGTGAATGCTCAAGTAAACTTTTTAATATTTTAATGTGCCACAGTTTATCTTTTAACAGTCAAACTTGTAAACCATTCAAATGTACTTTAATAAGAGAAGAGATTCAATACTATGGAACAGTCATACAATGGAATACTACTCTGCAAAAAAGAATAATCAATAGACACACACAACATGCACATATCTTCTAAGATTGCATTTCACAAAAGGAACTGGATGTTAAAAAGCACATATTGTATGTATACATTTCATGTGTTCATGTGCTTCAAAGACAGATACATAGATATAGTCAAAAGACAAGATTATAACAAACTTAAAGATGCTTGGCTTTTGTTAGTGATTATAGAATTGAGCAATATCTCATGCTGTAATATAATGTAGAATGGGTGTTCCAATGAGCTAAGAAGTGGAGGTTGGGTTTTAGGCAGAAATTGGCTTTAAAAAGAGGAGAAACAAAGAAAACACAGATTGGTCATTTCAAAGTTTCTTTCCTTATAAGAGTAAAACAGAGGATACTTCTTCATCATGCTCTCTAAGGTAAACTGGGCCCCTTCTGCTTGGTTGCTATGAATTTCTGTTTGTTTGTTAAACTGGACCATTTCAATTTGATGAGTGACTTCATTCTGATTTAGTCTGGTCTGTTGGGGCCTAGTGTAGGAATCTAGTCCATAGTGATGGTCCATCATAAATTTCATTTAACGGTATATACACATACACATATATATACATGTTTCAAGAACAAGCAAATTAATTTATGATTGAAATAAGAATGATATTTTGGCCAGGCATGGTGGCTCATGCCTGTAATCCTAGCACTCTGGGAGGCCGAGGTGGGTGGATCACTCAAGGTCAGGAGTTTGATACCAGCCTAAGCAAGAGTGAGATCCTGTCTCTAATAAAAATAGAAAGAAATTAGTGGACCAACTAAAAATATATAGAAAAAATTAGCCAGACATGGTGGCACATGCCTGTATTGCCAGCTACTCAGGAGGCTGAGGCAGTAGGATTGCTTGAGCCCAGGAGTTTGAGGTTGCTGTGAGCAAGGCTGATGCCACGGCACTCTACCCCGGGCAACAGAGTGACACTCTGTCTCAAAAAAAAAAAAAAAAAAAAAAAGATAATACATTATGAGGACATACTGTATCTAACAAGATATACTGTTAGACTCTTTGATTCTGTAAAACTAAATTGAAAAAAATATATATATAATAAAAAAATAATAAAAAAAAAAAAATAAAAAAAAAATATTTTTTTAGTAGGGGTGAAGGATTATCTGGAATGAGACAAAAGAGAATTTTCTGGGGTGATGGATAGATTCTATACCTTTATTAGATTGATAGCTGCATGAGTATATAAACTTCTCAAAAGTTACTGAATTACATACTTTCAATTTGTAGATTTTATTATGTAAAATTATTATATAAAAAATTACTGTGCTAAGAACTTACTTGCATTATCGATGTAATTATAACCCAACGATAAATGCCTCTTTTTTCTGAAAGTATACAATAAGACATTCAAATCATGTGAGTTATATGGAAAATATATGAAAAAATTTATAGGGTAGAAAAATACAATAACCCCATTAAAATTGAGCAAAATACATGAACAGAAGTTTTTCAAAAGAAGGTAGACAAATGGCCAACAAACATATGAAAAAAATGCTCAACATCACTAATCAGGGAATTGTAAATTAAAACCACAATGAGATATCACCCCTGTTAAAAATGGTTTTTATTAAAAAGCCCCACCACAAAAAATAGATGCTGGCATGGATGCAGAGAGAAAGGAATGCTTATATGCTGTTGGTGGAACTGCAACTTAGTACAACCTCTATGGAAAACAATATGGAGATTTCTCAAAGAATTACAAGTAGACCTATCATTCTATCTAGTAATGCCACTACTGGGTAACTATCCAAAGGAAAATAAGTCATTTTATATATATAAAAAAAAACCTGCACTCAAATTTTTATTGCAGCACAATTTGCAATTGCAAAGATGTGGAATCAACCCAAGTGCCCTTTGATGCATGAGTGGATTAACAAAATGTGCAGTATGTATACCATGGAGCACTATTCAGCCATAAAAAGGGTGAATTAATGCCTTCTGTAGCAATTTAGATGGAACTGGAGACCATTATCCTAAGTGAAGTATCTAAAGAATGGAAAAACAAATACCACATTAACTCTCATATAAATTGGAACTAATGGATGGGCACACATGTGCACAGAGAGAGGTAAAAGTCATTGGAACTCAAGCAGGGGAAGGGGCAAAAACCTACTTAATAGGTACAATGAACACTATTTGAGTGATAGGTACACTTGTAGCCCTGACACAAGCAGTACCAAAGCTATCAATGTAACAAAAATTTTGTATCTCCTTAATATTTCAAAATGAATGAATGAATGAATGAATGTAAAGAGGCTTGGCCCTGGGGCAAGGTAATTTACTTTTCTATGGATTAGTTCACTCATTTGTAAAATGGGGATATTAATATTAATAGCAATTGCCTTATAGTGTTATAAATATTAAATTAGTATTGTAAAACTCTTTAAAGACATTCTGGCACATAAAAAGTGCTCTGTAAATATTAGCCATCATCATCATTATTATTATAAAACAAATAAAATATATGGAAAATCTTATGGGGTAAAAAAAATGCACCACTTCTCTATTGCCAATCTCACCATCATTGCATTTTGCATTATTTAAACTTTGATATACATATAGATAGATAAATAAAGATGGGTATGTATATATATAAATTCACAAATAGACAAATACATTTTGTTAAAAATAAATTAAGGAACATTGCTGGCTGGGCGTGGTGGCTCACGCCTGTGATCCTAGCTCTCTGAGAGGCCAAGGTAGGCAGATCGTTTGAGCTCAGGAGTTTGAGACCAGCCTGAGCAAGAGCGAGATCCCACCTCTACTAAAAAATAGAAAGAAATTAGCTGGACAACTAAAAAAAAATTATATATATATGTATATATATTGCCTGTAGTTCCAGCTACTTCAGAGGCTGAGGCAGGAGGATTGCTTGAGCCCGGGAGTGTGAGGTTGCTGTGAGTTAGGCTGACACTACGGCACTTTAGCCCGGGCAACAGAGTGAGACTCTGTCTCAAAAAAAAAAAAAAAAAGAAAGAAACATTGCTGATCTTGGTTTGCCTAATTTGATCTTCAGAGTCTTGAAGAGACAGTTAGAGGCTATTAAATAAAATATTATGTATTAAAATTACTTGGAAAAAATAGAAAAGTTTATGAAATTTATTAATATTACATAAGGAAATATATAGCCACAATTTAAATGTATAAACATGCACTATTTATCAAATTAAATAACACATGATCATGAAGGTCTGATAAAACAATCCACATTTTTCACTAAACAAATAGAAAAAGCCCTTTACAAAATATGTTTAAGGAAATGTTTTCTGTTTTTCTCTGTTATGGGTTCTAACTCTTCTGTTAGTTTTGATTGATCAAGTTCTGCATATGTAAGCCCATCTACTACATCATATGAATAAGGCTGTTCATTTCCATTATATTTGGACCTATTTGAAAACAATGTCATTTTCCTTGGTTGGCAAGTGGTTATTTTTTACTCTAAAGTGACATGATTTCATTACAGTATTGTTTATAAAAGTTATACACTGGAATTCTTTGAAATGTGCTGGCTGACTTTGTGCTTAATCATGGACAATGGCGCTTTTTTTTTTTTTTTTTTTTTTTTTTTTTTTGAGACAGAGTCTCACTCTGTTGCCCAGGCTAGAGTGAGTGCCGTGGCGTCAGCCTAGCTCACAGCAACCTCAAACTCCTGGGCCCAAGCGATCCTCCTGTCTCAGCCTCCCGAGTAGCTGGGATTACAGGCATGCACCACTATGCCCGGCTAATTTTTTCTATATATATTTTTAGCTGTCCATATAATTTCTTTCTATTTTTAGTAGAGATGGGGTCTCGCTCTTGCTCAGGCTGGTCTCGAACTCCTGAGCTCAAACGATCTGCCCACCTCGGCCTCCCAGAGTGCTAGGATTACAGGCGTGAGCCACCACACCGGCCTGACAATGGCTCTTTTGTGATAAGTTTTATAACTCTGATGCAAATGCATGTTGCTCTCTTAGACTACATTCCTCTACAATTAGGGTAGAGGAAAGGGAACTTTGAAATAGGTCTTGCACTTAATGATAAAAGAAAGTAAGCACCACAAAACCAGTCCCTGCCTCCAAAGTGAGGTATCACAAGAATGGAAGAATAGGCACCACATATACTCGCCATCAAACTGACACTGATCAACACTAAGGTGCTCACACGGTAGTAATATTCTTTGGGGGTAGGGGGTTTGGGGGTGGATAAACTCACAACTAATGGAGGCAGTGAGCATTGTAGCAGGGAAGGGCACATCTCAAATCATGGTTGGGATGTGGCAAAGTCACAACATGTAACCAAAATGTTTGTACCCCCATAATATCCTGAAATAAAAAAAACAGTGCCTAATGCAAAGACTGACAGAAAACCTAGAGAATCTAATGTATTCATGGATTTGTTAATATAATTCATAAGCAAGAAATCTTCATATTAATGAGTGAAATTGATACTCTTTAAAAGTAAAATTTACCATTGAAACAATATAGTCCATTGCATATCAATGTTACATATGCTTATTTAATACCAAATTGTAGTTTGTTTATGTTACATCTAAATTTGTTATTTAGTATCTTGATGCTTTCATTATGAGGCCTTTGAAATGCTATGCATACTTTTCATATGATTGTCCTATTTTACATGTGATTTTTGAATATTAATTCACCTCAAAACTTATTTGGCAAAATAAGGGAGTAATATAAGGTTATAAAGATGATATCGGAATGATATATTTTGGTAAGTATATGAAGTCAACAGTCAAATGGCAATGGTAGCATACCATAAATGATTCAAGAAAGATTCAGAAGAAACTGTTTTCTACTATGGAAAAAAATATAAACTTCTGAAAATATATATTTTGAATGCATAACTGACATGATTTACTAATAGGAAATGAAAGGAGACAAAAAGGTCTTCAATCTTTTGTGTTGCTATTTTTTGAGGTGGACAACACTAGGAAAAGAGTAGTTTCTGTTGTTGAATCTAGAGTTCTGTTTAAGCAAAATAGTGACTAAATAGTCTTTAAGTTAATAGAACTAAAGTGTCATAACATGAAAATGCAATGCATAAAACTTGTTGCACTCTGGATACAAAAAAAAATACACAGACACAAAATAATATTTCTTTAGGAAAAGTAATAGGAATTAGGATATGTCCTGAGTTTTAGATTTTAACATAGTGATTATATTTCATAGCTATGATAATGTTATTGTGATTATATATATTATTGTATTTGTTTTTAGGAGACATCTGTTGAGGAATTTAGGAATGAAGTGCTGTGATTTCTGCTAATTACTGTCAAATGCTTCAACACAGTGGAAAAATGAATAAAACACAGTAAAATACTAAATTTAAGGGTTACAGGGAGGATATATTAGTGATTATTGCACTGTTTCTAACTTCTGTATTAGTATTTTCCTAATAATGTACTGGAAAAAATTTACAAAGGCAAAAAATTGTTCAGATTGAGAATTATGAAGACATCCAATTGGAATGCCCAAAGAAGTAGTTGGGCATAACTCATAAAATAAGGAGAGAATTGCAGTCACACCTGTGACTTGGAAGTCATCAGGTATGGATGGTAGCTGAAGTTGTGGGGCTGTAGGAGATCACCGCGGGAGTGGAGGACTGACCTAGGGTGTTGCAAACTTTAGAGTACACTTATTTGAAGAGAATTCATTAAGAAGATTACAAAGGAGAAATCAGTGACGTAGGAGGGAGAGGAAGAAAGGTAGATAAGTGACCTGAAGGACAAATGAACAAATGTTTAAGGAAGACCAGGAGTCACCAACTGCATCAAATCCCAACAAAAAGGCTGTATATTGAAGGCTGAGAATTTGATCATTTGCTCAATGATATTTGGCCTATCAGTGACTTTACCAAGTGTAATTTTGATAAAATTGACTTAAAGATATACTTGATTCACTTCAATTTATAAGAAATGTCTGAATTGTGTATAGTTTTTCAACCCTGTCTTGAAGATTGGAGAAGCACATTTGATCAGGTTCTGACCAAGTGACTTGTAAGTGGTGCTGGCGTTGGGGGGATTTGGTGGTGGCTTTGAGGATAGTTTCTTTAAAGGGAGAAGATAGCACTAGGGCACTTTTGCCCATCTACTTTCTAGCTTACACTGGTCTGGAATGTGGAAGTGATGACAGAAGTTGCAATGGCCATTTTATAACCATGAAACAACTCTGCGATGAAAGCTGTGCGACAGAGATAGCAGAGAGAAAGTGTTTGTGAAATTGATGATGTTGCACATCTACCACTGCGTCACAGGGCTGTTTACTTCGGACATCTCTTGTCTGAGACATTAACAAACCTTTGTCAAATTTAGGTGATGTTGCTTCAAGTCTTTAGTATGGGGTGCTGAATACAATCTCTAACACATACACACACACTCACTCATTTTTGACAGTGGGATATATACTTTACCATATGATGAAGAATGAGTTTGTCATGTTTGGAAACTTATTTTTGTAACAAAAATGATTTCTAAATTTTTTATATTTTATGTATTTAAGTATATATTCATATATGTGAATTTACAGTCATTTTATATCATATTTGATGTAAAACAGCCAGTATATCCCATGGATTTGTCAATAAATGTTTAGCTTTAGTCTCCCTCCTCTGAATATATGATATTTTTATTTGAAAAACCTCTAAATAGTTGACTGTCATTATTTAAAGTGATATCAGAAAGTCTGTTGTTTGTAATTATTAATTATGGTTCTATATCGAAGTAAGTATGCAAACATTCTGGATGTTTGGGAGGAAAGATAAAGATAGAAAAATGTTTAGGAAATGTCAGAGAGAAAATAAACATGCTCTCCTCATGATTCTGGTTCACATATACAAATAAAGTGGGTTTTTCAAAACATTTGATGAATTTTGTTCCTGGTTATTTAATAGTTTGGGTCTTAATTTTGGTGTAGTGATAACTTCAGTGCAAGAAATAATAGCAGAGTATACATAAATAAATACATGTTATATTGCTTTATTTAATTTGGTAACATTTGCTCTACAGCAAAGTTGAAGGGAAAGGAATGTGAATCAATTAGTGGCCATGTTTTGTTGCTTGGAGTCTAATTACCCTTTGCTAGCACTGATGTAGTGGCCAGGCTGTGTGATGTTCTGCAATTCTATTGTCCTTTCCCTTATGGCCCAACATGGCTGCTGCAGTCCCAGACATCATACCTTTGTTTCACATGAGAAAAATAGAACAAATAAATAGGCATAAAAATAAATACCACTTAACTGTTGCCTTTTCAAAGTTGCCCAAGCATCTCAGCTGATGATCTTTTTCTATCTGAAGGAAGGAATGAAAAATAAGGTGTTTTCCCCCACCAACATGAGTATATTTCTGTTCTATAAACATAGAAATTTTCTTAGGCAATTAGATGTGGAGAATGCATATGGAATGGACAAATAATCTTTGCCCCAATGTACCTGAAAATATATGAAAATGGGATGCACGCTAAATAGTAAATATTTGGAGTTGGATATTTTTTGTACATTGAACAAATACCTGAAAAAGAGTCATTCAGCTCTCCATTACCAGTTTTCTTATTTGTAATATGACAATGAAACAGTTAATTTCCTGAAAGTTTTGTGCTGATATCTAAAATAAGAATATTAAAGTAAAGCAAAACAAAGCAAACCACCCAATAGATACTAGAAAATAGACTAAACAAATGTCACATGTGGTGGTGGCAATGATGATGATAATATGAGTGTTAGCATGATATTTAATGATTATTGCAATGAGATGTTCATACTCTATGTGAGTGAATACACAACTGATCAATTTGCATGCTTGCTTGGAGATTCAGAAAACAAATACAGTTTTCGTGTCTTCCAATAAAGCTGCCTAAGAAAATAAATGATTACTTTAGAATTAATGTGCTAATTGTTAGGGTGGAAAGCTTAGTAGATTCTCATGGCACAGGGAAGAAAGGATTCTCACACAGAGATTAGGATATAAAAGTATAAAATTTATTTTTAGAAGGAGAGAGAAAGAGTGAGAGTGAGAGAGTGGGAGAGAAAAAAAGGGAAATAAATGGAAAAAGACAGAGGGGAGTTGCTTGGTGAGGCACTCAAAAGAGAAGGGAGGTGCCTGGGTAGAGACCAAGAGGCTGGTTGGTTTTTATAGGAGCAAAGAGAAAGAAAAAAAAAATAGTGACTGCTGTGAGAAACTGCTGCATCCACTCCTGTCTTTCTTCTCTGCAGCAAGATAACAGAAGCTGTGACAGGATGTCAAAGTCTAAGAGTTGGCTCTCCTGCCTTCCTTGCAGAAGACATTATTGCAGGAGCTGTGACTCTGCCCTGGAGATGTGGCTGAAGCCTGGAGCCCCTATCCTGTCCTTCCTTCAGGAACTCCAAGACTGTAAAACAAATCCTAAAAAAGCGGTTTCTGGCAAATGTAAAGAGAAAGATTTACGTTTCCTTTCTGTCTGCTAGGCTCTTTTCAGATGTGAAAATGGAACTCCAGCAGGTTGGCTGTTAGAGAATTTATAGGATTGATCTTCAGTTGTTACTAAGAAATTTTGGGATTAGATATTTTCCTGTTAATTTTGCAAGACCTTTCACTAATGCTTTCCTATATAAATGTATGTACCAAGATTAAAGACAGTAATAGTTTCAGTTATTTCAACAATAAGAGACATATTCCTCTATCCCATTAATAATCACCATAGAGACTATTTAGATATTTTCTAACTAATTTAGAGGTTTATAGAGCTCAAGTTAAGGGGAGGGATATGACCAAGGACTTTACAAAAACAGAAACTGAAATTAAAACTAAGATAAATGTCAAAAGATGATCAGGCCTGTAGAGCTTGGCCTGGGGAGGCAGGGCGGTGTCCACCATGGCTTGCAGCTGGGCAAGTCCTGGTGGGGACAGAGCAGGGCTGAAGGGCAGTGGCTGCACGGCGCAAGGTCACTGCTCAGCCAGGTCCAAGACACCTTAGAGAGGCCTCAGCCGGATGTGGCTCCCTGGGAGAAGCCCTGGCTTCTGCACGCCCACGTGGGACCCAGTGGGGTCACTGCATGTTGGCGCCTGCAATGGGCCTCGCCCCTCACCGTGGAAGGGGCATTTAGCCCCTGGACTGGCAACAGCCCCCGGTGAATCAGCAGATTGTCTTTCTACAGCATCTGTTGAGCGCCTGTTGTGTGCCCTTCTAGGCTTTGGAGATTGGCTGAGGAGGAGTCAAATAAACGAAGTTTGTAGTGTGTCAGTCAGTGATTGTGCATAAATAGAGCAGGGATCGTGACCGCGGGCTGGGGCAGGAGAGAGAGGCTGCCCATAGGGCCTTTTACCTGAGGATGGGATGGCCCAAGAGGCCTGGGCTTCTCATGTGACAGAGAAAAGTGTGATGTAAGTAGTCAGGATGGTCTATCAGAACAGGAGGGCAGGGCTTGGCTGTACTGGTTACAGAGGTGGACATCTGGCCAGGAGCTCACAGGGTTCCATTATCTTCGTTCCTGTACAGAGAGCAGTCGTTTATGGCAGGGGCCAAGCTCCCCCCTCCTCCCCCATCTGCTGCAGTGCATACACAGTGCCAGGCCCTGAACGCATCACTTCTCATTAATCATGCCGTATCATACTCATACCATCCATTTTACTGATGAGCAAACTGAGTCAAGAAAGATGAGATAACTTGTCTAAGATCAGGCAGGAGGTGGGAAAGCTGAGAAGGATACGGAGCCACCTGCCCAGTAACAGGAAGCCTCACCAGCTTCCTGGAGAGTCATGTTTAGCTTCATCCTTATGGAGCATGCTGGCTCTCCAGCTGGGACTGCTGCCAGAGGCTCTCTGGAGGCAGCGACATTCTTCTCAGGCGCCATTCCCACGCCCATGATGACTGTGGAGAGTTCGGGTCAGATCATGTGAAGGTGGGCTCCCAACGCAGTGCGGGCAGCACCAAGTGTCTCAAGGCCTCCCTGCCCAGCAGGGGCCTCTCAGAGCCCCAGCCCCCAACAAACTGCTCCATGAGCGGCTGCGCCAACTGCGCTGGGTGGAGTACTCGCAGGGGCTGCGGCAGCGCTACCAGGATGGCTGCGAACTGGCCCTGCCTGCCCTGGAGAAGCATGTGGTGGACGAAAACCTCAAGGCCATCCTCAGGATGGAGATCCTGCTCTGGACGAGGCGGAGAGCCTGAGCCAGCTGGCGGGCACACCCTCAGCCTGGACAGAGAGTTCAGCCTGGCAGCTTCTCAGGCCTGCTTCATTCATACCCGATACGGGCTCACTGCGTACAATGGGAAGAGGAGGAATTAGTTACTGACTTTACCTGAAAAAAAAATAAATTCTCTGTGGTGTTTAAAAAATAAATAAAAAGATGATCAGAAGTGATACTATAAAATTTTAGAAGGAGAAATAGAAGGAAATATTTATGACTTGGGATTAGGCAAAGAATTGTTAGACACAATAGCAAAGACATGAAAAAAAATCCAAGAAAAAAATTAGAAGAAAAAAATTAAGAAAAAAAATCCAAGTTGGGCTTAATGAAAATTAAAAACTTCTTTTGTGACAGATTGGGAGAAAGTATTTGTAAATCACCTATCTGCCAAAGGACTTATGTAGAGAATACATACATAACTCTCTAAGTTCAGCAGTAAGTAAAAATAAAATCCATCCAAAATATGAGCAAAAGAGTTGAAAAATTTATGAAGAAAATATATGGATGTCAACATACTCAAATCACAAATCTGACAAAGATAAAATACAACTTCATTACTCAAAAAGATGGCGGAGTGGTGGTGACGGCCTGAATCTGCGCTCCCGGGGAGGAAGGCATCGATCCGGACCTGCCACAACGCTAGAGGACCGCTCCCACACAGGAACAGCGGTGTGAAGCCACGGAGAATCAGCGTGGGACAAACAGAGCGAGTGAGGTCTGAGGTGAACGAATATTAGGAACGCGGGACAGACACTAGCCAGCGGAGCGCGGGTTGGATACACCCGCCCCCAGCCGGGGTGGGTGCAGCCTCTCGGGAAAGCGGCTTGCCCTCCGCTCCCAATTGAACAGAGCCCTGACCCAGGCCAGCGCAGAATCACTGAGGGATACGTGGCGCATTGCAGACAGGAGGCTTTTTTGCGAAATTACCTTAGAACCTGGGGGATCTCAGCTGAGACAGCGCTTGGCGAGGAGGGACGGATCTGCACCAGGGCGGAAAAACACAAAAGACTCCCGGACAGCAAATAGCGTCATACCCCGTGCTGCCTTTTTCGGCAGTTCTCCAGCCGGTCACCCCCGGTGCGTGTCCTTGCTGGCCAGCCCCTGGGCAGTGGTGGTCTCTGCCTGCCGGGGAGCCGGTCCCCTCCAGCCCCGGAGCTCGGCAGGAGCCATCTTGAAAGCGAGGGCGAAACGGCTCAGGAGCCAAAAAGTGCCCAGCGGCTCTCTCTGCCCGGCGCCCTCCGCTGGTCTCTGAACCAACGCCAGGAGTGCGGGATATGCCGGGGCCGCGCTCGGGGTGAAGGGGCAGAGCTGCGCTAAGGCAAAAAAAAAAAAAAAAAAAAAAACAAAACAAGAAGAATAGGCTCGCCGAACTGTATATTTTATTCTTGGTAAATTTCTTCTGGGTTTTGTTTGTGTTTGTGTTTGTTTTTGTTTTTTTTGGTGGTTTTTTTTTTTTTTTTTTTTTCCCCGGCGGCTCACGAGCCGGACAGCCTCAGCGGGCACCTTTGCCCTCTGGGCCTCTGGCTGCCGCGCCTTTTTGAGCACGGAGGTTGGATCCCCACCACCCTCGGAGCTGTGCGGGCGCGCAGACGCCATCTTGAAATCCACTGCGAAACCGCCCGGGACCCAGCCGGGCGGGCGTGAGGGGCGGAGCTGCCCTAAGGCGTAAAACAAAAACATCTAATGGCCGCTCCGGACCCAGCCGAGCGGAAGTGAAGGGGCGGAGCTGTGCTAAGGCGTAAAACAAACAAACAAAAAAACATTGAGTCGCTGAATTATATACTTAAGATTTGTGTATCTTTCTGCCTTGCGGTGTGGTGAGGTGCTATGTAGTTTGTTTTTGTTCATTTTTGTTGGCGTTTTTGGTGTTTTTTGGTTTGGCTTTTTGCGTTTCTTTTCCTTTTTTTTTTTTCTTTTCTTTCTTTTTCTTCTTTTTTTTTTCTTTTCTCTTTCATTTTCTCCTCTTTCTTTTCTTTCTTTCCTTTTCTTTTTTCTTTTTTTTTTTTTCCCTTTCTCCTCTCTTTTCACCTTCTAACTGGGGACCCACGGTGAGCTTCGGAACGGGCCAGGTTCCTGGCTCTGGTACATACTGGATCCTTAGCAGTCACCACCAGGGCCAGCGATCTGCGGGCACGCAATCGCCATTCTAGGGCCCACAGCCAAGTGACTGCGGAGCAATAGGGTACCAAGAGGCTCCCTGGACGGCCCTCTCCCCTGGTCCACGGACCTTATATAGGGTCCCCGCCCAAGTGTAAACACTGAATACTTCTCCAGAAGCGAGAGTGTGGAACCTGATCCCTGGGGACATTGGGCCAAGACAGACTTTTGCCCGTGGGAGCTACAGCAACTGGGGTGCTGAGCAAGCGAGGTCACCGTCCTCTCCCCATAGCTAGTATCTTGCCTGCAGATAGAGTCAGAAACCTCCCCTATAGAGGAAGAACCAAAGGGAAACAAACAAACAAACAAACAAAGAGAATTTCGGTCTACTGTTAGTGTGGACCCTGCCTGCCTTCTGAAAGACCACAACACAGTGTCCTAACTCGCCAAAGCGGTCTTGGATCACTCCAATCCTCTAGGATTAGACCCATCGGAAGCAGTCCCCCAACAGAAACAGAAAAATCTCTAAACAACACACAACAGTCTCCCCCTCTTGCCAAAAGAAGCAACATACCTAGACTGCTTCACAGCCTAAGAATAGAGCACAAAGAGTGCTGTTAACCAGACTAAATCTATAAATAAAGATCCAACGATAAATCTAGATGGGAAGGGCCCAGAGAAAAAACACGGAGAGCACAAGGAATCAAATGGAAAGCTCATCCCCAAAGAGAAATACCAGCTCCCAACCATTTGACACAAACCAGACTCAAAACACCAACATGTCACAGGAAGAATTCCAATTATGGATTATAAACAAGCTGAATAATATACAAGAATCAATAGATAAACAACACAAGGAAAACACCCCCAAAAATACAGGATTTGGAGGAAAAATGCACTAAAGAAATTGAAATATTGAAGAAAAACCAAACTGAACTCCTAGAAGTGAAGAATTCACTCAGAGAGCTACAAAACACTGTGGAAAGTCTCAAGAGCAGGGTAGATCAAACAGAGGAAAGAATCTCAGAAATTGAAGATAACTCCTTCCAACTAAATAAGTCAGTCATAGAGATAGATCGAAAAAGTAAGAGAAATGATCTGAGTCTTCAAGAAATGTGGGATTATGTGAAGAAACCTACTTGTGAGTTATTGGCATTCCTGAGGGTGAAGAAGATAATAAGCAAGGGTTGGACAAGCTATTTGAAGACATAATCGAGGAAAATTTTCCAGGCCTTGCCAATACTCTAGACATACAGATTCAAGAAACTCAAAGGACCCCTGGGAGATTCATAGCAAATAGGAAAACACCACGCCACGTAGTCATCAGGCTGACCAAAATATCCACTAAAGAGTCCCTTCTCCGAGCTGTAAGGAGAAAGAAACAAGTAACTTACAAAGGAAAACCCATCAGAATTACGCCAGATTTCTCAGCTGAAACCTTATAAGCAAGAAGAGGTTGGGGCCTCATTTTCACGCTTCTGAAACAGAATAATGCCCAGCCTAGAATCTTGTACCCAGCTAAGCTAAGTTTTCTATACGAAGGAGAAATCAAGACATTCTCAGATAAACAAAGGTTGAGGGAATTCACCAAGACAAGACCAGCCCTCCAAGAAGTACTCCAAACAGAATTACACATGGATCAGCACAAGAAAGATCCACAAATGTAAAACTACTCAAGAGCTAAAGATCAAATCCCAGAGACCACAATGGCACAGGAGAGAAAACATCACAATGAAGTTCTACCCAACAAGCTGAACAAAAAACTGTCTCACTTATCAGTTTTCTCAATAAATGTGAATGGCTTCAACTCCCCACTCAAGAGACATAGACTGGCCCAATGGATTAAAAAACACAATCCAAGTATCTGCTGTCTTCAAGAAACTCACCTAACCTGCAAAGATGCATTTAGACTGAAAATAAAAGGATGGAAATCGATATTTCAAGCAAACGGTAACCAAAAGAAAGCTGTCGTGGCAATCTTAATTTCCAATAACCTAGCTTTCAAACCAACAAAAATAATAAAAGACATAGATGGCGACTACATACTGATTAAAGACACAATTCATCAAGAAGCCATGACTATACTCAATATATATGCACCCAACCTAGGTGCACCTAGATTCATAAAGCAAACCCTACTAGATCTCAACCAAATGATAGATAACAATACTGTAATAGCTGGAGACTTTAACACCCCACTGACAGTACAGGACAGATCCTCTAAACAGAAAATAAACAAAGACATAATGGACCTAAATAGAATGCTAGAACAAATGGGCATGGCTGACATCTATAGGACATTCTACCCAAAGTCCACAGAATATACATTCTTCTCATCAGCTCACGGGACATTCTCTAAGATTGACCATGTCCTAGGACATAAATCATGTCTTAAAAAATTCAAAAAAATAGAAATTATACCATGCATCTTCTCAGATCACAGTGGAATAAAGGTAACAATGATCACAAACAGAAACCCTCACTCTTACTCAAGTCATGGAAGCTAAATAACCTTCCCCTGAATAATTATTCTATAAAAGAAGAAATCAAGATGGAAATCAAAAATTTCTTTGAATTAAATGACAATGGAGATACAACTTATCAAAATCTATGTGATGCAGCTAAAGCAGTCCTGAGAGGAAAATTCATATCCATAAATGCTTATATCAAAAAGACAGAAAACATGCAAATAGACAACCTAACGAATAGATTCAAAGAGCTGGAGAAAGAAGAACAGAACGATCCCAAACCCAGCAGAAGGCGAGAAATTACTAAGATCAAATCAGAACTAAATGAAAAGGACAACAAAGAAACTATAAGGGAAATTAATAAAACAAAAAGTTGGTTCTTTGAAAAGATGAACAAAATAGACACACCCTTGGCTAGACTAACCAAGAACACAAAACTAAAATCTCTAATAACCTCCATTAGGAACACGAAAGGAGAAATCACAACCGATGGTACAGAGATACAAGATACCATCTATGAATTCTACAAAAATCTTTATGCACACAAACTGGAGAACGTGGAGGAAATGGACAAATTTTTAGAAACACATAGTCTTCCCATGCTCAACCAGGAAGAAATAGAGTACCGGAACAGACCAATATCAAGAACTGAAATCGAAATAGCAATAAAAAACCTTCCCAAAAAGAAAAGCCCTGGCCCAGATGGGTT
Source organism: Eulemur rufifrons (assembly GCF_041146395.1). Taxonomy (NCBI): domain Eukaryota; kingdom Metazoa; phylum Chordata; class Mammalia; order Primates; family Lemuridae; genus Eulemur; species Eulemur rufifrons. Next base: position 3,599,944 of record NC_090984.1, on the reverse strand, counting down.
CACACCTGAATTTTACCATACATACCAAGAAGAACTGGTGCCCATCCTACATAAACTATTCTCCAATATTGAGAAGGATGGAATTCTCCCCAACACGTTCTACCAAGCCAATATAACATCGATACCAAAACCTGGAAAGGACGCAACAAAAAGAGAGAACTACAGACCAATTTTGCTCATGAATATAGATGCAAAAATTTTCAATAAAATACTTGCAAATCGAATCCAAGTACTTATCAAAAAAGTAATCCACCACGACCAAGTGGGCTTCATCCCAGAGATGCAGGGGTGGTTCAACATACGTAAATCTATAAATGTAATTCACCACATAAATAGAAGCAAAAACAAAAACCATATGATACTCTCAATAGATGCAGAAAAAGCATTTGACAAAATTCAACACCCTTTTATGATAAAAACGCTTAACAAAATAGGCATTGATGGAACCTACCTAAAATTGATACAAGCCATATATGACAAACCCACAGCCAACATCATAGTGAATGGGGAAAAACTGAAAGCACTCCCACTTAGAACTGGAACCAGACAGGGCTGCCCATTGTCTCCATTACTTTTCAGCATAGTATTGGAAGTCCTTGCGAGAGCTATCAGGCAAGAGAACAGAATCAAGGGAGTCCAAATAGGGAAGGAAGAGATCAAACTCTCACTTTTTGCTGATGATATGATGTTATATCTGGAAAACCCCCAGGATTCAACCATGAGACTCCTGGAATTGATTAACGAATACAGCAAAGTCTCAGGCTACAAAATTAATATACACAAATCAGAGGCATTTATATATGCTAATAATAGTCAATCGGAAAACCAAATTAAAGACTCAATACCCTTCAAAATAGCAACAAAGAAAATAAAATATCTAGGTATATATCTAACTAAAGAGGTAAAGGACCTCTATAAGGAAAACTATGAAACACTGAGAAAAGAAATAGCAGAACTTGCAAATAGATGGAAAAATATACCATGCTCGTGGATCGGAAGAATCAACATTGTTAAAATGTCTATACTACCCAAAGTGATCTACAGATTCAATGCAATCCCTATTAAATTAGCAACATCATTCCTTACAGACGTAGAGAAAATAATTATACACTTTGTATGGAATCAAAGAAGACCCCGTATAGCAAAAGCAATTTTAAGCAACAAAAACAAAATGGGAGGTATTAATTTGCCAGACCTCAAACCATACTACAAGGTCATGGTTCTTAAAACAGCCTGGTATTGGCACAAGTGCAGGGACACAGACCAGTGGAACACAACAGAAAATCCAAATATAGAACCATCCTCATATAGGCACCTAATTTTTGACAAAGCGGGAAAGAATATACTCTGGGGACAAGAATCCCTATTCAATAAATGGTGCTGGGAGAATTGGTTAGCCACTTGTAGAAGACTGAAACAGGACCCACAGCTTTCACCTCTCACAAAAATCAAATCACGGTGGATAACAGACTTAAACCTTAGGCGTGATACAATCAGAATTCTAGAAGAAAATGTAGGAAAGACTCTTACAGACATTGGCCTAGGCAAAGAATTTATGAAGAAGACCCCCAAGGCAATCACAGCAGCAACAAAAATAAATGAATAGGACATGATTAAATTAAAAAGCTTCTGCACAGCCAAAGAAACAGTCAAGAGAATAAACAGACCACCTACAGAATGGGAAAAAATTTTTGCATACTACACATCAGATAAAGGACTGATAACAAGAATCTATTTAGAACTCAGAAAAATCAGCAAGAAAAAATCAAGCAACCCTATCAAAAAGTGGGCAAAGGACATGAATAGAAATTTTTCAAAAGAAGATATAAAAATGGCTAACAAACATATGAAAAAGTGTTCAACATCTCTAATCATCAGGGAAATGCAAATCAAAACCACAATGAGATATCACTTAACCCCAGTGAGAATGGCCTTTATCAAAAAAACCCAAAACAACACATGTTGGCGTGGGTGTGGAGAGACCAGAACACTCATACACTGCTGGTGGGACTGCAAACTAGTGCAACCCCTGTGGAAAGCATTATGGAGGTATCTTAAACAGATTCAAGTAGACCTGCCATTTGACCCAGCAATCCCATTACTGGGCATATACCCAAAGGAAAAAAGGTCATTCTGTAACAAAGACACATGTGCCCGAATGTTTATAGCAGCACAATTCACAATAGCAAAGATGTGGAAACAACCCAAATGCCCATCAATACATGATTGGATTAGTAAGCTGTGGTATATGTATACCATGGAATATTACTCAGCTATAAGGAATGATGAAGATACGACATGTCTATGGTTCTCCTGGAGAGAGTTGGAACCCATTATATTAAGTGAAGTATCCCAAGAATGGAAAAACAAGCATCTCATGTACTCACCAGAAAATTGGTTTCCCTGATCATCCCCTAAATACAAATCTGGGAACGACACCAATTGGATATCAGACTGAGTTGGGGGGTGGGGGAGGGGATGGGGGTATGCCTACACAATGAGTGCATTGCGCACCTTGGGGAGTGGTAACACTTGAAGGTGCTGACTCGGGAAGGGGGGGTGGGGAAGGGAGGGATATATACCTCATGATGGGTGCAATGCGCACGACCTGGGGAACAGACACGCCTGGAGCTCTGGCTTGGGGGGAAAGGCGGTACAGGAGCAACGTATGTAACCTGCAATTCTGTACCCCCATAATAAGATGAAATAAAAAAAAAAGCAATGAGGAGATGTTTAAATGTACCAGTAATAATTAAAATCATCACAATAAAATCTCATCAGTTAAATATAAAAAAAAAAGAAAATGTATGGTGATAAGTTCATAATATTGGTCTGAACAAAGATTTTTTTGCATTAACCTCAAAATCCCAGGCAACAAAAGTAAAAATGGAGAAATTAGATTACTTAAAACCAAAACATTTCTACTCAGTATGAGATGAAGTCAACAGAATGATAAGACAACATATAAATAGGAGAAAATATTTGTAAACTATACACCTGACACGAGATTAATATCCAAAATATATGAAAAACTCAACTATAAAACAAAAATACAGTAACTATTTAAAAATGAGCAAAAGATCTAAATAGACATTTCTTAAATGACAGAAGACATACAAATGGCCAAACAATATAAGAAAAATTGCTCCACATCAATGATCATAAGAGAAAGAAAAATCTAAAGCACTCTATCAACTCACTCTTGTTAAAATGACTACTTTTATAAGATAGTAAGGATTGGAAAAGATGGAGAGAAAAGAAAACACTTGCATGCTGTTCATGTGACTGTAAATCAGTAAAGGCATTATGTAAATCAGTATGGAGATTACTCAAAAAATTAAAAATAAAACTGTGATACAATACAGCAGTCACTCTGTTTTTTATCAAAAAAAAAAAAAAAATCAGTATGTTGAAGAGACACCTTCACCCTGTTTATTTCAGCCCTATTCACAATAACTAAGATATAGAATCAACCCTAATGTCCATCACTAAATTAATGGATATAGGAAATATGGTTTACAAACAAAACAGAGTACTATTTAGCCATAAAAAAAATACTGTCGTTTTCCATCACACAGATGAAACTGCAGGACATTAATTGAAAAGAGCCACATACAGAAATATAAAAACCCCGTGATCTCAGTCATTTGTGGAATCTAAATAAGTTTATCTCACTAAAGTAGAGAGTAGAATGATATTACTAGAGGATGAGGTTCTTAGGAGGGAGGGGCATTTGGAGCTCTGTCTGTCAAATGATACAATGTACAGTTAGATAGGAGAAATAGGTTAATGAAATCTATTGTACAGCTTGGTGACTATAGTTAAGGACATATCTTTGAAAGATGCTAGGACAATTGATGTTAACTGTTCTCACCAAAATTAGATAACTATGAGTTAATGCACTTACTATTTAGCTAGAATTAAGTATTTGACAATGTTTATTCTTTGTAACATCATGTTTTACATGAAAGCATAATTTGATCTGCCAATTTTAAATGGATAATATAAATTTAAAAATATCATGGTAGGATTGCAGTATTCCAAATACTGTGTCTGTGACTGTGACATAAGCATAGCCAATCTGCATCAAAAGTATGTAGATATTGTGATATTTTTGTCATTCCATTTTTCAGTCATAAGTATAGGAACTCTGATATTTACCAGAATGTATAGGACCCCACAAAGAACATGGCAGTGGCTAATGTATGTTGGGAGTTTTACGTTAACTGCAAGGCACCTGAATTTCCTGTTGCTAATGGCAATGATATGGAAAACGGAAAAGGGGCAGGTGGTACTAACAGTTCAATCTCTGGCCACTCTGTGAACCTAAAAAACAAGACTGCATCCAAAATCACTGGAGGAATGCTTCAATCCCAAACCTGCCAACATCTTTCAGATTTTTCTAGAAAGAATAAATAAGGACTTGGCTGCAGGTAGGTGACTAAGAATGAAAACAGTGGACTGTGAACTGTTCCCATTAAAATAAAGATAAAATAATATGTGTAATTGACCAAGATTGTCATACAAATCTGTAAAAGAAAAACCATTCCAGACTTTAAATCCAGAGATATCATTCTATTATTGTCCAGCACTTACTATGTACATTCAAAAATAGAAGATTCTGCATAGAAACATAAGTTGTACTATAAGTGTTTCATTAAAACATTAATTTAAAATTTATCACTTATCATTAACTCTCCTGAAAATTTTATTTCTAAGATGTTTAATCTTAAGAAATTTCCAAGTTCTGATGTATTTCTTTACATATCATTTACATGTTCCAACCTACTGTTCTTAATGCTGTAACTAATCTAACTAATTTAATATTTACCACACTCTGGGTTAGGATCAGATAACATTTTTTCTTTTACAAACAAAGCTAACTGCCTGATTTAACACTGTGGGCCATGGAAACTGCATCATTCTTATCTTAATGAAGTGATCAAAATAATTTCAAAGTCTCCAGAAAAAAATAATTTCTCATCACATCTAAAAAAAAAAACAAACTTTTCATCAAAATCTAAAATGCACTGTGGGGAATGAAATGGGGTGGGGAGAACTGTAAGAAGTCTGTTAGCCATAACATAGGAAAACAGAAGGACTGAGATGCCTGGGTAGCTGGAGATTAACATAAAGGGACAGAAAAGAACTGAAAATGATTGGGAAATGAAAGCAGCAGAATTCCTATTTCTAAATTCAGACAGAATCAAGTGCATAGCCTGGGAACAGGTGTCCTCATTCCACATGAAGAATCAGTGAAATTTCTACATGTGGCTATTGTTTATCTTTTCCACAGAGCCATAAACTCACTTCAGCAAGAATACTTACTGCTATTTATAGAACATCTATTGAACACCTAGTGCTAACTTGTGCTTCTCCCCTTCCTATAAATGTCAAAATAGCTTTTTAATTTGATCAGGTCCCATTTATTTATTTTTGTTGCTGCTGTGATTGCCTTAGAGGTCTTCTTTATAAATTCTTTGCCTAGGCCAATGTCTGTAAGAGTCTTTCCTACGTTTTCTTCTAGAATTCTAATAGTTTCTGACCTAAGGTTTAAGTCTGTTAACCACCGTGATTTGATTTTTGTGAGGGGTGAGAGCTGTGTGTCCTGTTTTAGTCTTCTACATGTGGATATCCAGTTTTCCCAGCACCATTTATTAAATAGGGAATCTTTTCCCCAGAGTATGTTTTTGTCTGCTTTGTAAAAGATCCTGATCAAATTAAAAAGTTTCTGCACAGCCAAAGAAACAGTCACGAGAATACACAGACAACCTACAGAATGGGAAAAAATTTTCAGATACTACACATCAGATAAAGGACTGATAACAAGAATCTATTTAGAACTCAGGAAAATCAGTAAGAAAAAAATCGAACAACCCTATCAAAAAGTGGGCAAAGGACATGAATAGAAATTTTTCAAAAGAAGATATAAAAATGGCTAACAAACATATGAAAAAGTGTTCAACATCTCTAATCATCAGGGAAATGCAAATCAAAACCACAGTGAGATATCACTTAACTCCAGTGAGAATGGCCTTTATCGAAAAGTCCCCAAAACTATACATGTTGGCATGGGTGTGGAGAGATAGGTACACTCATACACTGCTGGTGGGACTGTAAACTAGTGCAGCCCCTGTGGAAAGCAATGTGGAGATACCTTAAACAGATTCAAGTAGACCTACCATTCGATCCAGCAATCCCATTATTGGGCATCTACCCAGAAGAACAAAAGTCATTCTATAAAAAAGACACCTGCACCTGAATGTTTATAGCAGCACAACTCACAATCACAAAGATGTGGAAACAACCCAAATGCCCATCAATTCATGAATGGATTAGCAAAATGTGGTATATGTATACCATGGAATATTACTCAGCTATTAGAAATAATGGCGATATGGCATCTCTTTGGTTCTCCTGGAGAGAGCTGGAACCCATTCTATTAAGGGAAGTATCCTAAGAATGGAAAAATAAGCACCACATGTCCTCACCAGCAAACTGGTTTCCCTGAGTGCTCATTTGGGAATAACACCAATTGGGTATCGGACAGAGGTCGGGGCTGGGTGGAAGGGATGGGTGTATACCTACTTGTTGAGTGCGACGCGCACTGCCTGGGGAATGGACACGCTTGAAGTTCTGACTGGGGGGGATGGGGTGGGGGGAGGGGAGGGGTGCACACCTACATGATGAGTGTGATGTGCACTGTCTAGGGAATGGACACAACTGAAGCTCAGACTCGGGGGGATGGGGAGACATAGGCAATGTATATAGCCTGATCTTTTGTACTCCCATAATGAGCTGAAAAACAAACAAAAAATAAAAATAGAAATAAAAATAAAATGTCAAAATAACCTCCGAGTTTTACCTGAACAAATTGGCCCAATATACTCAATCAACTTAGTTATGCTAAATTTAAAAAGGGAAAGAAATAATAACTAAAGAAAAATTAGCTTAAAAAGACTTCTTCAATTGAGAAGAAAAAATACAGTGTAAAAATTAACACAATTTAACTTAATAAACTCACTGAGGAATTGCTTGTATCTTTAAATTATTTTGTGAGTGCTATTAAATTTCATGAAAATAATTCTTCCAATCTCTGAGCAGGTCTAAAAAACCAGTATGACTCCCTGATGTCCAGTAATATGTGAACAGTTATTAAAGGCTGTCCCACTTCTTTTACAATTGTAGAATTTTGCTTGGGTATGAATTTTTTCATATATACTAAGGTATGAGCATTGGGTAAAAGTTTTGACACATTGAGCACAAATGTAGGGTTTCCCTTGTATGTATTCTCTTATGTGTGTAGAGTCATGAGTACTAGATAAAGGCTTTGCCAAATTCATCACATTGGTAGGGTTTCTCTCTAGTAGGAATTCACTTTTATTCAGTAAGGCCAGTGCCATATAAAAGCTTTGCCACATTAGTCACATTTGCAGGGTTTGTCTCCAGTATGAGTTCTCTTATGCTTAGGAGTGTGTATGCACCAGTTAAAAGCTTTGGTACATTCATCACATTTTGGAGGGTTTCTCTCCAGTATGAGTTCTCTTATGTGCAGAGGGGCATGTGCCCCACTTAAAAGCTTTTTCACATTCTTCACATTTGTAGGGTTTCTCTCCAGTATGAATTCACTTATGTTTAGTAAGATTTGTGCCCCAGTTAAAAGCTTTGCCACACTCTTCATATTTGTAGGGTTTATCTCCAGTATGAATTCTTTTATGTCTAGCAAGTGATGAACACCACTTAAAAGCTTTGCCACAGTCTTCACATTTGTAGAGTTTCTCTCCAGTATGATTTCTCTTATTTGAAGTAAACTGTAACACTTAAAATCTTTGCCACCTTCTTCACATGTGTACGGTTTCTCTCCAGTATGTATTCTCTTATGTATAGTAAGGTATATGCACAAGTTGAAAGCTTTGCCACATTCTTCACATTTGTAGGGTTTCTCTGCAGTATGATTTATCATATGTACAGAAAGGGATGCCCACCACTTAAAAGCTTTGCCACATTCTTCACATTTGTAGGGTTTCTCTCCAGTATGATTTCTTTTATGTGCAGTAAGATGTGAGCACCACTTAAAAGCTTTTCCACATTCTTCACATTTGTAGGGTTTCTTTCCAGTATGAATTTTCTTATGTTTAGTAATGTGTGAACATTGGTTAAAGACTTCCCCACATACTTTACATTTAAAAAATTTCTCTTCAGTATGTCTCATTTTATGTCTATGTGGATTTGAGAATTTTTTGGAGATTTTCAAACATTTATTACATGGGAAGATTTTGCTATGGGCAGTTGTTGGGCATTGGTTAAGTCCATTATAACATCCTTTCTGCTCTGTACACTCAACCACACTTTTACAGTCTTTCATTAAGTTTAAATTTTCTTGGCCATCACTTCCATATCTTCTCAGTCCCATTTTTTGAAACTTTGTTCTGGCAATTGGTCTTGGGTGGAATGAGAAGACATGGCTGAAAGAAATTTGAAAAATAACAAATTATAACAAGTATTTGTTTTCTGAATGAGATGAATATACATTATAAATTTAATATGTAAAATTATACCAAGCACATCAGTCAGATATTGAAATACAAAATACAGGCTCTAATTCTCTTTTATATAAATTAATGTAACAAAATTACATTGACCAAATTGCCTTTGTGGGAATTCTAATAACCAGGTAAGAATTTGGAGCATATCAGGTGAGTACAATGCTGAGAGCCATATAAAAGAAAAAGTTTGTTGTATTTACTCACCATGGCCTTTCACCCTTAATACAGCATGGTTCATATATATTATAGAAGTAAATTCCCAACTCCCAGCTTCTCCCTCAAAAAAGAAAGAAAATAGTGACACCTGTGGGCATCTTTCTGGTGTTTGGGGGCCCTTCACAAACTAAAACTACATTCTTCTGCTGAGAAGAATGTAGCTATCATTTGAAAGACAGACTTGTGCTGAAACAAAAGGTAAAAGATTATTATAGCAGCAGAGATATTTCAGTACCACAGACAAGAGATGGTGTACCAAATAATGACAGGCTCTTAAGAAGGAATGTGGGAAAATTGCTTTAACAGGAAAATGAACACAAAATTTCACAGAAGAAACACGCTCAGAACAGATTTGAGGATCCTTGAATCTCTAGTACAGACAATTGGCATCACAGTCCCTCAGGAAAAGGAACTTGATGAAGTTTGTGAAAAGTGGCTTTGTTAATCCTCAAATCTCAATAATAAATTAAAATATATAAAAAATATCAAGGTAACATAGCCCAATAAGATAAAGAATATAATAAGATACCAACCATAAAGGAATAAAGATTAGTTGAAAAAATTAAACATAACCATCTGAATGATGCTTAATGAGTGAAATAGGAACAATACTGACCACTAAATGAAATCAGAAAAATGAGAATATCAACAAAAAAATAAAAGCATAAAAGAAAATACGAATTTATCTGAGCATACAATAATAAATGACTGAAATGCAAAAATAAAGACAAAAAAAAAATCAAGAAGCTCAACATACTTCAACTAGGAAAAACACCAAGGGACGCATACCAAGACAGATTATAAGCAAAGTTTTTAAAGTCACACACAAGATGAGAATCTTGAAAGCTGTAACAGTGATGTGTCACCTATGAGCATGCTCCTATTAGATTACTGTGGATTTATCAACAGAAAAACTGCTTGCCAGAAAAAAGTTGGTTGATATAATCAATGTGCCAAAAGAATGAAAATTTCAAAGCAGAAATACTATATCCAGCAAAACTTCCCTTCTAAATTAAGAAAAATAAAGAGTTATAAAGATAACTAGATGCTGAAAAAGCTTATCACCACTAGACCTGCCCCACAAGTAATGCTAAAAGTAGCCCCTTGCATTGAAAATAAAAAGAGGGTTATAAAACAACACAAAATCATGAGAATAAATAACTCTCTGGAAAAGTTATATAAGTACACTTAAGTAAAATTCTGTATTGCTGTAATGATGATGCAGAAAACAGTTTTAATTATGCTCTAAAATTTGAAGACAAAACCAGAAAAATAACATTAAATCAATGTTAACGGGCATAAAATATAACAAGATATAACTGCTGACATCAGTAAACCTGAGGGCAGGTGTAATGAGGAAGAATTTTTATATGCAACTAACTTTAAATTATTACCACTTTAATATATTCTGTAATTTTAAAAGTATTTTTTCATCACAGTGGTAATCACAATAAAAATAGCTATAGAGATGCACTAGAATAATAAGAAATGAGTCAAAGCATGTCACTACAAAAATCAATCAGAAACAAAGGAAGACAGAAAAGACGAAAAGGGGGAAAATATTATACCTACAAGAATTAAAACAATTAATAAAATTGGAATAGTAGGTCCTTCCCTTTCACAAAATTATGTAAATATCCATGGCCTAAGTTCACAATCAAAAGACGTATTGAAAAAAAGACTAAGATTTAAGGAAATAAAAAAATTCAATTATATATCATCTGTAAGAGACTCACCTTAGATCAAATGACAAAAACAGACTAAAATTGGCAACACAAAAAAAGACATTTTATGCCAATATTAGGCAAATGAGAGCATGGAGTTCACAATTAGACACAGTATGTTTTGAGGGAAAACTTGTCCTGTTTCATAAAATGTAGTATAAGTTAAAACTGTCACAAAAGACAAAGAAGAATATTAAATAATATTAAAACTGCTCATTCACTGGGAACCTAAGATTTATTTTTATATTTTATATGTAATATGCTATACACACATATCTACATACATGCATATATGTACATATGTGTAAAATCAGGGTTGCCAAATATGCATAGCAAATGTTGACAGAATTGTAGCAAGAAATACACAGCAATATAATAATGGTAGAATACTTCATCACCCCATATAGTAATAAATAGTAACACAAGATACATTAGTAAGGGAAAACAATTATACCTAATAGACAGAGAGAACACTCCACACAAAAACAGCAAAATACACAATCTTCTCAATAGCACATAAAACATTCTCCTGTATAAAACACCTGTTAGGCCTGAAAACAATTCTTTACAAAGTTTCAAAAAATAAAATCTTACAGAAATTTATTTATGACGAAAATGGAATAACACTAGAAATCAGTAATAGAAGAAAAGCAAGAAAACCCACAAATAAATGGAAAATAAATGACACACTCTTGAGAATGCTCTTGTTCAAGGGTTGGAAGATTTACTTCTGTAAAGATATCCATACTGCCCAAAAATTATCTAAAAATTCAATTCAATCTTTTTAAAATTCTCAATGTCATATTGTATAGAAAAAGAAAAAGCAGTTCAAAAGTGATATGGAATGCCAAAGTACCATGAAAAGTCCAAACAATCTCCAAAAAAAGAAACAATGTTGGACATATCAAACTTTCTGATTTCAAGACATGTAACAAAGGTACAGTATGGAAAGCAGTTTGCTACTGGCATAAAGGCAGACCACTAGACCAAGGAAAGAAAATGTAGGACAGATATAAAACTGCCACATACATGGTGAAATGAAGAATTATTTGCACATTCATATTATTTAAGTATTATTCATAAAAGCCAATATGTGAGAACAACCCAAACTTGCCTCACAAAATGAATAAACATAATTTGGGATGTAAATATAAGGGAGGACTACTCAGCTTATAAAATGAAGGAAATTTTCTAACATCTATGATAAAGATAAATCTTGACATTATGCTAAATGAAATAAGCCAGTCTCCCCTCCCAAAAAAAGATACTTTATGAATCCACTTACATAAAAAACATAAAGTAGTTACATTTTAAGAAACAAAAGAAAAATAGAATAGTGTTTGTAAAGGACCATAAAATGGGGAAAATAGGAAGTTGTTTCATGTATATTGAGTTTTAGTTTTACAAGATAAAAATGTCCCAGAGATACATGTTGCATTACAATGTCAACATACTTAACATGACTGAACTGCATAAACAAAATATATAAGATTATAAATTCCATGTGTTTTTCTACAATGAATAATGCTAAAAATAGAGTTTTAAAGCATTTCAAAAATTATCTTCAAATCACATAAATGTTTCCTACAAGGATAATATGTATTTACCAATAAGTATATTTTGAACTTCAGACAATTTTCATGACTACTCACCTTGACAAGATAAAATAACCACAAACCAAGAAAAAAAATGTACTGTTCATAAACAAAATAGGAGTAATATTTATACAGGCAAACAAACACAAAGGAAATTATATTGGCTACAGACATGGCTGTTTTATATTTGACTTTTGCTCCACAATGTCTTAAAGTGTACAGAATTGAATTTTGACATACAAAACTACTATATGTAGGTAAAAACTAAAAACTCAATTGACTGATGTGACATAGCCTACTTTAAAATGTGAAATATTTTTTCATTTATTATTATTATATTTATTTCAGCATATTCTGGGGGTACAAATATTTAAATAGAATTATAAAATTACAAAACAAAATTAAAAGAAACTTTAACCCATAAAATTCTGAATGAACATAGTGTATTACTGAAAAAATATAACTAATTTTCAAGGATAACTGGGCATCCAAGAAGAACACAGATTTAAAACATTAGCATAAGGTTAGGGCAATAATATTTCACAAAAACACATTATAATTTTTAATAAAAAGGCTTTGATAAGAAGGTTTTAAAGATTAGGTGTTGAAATGATATTAGAGAAATTTCTTTCTTCTGTTATTAATATATTGCTGCTCTTCCTATAAAAAAGAGAAAGGCTGTAATCCAACTTTCAGAAACAAAAAAAGCCTTAAATTTCTAAATACAGGAAAAATGGGTATTGTAAAATATGTTGTGAAACTAATATATAAGATGAACAATTAGGAATAAATTATATTATGATTCAGATAATGGGCCGGGTGCGGTGGCTCACGCCTGTAATCCTAGCACTCTGGGAGGCCGAGGTGGGTGGATCACTCGAGGTCAGGAGTTCAAGACCAGCCTGAGCAAGAGTGAGACCCCATCTCTACTAAAAATAGAAAGAAATTATATGGACAACTAAAAATATATATACAGAAAAAATTAGCCGGGCATGGTGGTGCATGCCTGTAGTCCCAGCTACTCGGGAGGCTGAGGCAGGAGGATCTCTTGAGCCCAGGAGTTTGAGGTTGCTGTGAGTGAGGCTGATGCCATGGCACTCTAGCCCGGGCAACAGAGTGAGACGCTGTCTCAAAAAAAATAAAAATAAAAATAAAATGATTCAGATAATGATTGGTGACAGCAGACAGGAATGCTAATAACTATTTGCATACAATAAACTGAAACATCCAAACCAATCATTTTAATAAATGTGAGGTGCATATGAGTTATCTAATTCAGCTTTAATAAAACATAAATACAAGTATGTTATTTCAGAATTTCTAAAGTTCTCAATTATTACATACATAATATAAAATGATATAATTTGTCACATAGTAACAAAATTGGGGTTGTGAAGAGGTATGGTTTTACATTCAACTAAAGTTAACTTGTTATGAGACTGAACTATACTGTTATCACTTTAAGCTGTTTTTGTACTTTCCATTTCTCAAGGTGTTCAGAAAGAAAATATCTGTAGAAGTTATGCAAAAGAAAATGAGAAAAGAATCAAAGCAAGTATCTACAAAATCAATCAAAATGAAGGCAGTAAGGGAAGAATTGAGGGATAACAGAAGAAATGAAGTTAAGAGTAATCACATTTTATTTCTTTCAGTAATTACTTTAAATATTAATGGATTAAACTCTTTAAAAAGATAATACAGATGAAAGGATTATGAATAAATGAGTTTCTACAATATTCTGTCTACAAGACTCATTTTAGCTTGAAGGAGTCAGAGAGGCTGAAAATAAAAGGATGAAAAAATATATTCCATGCAAATATTAACCACAAGTGGGTGTAGAGGCTGTAATCATATTAGACAAGTTATACTTAGGGCTGAGTGTAGTGGCTCGTGCTAGTAATCCTAGCACTCTGGAAGGCTGAGGCAGGAGGATTGCTTGAGCTCTGGGGTTTGTGATCAGCCTGGGCAAGAGTGAGAGCCCATATCTACTAAAAATAGAGAAAATTAGTTAGGCATAGTGGTGTGTGCCTGTAGTCCCAGCTACTTGGGAGGCTGAGGCAGGAGGATCACTTGATCCCAGGAGTTTGAGGCTGCAAGGAGCTGTGACGATGCCACTGTACTCTAACCAGGGTAATAGAGCAAGACTCCATCTCAAGGAAAAAAAAGAACCACACATACTTTATGTCAAAATGCACATGGGAAACAAATATTGATATTACAAAGTAATAAAATGAGTCCATTTACCAGTAATCTATAACAGTAAAATATGTGTGTATGTATAAAAACTGATATATAGGCTACACATGTCTGTTTTATAATATATATATATTACATGTATATATAACACCAGGGATTCCAAATATATGAAACAAATACTGGCAGAAGTGAAGAAAGAAATGCACATCAACACGGTCATTATTTACTTTAGGACCCTAATTTCAGTAATGAATAAAATAATCAGAAGATCAGTAAGAAAATAGAAAACTTGAACTATATTATACACCAATTAGACCTAACAGACATGTACGGAACTCTCCAGTCAAAAGCAGTAAAATATACAATATTTTCAATTACACATGATGCCTTCTATTAGGACACATAAAAAGTCTAATTAAATTTAAGATGACTGAAACCATATAATGTATCTTTTTTCTGACAAAAACAAAATGAAATGAGAAATGAAAAGCACAGGAAAAACTGGCAAATCCAAAAATATTTGGAAATTAAACACACTCTTGAACATACTCCTGCTCAAGGATTAGATGATGTGGTATTATTTAGATGTCAATACTACCCACAGTAATGGACAAATTCAATGTAACCTCTATCAAAATCCCAATCACAGAGACAAAATTGGCAGAGTAAAGGTAACCTCCTGGATTCCTTCTCCCAGAGAAAGAGGCGTAGATCTTGGTCTGCTACACATGAGTGGATCACTCCCCCGCAAGAACAGCGTTGTGAATCAGCGTGGAACACATAAAGGAGGGGGGGAAAAAAAAGGTGAACAGGAGATAGAATCACGAAATCTTGAGAGTGCAAGACAAACAATAGAGAATAGAGAGTGAGACGGCTGCGCCTGCCTGGCCAGTGAATCACGTGGGATCAGACCCACAGAACGTCTTGCTTCCTGACTGACCTCCACACCCACTCAGACAGGAACCTGCCTGAAGTCAGTGCAAAAATCACAGCAGGAGACATGGGGCTCCGTGTAGAGGAGACAATGGCGAGAAGCATCTTGAACTCCCCGAGCTCTGTGCCAGGACTGCACTGGGCAGAAGAGGGACTGGTCTGGGCTACTGCTGGAGGCAATTAGGAGACAGGTAAATTGCCTCTACCACTTAGTGGGTCCAGATCAACAGAGGTGAACACTAAATAGAGGACTCTAATCTGGAAACCGCCGTGTGCTAATAGGCCCACTCAAGGTGGATCAAAAAGAGCGAGAGCTCCTGCTGGACAGCTGTGAGATTGTGGGAGGGTGACATAAAAGACACAAGGGGGCATCCTGATGACTCAGCCCCCTGACTTGGCACCTACTAACCCCTGAACAGTCGTCCCCAGTGCTAATGCTCTGAGGGCGGGTGGTCGCAGGTTTCCTTGGCTGTGCAGAAGCTTTTTAATTTGATCGGGTCCCATTTGTTTATTTTTGTTGCTGCTGTGATTGCTTTGTTGCTCTTTTTCATAAATTCTTAACCTAGGACAATGTCTACAATAGTGTTCCCCACATTTTCTTCCAGAATTCTTAAGGTTTCACGCCTTAGGTTTAAGTCTGTTATCTAACATGAATTGATTCTTGTGAGAGGTGAGAGCTGAAGATCCAGTTTCAATCTTCTGCACGTGGACATTCAGTTTTCCCAGCACCAATTATAGAACAGAGATTCTCTTCCCCAATGTATACTTTTGTCTGCTTTGTTGAAGATTAGATGACAATATGATGATGACTTTATACCTGGGATCTCTGTACTATTCAAAGGTGTTTGTCTCTGTTCTTGTGGCAGTACCATGTTGTGTTGGTTACTTTAGCCTTATAGTAAAGATTGACTTCTTTCAGTCTGATGCCTCCCAAGTTTGGTCTGTTTATTTATTTATTTATTTTTTTGCTTAATTAATACTGTTTTGGCTATATGAGTTCTTCTCTGGTTCCAGACGGAGCATAGAATTATGTTTTCTAAATCTGTAAAAAATGATGGTGGAATTTGATAGGCATGGCATTAATTCTATAGATCACTTTAGGTAGAATGGACATTTAACAATAATGATTCTACCAACCCATTAGCATGGTAGGGAATTCCATTTGTGCACATCTTATACAATTTCTTTTCTCAATATTTCGTAGTTCTCCCTATAAATATCTCTCACCTCCTTCCTGAAATATATTCCTAAATATTTAAATTTCTTTTGTTTATATATATTTTTTTTGTTTGTTTGTCTCAAAATTTTTTTTCTAATTTCAGCTTATTATGGGGGTACAAAAGTTCAGGTTACATACGTTGCCCATGCACTGCCCATCCTCCCAAGTCAGAGCTCCAAGCATGCCTATTCCCGAGACAGTGCACATCGCACTCATCATGTAGTTATACCCCCATCCTGTCCCCCCACCCCCACCTCCCCGAGTCAGCACCTTCAAGCGTGACCATTCCCCAGACGGTGTGCAACGCACTCATCATGTAGACATACACCCATCGCCTCCCCCCACCCCCCACCTCAGTCTGATATCCAATTGGTATTATTCCCAAATGTGCATTTAGGTGATGATCAGGGAAACCAATTTTCTGGTGAGTACATGTGATGCTTGTTTTTCCATTGCTGGGATACTTCACTTAATAGAATGGGTTCCAACTCTCTCCAGGAGAACCAAAGAGATGTTGTATCACCGTTATTTCTTATAGCTGAGTAATACTCCATGGTATACATGTACCACAATTTACTAATCCATTCCTGAATTGATGGGCATTTGGGTTGTTTCCACATCTTTGCAATTGTGAATTATGCTGCTATAAACATTTGGGTACAGGTTTCTTTGTCATAGAATGACTTTTGTTCCTTTGAGTAGATGCCCAATAATGGGATTCCTGGATCAAATGGTAGGTCTACTTGAATCTGTTTAAGGTATCTCTATGATGCTTTCCACAGGGGTTGCACTAGTTTGCAGTCCCACCACCAGTGTATGAGTATTCCTGTCTCTCCGCATCCACACCAACATGTGTTGTTTTGGGACATTTAGATAAAGGCCATTCTCACTGGAGTTAAGTGATATCTCATTGTGGTTTTGATTTGCATTTCCCTGATGATTAGGGATGTTGAGCATTTTTTCATATGTTTGTTAGCCATTCTTATATCTTCTTTTGAAAAATTTCTATTCATGTCCTTTGCCCACTTTTTATAGGGTTGTTTGATTTTTTCTTGCTGATTTTCCTGAGTTCTAAATAGATTCTAGTTATCAGTCCTTTGTCAGATGTGTAGCATGCAAAAACTTTTTCCCATTCTGTAGGTTGCCTGTTTATTCTCGTGATTGTTTCTTTGGCTGTGCAGAAGCTTTTAATTAGTCAGGTCACATTCATTTATTTTTGTTGTTGCTGTGATTGCCTTGGGGGCCTTCGTCATAAATTCTTTGCCTAGGCCAATGTCTGTAAGAGTCTTTCCTACGTTTTCTTCTAGAATTCTAATCGTTTCACACCTAAGGTTTAAGTCTGTTATCCACTGTGATTTGATTTTTGTCAGAGGTGAAAGCTGTGAGTCCTGTATCAGTCTTCTACATGTGGCTATCCAGTTCTCCCAGCACCATTTATTGAATAAGGATTCTTGTCCCCAGAGTATGTTTTTGTCTGCTTTGTCAAAGATTAGATGGCTATATGAGGATGGTTTTATATTTGTATTTTCTGTTCTGTTCCCCTGGTCTGTGTCCTGGCACTGGTGACAATACCAAGCAGTTTTAATAATCACAGCCTTTTAGTATAGTTTGAGGTCTGCCAAATTAATACCTCCCATTTTGTTTTTATTGCTTAAAATTGCTTTGGCTACACGGGGTCTTCTCTGATTCCATACAAAGCACATAATTATTTTTTCTATATCTGTGAAAAATGATGTTGGTAATTTAATAGGAATTGCATTCAATCTGTAGATCACTTTGGGTAGTATAGACATTTTAACAATGTTGAGTCTACCGATCCATGAGCATGGTATGGTTTTCCACCTATTTACATGTTCTGCAATTTCCTTCGTCAGTGTTTCATAGTTTTCCCTATAGAGGTCCTTTACCTCGTTAGTTAAATATATTCCTAGGTATTTTATTTTCTTTGTTGCTATATTGAAGGATATTGAGTCCTTAATTTGTTTCTCCATTTGATTGTTATTGGCATATATGAATGCCTCTGATTTGTGTGTATTAATTTTTATCCTGAGACTTTACTGAATTCATTGATTAATTCCAGGAGTCTCTTGGTTGAATCCTTGGGATTTTCTAGATATAACATCATATCATCAGCAAAGAGAGTTTGATCTCTTCTTTCCCTATTTGGCCTCCCTTGATTCTGCTGTTTTGCCTGATAGCTCTCGCAAGGACTTCCAATACTATATTGAAAAGTAATGGGGACAGTGGGCAGCCTTGTCTGGTTCCAGTTCGAAGTGGGAATGGTTTCAATTTTTCCCATTCAGTATGATGTTGGCTGTGGGTTTGTCATATATGGCTTGTGTCATTTTTAGATGGGCCCCATCTATGCCTATTTTGTTAAGTGTTCTTATCATAAAAGGGTGTTGAATTTTGTCAAATGCTTTTTCTGCATCTATTGAGAGGATCATATGGTCTTTATTTTTGCTTCTATTTATGTGGTGAATTACATTTATAGATTTGCCTATGTTAAACTATCCCTGCATCTCTGGGATGAAGCCCATTTGGTCATGATGGATTATTTTTTTGATAAGCACTTGGATTCAATTTGCTAAGATTTTATTGAGAATTTTTGAATCTATATTCATAAGGGATATTGGTGTATAGTTTTCTTTTTTTGTTGCATCCTTTCCTGGTTTTGGTATCAAAATTATGTTGGCTTGGTAAAATGTGTTGGGGAGAATTCCATCCTTCTCGATGTTGGAAAATAGTTTATGTAGGATGGGCACCAGTTCTTCTTTGCAGGTATGGTAAAATTCCGGTGTGAACCCATGTGGATCAGGGCTTTTCTTTTTGGGAAGGTTTTTTATGGCTGTTTCGATTTCAGATCTAGATATTGGTCTATTCAGGAATTCTATTTCTTCCTGGTGAGCCTGAGAAGGCTGTGTGTTTTTAAAAATTTGTCCATTTCCTCCACATTTTCCAGTTTATGTGCATAAAGATTTTTGTAGAATTCATAGATGATATCATGTATCTCTGTGGCACTGGTCGTGATTTCTCCTTTCATGTTCCTGATGGAGGTTATTAGATATTTTTCTTTTCTGCTCTTGGTTAGTTTAGCCAGAGGTGTGTCTATTTTGTTTATCTTTTCAAAGAACCAACTTTTGTTTTATTAATTTCCCTTTTTTTTGTTGTCTTTTTCATTTAGTTCTGATTTGATCTTAATAATTTCTCACCTTCTGCTGGGTTTGGGGTCGGTCTGTTCTTTTTTCTCCAGCTCTTTGAGTCTACTCATTAGGTTGTCTATTTGTAAGTTTTCTGTCTCTTTGATATAGGCATTTATGGAAATAAATTTTCCTCTCAGGACTGCTTTAGCTGTGTCCCACAGATTTTGACAAGTTGTGTCTCCTTTGTCATTTAATTCAAAGAAATTTTTGATTTCCATCTTGATTTCTTCTTTTATAGAATAATTATTCAGGAGAAGGTTATTTAGCTTCCATGACTTTGAGTAAGAGTGAGGGTTTCTGTTTGTGATCATTGTTACTTTTATTCCGCTGTGATCTGAGAAGATGCATGGTATAATTTCTATTTTTTTGAATTTTTTAAGACATGATTTATGTCCTAGGACATGGTCAATCTTAGAGAATGTCCCGTGAGCTGATGAGAAGAATGTATATTCTGTGGACTTTGGGTAGAATGTCCTATAGATGTCAGCCATGCCCATTTGTTCTAGCATTCTATTTAGGTCCATTATGTCTTTGTTTATTTTCTGTTTAGAGGATCTGTCCTGTACTGTCAGTGGGGTGTTAAAGTCTCCAGCTATTACAGTATTGTTATCTATCATTTGGTTGAGATCTAGTAGGGTTTGCTTTATGAATATAGGTGCACCTAGGTTGGATGCATATATATTGAGTATAGTCATGGCTTCTTGATGAATTGTGCCTTTAGTCAGTATGTAGTAGCCATCTTTGTCTTTTATTATTTTTGTTGGTTTGAAAGCTAAGTTATTGGAAATTAAGATTGCCACACCAGCTTTCTTTTGGTTGCCATTTGCTTGAAATATCGATTTCCATCCTTTTATTTTCAGTCTAAATGCATCTTTGCAGGTTAGGTGAGTTTCTTGAAGACAGCAGATACTTGGATTGTGTTTTTTAATCCATTGGGCCAGTCTATGTCTCTTGAGCGGGGAGTTCAAGCCATTCACATTTATTGAGAAAACTGATAAGTGAGACAGTTTTTTGTTCAGCTTGTTGGGTAGAACTTCATTGTGATGTTTTCTCTCCTGGGCCATTGTGGTATCTGGAATTTGATCTTTAGCTCTTGAGTAGTTTTACATTCATGGATCTTTCTTGTGCTGATCCATGTGTAATTCTCTTTTGAGTACTTCTTGGAGGGCTGGTCTTGTCTTGGTGAATTCCCTCAACCTTTGTTTATCTGAGAATGTCTTGATTTCTCCTTCGTATAGAAAACTTAGCTTAGCTGGGTACAAGATTCTAGGCTGGGCATTATTCTGTTTCAGAAGCGTGAAAATGGGGCCCCAACCTCTTCTTGCTTGTAAGGGGTCACAGATCTTATGAAAGAGTATGCCAGGATCCAAGCATGGCAGTTACATAAAATAAAAAGAACAAATTATAACAAAATCATGAAATGCAGCCCCAAATAAAATCAAACTCCATAGTGCCTGTCACAATGAAGGCAATCTGTTTTTACTGTTCTTGCTGTAGGATTAATTTTATTACATAGACACAAAGTTATAAAGTATAAAAATAAAATGTAGCTACATTACATATATGGAAAATATGTTTACTTACAATGCAGCAATAATTTTGTCAACTTTAGTTCAATGAGAGGAAAAGGACCTGGATTTTACCCTGGTTATATTTCAATTGAACTATTGTCTTTGACAAGAGTTGGTCTCTGAATATCAGAATGTTTCATTTTCCCTTTTGTTAAACTACAGACAAGTAATGCCAGAGTCACATTACTTCACTTCTTAATGTATTTTTCAATATCATCTTTTTCCAAGAACATCTATGTACATGTTATTTTTGCTTCTAAATAATTCTCTCTTAATAAATCACAGCTCTCTGACAGCATGTAGGAAGTATATTGAAATTCCAGGAATCTATAGAACGTCTTCAAAAATTATACATATTTGGCATCCCAAGTGGCAAACTTACAGAGATCTGGCTTGTTAACAAGAGAGTATATTTAAGGCAAAAAGAAAGGCAATTGGACATACCCATCAATAGCACACTGTAGACACAGTGATAAGGGAATCCAACACAAACTAGAAGATCTTTTGTCTACTCCAAGAGGGGAATTAAGAAGATGGTGCTCAGAGACGATGTAGATCCAGGCTGTTGGGTGCATCATCATTTTTATCTTCTGTAGGTAGGTCATGATAATCAGATAATATGCAATCATTTGCTTATGAGTTTTAAACTTCAGAACATTCACAGTTATACCACTCTCTCTCTATATTTTAGAATGGATAATAAAATTTTCTCTATTATCTATTCTATAATCTGAAGAAGTAAAACATGCTTTTTCACTCAGACATCAGGTGGAAACTCTTGAAATAAACTGTGAATTCTGTCATGTAAAGGATTTGGCTGCTACTACTTTATTTTTGATGGAATGGATTAAGTATTTCAGAATCCTGGGTAAAATATTTACAGTTCTAATATTAAGTTTTGTCAACAGGAATCCAAAAATTACAGAATGGAATATTATAGACACCATTCTATATGTTATATAATTAATCAATGAGTAATTGATGAGATAAAGAAGGGATATATATGTGCCTTCTACTAGTAATGCAAAAGTGATCAATGTGATTGAAAGCAAAGATGTCACAATTGTATCACCAATTTAAACAAGAGACTATGGGAACAGAAGAAAATCTAGTTTGAAAGTCTCTGTCTTTCTAAAGCCATAATGAACAAAGAAAAAGAAAATATTTATTGTTCAGGGTAGTAAATTTTGTTGCTCTTACAATAGTAAATTTTGAGTTTCAATTCTCCTTTCAATAACATTTTAGATGTTTTATTTCTATGACAATTTAATTGTTTTTTAAATTTAACCACACATTGTATCCATGGTAATTTCTAAATAAATTATCCCAGATAATCATTTTTTGTAGGGTTATACAAAATTATACTTTAATTAGTGGCAAATTATCTCACTGCTGTGATATGTATATATTGACCATAATTTTAATAAAACAAATAGTTTCACATCACACCTGAGAGAAATAAAGTTGCCTATATCTTATTTTATTTGACACATTTAATTGATTTTTCCATTGAAAATTCTAAATGCTATAGCATGATGACAACTAGATACATAAAAATTTGACCTTTTTCTCCATTTATTTTACCTAAAAATAAAAAATAGAAGTACTATATATATCCCTTGAAAAATTGAGATGTTAACAAATTTTAAAAATTATTTAACCAGAATAAAAACATCAAAATAAGAAAATATACTTCCTAAACTAAAAAATCACGTAAGTGGTTGAAACTATTCTATAAAAGACAGAGACCTGTCTTGCATGATTTAAACAAATGATTAGTTGAAATTGCTGTATTTATATGCTGTACATGTTCATGTTATCAAAATAAAACTCTAACATCTATTATCAGTCACTGCATAAAATTGATACTCAAGTATACAGCTGAAGTGTGTAGAAATAACACAATGGCCACAGCTGTAAGAATGAATAAACAAAATGTGTTGTATACATGCAATGAAATATTGTTCACCTTTAAAAACTAAGGGCATACGGATGCATGATACAACAGGGATGAACTTAAGGACATTATAAGAAGTGAAATAAGCCTGTCCTAAGGAAACAAATAGTGTATAATTCCATTTAGATAAGTTTCCTAGAGTAATACATTTAAAGAGACTGAAAAGAGAATGATGGTTGCTATAGCCTGGGAGTGGGGCGGGGCGAATGTTCAATGGAAACAGAGATTCAGTTAGGGGAGAAGAAAGGAGAGTCATAGATGGATATTGTTGATGGTTGCACAACCATTTAAATGTACTTGATGGCACTATATTGAATGTACACTTAAAAATGGTTAATATGGTAGCAAAAATCAATTTAAGAGACTTGCCCATTACCCTACAGTTACTAAATTACTGACTGATTTATTTTATTCCAGTGCACAGTCTGTATTTATTTAGTTTGATATTTTGTCCATCACAATTTTTAATTTATTTTGATTTTTTTAATATGAATTGATTGTTTGAAATGTTTAAAGTGTGATCAATGTTCAACAATAAGGATAGTTAAGAAAATGGAGAAACAGATGTCCTCAATAAATGAAATGAGTTAGGAAAAATTTTATATCATTCAGGAAGTGACACTGAGGGCCATAAGTAGGGATTTCATATAGTTGCTGTGCACAGAAAGTGCATGTTAGAGATATGACTGTGTGAAGATCACAAAGTTTTGGCAAATGCAGAATATAGTTGGCAAGAAGAAAGTATGTTTTCATGATCTTTCAATATACTTTCTTCGTTTAACAACCAAAAGAAACTCTCAAGTACTGCTCAGCCAGTACCACAATGATGCTCAAGTAATTCAGTCAGGGATCAAGTGAGCCTATTGCACTGCCTTTCGCAGGTGTGACCGGCATCTGAGTTTAGGATGGATATGTGAAGCGAGGATAAAGGGAATGCTCACGGAAGAAAAAAACCTCTTCTGCCATGTAACTGTATTGAATTGGACCATATCCTCAAGACTGTATTAGCATCGACATCTCTGCAGATATGACTGTATAAATTCAGCAAGGTAGAGCAATTAAGGGTAGAACAGTTCTGGTACATCTGAAATGAAATTGCATATAAAGATTTTGTTTCTCTAGAGACTGAAGATGAAATTAATTCATCTCTATGATTGGGTAAAGAACTTAGTTTTATTTTCTTTCCTCTACCCAGTAAGATTGTATTTGTAAACTGATGAGCAACAGTACACTTAATAAAAGCATGCACGTAGCATTATACCCATTGAAAAAAAATTCAAAGAAGTCATTACTGTTTTTAATGTATAGCTCAGTAAAGTTGAACTCAATGTACTGACAACTCCAAATTGTCATGTTTCCATCTGCAGACTCAGTCCTTCCAGTTTATTCACCTGAAGGTTTAGGTCATCTTGTTTGGGAAGTAAAAGTATATTTATGGATTAATAAATGTCAAGGTAAATTATGCAGTTTTGGTAGGTTCCAATGAAATTTATATGTTATAGACACATAATCTTCATTATTAAGTGTGTTGCTTTAATTTAATTAAATATATTGATTTAATTCACACTCTAAATATACTATGTCTGAAGTAAGGGAAGCACATATAAAATGACATGTGAATCATTTCCTTCTCTCTCACTTCTGTTGGTATCAGATAAAATGACATCACACTGACTTCTTACTTGCAATTTATCAAGAACTTGGATTCATTATGCAGATTAATCAATACTCCACCTGAGCAGTATTTACCATGAAAATCTTGTAAATAAAAAAATGTTGAGCAATGCACAATTTAAAACATTTTTCAAATGGCAGGTGAAGGATTTCAAGTATGTTTCATCATTTTCACAGAAGTACTTTGCAATGAACAAGTAATTCAAAAGTAGCACTATAAATGATGACATCACTCTTATCTATTTCTCCATTTGCAGACTCCCTCCTGTGTGAAATCATGAAAAGTGGAAACACCACCTTATGTTTCTTTCTCCTAGTACATTCTAACCACACAAGAGCCCACACAAGAGCCCACCAATTTGTCTCTGTGATGGTTCTGGCAATTATTTTCACTGCCCCATTGGGCAATGCCCTTGTGCTTCTCCTAATTTACCAGGACCACTGGCTCCACATGCCCATGTACTTTCTGCTGAACCAACTCTTCTCTTATACATGTGATACTGGTTTCCACCACTGTGCCCAGAATGGCTGCTGACTGCTTGACATCAAATCAGTTGATCTTCCCTACTGCCTGTGAATTGCAGATCTTCTTGTTCAAAACCCTAGGTGGTGAAGAGTGCTTCCTCCTAGCAGCTCAGTCCTTTTCCCAGGCTTGCTATAGCCAGAGTGGCTGCCTCCCCAAAGTCCTCTGGCCAAGTCATTTCTGCCTACACACCTATGTACTAGGGGAACCTTCTCCCTGACACACCATATTAGTCAGTCACTCTCAAAGTTATTGATATTTTGGTGATTATACCATTATAGTTTCCTAATCATCAGTGAGATGGAGCAGTATGTGCTCTATCCATTAATATGATTTACTTCATTTGGGGGGAAGAAATAAACAGAAGAGTTCTGGCCATTAATATGCCTTACAGACTTCTGTTTTTATTTCACACCTGTAACTTTAAATTTTCTTTTAATATTATGCCTATACCATTGTTATCAGTCTATTTGTGCATTCTTTTTCTTTATATATAGGTTTAATTATATTTTCTATATTTGAGTTTGTTAATTTGTGCTTATTTGGGATAGTTAAAATTATTCCAGGTATCTAGATTTGGGTGACATTTGTAAAAAGTAGTAAACATATAGTAGAGGAATGATGCTTTGGGACAATCCATAAATGCTCTAAGTCCTAGAATCCTCTCTTCAATTATGGACAAATTATCATAAAAGCCATATTTATCACTCATTTATTTTTATGAGACCATTAATATTCAGTATTCTAAGGAAATTAGAAAAATGTTCAATTTGACCTGGATTTTAGCAGGATGGTAGGCTAAATTATCTTCCTCTTTAGCTTCAATATGTAGGAAGAGAGAAAGAGAAGTTTTTGGTAAGAACAATTACAATATGACGTTTTAAGGCAATAATTGTATAAATGGATGAAAACTTTATTAATCAGAGTAGTAATATTTACTTAGAAATAGTAGTAATATTTACTAAGAAAACTCAATCTTTTAGGCACTATTCCAAGCCACTTTCACAGATATCATAATGTATGAGTTACAGTGTTTAACAGACAGATGCATGTGATAAAAAGAAATTGAAACATTTATAATGATATTAGATGAAATTAAAAACATCAAAAGATCAATTGTTTTGGCATATGACAAATTAACAGAAAAGATGTTAACATTAATTGCATTATTAATCAGCTTTAACAGTTATATAGATAAGCAATGGACAGCATCTTTTACCAGAAATCACAGAATGCATAAGTATTTCAAATACAAGAGGAACGTATTAAAAGTGGAATTCTTTGGCCTAAGAATTCCATTAACTTCCTGAGAACCAGAAATCCTACATGTCATATTTTCTAGACATCAGGAATGACAGTAGAAAATATGAATTGAAGAGTAAACAGTAAGATCTAACTGCACACAAATTTCAATTCGTATTCTTTTTTTAAAATTTCTGAATTAAGTGGAAAAGGCAAACTGATATTACTTTTGTGTGTCAGGGAAATGCTAAGGTGGAAGAATAATGCCTGGATTCAAAAGACCTGAACTTAATTAACTAATTGATTCAATTACAAGAGTATTGTTACAGAAGTATAGAAAATATGTAAATACACAAGTATTTTTCATTATAAGATTGACTCATTAAAAATTTGTTTCAATTGTAAGAAAAAAGTTTTCATATGAAAGAAAAATATTCATATTTTACTAATATCAATGTTCTATGGAGGAGGAGGATGGGGTGAGAGACCAAATCAAGAAAATCAGGATTTCTCATGAGACCCAATTTTCTGCCACAAATTATCTCAGTGTATTATTCCCACTGTGTGTACATTGTGCCTTAAAAAATACTAGATATTTTTAAAATCATTGTAAGGCACAAAGCAAAAGATAACTAAGAAATCAGAAGAATTCTTATAATGGCCAAAAAGTTGAAACCAAAATATGGCAGCACAGATACTGACAGCGTTGAGAGATTTTAAATATGTCATTTCACACAGTTTAATAAAACCACACAGCAAAAACCATGCTACATAAGTAATGTAACTAATGGCAGAAGAATCTACTTTTGAGGCAATTATTGTTATAATTAATCTGTGAAAATTGATGTTAATTTTTGCTACACAATTTTGAAAATGTGATTTTTCTTTTTTCAGAACTGAGAAGCACCAAAGGAATCACTGTCACATAGATATTGACCACAAGCCTCTGGCTACCCAGGAGAACTGGGTAATATGCTCACAACAGTGTGGAAGTGGATGAGGTGATAAGGTCCACACAGTACATGACCACAGAGAAATTCACCAGCAGCAGGATGATCTGGGTGTCCCTTTTATCTGGAAAGATTCTTAGGAAGAAGCTGGTGCTATGAAGGTGTTGAGAACACCTGTGATACCTGAACAAGAGAATCACCATGTACACACTTGAAAGCAACTTAACTCCTACAAGAAAGACATCCCTGTATATTGTCAGAGTGAATTTCCCCTGGTGATATAGATCACGGGAGGAAGAGAGAAAAATGTAGTCAGCACCATCAGATTGGTCTACGTCATATGTGAAGATACCACAGTGCAGATGAGCGAGTTGCTACTGAAAGGCAAACTACGATAAAAAAGAAGAAAATGTTTTGAAATGTATTTTGTGAATTTGTTTATACCTGGCCAACCAGGAGGTCCTGAGGCTCACGGTGATGACTGGGAGCACACTCAGGATGTAGGTAATGCAGATGGAGAGGCCTCTCATCACTCTTCTCTTGTAGAAAATTTTTTTACATTGAAATCATTCTGAAAAGGCAATGACTCAAAGCATTCTGGAGATACCACAAAGACATCAATGAGGAGCACCACTGTCTGGACAAGGGCCAAGTTACTGGTAGTCACATTGGTGGTCTTATGCTTGTGTTCAATATGGCGTGTGAATGTGTGCACAACAAAAAGCATTTGCTGAGATTCCAATGCCAGATTGGAAAAAAATGACTTTTTTTATGGTAACAAAGCTGGAAAGGTTTTCTTCTGAATAGTTAAAAAGAAGCACGTTTTGTGTCTGAACAACAAAACAATAGAACTCACACTCATGTTATTTTTTCATAGCAGAAATCATTACCACTACTATCATTTTTATTTAATTCAATTACCATGAGTAACCTTGGCTAGCTCATAAAAATTTTTAAATAATCAGCCTAAGTGCACATTTGGGAATAACACCAATTGGGTGTCAGACATATGTGAGGGGGATGGGTGTATACATATATAATGAGTGTGATGCGCACTATCTGGGGAATGGACACACTTGAAGCTCTGACTCGGGGGGTGGAGGGGCACAAGAAATATACATAACCTAAACTTTTGTACTCCCATAATGAGCTGAAATAAAAATATAAAAAAGGAAAGGATGATGTATAAATCAAGGGAAAAAATAATCAGCCTCTCTGCATTATTGTGTATGTTAAATAATTATTGTACACCTATTTCAAACTCAAGCAAAACCAAGCCTTTCATTATCTATGCTCCTAAAGTAACTGGCCCCCTTAAATGCATTTATTAATATCCTACATTCCCTCACAAAAAAATTAGCATTTAAAATTAGTCAATAGTGCTTGGCTAGATGAAATAAAGTAATTCTATGATAATGGAAAAGGAATCACCAGATGTAACAATTGGAAGCCAAGAATTCTTATGTTTATAACATCTTTTCTGACTTTTTAATATTCTGACTTATTGCCGATAGCTCATTTCCTAGAAGGAGATATAATGGAGTCTTGCCAACAGTTAAAAAAATCCTTGATTTTGACAGAATGGAAATAGGATTTTATTAATATGAAGATGATTTTTTGGAAAAGCTTCTCATAAAATGTGACAATATTCCTGAGTTAGTTCCCACTTCCTGCTGTAACATGTTATTACACACTTAGATGTGTAAAACAGCATGTAATTATTACATTGCATTTCTGGAGGTCAAAAGACCAAAGTGGTCTTATTAGGCTAAATTAAGGTGTCAGCAGGATCAGGTTTATCTCCACAGGCTATTTTCTTGTTTGTTTTTTCTCTGCTGCTTCTAGAGGCCACCTAAGTCCTTGGCTCCTTTCTGCCTCCTTACCAACTTCAATGCCATCAATGGTGAGTCACATTGTTCTCACATTGCCTCATTTTGACACTGAGTCTCTAGACTCCTGGTTACCCATTGAAGGACCCTGGTGATTACATTGGGCCCATCCAGATAACCCAGGGTAATCTCTTTATTTTAAAGGCAGCTGATTAGCAACCTTAAATTCATCTGGAACCTTAATTCTCCCCTGTGACACAGCCTAACATATTTACGCAAGCCAGTGATTAGGATGTGGTCATCCTTGGGGGGCCATTACACTGCCAGCCAATGGTCCCTTTAACCTCAAAATTGTCTTGATCTTTCTTAGTTTACTTTCTATTCCAGATAATCCTTACGTAAGTTTTCCAGACTTAGGAGGAATTCACTGACATATAACTTTCAAATTATATGGAAAATAATCCACATAATTTTTCTTGTTATGACATATAGAAAGGGAATCAAAATAATCACATAGTGCTTCTTCCTTGAAGATTTACTACATGCAGAAAATTTTGCTATTACCTTGTCAGGTCAATTTCTATACATTCAGAAATTGCCCAAAATATAAATTTGGAAAGCAAGGCAGAAATTTTAACAGTTGTTGTTCGTGTATCATATTTAGAAATCCATAGCTGATGTAGATCATTGATCTTGAATAGCTGGATGTGTACAATATTTTAAAGGACAATTTGCACAGTTGTTTAAGTGTTTGTTACTCTTTCTACCAAAGCTTAATATATGAAATGGATGCATTTATCTAAACTGCCAAGACCAAAAATCTAATACTTCCCACAAATACACATCTGTACCCACGGTACACTCAGGTTCTACTCACATGTTGGGCCCAGGAGAAACACCTGAATAATACTGCTTTTAAGAGATAATGATCCCCATGTTTTAAGAATAGTATTCTAGTAACAGAAAATAATATATGAAAAATGACCACCAGTTTATTTGGCTTTATTTTGTTACCATATGTCTGAATCATATTGACAATATATACAATGCATAATAGAAGCCACATAAAAGAAAGATGAAATTATTTGACAACTGTACAAAGGTAAACACTTTATTATTTTCTTGTATCTTTGCAACATATATTTAACCCACTCCCATAAGGCATGTCCCCTTTCTGAAAATGGTTATGGCATAATCCAGTGAACAAAGCAGATGACAATCCCTGTGACTCAATTATGTTTAGGGAATCAGACACTCACAGTAGACATGATAAACAGGTCATGTTAGATACAATGCCCTCATGGCATCCTGTAATTATGGATCCATCTTCCCATATCCTGACCAAAATGACAGAGCCAAGGACAAAATTCTACATTCCTTCATAATACACATTCTCAACATGTTAGAAATAGAACAACTGCACCTCAACCCAATAAAGGTCATATATGACAAATGCATACCTAACATCATAACAAATAGAAAAAAAAGTTGTAACCTTACTCTCTGGAATGTAACTAGGATGCCTACTTTCACATTCTTATTCTACATTGTCCTAGAAGTCCAAGCCATAGAAATTAGAGAACAAAATCAAAAGCTTCCAGATGGGAAAAGGAGAAATTAAATTGTACTTTTTACAAATGATATGATCTTATTTGTGGAAATCCCTAAAGATTCTATGAAAAATCTGTTAGAAATAATAAATTCAGTAAACATGCTGGATATAAATCAACATAAAAAGTTGGTAGCATTTCTATATGCTAACAATAAAATATCTGAAAAGGAAACCAAAAAAACATTCCCATACACAGTAGCTACAAAAAAAAAATTTTGGAAATAAATTTTAACCAAAATGTGAACAATCTACACATTGATGTAGGAACTTTAAGAAGTCAAAATAAATGGAAAGATATCCCTTATTCATTTATTTGCATAATTAATATTGTTAAAATGTCTATACAACACAAAATCATCTACAGCTTGAATGCAATCTTCATCAAAATACCCATGACATTTTTCACAAAAATTTCTAAAAAATCCAAAATACATATGGTATCACAAAAGACCCTGAATGAGCAAAGCAACTAAGCAAAAACAAAAAAAAAAAGCTAACTTCATCACACTTGCTGAATTGATACATCAAATTTTAGTAACCAAAACAGTATAATACAACCAGAAAAACAGACATATATGCCAATGGAGCACAGTGGAGACACAAAATAAATGTATACATTTCCAGCTAACTGATTTTAGTCAAAGGTGACAAGGACTAATAATGAATCAAGGACAATATTTTCCATAAGTGTTGTTTTGACAATAGGTATCCACATGTAGAAGAATGAAATGAGACCATCATATAACACCATATATAAAAAACCAACTAAAATGGATTAAGGGCTTAAATGTAAGACCTGAAACTTTGAAACTACTCCAAAATCATAGGAAAGCTCCATGACATCAGTCTGAATAATGTGGTTTGGACTTAACTTCAAAATCTCAGGCAATACAAAAAAATAAATAAATGAAAATAAAAGACAAATATGATCACATTAAATTAAGAGCTTTTGCACATCACAAGATAGAATGGAATGATAAAACAACATACAGATTGGAGAAAATATTTGTAAGTTATACATCTAATGGTTTAATGGCCAAAATACATTAGGAACTCAAAAAAACTATACAAGAAAAAAACAGTAACTATTAAAAGGGGCAAATCTCCACAACAAACTTTTAGAACTAAAAAACAAATTCAACAAAGTTGCAGGATACAAAATCAACATATATCAGCAGCATGTCTATATGCCACCAGTAAATACTCTAAAAAAGAAACCAAGAAAGTAATCCCATTTACCATAGCTACTAATTATAAAATAAAATACCTAGGAATAATCTTAACCAAAGGAATGACAGATAAGCATAATGAAAACTATAAAAATTGATAAAAGACATTGAAAAGGATATAAAAATGGAAATATATACCATGCTAGTGGATTGATAAAAATCAATATTGTTAACATGTCCATACTACCACAAAATATATACAGAGTCAATGCAATCTCCATCAAAACATCAATGGCATTTTTCTCAGAAATAAAATATATATATAATCCTAAGTTTATAGAAACCCAAAGAAACCCAGAATATTCAAAGCCATTCTCAGCAAAGAGGACAAAACTGGAGGAATTATAATTTATTACCTAACTTCAAATTATACTTCAGAGCTGTAGTGAACAAAATAACATGGCACTGGCCTAAAAACAGACACATAGACCAATGTAACATAATAGAGATCCCAGAAATATATCCACACATCTATAGTGAAATTACCTTCAACAAAGTTGCCAAGAACAGAGAGTGGGGAAAGAACAGTCTCTTCAATAAAGAATGCTGGGAAAACTGGATTTCCATATGCAAAAGAATGAAATTAGCCCCTCATTTCTCACCATACACCCAAATCAAATCAAAATGGATTAAAGACTTAAATCTAAGACTTGAAACTACAGAATTACTCAAAGAAAACATTAAGGAAATACTTCAGGACGTTGGTGTTTTCAAGGGCTTTTTTAATTTTTATTTTTATTTCAGCATATTATGGGGATAAATATGTTTTGGTTACATATATTGCCTGTGGCCCACCTGAGTCAGAGCTACAAGTGTGTCTATCCCCCAGATGATGCATTAGGTTTGAAGGTACCCATCCCTTCCTTCTCCCTCCCTCCTGCCTGACACGCTATGAATCTTACTACTATAAGTGCATACTCAACATCTCTAATCCTCAGGGAAATGCAAATACAAACCAAAAGGACGTATCACTTAACTCCAGTGAGAATGGCTTTTATCAAATAGTCCCAAAACAACAAAAGTTGGAGTGGATGTGGAGAGATAGGAACATTCATACACTGCTGGTGGGACTGCAAACTAGTAAAAACTCTATGGAAAGTAATATGGAGATAAATCAAGGATCTAAAGTAGAACAACCATTTGATTCTTCTTGAGTAATACCCCCAAAGCACAGGCAACCAAGGCAACATTTGGCATATGGGATTACATCAAGCTAAAAAGCTTCTGCACAGCAAAAGAAACAATGAAAAAAGTGAAGAGACAACCCACAGAATGAGAGAAAATATTTGCAAACTGTCGATCTGAAAAGGGATTGAAACTAGAATATGTATGGAGCTCCAACAACTCAGGAGGAAAAATGTCAAACAATTCAATCAAAAATGAACAAAATATCTGAATAGACATTTCTCAAAAGAAGATATACAAATGGCTCCCAGGTATATGAAAAAGATGCTCAACATCATTAGTCATCAGTTAAATGCAAATCAAAACTGCAATGAGATATCATCTCTCCCCACTTAAATGAGCTTTTATCAAAAAGACAGGCAATAATGAATGCTGGAGAGGAGCTGAAGAAAAAGGAACACTCATATGGTGTTGTTGGGAATATAAACTAGTGCAACCACTATGCAAAAGAGTATAAAGGTTCCTCAAAAACTAAAAATAGCAATCCCCTTTCTAGTTATATATCTAAAGGTGGGGAATTCAGTGTATCAAAAAGATACATGCACTCCCATGTTTACTGTGGCACATTTCACAATAGCCAAGGAATGGAATCAACTTAAGTGTCCTTCATTGTATCATTTGATAAGGAGACTGTGGTCAATATATACAATGGAATATTATTTTTAAAAATTTTTTATTGATACATAATTGTACATATTCATGGAGTACATGTTATATTTTGATACAAGCATATAACATAGTATGATCAAATCGGGGTAATTGGGACATGATTCACCTGAAACATTTATCATTGCTTTATGTTGGGAACATTTGAAGACTTCTAGCTATTCTGAAATATAATAAATTGTTGTTAACTATAGTTACCCTATTGCACTATTGAACACTAGAACTTTTTCCTTCTATTTAACAGTATTACCCCTTCACCAACTCCTCTTCTTTACCCCTTCCAACCACCCTTACCAATCTCTAGTAGCCACCATTCTATTCCCTACCTCCTTGAGATAAATTTTTTTTAGGTCCCATATGTGAGTGTGAAAATGCAATATTTGTCTTTCTGTGCCTGGTTTATTTCACTTAAAATAATGTCCTCTAGATCCATCCATGTTTCTGCAAATGACAAAATTTCCTTCTTTTTCATAGCTAAATAATATTCCAATGTGTACATACACCACATATTTTTTATCCATTCATCCCCTGATAATCTGATTCCACATTTTAGACATTGTGAATCATAGTGCAATAAACACTGAAGTGCAAGTATCTTCTTGGTACATTTTATGTCTTTGCCTCACCCAAGTGAGGTTTAGAGGCATACCCTTCCCCTCTACAATGCTCACTCTGTCTGTGACCATTAGTTGTGAGTTTACCCCCGCAATACCCTAATCCCTGGAGAATCTTACTGCTGTGTGAGCACCATAGTGTTGATCAGTTAGTATCAATTTGATGGCGAGTACATGTGGACTATTCCTCCAATTTTGTGATACCTCACTGTGGATAATGGGCTCAAGTTCAATCCAGGAAAATATAAGAAGTGCTAGATCACTATCATTTCTTATAATTGAGTAATATTCCATTGTATACAAATACCAAATTTTAGTAATCCATTCATGAACTGATGGACACCTAGGCTGTTTCCACATCCTTACAATAGTGAATTGTGCTGCCAGAAACATTCGGGTGCAGATGTCTTTATTATAGAAAGTCTTTTGCTCTTTTTGGTAGATGCCTGATAGTGCTATTGTTGGATCAAATGGTATTTCTATTTTTAGCTCTTTGACGTATATCCAGATTCTTTTCCACAGAGATTGCACCAATTTGCAGTCCCACGAGCAGTGTAAGAGTGTTCCCATCTCTCCACATCCTCGCCAGCATTTGTTGTTTTGGGATTTTTTTTGATAGAGGCCAATCTCACAGGGGTTAGGAGATATCTCATTGTGGTTTTGATTTGCATTTCCCTAATGATTAGAGATGTTGAGCAGTTTTTTTTATATGTTTGCTGTCTTCAAAAGAAGACAGAATTGTCTTCTTTTGAAAAGATTCTGTTCATTTCCTTTGCCCATTTATTGATGGGTTTTTTTGATTTATTCTTGTTGATTTTTTTTTGAGTTCTAGATAGATTCTTCTTATCAGCCATTTATTGGATGTGTAGAGAACAAATATTTTCTCCCATTCTGTAGGTTGTCTATTCACTTTAATGATAGTTTCCTTGGCTGTACAAAAGCTTTTTAATTTGATCAGGTCCCATTTATTTATTTTTGTAGCTGCTGTGATTGCTTTGGGGGTCTTTTTCATAAATTCTTTCCCTAAGCCAATGTCTGAAAGAGTCTTCCCTATATTTTCTTCTAGGATTCTTAAGGTTTCATGCCTTAGGTTTAAGTCTCTTATAGATCTTGAATTGATTTTTGTAAGAGGTGAGAGGGTGGGGATCTAGTTTCAATCTTCTGCATGTATCTATCCAGTTTTCCCAGCACCATTTATGGAAACGGGATTCTTTTCACCAGTGTATATTTTTGTCTACTTTGTCAAAGATTAGATGACAATATGTGGATGGTTTCATCTCTGGATCCCAGTCCTGTTCCAAAGGTCTATGTGTCTATTCTTGTGCCAATACCATGCTGTTTTAGTTACACTTGTAGTACAACTTGAAGTCTAGTAGACCGATACCTCCTAGTTTGTTCTTTTTACTTAAGATTACTTTGGCTATATGAGGTCTTCTCTGGTTCCGTAGTAAGCATAGAATTGCTTTTTCTGGATCTGTAAAGAATAATAATCGAACTTTGATAGGGATTGCATTAGTTCTGTAGATCACTTTAGGTAGTATGGACATTTTAATGATATTGATTCTACCAATCCATGAGCAAGGTAGATTTTCCATCTGTTTACATCGTCTATAATTTCTTTTCTTAGTGCCTTGTAGTTCTCCCTGTATATGTCTCTCACATCTTTCATTAAATATATTCCTAGATATTTAATTTTCTTTGAGGATATTGTAAAATGTATTGCATTTTTGATTTGAAATTCAGCTTGACTATTATTGGCATATATGAATGCCTCTGATTTGTGTGTATTCATTTTATATCCTGAGACTTTACTGAATTCATTTATCAATTCTAGGAGTCTCTTCATTGAGTCCTTGGGGTTTTCTAGACATAATATCATACCATCAGCAAAGAGCAAGAGTTTGATCTCATCTGCACCCATCTGGATGCCCTTAATACCCCTCTCTTGTCTAATTGCTCTAGCAAGAACTTCCAACACTATGTTGAATAGAAGAGGTGATAGTGAGCAACCTTTTCTGGTTCTGGTTCTAAGTGGGAATGGTTTCAATTTTTCCCCATTCATTATGATAATGGCCATGGGTTTGTCAGAAATGGATTTAATAATTTTAAGGTATGACCCATCTATGCCTATTTTGTTCAGAGTTTTTATCATGAAGTTATACTGGACTTTGTAAAATGCTTTTTCTGCATCTATTGAAAGAATCATATGATATTTGTTCTTTCTTTTATTTATGAGGCAAATTGCATTAACAGATTTGCATATGTTGAACCAGACTTGTATCCCTGGAATAAGCCCACCTGCTCATGGTGAATTATTTTTTTGATGTGTTGCTGAATTCTATTTGCTAAAATTTCCTTGAGGATTTTTGCATCTATATTCATAAGGGATAATGGAATATTATATAGCCAGAAAAACAGAATGAAATTCTGCCATTTGCAACAACATGGATGGAACTGAAGAACATTAGGTTAAGTGAAATAAGCCAAACACTGAAAAAGAAATCTCTCATCTTCTCACTCATATGTGGGAGCTAAACTAAAACCAATTGATTTCATGAAAATATAGAGTAGAATCATGATGACTAGAGGCTGGAAAGCATAGCATGTAGAGGGATAAATTGAGGATGGTTAATGGGTGCAAACATATAATTACTTAGAATGAACCATGTTTGATAGCACAACAAAGTGACTATAATCAACAATTAGTTAGGGTATACTTTAAAATAACTAAAAGAATGAAATTAGAATGTTCCTAACACAAAGAAATGATAAATGTCTGAGGTGATGGCTACCCCAATTATCCTGATGAATTCACACTGTATTTCTGTATCAAATTATCACATGAACCCCATAAACATATACAACAAATATTTATCCACAGTAATGAAAAAAAAAATGGCAATAGACTTAAGTAGATTTTTGTCAAAAAAAGACCTAAAAATGGCCAGCATATAATTGAAAAATTCTCAAGGTCAGTAAACATCAGGAAATGACAAATCTAAACTTATGAGACGTCAACTCAGTCCTGTTAGAATGACTACTATTAAACAGATATTATATAACAAATATGGGCAAACACGCACAAAAAAGGGGAATGCTGGTACACAGTTGCTGTGAATGCAAATAAGTACATTATGAAAAATAGAATAAAGATTTCTTTAAGAATTAAAGATAAAATAACCATATGGCACAGCAATCACACCAATTGGCTACATATGCCCCGAAAATGAAATCAGTATGTTTAAGAAACATCTTCACTTCCATCTTTTTTCAGCAATATTCACAATAGTGAAGACATAGTCTCAATTTACTTGCCCATCATTGAAGGATGAATAAATGAAATGGAACATATATACACAATGAAATACTATTCATCCACAAAACAGAAAAATCCTATCATATTAAATGACATGAGTGAACATGGAGAACATGTTAATTGAAATAAGCCAGTCACAGACACATGCTTCATCATCGTTGATCTCACTGAAGTAGAAAGAAAATTGGTGGCATCAGAGGCTAGGGTTTTAGGAAAGAGTAGAATTGGGGGAATGTCTTTCAAAGGCTACATAATTTCAGTTAGAAAGAATAAATTGAAGAGATCCACTACACAGCATGCTTATTATAATTAATGATGATATTTTTAAATATATTTTAAATGATATTTTTAAAATATGCTGAGACAGTCAATGATAAGTGTTCATCACCACAAAGGTGATAACTATGAGAAGTAAAGCATCTGTTAATTAGCTAGAATAAACATTAGACAATGTGTGTGTGCATGTGTATATATTTCAAAACATCACATTTTACATGATAAATACATGTAATGTTATCAGTCAATTAAAAAATCAATAAAAATCTTTGAAGTATAGCATTGTTCTAAATACTGAGCCTGGATCTTTGTCATGAGCTTAGCTGAACTGTATGAAAAATATGTAGTTTTTGTGCTGTTTTTGTCATTCCATTTGTCACTCATAAGCAAGGGAACTCTGATATTTACCAGCAGATTTAGAATCCAGCACAGAACATGAAAGGGGCTTTAACACTTTTATTTTAAGCTAAGGACACCTGGACTTCCTGGTGCTGATGATTATGCTATGGGAGACACTAGCGGGGTATGTGGTGCTCACTGTCCCACCTCTGGCCACTGTGAGTACAGATAACAGGATTGCATCCCAAATCACTTATGAAATTTTCAATCAAAAATCTTGAAGCTCTGAGTCAGGGGGATGGGTGGTACATGGGCAATGTATATAACCTGAACTTTTATACCCCCATGATAAGCTGAAATAAAAAAAAAAGAAAAAACAATACAGTTCACAAAAGCATCACATAGATGTATATAAATTGAATTTGCCATTAAAAATATTGCCACTAAAAAAAAAAAAATCGAACCCTAAAAATAAAAAATGAAAAAAAAAAGCTTCCATGATTCGAGATTCCTCTAGAGAGAATGACCAAATTGCTGGCCACAGATGACTGAAAATGAAAACTGTGTACTGTGCACTGCACCAACCGAAATAAAGTCATGTAAAATAAATTCTCTAAGATTGAAATACCAGGTCAAGAAAGATTATTCCAAATTTTAAATCCACAGAAATCATTCTATTATATTCTTACACAGAAAATACACACTCATAAGTAGATTCTAGATGGATGCATATGTTGTACTATAACTAATTCATAGAAAATTAAATTCAAACTTCTTCATTTACCTAAACTCTCTATTAAGAGATGGCCAAATTCTGATGTTTCTTTATATAGTGCTTACCATATGCATCACACACTTATTAATGCTTTCATTATTTTAATTATTTTCATATTTATGACATTATATGTTAGGATCTAATAACTTCTTGCTTTTACAAAGCAAATAATACTGAGTTCTTGATTTAATCCTCTGGCATTCAGAATTGTTTATCTTTCTTTGTACCTTAAGACACTTACTTTAAGCTTAGGACACTGAATCTCTCTAATCTTAAGTAATCAAAATGCTACATGTATAACCTATAAATGGCCTCAAAATCTTTAGTTAAATTCTTTTTTCACCAAATTAAAAAATTCTGCACTTCTCATCAGAACTTTTAAAGTACTGTGTGAACGGGCAGGGGGTGAGTACAACAGTGAGAAAGTTGTAGACCAAGTACAGGCCGAAAGAAGAATTGGCTTAGATACATTTCTAGAAGGGAATGAAGATAAAAAGATAGCAAAAAAACTGGAGATAATTATGAAATCAAAGAAGCAGAGTTTCCACTTATAAATTCCAAGCGTTGGTTGTTCTGTAGGTCTCCTCTCTCCACATGCAAAGCCAGTGCCATTTTTTCACCCTGGACATTTTCAATCTCTTACCTGGAGCCACAAACTCACTCCCACAGAAATATTTGCTGCTAATTATAAAGCATCTATTACATACATAACACTGTAATGTACTTGTTCCTTCTATTTAAATATCAAAACAACCCCATAATTTATAAATCCTTCTTAGTGTTTACCTGAACAAACTAGCCTAACACAGTCAATAAATCAATTAGTTCAATGACAAAAGTAAAACAAAGAATAACCAAAAGTTTTTTCAATATGCTATCCAAATTAGAAGGAAAATATAGAATGTACTAAGTAAATAAAATGAAATTGATACACTGTGGAATTACTCAGACCTTCAGATTATTTTATGAGCACCATTAAATTTTATAAAAATCATTCTTATAATTGAAGTGCATGTCATATAAAGAATACTTAATGAACTTTGAAATAATAAAATTATACATTAGGCCTAGCATGAGTAATAAGCATGTAAGAACAGAGGATTGGCGTGGGCAGGTTCTGAACCAGAAGCTTTAGGTTTTTAAACAAATTAATTCAACATAAAGCAAAAAAAAATTTGCTTTCAGAATCTTTGAAGTTTCTAGTTTGCTAGTAAATTCTCAACACTTTTGAAATTACCTATTTTTCCAATATTTCTTCTTTATATTTCAAAATAGGTATACATCCACATTCACACAAACATAATTACTTACTCTGTAAATCTATTACAACTAAAGTTCATCTTACCATGATGTATTTGTATGTTTGATTCCATGTAAATAAAAATGTGTTTATTTGTGCTCCACTGGCTAGAGAAGTTGCATGCTGAAAGAAAAATGTAGGATAAAATGGAAGAAGTAGTCATTCAGTGCTCAGAAATGGATGGCTTTTCATTAAGTGGACAATCTTTATTATAAGCATTACAGTAACAATGTAATTGCAAAAATAAAAAATAAAACTTATGGGAACATTACACTTCAAAGTATTAGAAATTTAAAGCCACGGAAAAAAAGGCTCACAAATGATGTCATTTTAGTGTGTAACCCAATAGTACATTTTTACAATCCATTACCTCCAACTTTGAGTAACATCGGGTAGGTTAATGTTAGTGGCAAAATAACACTTCATTCAATCTACAACATGTTTGACACATTAAAAGCCCTTTTTAGTTTAATAAAACAAATTAAGTTTACATGTAATCTAAAAATATTTCAAAATTCACTCTATTTCATCATCCTAATTTGCAATTAGTAAAACAACTTATTTCTAATATTGTAATTGTTTCATTCTGATTATAATGAGAAGAATATTAGTCTGCATACCTACACTATACATCACTTGAAATACTGTTTGTTAAAAGTCAACCACAAAGCACCTCTCCATTTCATACATGTTACATTTCAGTGTTTTTAATTTTCCATGGAAAGTACATGAATGATGCCTACTTAATACAGAGAGACTTCTAATAACTGTGATGTAGCTACCATTAACCACACACATTCACATACACACTAGGAATGAAAGCATAGCATCTACTGCTTTGAGAGTTGAATCACATCAATATTTGCTTGTCAAAAAATGCAAAATGTTATACTTTATTACATTTTCACTCCCCCTGACCAGAAAGTATACTTTACATGTAATTATAACTTTCAAAAAAATCTCTCTCTTTTTTAAAACTGACATACAAATAAGTTATCTAACTATTTTAACTGGATTATTCTCTATAATCAACAACCTGGCATAAAGAAATGGGTGAATGTATTAGTGCCTTAGCACACTGTACTGTGAATCCTTGGATATCTATTTAGACTTGATATTTGATTAAATCTGTTCTGAAATTTATTATATCTGTAAAGTGGTTTTAAGTATAAATTCTCTGTTGTTCTCTAAGGTATATCTTTTGCATAAATCTTTTTTCACATTCATTAAATTTGTAAGGTTTCTATATATTAAAAATTTTCCGATGTTGAGCAATGCCTGAGAAAATATTGGAGGGTTTCTTTCAGTGTAAGTTCTCTCATCTCCAATAAGATCTGTGATAGAAGTAAACATATGTTCAGTGCTCTACATTATTATTGTTTACTTTCAGTATAAGTACTGTTGTGAATTTTAAGGCTAATGCTTTGGGAAAGCACTTCCAT
This sequence comes from Eulemur rufifrons, assembly GCF_041146395.1. Taxonomy (NCBI): domain Eukaryota; kingdom Metazoa; phylum Chordata; class Mammalia; order Primates; family Lemuridae; genus Eulemur; species Eulemur rufifrons. Next base: position 3,557,812 of record NC_090984.1, on the reverse strand, counting down.
AGTCATTACATTTATCTCACTGTTATCTAGTATGATCTCTTTGATGTTGAGTAAGATGTGAGCAGTTGTTAAAGACTTTGCCACATTTTTCACATTTGTAGAATTTTTCTCTGGTATGAAATGCTTTATGTAGATTAAGGTGTGAGCACTGGGTAAAGGCTTTGCCACATTCTTCATATTTGTAGGGTTTCTGTCCACTATGAATTCTTTTATGTAGAGTAAGTTATGTGTCCCAGGTAAAGGTTTTGCCACATTCCTCATATCTGTAGGATTTCTTTCCAGTATGACTTTTTTTATGTACCTTAAGATGTGAGCACTGGGTAAAGGCTTTGCCACATTCTTCACATTTGTAGGGTTTCTCTCCACTATGAATTCTTTTATGTTGAGTGAAGTGTGTGCACTGGCTAAAGGCTTTGCCACATTCTTCACATTTGCATGGTTTCTCTCCTGTATGAATTCTTTTATGTTCAGTAAAACGTAAGCAGCGGGTAAAGGCTTTGCTACATTCTTCACATTTATAGGGTTTCTCTCCTGTATGAATTCTTTTATGTATGGTGAGGCTTGTGCACCGGCTAAAGGCTTTGCCACATTCTTCACATTTGTAGGGTTTCTCTCCACTATGAATTCTTTTATGTTGAGTGAAGTGTGTGCACCGGCTAAAGGCTTTGCCACATTCTTCACATTTGTGTGGTTTCTCTCCTGTATGAATTGTTTTATGTTGAGTGAGGTCTGTGCACCGGCTAAAGGCTTTGCCACATTTTTCACATTTGTATGGTTTCTCTCCTGTATGAATTCTTTTATGTTCAATAAGACGTGAGCAGTGGGTGAAGGCTTTGCCACATTCTTCACATTTGTGTGGTTTCTCTCCTGTATGAATTCTTTTATGTACAGTGAGGCTTGTGCACCGGCTAAAGGCTTTGCCACATTCTTCACATTTGTATGGTTTCTCTCCTGTATGAATTCTTTTATGTTCAGTAAGATGTGAGCCATGGGTAAAGGCTTTGCCACATTCTTCACATTTGTATGGTTTCTCTCCTGTATGAATTCTTTTATGTTCAATAAGATGTGAGCACCGAGTAAAGGCTTTGCCACAATCTTCACATTTGTATGATTTCTCTCTGGTATGAATTTTTTTATGTACTTTAAGGTTTGAGCACTGGGTAAAGGCTTTGCCACATTCTCCACACTTGTAGGGTTTCTCTCCAGTATGAATCCTCTTATGTGTAGTAAGTTTTGAGCACCAGTTAAAGGCTTTCCCACATTCTTCACACTTGTAGGGTTTCTCTCCTGTATGAATTTTCCTATGTCCAGAAAGTTTTGAGATGTGGTTAAAAGTTTTGGCACATTTATTATGCTTGAAACTTTCCTCTCCTGTATGTCTTTTGTTATGTCTATATAGATTTGAAGATTTGGTAAAGACTTTTATACATTTGAATATTTTCCTATGGGTAGTTGACAAACATTGGGTAAGACCATCATAATATACTTTTTGCCTCTTGCACTCATTCACACACTCCCAGTCTTCTCTTAAGTGTATATTTTCAAGGCCACAGGTTTCATATAGTGTCATTATTGATTTCTGAAATGAGTCTTTTATGCCCTGCTCTGGCACCAGGTCTCGGATGCAATGGGAAGACAGTTCTGAAAGAAATGAAAATAACAAAGTATCTCACTAACTAGACTCAGGTGCATATACTTCACAGTTTGAATATATAAAACTATACCAAGCACATTGGCAAGAAAGCACAATGGAATACCATGGTCTTACTTCCATCATAGATGTATGACCTTAAAAATATACTTACAAAATGACTTTTTGAGAAATCATAACTGCTACTAGTTCATAGCAGCCCAGATGAGAATGACACCAAGAACCAAATGGAACTGGAAGGAAAGTTTGTTACATTTACCTAGCAAAGCCCTTCCTCGCCGCTGATATAGAGGAATCACATTAGTAGTAAAATCCCATCTCCTGGACTCCCTTTCAAAAGAGAATAAAACTACTGGCACATATGTCCATACATCTGGTTTTTTATGGCCTTTCCACAAGCTGGTTTCTGTTTTCTATGACAACTACATAACTTTCTGCGAAAGGTATGCAGATATCAAAAATAAAATTCTGCAGTATTATAATGATGGTACAAAAACATTTAATTATGCTATAAAATTTGAAAGACAAAATAAAAAAAGAGCATTACCATATGTTAACTGATACACAATATAAAAAGACAATTATTGACATCAATATCATAAGGTTGGGGGCAGATATAAAGATTAAGAATTTTTGTATGCAACTGAAGTTGAGTAGTTATCACTTCAACATATGTTGCAACATTAAAGGATTTTAGGTAATTCTCACAGTGAACATCAGGAAAATGTTTACAGAGATACACAAAAGAAGGTGGACAAAGAAACAAAATATGTCCCTAAATACCAGTGGCACACAATGCTGGAGAAAAGGAGAGGAAAGAAAGAAAAAGTAGTGACAAAAGTTATATAAAACAATTAGTATTAGGGAAATTATAAGTCCTTCCCTTTAAGAAAATTATGTAAATATTTATGTACTAGTATTTCCAGTCAGAAGACACAGTTAAATAAAGGGATTTAAAAAATCCAGCTATATTCCGTCTAAAGAGACTTTACTTCATATCTTGTGAAAACAATAGACTAAGACTGGCAGGATGTAACAAGATATACCATGAAAACCTTAAGCATATAAGAGCAGTGGAGTTCAAAATTATACTAGGCACATTACATTTGAAGTGAAAAATGTTATAGTTTATAAAATATACTTTATGCCAAAACTGTCACAAGAGCCAAACAAGGACATTTAATATAAAAAGAGGTCCTTCACTGAGAATCCATGAAAATAATACATATATATGATATCTTTATCTCACATCAACATTGGCAAATATATAGAGAAAACATTGACAGAATGGAAGCAAGAAATGGACAGCAAAATAATAGGATACTTTGATATTCCACTTACCATAATAATAAAGGCAGTCAAATTAATAATAAGAAAACAGAAGATTTGAAAACACCATAGAGCAATTAGACCTAACAGATATGTAGAGAACACTCTACAGAATAATAATGGAACATAGAATCTTCTTCACACCTCATAAAACATTCTTCCTAAAAAACTACCTGTTTGGCCACACAACAAATCTTAACCAATTTTAGAAAATTGAAATTTTACTCACTTTAATTTCTGACCAGAATGGAATGAAACTGTAAATAAATAACAGAAGAAACACACAAAAATTCACAAATATATGAAAATAACACACTTTTGAACACTTTCTTGTTCTAGGAAAGAAGACTTAATGCTGTGAAGATGTCCAAAGTGATCTACAGATTCAATGCAATTTCTTCCAAATTCTCAATTTAATTTTTTCAAAAAGAGAAACAGCAAACCCAAAAATAATATGGAATCTCATGAGACCACAAAGATCTGAACAATCATCAAAAAGAGAAACAATGCTATTGGTACCATACTTCCTCATTTTAAAACATTAAAAATCTACAGTAGTCAATGAAGTTTTCTACTGGCAGAAAGACAGAAAACTGGTGCAATGAATCAGAAAGAAGCACAAATATAAACTCTTGCATATATTGTAAAATTAAAAGGTATCTGCACACTCATATTTATTTCATCATTATTCACAAAGGCCAGTAGATGAAAGAAACCCAAACTGCCCTTACCAAATGAAGGGATAAACACAATTTGAAATTTAGAAATAATGGATTATTTCTCAGCTTTAAAAAAACAGATAATTTAATAACATCCACAGTAGAGATAAACCTTGACGACATCATGCTTAATGAAATGTCAGGCACAATAAGACAGATGTTTTATGATCATACTTGTACAATATTTCTAAACCAGTTACACTCCTAGAAACAGAAAACATGATGATGTTTATCAGCAGTTAGGCAATGGGGAAAATGAGTAGTTTTCTCATGTGTATTGAATTTTAGTTTTACAAAATACATACATTCTAGACATATATTGCATAATGATGTAAATATAGTTAACATGACTGATGTGAATAATTAAAAGTAATCAAGATTGTAATTTTTGTGATTTTACAATAATTAAAATAAAAATAATATCTTAAAGAGATACACAGTTATGAGGCTTTTCAAAACTTTCCTACATATTATAAAACTGTTTATTATTTTAATTTCAAAACATTATGGGAGTAAATCATTTAGATTATATATATTGCTTTTGCACTGACTGATCAAACCTACAAGTGTGCACATCCACAGATTGTGTGCACCACACTCATTAGGTGTGAATTTTCCCAACCCCTTCACCCCCTTCAACTGTCCAATACCGGCTGATTTTTACTGCCATTTAGTCACATATGTGTGGATCAATTGGCAACCATTTGATAGTATGTGTGGTGCACGTTTTTCCATTCTTGTGATACTTTACTTCAAAGAATGGGCTCCAGAACAATCCAGGATAATACAAGGTGTGTTACTTATCCACTAATTTTTGAGGCTCAGTACTACTCAATGGTATATGTATACCACATTTTTATATGTATTCATACATATATTTCTATGCATATATTTATAATTACCAAGGTTGTTTCAACATCTTTGCAATGGTAAATTGTGATGTTATAAACATTCAAGTGCAGATGTCTTTATTATAGGGTGATGTTTTTTCCATTGGGTAGATACCAAATAGTGTGATTGCTGGATCAAATGGTACTTCTACTGTTAGTACTTTGATGTGTTTTCATATAACTTTCCATAGAGATTATACCAGTTTGTATTCCCACCAGTAGTATATATAAGTGTTCCTATCTCTCTACATCCACAACTACACTTGTTTTGGACTCATTGATAAAAGCCATTCTCACTGGGGTAAAGTGATATCTCACCATGGTTTTCATTCGCACTTCTCTGATGATTAGAGATGTGCACATATTTTTCATATGTTTGTTGCCCATTAGTACATCTTCTTTTAAAAATTTTCTGTTCATGTCATTTGCACAGCTTTAATGGGGCTGTTTTATTTTTTTCTTACTGATTTTCCTGAGTTATATATAAATTCTAGTTATTAGCAATTTATTGGATCTATAGCACACATATATTTTCTCCCATTCTCTAGGTTGTCTATTTGCTCTAGTTATACTTTCATTGGCTGTGCAGAAACTTTCTAGTCTGATCAGGTCCCATTCACTTATTTTTGTTGTTTCTGTGATAGCTTTTGGGGTCTTCATAAATTCTTTGCCTAGGCTGAAGTCTCTAGGAGTATTTTCAACATTTTCTTCTAGGATTCTTACGTTTTCATGACATAGGTTTAAGTCTCTTATCCACTATGAGTTGATTTTTGTGAGAGATGAGAGATGCGGATCCTGTTTCAGTCTTCTACATGTGGCTATCCAATTTTCACTGGACCATTTATTGAATAGGGATTCCTTTCCCCAGTGTATTTTCTTGTCTGCTATCACATGGCTATGTGAGGATGGTTTTGTGTCTGGGTTCTCAGATCTCTTCCATTGGTCTATGTCCTGTTCTTGTGACGGTACCATGCTGTTTTGGTTACTATACCCATGCACTATGGCTTATAGTCTGGTAAATGGATGCCTCCCAATTTGTTTATTTTCCTTAAATTTGCTTTAGTTATACAGGATCTTCTATTGTTCCATATGGAGCATAGAATTATTTCTTCTCAATCTGTAAAAAATTATGTTAATATTTTGACAGGGATTATATTTAACATGTAGATTACTTTGGGTAGTATAGACATTTTAACCATGTTGATTCTGCCTATGAGTATGGTATGCTTTTCCATATGTTTGTATCCTCTTCTATTTCCTTCCTCAGTGTTTCATAATTCCCCCTGTAGAAGTCCTTCACCTCCTTAATTAGATATATGCCTAAGTATTTCATTTACTTTGTTGCTATTATGAAAGCTATGAGTCTTTGGTTTGGTTCTCAGTTTCACAGTTGTTGGCCTATGTGAAGGCTACTGATTTGTGTACACTGATTTTGTAACCTGAGACTTTGCTGAACTTATTTATCAACTCCACTAGTTTCTTCTCAGAATCTTTGGTGTTTTCTAAGATCATGTAATCTGTAAAGAGCAATAGTTTGACCTCTTCTGCCCCGATTGTGATTGCCTTGATTTCCTTCTCTTGCCTGATTGCTCTGGCTAAGACTTTCAGTACTATGTTGAATAGAACTTATAATAAAGGGAAATATTGTCTGGTTCTAAGCAGGAATGCTTTCAATTTTTCCCTGTTCACTATGAGATTGGCTGGGAGTTTGTCATATATGGGCTTTATCATTTTGAGGTAAGTTGCTTCAATGCCTATTTTCTTAAGCATTCTTACACAAAAGAGGGCTCAATTTTGTCAAATGCTTTTTCTATGAATCTTAAGAGTATCATATGGTCTTTGTTTTTATTTCCCTTTCATGTATGTAATTAGATTAATAGATTTGCGTATGTTCCACCATGCCTGCATCTCTGGAATGAAGCCCAGTTGATCATAATGGATTATTTCTTTGAAGACCAGCTGAATTCCATTTTCTAGGAATTCATTGAGAATTTTTTATCCATATTCATAAGGAATATTTCTCTGTATTTTTCTTCTTTTTGTTCTGTCCTTTTCTGGCTTTGGTATCAAGGCAACGTTGGCTTTGTAAAACGTGTTTGGGAGGATTTCTTCCTTCTCAATGTTGTACAAAAATTTCTGCAGGGTAGGCTCCAGTACTAATTTTTAAGTATGGTAGAATTCAGGAGTGAAACAATGTGGTTCAGGACTTTATTGTTAAGGAAGTTTATTTATTACTGCTTCAATACCAGTCCTGATATTGGTCTGTTCAGGAATTGTATATCATCCTGAATGAGCCTAGGGAGGCTGGGTGTTTCTAAGAATTTGTCCATTTTCTCCACCTTTTCAAGTTTATGTGCATAGAGATTTTTAGAATGTTCAAAGATGATATTTTGTATTTCTGTGGAATCAGTTGTAATTTCTCCTTTTTCCTTCTGAATTGAGCTTATTAGAGTCCTATATTTTCTGCTTCTGGTTAATCTCATAAAAGGCAGGTCAATTTTGTTTATCTGTTCAAAAACCAACTTTCTGTTTCATTAATCTTCTGTATAGTTCCTTGGTTATCAATTTCATTTAGTTCTGTTGTGATTTTGGCTATATTCTTTCTTCTGCTGAGTTTAGGATTAGTTTGCTGATCCTTTTTCAGTTCTATCAGTTGATTCATTAGATTGTTGATTTGTTACCTTGCTGTCTTTTGGATGTAGGGATTTATGACTATGAATTTTCCTCTCAGGGTGCTTTAGCTGCTTTCACAGATTTTGATAATTTGTGTCCCATTATCATTTAGTTGAGACAATATTTTCATTTGCATCTTAATTTCCTCTTTGACCTGCCAATCATTCAGCAGTAGGTTGTGTAGTCTTCATGACTTTGTGTAGAGATGAGTGTTTCTCTTGTTGTTGATTTCTAATTTTATTCTAGTGTGGTCTGAGAAGATGTATAGTATAATTTCTATTTTATTAAATATTGGGGGACATTTTTTATGGCTTAGGATATTATTAATATTAGAGAATGTCCTCTGAGCTAATGAGATGAAAGTATTTTTTGGTGATTTTTGGATAGAATGTTCTGTAACTGTCTGGTAGGCCCATATGTTCTGAAGTTTTATTTAAGTCCCTTTATTTTCTGTTTGGAGGAGCTGTATAGTGCTGTCCGCAGGGTGTTGAAGTCCCTGGCCTTATGGTTGTATTATCTATGATTTTGTTTAGGTCAAGTAGATTTTGTGGTATGAATCTGTGTGCTCCTGTATTTGGTATATAATAAATATTTTAGATTGTTATACTTTCTTGGAGAATTGTTCCCTTTATCATTATATTACGACCATCTTTCTCTTTCATTACTTTTGTTGATTTGAAGATGAAGTAATCTGATATGAGAACTGTTACTCCAGCTTTCTTTGGGTTTCCATTAGCATAGAATGTTGTCCTTTGACCTTCAGTCTGGATGAGTCCTTGTGGGTTAGATGTGTTTCCTGAAGATAGCAGATACTTGCCTTGTGTATATTTATGTAGGCAGCCAGCATGTGTCTCTTCACTAGGTAGTTAAAACCATTCACATTTATTGAAATATTTGATTAATGTGGTGGATTTCTGTTCATTCTGTTGAGTTGAATGTTGTTGGTTTGTTTTATCTCTTAAGTTACTAGATTTCTACCTTAGCTTTTGAGTGTTTTCATGTTGTTACGTGTTTATCATCCTGATCTAGGAATAATGAAGTTCTGAGTACTCCCTGCAGGGAAGGTCTCGTCTTGACGAATTCCTTCAGTGTTTGCTTGTCTGAGAAAGACTTTATTTTCACCTCAAGTGAAAATTAATTTTTGAAAACACAAACATCTAGGCTGGGCATTATTCTGATTGAGAAGACAGAATAGGGCCCCAATCCCTTTCGACTTATAGGTCCCAGTTTGGAGGTCTTCAGTTAGTCTAACAGGATTTCATTTGTACGTTACCTGCTCCTTTCACCTTATGGCTCTTAGGTGTATCTGTTTCATGTTTATTTTGACCAGTCTGATGACAATGTGTTGTGGCGTTTTTGTCTCTTGATGAATCTCCCAAGGGTCCTGTGAGCTTCTTGAGCCTAGATATGTAGAGATGTAGAAAGGACAGGAAAATTTTCCTCAATGTATCCCACCAAAATTATCCAACCCATGTTTATTTTCTCCTTCACCCTCAGGAGTCCCTAAGATTCTTATCTTAGGACTCTTTACATGATCCAATGTCTCTTGTAGGCTTTGCTCATTCCTCTTTTTCCTCTGCTCTATCTCTGTGATTGACTTGTTTAATTGAAAGGTGTTGTCTTCAAGCTCTGAGTTTATTTTTTCTGCCTGTGGTAACCTGTTCTCAATGCATTTCACTGTGATTTGTAGTTCCTTGAATGAATTTTTCTTTTCCAGAAACTCTGTTCGATATTTCTTTAATAGTTCAATTTCTTTTGTAAATTTTTCATTCTGTTTTTGCATAGCTTTTGTGATTTCTTTTTTTTGGGTTTCCATTTTATCTTGAATTTCATGAAGCTTCCTTCCTATTGATGTTTGAAATACTTCATATGTCCTTTCAATATTCTGTTTTTGGTTGGTGTCCATTGCTAGGGAGCTGGTGTTCCCATTTGGGGGTGATGCTTCACTGTGATTCTTCATACATCCAGAGTCCATTCACTGGTTCCTTCTCATCTGGAGCAGACTTTGCTTCTTTATTTTGGATTTTCTTTTGTTTAGATAATAGTATGCACAGTTTATTCTCTGAGTCAGTTTGTGCTTGTGAGTGACAATCAACTACACCTTCTATGATAGAGTAAATGTTGTAACAGTCATGTGAGTTTATCTTGCTGTAAGTAGGTGGTGTTTTCAGGGAGGAAAAAGGTAAACTATTGTTTTTGGATCCTGTGACCAGGTCTATTTCCTCAGGAGAAGCCCTCCAATGCCCCAGGCGGTGAGTGGGGGCCCTGAAACCTCCATGTAAGTCATTTATTTACTACCACAGAAGAGGCCGGTGGGGAATTAGGCTGGGTGAGGTTGGGTTGGATTATGCTGTCCTCCAGTTCCACAAATGCTGTTCACAGATATTTATAGGTTAAAGGTCCATTCCATGGCTCTGGGTCCAGAAGGGGAAGAAGTGACCACATTAAACTATAGTGTCTTCTTTCTACCCTCAAGAAACTCCACCAGGAGGACACTTCCCCTTGGGAAATACAGGCAGCTCAAAAAACTTTTGGATCAAGCTGAACTCTCTATTAAAGTGAGTGGTGTTGTGGGCAGCTTCTCTAATTCAGACAAAGGCACCAGATGTATTTAGTTACATGGGAACCAGTACTTATGCAAATCGATTCCCTCTGGTTCACCAAAATCCAATATGGCAGTTCTCGACGGTAGGTTGGGAGGGGGAACATTGATAGACCACTGTTTTCCTTTTCTCCTCCACACCCTCCCAAAGGACACGACCTTTCATTCACTGCCTGATTTTGAAACTTGGGCCCTTCCCCAAAGCTTCTCATCCTGTTGACTGTGCTGTCAGCAGGCAGATGCACCAAGTGCCTCAATGGGAAGGTCACAAGCTGAGGCCACATGCTGGAGCTAGGTGAAAATGCACCCGTGGCATTGAGAGCTGGGCATCTCAGCACAGAGAATTCCAGCACCAGCTATGGTGGCAAGAAGGGGCCATGGTTTTCCTGTAGCACTCTCAGGAAGCTTGAGTGCCAGGCCAACCTCCTCCTCTCTGAGTTGCAGCACCAGCTACACTTTCCAAGGCAGGCTTCACTGGTAGTTTGGACCCCATTGCCAAAGGTGTGCTCAGTCACTCAGTGCAGCTTTTGCTGGTAGTGTGCTACCCATTGCCCAAGGCAGCCTTAGTCACTCAGTGCAAGGTGCTTTGGCAGTTGCTGTGGGGTGAGTGTGGTCACACATCTATGAGAACCATAAGCCAAAATTACATCCTGGGATGCCTGGAGTGTATAAGAGCACGGGAGGGGGTATCCAGGTGCAGTGATACTGGCTCTCTTTTGCTCATAGCACGCTCCCATGGGATGAGAGACATGCATCCTATTGGAGGCCTGAGGCACCTGGCTGGGGGAGGTCAAAATCCCTTACTTTTTCCCTGAGCTCCGGAAGTCCTGTGATTTTGTTTGTGCAAGTTTCTACCTTCTATCCTCCTCTCTTCTCAGCTGCTCAGTACCTTCTGTTAGTGTCCTGGACTCCACTTATTTCAGACCTTATGGTCCACTGCTGACCAGGAATCATCCTCCACTCCCCTCTGTTGAATTGTCAACTGTTCTACTTGAAAGGTCCAACAAGCTTTGATTCTTGTCAGCCATCTTGGAGTCTCCTTACATGATTATTTCTCTCACACAAATGTGATACACATTCACCAATAAAGAGCTGCTGAAATTACAATTTTTATGACTACTCACCTAGTCAAGATAAAAGAATTATAGACCACAAACCAAGAAAACAAATAAGTAACTCTGAAACAAACTAGACATAATTTTTACTCATACAGGCAAGCAAACACATACAGAATTATTTTAGCAATGGCTAAATCGCTAATTCACATTTAAATATTAACTCATGCTGTGTTAAAGTGAGCAGAGTTGAATACTGTAACACAAAATTACAATGCATAGGTAAAAACAAAGATAAAATTATCTGAACTTATCATAAGATTTCAGGGAATGCAGAGGATTCACAAAACCTGTTCCACAGCAACAAAAAACATAAATCTCCAGGAATCAACTCTTAAGAAATGGAGATATTTGGAGTATCTGAAAAACATGAAAAATAATCATCTGAAACATCCTCTACAAGGAAAAACAAAACACAGACAACAAAATCTGCAAAATGATTCCTGAAGAAACTGAGATATTAACAGACATAAAAACTATAACAAGAACCCAACACAAATTGTAGAGCTGAAGAATACAATAACTGAGTTGAAAAATTCACTAGAGAAGCACAGAAGCACACTTAATGAAGCAGAAGAATCAGAAAGTTGAAGACATTTCATTTATAAATATTGAGTCATGGAAGCAGAATTTTAAAAGGAAGACAACTGAAGGTGGAGTATGGGACTTACTGGACACAATCAGGTGGGCCAATATATTTAAGAAAGCTTCCTAACACGAAAGGAGTAATCACGACTGATGCCACAGAGATACATGATACCATATATGAATTCTACAAAAATCTTTATGCACACAAATTAGAAAACCTGAAGGAAATGGAAAAATTCTTAGAAACACACAGCCTTCCCAGGCTCAACCAGGAAGAAATAGAATTCCTGAATAGACCGATATCTAGATCTGAAATTGAAACAGCAATAAAAAACCTTCCCAAAAAGAAAAGCCCTGGACCAGATGGGTTCACACCTGAATTCTACCATACCTACAAAGAAGAACTGGTGCCCATCCTACATAATCTATTCTCCAATATAGAGAAGGATGGGATTCTCCCCAACACTTTTTACCAAGCCAACATAATCCTGATACCAAAACCAGGAAAGGATGCAACTAAAACAGAGAACTATAGACCAATTTCTCTTATGAATATAGATGTAAAAATTCTCAATAAAATTCTAGCAAATCTAATCCAAGTGCTTATCAAAAAAATAATCCATCACAACCAAGTGGGCTTTATTCCAGAGATGAAGGGATAGTTTAACATACACAAATCTATAAATGTAATTCATCACATAAATAGAAGCAAAAATAAAGATCATATGATCCTCTCAATAGATGCAGAAAAAGCATTCGACAAAATTCAACACCCTTTTATGATAAGAACACTTAACAAAATAGGCATAGATGGGGCCTATCTAAAAATGATACAAGCCATATATGACAAACCCACAGCCAACATCATAAAACTGGGGAAAAACTGAAAGCATTCCCACTTCGAACTGGAACCAGACAAGGCTGCCCACTGTCCCCATTACTTTTCAACACAGTATTGGAAGTCCTTGCGAGAGCTATCAGGCAAGAGAGCAGAATCAAGGGAGTCCAAATAGGGACAGAAGAGATCAAACTCTCACTCTTTGCTGATGATATGATGTTATATCGAGAAAACCCCAAGGTTTCAACCAAGAGATTCCTGGAATTGATCAATGAATTCAGCAAAGTCTCAGGCTACAAAATCAATATACACAAATCAGAGGCATTCATATGTGCCAATAACAGTCAAACGGAGAACAAAATTAAGGACTCAGTATCCTTCAAAATAGCAACAAAGAAAATAAAATACCTAGGAATATATTTAACTAAGGAGGTAAAGGACCTCTATAGGGAGAACTATGAAACTCTGAGGAAGGAAATCACAGAACATGTAAATAGGTGGAAAACCATACCATGCTCATGGATCGGTAGAATCAACATTGTTAAAATGTCTATACTGCCCAAAGTTATCTACAGATTCAATGCAATCCCTATTAAATTACCAACATCTTTTTTCACAGACACAGAAAAAATAATTTTACGCTTTGTATGGAACCAGAGAAGACCCCGTTTAGCAAAAGCAATCTTAAACAACAAAAACAAAATGGGAGGTATTAATTTGCCAGACTTCAAACTATACTACAAGGCTGTGGTTCTTAAAACAGCCTGGTACTGGCACAAGCGCAGGGACACAGACCAGTGGAACACAACAGAAAACCATCCTCATATAGCCATCTAATCTTTGACAAAGCAGACAAAAACATACTCTGGGGAAAAGATTCCTTACTTAATAAATGGTGCTGGGAAAACTGGATAGCCACATGTAGAAGACTAAAACAGGACACACAGCTCTCACCCCTCACAAAAATCAAATCATGGTGGTTAACAGACTTAAACCTTAGGTCAGAAACTATTAGAATTCTAGAAGAAAATGTAGGAAAGACTCTTACAGACATTGGCCTAGGCAAAGAATTTATGAAGAAGACCCCTAAGGCAATCACAGCAGCAACAAAAATAAATCAATGGGACCTGATCAAATTAAAAAGCTTCTGCACAGCCAAAGAAACAGTCACAAGAGTACACAGACAACCTACAGAATGGGAAAAAATTTTCGCATACTACACATCAGATAAAGGACTGATAACAAGAATCTATTTAGAACTCAGGAAAATCAGTAAGAAAAAATCAAACAACCCTATCAAAAAGTGGGCAAAGGATATGAATAGAAATTTTTCAAAAGAAGATATAAAAATGGCTAACAAACATATGAAAAAGTGTTCAACATCTCTAATCATCAGGGAAATGCAAATCAAAACCACAATGAGATATCACTTAACTCCAGGGAGAACGGCCTTTATCAAAAAGTCCCAAAACTATACATGTTGGCGTGGGTGTGGAGAGATAGGTACACTCATACACTGCTGGTGGGACTGTAAACTAGTGCAGCCCCTGTGGAAAGCAATGTGGAGATACCTTAAACAGATTCAAGTAGACCTACCATTCGATCCAGCAATCCCATTATTGGGCATCTACCCAGAAGAACAAAAGTCATTCTATAAAAAATACACCTGCACCTGAATGTTTATAGCAGCAGAATTCACAATCGCAAAGATGTGGAAACAACCCAAATGCCCATCGATTCATGAATGGATTAGCAAAATGTGGTATATGTATACCATGGAATATTACTCAGCTATCAGAAATAATGGTGATATGGCATCTCTTTGGTTCTCCTGGAGAGAACTGGAACCCATTCTATTAAGTGAAGTATCCCAAGAATGGAAAAACAAGCACCACATGTACTCACCAGCAAACTGGTTTCCCTGAGTGCACATTTGGGATTAACACCAATTGGGTATCAGACAGAGGTTGGGGCTGGGTGGAAGGGATGCGTGTATACCTATCTGATGAGTGCGATGCGCACTGCCTGGCGAATGGACATGATTGAAGTTCTGATTGGGGGGGGTGGGGTGGGGGGAGGGGAGAAGTGCACACCTACATGATGAGTGTGATGTGCACTGTCTAGGGAATGGACACAACTGAAGCTCAGACTCGGGGGGATGAGGAGGCATGGGCAATGTATATAGCCTGATCTTTTGTACCCCCTTAATGAGCTGAAAAACAAACAAAAAACAAAAATAAAATGAAAAAAAAAAGAAGAAGAAAAAAAAGAAGAAAAAAAAGAAGGAAAAAAAGAAGAAAAAAAGAAGAAGAAAAAAGAAAGAAAGGAAGAAAGATTCCTAGAAGAAGAGTATAGTGGGAAAATGGCAGAAAGATTACTTGGAGAATAAGGCAGCTGAGAATCTTCTAAATTCCAGAGTGATAAAAAAAAATACTACCAACTAAGAAGGATTCCTCTGGGAAATAGTTTTTCAAAAACAAGAGAAAAACTAAAGAGTTTCCAAGTTAAGCAAAAATCAATGGTGTTCATCACCACTGGAATAGGCCAGAAGAAAGGTAAAGGGAGTCCACTGTGATGAAAAATAAAATGATGTTGGGTAGCATTATAAGCACTTAAAAACATAAAGCTCTGTGCTAAAGATAAATCTATAAACAGATATAAAATTCTACATGATTATGATGGTTCATAAACCCTCAATAATTCTATAGAATTAAAAAAAACTGAAAGCATAAATGTGCAAAAATCTGGTCTCATACATACAATATAAAAGGTATAATTTGTGACATTAATAAGAACATGTGGCAGTTTAAGACGTGTAGGTTTTTTATTCACTTGAAGTGATGCTGTTACGAGATTAACATATATTGTTATAACATAGAGATTTTTTAGGTAGTCTCCATTTCCTAACGTTGTCACAAACCAAATGCCTGTAGAAGGTATGCAAAAGCAAATGGGAAAGCAATCAAAGCATGTCACTTCAAAATCAAGGAAACAAAAAAAGAGAATAAGACAGGCAATGAGGAACAATGTATCTACAGGACACATGGGAAAGAATTAACAAATTTCAATGATAACTTCATATCCTTTAGAAATTACTTTAAATATAAGTGGTTTAAACTCTCTAATGAAAAATAAGATGACTTTATGGATAAAAAACAAACAGCACCCTACAATATGCCACCTACAAAAGCCCTCCTTTAGCTCTAAAAAGTCAAATAAATTGAAAGTAATTATAAAAAACAAATGTATGGAAATATTTAGAGAAGGATATTGTGGCCATAATTAAAGGAAATACACTTTAAGTAAAAAACCATCAGAAGAGACAAAGACTGTTATAATGATAAAATGAGTCATTTAGCAGAAATCTATAGCACAGAATACACATAGATGATATACATGCAATGCACATATTTTATCACAGATATTTTTAAGTATATATTATATATATCAGGGCTTCTAAATATATTAAGCAAATATGAACAAAGGTGTGGACAGAAGTGCTGCAAGAAACAACTAGCAACACACTAATTATAGGAGACTGCAAGACCTCACTGTCAATAATGAATACAAATATTTGATAAAAGTTCAATGAGAAACAGATAATGGGAAAAACATTATAGACCAGTTAGATGTGACAGACATTTACAGAGCTCTTCAGTCAAAAGCAGCAGAATACACAGTAGTTTCAATCATACATGGCAATTGCTGTTAGGAACGTAAGTCTTATCAACTTGCAGAAGGCTAAAAACATACCACATATATTTTTTGACAAAAATGAAGTGGACCTGTGGGGAAGGGAGGGATATATACCTCATGATGGGTGCAATGTGCACGACCTGGGGAACAGACATGCCTGGAGCTCTGACTTGGGGGGAAAGGCAGTACAGGAGCAACGTATGTAACCTGCAATTCTGTATCCCCCATAACAAGATGAAATAAAAAAAAAAAAATGAAGTGGACCTAGAAATCAAAAGCAAAAGTTAAACTGGCTAATATAAAAATATGTCAAAATTAAACACACTCTTAAATGTATTCATGCTCAATGGTCAGATGATTTAATATTGTTAAGATGTCAATACTATCCACCATGATATACAAATTTAATGCAATGTCTATAACATTCCAATAATACTTGATCTGGAGATATATAAAAATAAACTCTAAAATGTATTGGAACAAGAAATAGCCAGACTGTTTTAGAAAACAAAGAGGCATTGCACTTCTTCATTTGAAAACAAATCTACAGGAATAAAAACAACAATGCTACTGGCACAAAGACAAAAAATGAGATCAAGAAACAGAATGGAGAACCCAGAAAGAAACCTTTGTGTCCATGATCAAATTACATTCCTCAAGATTGCAATGACCACACAATGAAAAAGAAGAGTCCCCTCAACAAATGCTGTGGAAAACTGAATATTTATGAGAGAAAAAAATGATGTTGGACCCTTCCCTTGCACTATATACAGAATATATCTTAAATGAATTAAATAGTTAAACATAAGAAATACATATGTAAAACTCTTAGAAGAAAATAAAAGGGAAAGATCATGATATTGGTCCTGGCACTGTTTTAGTAGATGTAACATCAAATGCATAAGCAATAAAAATGAAGAAAAGAAAAATGGGATTGCATCACACTTCAAAATTTTTGCACAGAGAAAAGGCTTAGTGGAGTAAAAATGCCTCCTACAAAATGGGTAAAAATAGATGCAAATCACATATTGGATAGGAGTTAACATCGTGAATATATAAACAACAACTAAAATTCAACAACAAAAAGTGAATAGCTTGACTGAAAACTGGACAGTGGATTGATCTGGCATTTCTGCAAAGAAGATATACAAATGGCCAAACAGAATTTGAAAGGATCCTGAAAACTACTAATCTTTAGAGAAATGCAAAGCAAAATCACAATGAGATATCAACTCACATCCATTACATTGAGAACTTTTAAATAAATAAATACATACGCAAATACATATACATACATATGGTGAGAATGTAGAGAAATTGAAATGCTGTCATGTTATTCTGAACCTTTGATTCTAAAATTATAAAAAATTGAAATATAACAGATCAGAAATTAAAAATATATAAGGAGACTAAACTCAGCAATATGGTGGGAGGGGAAGGATCCACTTGTATTTTTCCAAACAACAAAACTTTGGCAGCCATCCACAGAAAATTACACTTATCTGAATTTGGGGACTTAAATAGAAGGTCATTAAACCCTAGTGGAACTATAGATCTTGGAGGGTCATTTTAAATATCCAGGTTCTCATTCAGGTGCCAAAATTAAGGACCCGTCATCCTGACTACAGACTACATCATGGGTCAATCAACTTGGATACCGAGTCTCTAACTGTTCCCTGTGACAAAGTTGCAGTGGTGCTGCCCATCCAGAGACTTTGGGAGAGACACACGTATCTGCAGCCATGGAGGCAGACCTGAATAACTTGGTCTTACTATCACCTGAAAAGCAGACCTGTGACTCTACTACAGCTGTCTCAACTACAGTCCATGGCCAGTTCTTTCAGTGCATAGATCCACACAGTGACCTGAAGGGAAACTTCCAAGGTAGTCATTGGGAACACACCTATCCACATATCTGGCATCAGCCCCACCATATGCAGACTCAACTGCACAAACATACCCTAGTATGTGTCATACAGATCAAAATCCTGAAGACAACCAGTTTACCCAGAAACAAGAGAGGATTGAAAACCACCCAAGCCCTTCAGAACTGGCCCACCAAATGCAGACTCCACTGCAGAACAAGGGGCAGCCTTGTGACCTAGCTAAAGCAACTCTTCATTGAAAACCCAGTGGACCCATGTAACTGGTGAGGATGTGGAGAGATAGGAACACCCTTACACGCTGGTGGGACTGCAGATTGTTGAAACTTCTGTGGAAAAGAATCTGGAGATACCTCAAAGAGCTGGAAGTGGAAATACCATTTGATCCAGCAATAGCACTGTTAGGCATCTACCAAAAAGATCAAAAGACATTCTATAATAAAGACATCTTCACCCGAATGTTTATGGCAGTGCAATTCACTATTGCAACGATCTGGAAACAATCCAAGTGCCTGTCAATTCATGAGTGGATTACTAAAATTTGGTATATGTTTACAATGGAATGTTACTCAATTATAAAAAAATGACAGTGATCTAGCACGGCTTATATTTTCATGGATTGAGCTTGAGCCCATTATCCGCTGTGAGGTATCACAAGATCGGAGGAATAGTCTACACAAATACTCACCGTCAAAGTGGTACTAACTGATCAACACTGTGATGCTGACATGGTAGCAATATTCTCCAGGGATTAGGGGGTTGGGAGGAGGACAAACTCACAACTAAAGGTCACAGACATGGTGAGCATTGTAAAGGGGAAGGGGGTGCCTCTAAACCTCGCTTGGGTGAGGCAAAGTCATAAAATATAACCAGAAGATACTTGCACTTCAGTGTTTATTGCAGCATTATTCACAATGGCTAAATTATGGAATAAGCTTAAGGGTCTATCAAGGGATGAATGGATAAAAATGATGTGGTGTATGTACACAAAGAAATATCATTTAGCCATGAAAAAGAAGGAAATTTTGTCATTTGCAGAATCATGGGTAGATCTGGATGACATTATTTTAAGTGAAATAAACCAGGCACAGAAAGACAAATATTTCATTTTCACACTCAAATATGAGACCTAAAAAGAATTGATTTCAAGGAAGTAGTGAATAGAATCGTGGCTACTAGAGATTGGTCAGGGTGGTGGGATGGGGTAATGAAGAGATGTTGGTGAAGGGGTAATTCTGTTTAATAGAAGGAAGACGTTCTGATGTTCAGTGGTACAATGGGGCAACTATAGTTGATGATAGTTTACTGTATTTCAGAATAGCTAGAATTTTTCAAATGCTCCCAACATAAATCAATGATGAATGTTTCAGGTGAATCTTGTCGCAGTTACTCTGATTTGATCATTGTATGTTGTGTGCTTCTTTCAAAATGTAACATGTAATCCATGAATATGTACAATTATTATGTATCAATAAAAAAAAGAAAACCCAGTGGAGATACCTTTATCCCAAGTACCCAAAAGGAAACATTTTTATCTTCCAAAACCAGTTTATAAAAGTTTGAAAAGGTATTTAATCCTTCACATGCACAGATACCAATATAAGGATAATGTGCAACCACTCTTAATGCTTCTATTTTATGATATTACTACAAGACCTAAGCAGAAAAACTAGGCAAGAACATGACAAGAATCCAAATTAGATAGGAGAAAGTAAACATAACACTGTTTGCAGATGGCATTATCTTACATATCAAAAACCATAAAGAAGACAGGGAAAAAAACCCTCATAAAGTAATAAAACCACTCAGTTTAGTCACAGGCTATAAAACTTACATTCAAACATCAGTTGTTTTTCTATACACTAATAAACTATCCAATAAAAAAAGGAAAACACTCTCATTTACAATAACATGAAGAGAATAGATTGCTAAGAAATAAATTTAACCAAAATGGTAAAAAGAAAAACTTTACACTGAGTACTATAAGATATTAATAAAAGAAATTGAAGATGACATGAGTAAATAGAAAGATATTCTCCAAAACAATGTATAGATTCAATGCACTCCCTATAAAAATTCCAGGGGCATTACTCACAGTATTAACAAAGAAATCGTAACATTTGTATGATATCACATGTACCTTTGATGAGCCAGAACAATATTGAGGAAGAAGACAAAAGGTCTGGCTTCACACTTTCTGATTTCAAACTATATTTCAAGGTGATAGTAATAAAAACAAAATATGCACATAAAACCAACACAAAAAATAATGGAACAGAATGGAGAGCTCAGATATAAACCAAAGTATATAAGGTCAACTAAACTTTATCTAAGGCACTAGCAATGCGCAATGCAGAAAGCATGGTCTCTTCAATGCTTGGTGCTGGAAAACTGGATACCCACAAACAAATGAATAAAAGTAGACTATTTTTTCTTACATGATATTCAAAAACTAACTCCAGATGTAATAAAGATTTAAATGGGAGACATAAAATTCTTTTATGAAGGTAACATGAAGAGTAACTCAGTATCACCAAAACATCATGCAAACACAAATCAAAATTATGATACGGTATCACCTCAAAATTGTTAAAATGGCTAATGTCCAAAAGAAGAGACATAACAAGTGTGGGCAAGAGTGTGCAGAAAAGCAATCCCTGTACACCGTTATGGATTGTAAACTGGTAGTGTCATCATAGAGATTTGTTTAAAAATGTAACTAATAGAACTGCCTTATCATTCATCAATTCTACTTATGAGTATAACCAAAGATGTAAAATGAGTATCTCAAGAAAATTCTGCACCCCCTTGTATACTGCAGCAATACTTACAATGTATACAATAAATATAAACAGTTATGCAATCCTTATTTGTGGAAAAATTTACCAGTTAAACACACACACGCACAAATATATATACACACATACATATATATGAATGACAATTTCCTGATGGTACTATATAGGGGAAAATTATGGAATACAAGTATCAAAATATAACGTATCAGTTGGGAGTATAAATATATTCAGCAATTTGAAGCACTCGAAGAGACAGTATATTTAAGAAGTCTATGAGGTGAATAGGGAAAATAAACTATATTATAGTTTGGGAATCTGGGTACAATAAAGTTGAAATTTTACTCTTATAGTAGAAAAAGAATATACATAAAAAAGAAAAAAGGTTTGACATAAAATAAATACCTTAGCCATGATTATTAAAAGTCAGTCTTTATTATCTTGTTAGAACTCGGAGGGGCTTTTAAAGATATTTAAAATACATCAAGTCTCAAAAATATCAGCTATCCAAAGTTTGAACTACTTTTTTGTCTTTCCTTTTCAAATTGATTGTAAACAGTTATGCTCAAAGTTATTTCAAAGACATTGGGGTTAAACTTATAAAATTATTGTTAGTTATTGCCATTGGGAATAAATAAAACCAAAATTATCATAAAAAAAGAAAAAAGGATATTTCAAAGTTAAATAACATTAGATGTTCTTAGGTTTAGGAAGAGGCTATGCATTTGTATGAAATTAGTGAGTTTGAATTTCTTTAGGATCACCTCTGAAAACTTAGAATTGGAAATCATGATGCAGAAAATATGAAACATCTGTCCCTGGTGTTTCTAGCATTACTGAAACAAATCACAATATCTCCCCTATTCCCCTTTACACATTTCAAAAATGAGGCAACAAAAGGAACTTAAAAAATGGAGCTAGGCATGGTGGATCACAACTATAATCCCAGCACTTTAGGAAGCCAAGGAAGGAGAATCAGTTGAGGTCAGGATCTTGAAACCAGCCCCAGCAACATAATGAGACTCCATTTTCATAAAATAATAATATTAATGATAGGAATAAATCAGCTGGCCATGGTGGCTCATGCCCATAGTCCTAAGTACTTGGAAGACTGAGGTAGTAGGATCTCAGGAGCCCAGAAGTTTCAGGTTGCAGTGAGCTATGATCAACCACTGTACTCCGGATGGGGTAGCAGAGCAAAACACTGTCAAAAGATGCTTTAATGTAGAGGTCTTCAAAATATGTACAGATGTTCCCATATCTCCCCAAAGAATAGAAGTGTTTACAGATAATGCAGTCTCTTATAAGCCATGATAAGAAGTTTGGCTCTCACTGAATTCTAAGGAAGATCACTGCGGGGGTAGAGTTCTTAGAGAATTTAAGAGCATGGGACAGAAGATGTCCTTCTGTAAGAGAAAGAGAAAATACACAGGCTTCTCAAAAAACTTTTCCAATAGAGTGGAGCATTCCAAACCAGTTTTTAATATCTGCCTTCCTCCTTGAGCTTTGGCTCCTTAACATTTGTTTTCTGCTTTACTGAATCTCACCTACCTGGATATTTAGCTGTTGTTTCCTCTTTCTTCATAATCCAGGGCTCCATCCTTTTCTCTAGACATGTGATTAGTTCTGGCTTTGAGACAGCAAAACCTGTTTTGTTAGAAGGAATTCACATAACTCTTCCTGAACACTCTCCAATTACTAATCCAGTACTATACTTATAGACAGAACATTATACAAGATTCTAAAAAATTATTTTCCAAAATATTGTTATCTGACAGACCCTGTAGAAGGATAAGAAATTATTCCAAGTTTATGGCTCCAGAGCACCAATTCCCAGCAAATAAAAAAATAACTGGTGGAAATTGTATTCTAAGGTGTAGGCAAAAATTATGTACCCTAATTTCTAGAGGAGCCACTAATCTAGAGTAAAGCATAAAAATCAGCTCAAGAAAGGAAAAGATTCATAAGATGAGACATCTAGTGATTTTATTTTCTACACCAAAATCCTTCAAATTTTCTTCAAAAGCACCAATATAAAATTCATTCATGTAAAGTAGAAACTTCCAAGAAACAATCTACAAAAATAATATAATGCCCTTAGTGTGGAATAGGAATTGTGTATTGAAGTGATCCTCACCAAGGGAGACCAGGTTTCCGTAGTTCTCTAACATCACATCCCTATACAAATTTTGCTGCGCATTGTCAAGGCATGCCCACTCCTCTGGAGAGAATTCTATAGCCACATCCCTGAATGTCATCAGTTCCTGAAAAAAGACACATATTTCCCAAGTTGCCAAGGAGAGACTTCTTAATTTGACTACAAGGAAAATGAAAGTTATGAAAACTGTTTCTGACATATGGGTGACTGGAATTATCTAATATTTTTTAGCACAGTGATATTCTTGAACATATTCTCTAATTCTCAGGAATGAAGATCATATAACATGTATGAAACTAGTGTGCATATGATACTGTTTTGCATGATAAAGTATTTAATATAAAATTAAGGGCCTCAACACAGCAATATAAATTTATGTGTGCTATATTTACATCATCTGAAATAAAGTTGTGCATATTTCTCTCATAGAGAAACAGTGAGTTAGAAGGTATCACCCAATTTTGACATGTACAATAATGAACTGGAGATCTTGTTAAAATACAGATTCTAATTCAGGAGATCTGGGGTGGGGTCTGAGTCTTTGCATTTCACATAATATAACCAGTGAAGCCAGTGCTTCTGGCCTAAGGAGAGTATTTTGTCAACACCCAGTAAGTGGTAGACTTTCAATTTATCTCACTTCATCTGACCAGAAGACAAAGATAAGAGCCTTCATTTTCCAAAGCAAGCTATAAAAAGAAAGGGGAGCTTCCAGTGTAAATGTGATGGTTCATGCACATCGGTCAGTAAATCTCCAAAGACACTCAATAATAAAGAAAAAAACAATTAACTTTACATTGGATGAATCTCTCAGAGAGCACCTTAACCAAGTGAATGAAATTAACATCAACTGTAGTGGGACAAATTGGTATTAGACACTATTGCATAGAGGATAAAAAAAAAAATCACTGCTGGGATGGTAGTGCCCAACAACATGTAACCATGAAGAATCATCAGTTTTATGCAAAGTTCAAGTTATAGATATTTCCCATGTTTTGTAATCTTTAATAATGTATGTAAATACTTTTGAATTATACAGAGCAAGTCTTCTATTTTTTATTTTTTCCATAATTGTCTTGTAATCCTAGGCAATGAATGCTATCCTCTTTCTGCATTTTCCTAATACTATTTCACATAGAGCTGGTGAAAACACCCAGATCAAACCTTGAGAGTGCATGTTCCCCTTCCTCACTCAAACACAAAGATCCTTTCCCATCCCCAATAGGAATCTCAGATATCCACACTATTGTAAGTTGACCTGTCACAATGGGAACATTTTCAATATTACATATCACACATTCATTATGAAACTTGATTATTTTATTAAGAAGCGTGGGTGAAGAGAATGTAGAGCAGGTTTTGTTATATAGGGAGGAAGGATTTTCCAGTGCTCCTTGACTATCACAAGAAGAATGAAAAAAAAATGTAGTGGAAAAAAACTCCTTAGGCATAAACATCAGAAGTAAAGAAGTAAAGGCTTACAAGTGCTAAAAATTGAAGTTCTGCATGACATTCCAGGAGGAATAGTGGACACAGCCCCTAACCTGGGACACACTTACCTGAAAAGCAGCCATTTCTCCTTCTCCTTCTCCTACTCTGAAATTTCTTTTCAGGTGAGATTGTGGAGAACAATTAGAATCACATCTTGAGACTATGCCCTGAAAGGAGTCAGCATGATTTCGTCACCTGTTTACACAGCATCCACAAGCAGGAGGACCACAAAATGCAGAAAAGGGTACACTCACTGGTTCTTAGTCACAGGAAACAGTCAGGTATGATGTCTCCTCGTGGAGACTAAAATGTGAGGTTCTCCTGTCTTTCCCTTGATGACCTCCCCCTGCCACACGTGCCAGGACTTTCTGCTACAGCAGTGGGAACCTGGACCACACTGATCTGCCCCTACCAAACCCAAAGCAGCAGGCCCTGTGACTTCTCTCTGGAACAAAGTCTAAACTCAATCTCATCAATGTATTCAGGAGTTCTAATGCTTGACCCTGGTATCAAATTAGAATTATTTGGGGCACAATTAAAACCACATGGATGTTCCCACCCAGCCCAAGGGACAGGTGATGGTGTTTCTTTCAAGCTAGCCAGGGGATCCTAATTGAAAGGCTGGGCTGAGAGGCAATTACTTAAAAATTGTCTCTGAACCATCAATGTGAATATAAATCATGTGGTATTGTGGGCCTCACTCTAAGAAAAGTGGTCTGCTGGTGTGGAAGGTGGACATTAATTGGCTTCTTTGTCAAGTCCCCTTTTAGTGCTGATGTTGCTCAACCTAGATCCATTATTAGTAGCACACAGCCAGAGACAGCAAGCACAGCATACAGAATGTCTTATGCCCAACTCTTATCACAACACAGATACTTAATTTCCAAAGTGAAGACCAGCATAATGCAATGTCTACTGAGCATGTGCTGTGTGCTCAGAAGGATGGTATGCTGCACCGTGAAGAAGCCTTTACATTGTGTGACTTAATCCTTATAATACCAGAAAAGGTGAGTACTAAGTGTCCAATAATTTCCAAAAAAATTTACATGTGATGCCAGCCTTTCTATTCTTCTTCCACAACTATAATAGGACACCATACAAGACCTAGAAAATTCTTTACACCCACCACAAAGAATCCCTTCAAAGTCAACTTATGAAGCCCATGTTGATCTCATGCACTGCAGAAAATGTCTCCCTTAATTTTGTTGTACATCCTCAGTCCAAAGTCTGCCCCTGTCTTGTGAATTCCAGGTTGAGGCCAGGTCTAGGTTGGATCAAACTTGCTGTGTATTCTTTGGTGTTACAGTGAGGTAAGGAAAAGAGGAGGAGAGACTCCCTTATGGAACCTGCTCTAATACATCCTGAAAAACCTCAGGCCTTAGATTCAGGATTCAGAGCTGCCGATTTAGGCCTCTAGAGAGGCATGGATTCAGTAGCACCCATGGCACATTCCCTGGCATTTGGGCAAGAGGACAAGGCAGAAGGGGGTTTTTGGGGTTCAAACCAGTGCACATTATCTTTTTCCAGCTTGTGTCATGGCCCCATGGTCTCTGAATCCATTTCAGTTCTGAAGATGTCAGGTGCATTTAATGAAAGGCTAGTACTACTGATTATTATCCTGTGAGAGTGTTTTCATAGGAATCTGGTCTAAGTATTCTCTCGATGAGACAGCAGACCCCAAACAGGCAGAGAGAACTTACTGTGTGCAGATGAGGGGACAGTGAAGGTCTGTGCAGCACGGTTGTGAGTTTGTGACTGGAAGCTAAAGAAGGAATCTAGTCTTCAACGCACCTCCAGTGTAAATCTGGAAGGCATATTTTATTTTCATGTTACATTTTTTTTAATTCTGGAAAGTGTTCAGGAAATATTTTTGAACATAATCTCCAACCCAGAAAACCTCTCCACAAAGTTAAAAGAGAAATGAAAAAACCTTTTATTACTGAATTAAACCATATGTGATGTACATAATGCCAATCCACTGAGAGATTTCAAAGACATACATAAAGTCATTACTTTACATTACAAAGCAAATCCTACCTTTTACATACATGTTCTCTAGATAAATAATTAGTTTTGAAGTAAGAAGTCTTGACAGCACAATTTGTCATACAGAGAAATTTACTTGGTAATTTACTTGGTAATTAGTGAGACTCTCTTTTTTTGCTAATTGGTTTTATTCAAATAAAAAACACGCATCTCGGCCGGGCGCGGTGGCTCACGCCTGTAATCCTAGCACTCTGGGAGGCCGAGGTGGGCGGATCGTTTGAGCTCAGGAGTTCGAGACCAGCCTGAGCAAGAGTGAGACCCCATCTCTACTAAAAATAGAAAGAAATTATATGGACAGCTAAAAATATATATAGAAAAAATTAGCCGGGCATGTGGTGCATGCCTGTAGTCCCAGCTACTCGGGAGGCTGAGACAGGAGGATCGCTTGAGCTCAGGAGTTTGAGGTTGCTGTGAGCTAGGCTGACGCCATGGCACTCACTCTAGCCTGGGCAACAGAGTGAGACTCTGTCTCAAAAAAAAAAAAAAAAACCACGCATCTCAAGTGTATGTAGGAGGAGATAATTTTGCAACTTAAAGTTAGGTGCTCACTGAAGTTAGCATCCCATCTTCATATGGAAATTGTGGGATAGGGCACTATCTTCCTTGATATTTCATTTCAAAGAGATGTTTCTCAGGTTCAGAAAAAGCATATCTTTTTTTTTTATTTCATCCTATTATGGGTGTACAAATGTTTAGTTTATGTATATTGCCCTTGCCCAACTCAAGTCAGAGCTTCAAACATGTCCATCCCCCAGACAGTGCACACCGCACTCATTAGGTGTCTATATGCCCATCCTCTCCTCACCCCTCCCATCTGCCAGACACCCAATGAATGTTATTACTATATGTGCACTTAAATGTTGATCAGTTAAAACCAAGTTGATGGTGAATGCATGTGTGCTTGTTTTTTCATTCTTGGGATACTTCACTTAGTAGAATGGGTTCCAGTTTTATCCAGGATAATACAAGAGGTGCTATATCACCACTGTTTTTTGTGGCTGAATAGAACCCCATGGTATACATATACCACATTTTATTAATCCATACATGTATTGATGGGCACTAGGGTTGTTTCCACATATTTGCAATTGTGAATTGTGGTGCTATAAACATTCTAGTGCAGATGTCTTTTTTATAGAATGTCCAAAATGCAGTGTCAGCCTTATCCATCTCCCCAGGTGAAGCAATTGCTTGACACAGCAGCAAAACAGGGAACCCTTGTCCTGAGAATAGCCAGACAAGGGTTCCCAGTTTTGGTGCCATTTCAATCAATTGCTCCACCTGTGGAGATGGATAAGGCTGGCACTCCATTTTGGTGCTGTCCACCCTTAATCCTGTCCTGAGCCACTGCTACACCTGGGGAAGGAGGCCATGCTTTATCAATCTAGCATTGCCCCAGCCAAGGCGTAATGATATTTACAAAGTGACCTAGAGTAACGTAAGGGAAATTAATCTGTCATTAGCTTTAATTTGCATTGCAGTTCACCCTCCCCCATGGACTTTTTAGAGGGAGCTCCTATAATTAGATGAAATTTTGAGGACACCTATTGATTATTTGATAACACCCTACACCTCCCAAGATACAAATTCTAATGAAATAAAATTAATGGGAAAATTACAATTTTCAAGTCATAAAATAAAAACCATGCACCTTTCCTACAGTATATAAAAACACGAAATATTGAGTCACAAAGCAAATATAAGGTAAATCAAGTAATGATTTCAAAGAAAATTAAGCCAAAAAGTCAAGTTTATTTAAAAATTATAAATGTGTACATAAATTTTGATTCAATAATTTCATGTCAGGAAATTGAGGTTAAGATGACTTTAGGGGAAATTTAAAATTTAGCAAAAAGTATGCATTTAAAATTATTCTTATGTTATCTGTAACAGTAGCATTAGAAGATTACTACATTTTTAATAGAGATAATTATTTAAAGATACCGTGATTCTTCTATTTAGAGGTCCATGAATCTTTAAAAATGTACAAATTGACACTTTGTACCCTTTGATTTCCTCTTTCCCCATCCCACTCTCTGTGGTAACCACCTTTCCCACTATGAGAGCAACTCTCTTTAGATTCCACACATAAGTGCGATTATACAGTATTTGTCTTTCTGCACCTGGCTTATTTTACTCAGCATCATGTCTTCCAGTTCCAAACATGTTGTCACAAATGACAGAATTTCATTCTTTTTAAAGGCTGTATAGTATCTCATTGTGTATATACACCTCATTTTCTTTATCCATTCCTGTGCTGACAGACATTTAAGTAGCTTCTATACCTTGGCTAGAATGAATAATGCTGTAATGAATATAGAAGCATATATATGTCTTCTACATACTGGTTTCAATTCAATTGAATATGCATCTAGAAGTGGGATTGATGAATCATATGGTAATTCAATTTCCATTTTTGAGGAATCTCTATACTATTTGCCACAATGGCTGTATTGAAAAAATAGATGTTTAAGAGTCAGAAGGGAGGAGGGTGATTGGGATTGAGGGATAAAATCTTATCTACTGGGTGCAATGTATATTATTTGAATGAAGGATACACTAAAAGTCCTGAATTCAACACTATATAACTCATCCATTTATCAAAAAAAATGGTACCCCCTAAATTTATTGAAATACAAATAAATTAGACTGTCCTAATATGTACTCACAGCAACAATATGCAAGTGTTCCCTTTTCTCCATATCCTCACCAGCACTTAGCATTCATCATATTCAGAATAGGCATTCTCACAGGTGTGAGTTAATAGCTCATCATGGTTATAATTTGCATTTCCCTGTCGATAAGATAGGTTAAGAATTTATCATATACCTGTTGAACATTCATTTCTCTCTTTTGAGAAATGTTAATTAGCTTTATTATGTCTTTCCACAAGGTATGCATAGATAAAGTCATCACATTGTGTCCTACATATACATATACAGTTATTTGTCAATTAAAAACAAAAATATAGCAAAAATAAATAACAATGACCAAATAAGATGATTGCATAGGAGTAAGGAAAGTGTATTTGATCTAGTACACAAATAAACCACATTCTCAATATATTATATTGAGTACAAATACATAAATGAATTAAAGGAAGAAAATCACCCCAATTTACATATCAACTTTCAATACAGGATTATATCTTTTTGTCTATTATCTGTTCCTCAAACTTTCTCTATACTTAAATGCATATGAATATGTCTCTCTATGGTAAATCCCACCATTTTAATGTATATGCTTTCATTGTTTTAGATTTGGATTTTCATTGGAAACTTAAAAATGTCATATTCCCAATTTTCTAAGAACTCCCCTGAGGGCTCCAAAGACATCCTTGTTTCTCAGACTGTAGGTGAGAAGGTTGAACATTGGTGTTAAGATCATGTAGAAGATAGAGACCACGTCTCCTGCTCAGGGGAGTGGGATTTTGGTAGAAGGTACTTGGTAATGTCAGCCACATAGAATAGAGACACCAGGGGCACATGAGAGGAGTAAGTGGCCAAGGTTTCCACATGCCCCAGTCTTGAAGCTGTCACCAGTAGAGTGCACAGTGTACTTCCATAGGAGGCCATAATGGCTAAGATAGGAGGGAGGAGAAAAATAACACCACCGACAAAAAGACCCTTTTGATAGAGGGAATTGTCAGCACCAACTAGTTTCAAAACTGCTCGGAACTCAGAAACGAAATGACAGCTTTCCCTGGAGGTGAAGTAATGAAAAGTCGGAGTGTAGAGCACATGGATCAAGGCATGGAGCACTGGACTCAGCCAAGATGCAAGCACCAGGAACACACAGCGATCCTGGGGAATGTGGATGAGGCAGCACAATGCGTGACAGACGGTCACTTAGAGGTCCTAAGCCAGGATGGCCAGCATCAGACACTCTCCTGCCAAAAGGGTCATGAAGAGGAATAGCTGAATGCCACAGTCAGTGAAAGAGATGTGATATGCCTAGAGAGAAAGTTGAGGGCCATTTGAGGGATGAACATGGAAATATAGAGCAAGTACATCAGGGATGGCTGGCTGAGCAGAAAATACATGAGGTAGTGGAGAAGTGGGTAGGTCTGACTGAGGAGGATGACCATGGTGTTGCCAAAATCTCCAGCATGGTGAGAACAAAGAGAAGCCAGGGAGCCTGGGGGCCGTGAAACAGGTCCAAGAGGATGAAATCAGCCGTGAATTCTGGGTGTTTGGCCATGTCATTCTCTCATTCCTTATTTGTTAAATTTGGAGACAGTTTCAAAAAGCATTACATTCACAATCTGTACATAATGACACCAAATTAAATCACAAACCACTTTCCAGCATCCCAAATTCATTTTTGCCCTGCCCTTCATCTTTTAGTTTCAGTAAATAAATTCATTTGCCTTTCACCAGAATTTACTGAGGAATCTTCAGAGAGTTCTAGAATATGACACTTGACACATTGGAAGAGAGGGCATAATCACTGTTTAATTTGAACATGTACTTTTGACATATTTTTTCCTTTATTAAAGTTCTAGAAATTGAAATCCTCTCACAATCACAGTAAACATCCTTTTTGGTTAATAGTCTCTAAACCTAGATAAATGCATTAATTAATTAGATGGATTAATTCCTGTCTGAATTGTTTACTCAGTTTATCAATAAATTATATGAAGCAAGTGTGGAAAAAGTTAAATAAAAATCTAGAATCAGAATAAGGGCACACCAGTCATCAGTTAAATACCTCATATATAGTCCAATTACCTCCAGAATCCTGACATGTTTCAAAATGGAAAAAAAAAAACACTATTATCCTCTAAGGATACATTATAAAAACATGAGAAGAAATATCTTGAAACTTCTTATATTGTGCATAAAGCACACCATAACATTTATAAAAGTAGATATCACACTATGTTTTGACTATAATGGAATCAAAGTAGAAATCAACAACGTAAAGATAGAGAAAGAATCCCCAAATATTAAGGAATAAACAACACTTTTCCCCAATATTATTGAGGCATAATTTAGAAGTAAAATCATATGTATTTCAGTTATACAACTTGACAATTTGACGTACATAGACATTGTGAAATATTCACCCAAATATACCTGATTAAAACATCAATCACTTATATTGATACAATATTTTTGTTCTTATGACATTTATGATTTTTCTTCTTAGCAACTGATAAGCATACAGTACAATATTGCTATCTATACACATTTTGTTGTAGAGAACTTAACTTACATAACTGAAACTTTGTATCAGTTCACTAACATCTCATTTCCCCCTTTCTCCAGCTCGCAGAGGCCACAAGTCTCCCATCTGTTTCTACATGTTTGACATTTTATATTTCCACATATAAGTGAGATCAGGCAGTATTTATCTTCCTGTGTCTGGCTTATTTCATTTACCATAATGTCTTCCAGGTTAATCTACATTGTCACAGATGGCAGAATTTCCTTCTTTTTGAGGCTGAATATCTCATTGTATATCTGTACCACATTTTCTCTATCCATTCCTCTGTCAATCCACATATAGGTTATTTCATATCTTGACTATTTTGAAAAATGGTATAAAGAAATGGGACTGCAGATATTCCCTTGTCATACTGATTTCACTTCTTTCTGATATGTACCCAAAAGTAGGATTCCTGTATCGTAGAATAGTCCAATTTTTAAATTTTTTGAGTAACCTGCATAGTGATTTCATAGTGGCTATACCATTTGCATTTCCACCAACAGTGTTTAAGGGTTCTCTTTTCTCCAAATACTTCCCAACTTATATTTCTTCTTTCTGATAACAGTCATTCTAATGTGTGGGAGATAATAACCCATTGTGGTTCAGTTTGCATTTTCTTGATAATTAGTGAAACTGAGCACCTTTTTGTGTACCTGTCAACACAATCCTCAAAAATGCATGGACCAAAGCAGAAATCTCAAGAGAGATCTTAAAAGAAATTGAGCTAAATGTTAACTCCAAATACCTAATTTTGTAGTAACACAGAGAAAGAAGAAGGGATGGAAATTTATATCATTAAATTCATCTATTTGTAAAGAAAATCAGAAATCAATAAACTGATTTTCCGCCTTAGGAAAATAGAGGAAGTAGAACAATTTAAGTATAAAGCAAGTAGAAGAAAAGTTATATTTTATAAAAGGAGAAATCATCCAGGCATGGTGCCTCATTCCTGTAATCCTACCACTCTGGAAGGCCAGGGCAGGTGGATGGCTTGAGCTCAGGTGTTTGAGACCAGGCTGAACAAGAGCAAAACACCATCTCTATTAAAATAGGAAAATTAGTCAGCACTTGTAGTCCCAGCTACTTGGGAGGTTGAAATAAGAGAATTACTTGAGCCCAGGAGTTTGAGATTGCAGTGAGCTGTGATGATAGTACTGCGCTCTACCCAGGGTGACAGAGTTAGTCATTAATAAAATACAAATCAATGCCATTGAAAACATGAAAGCATTTGAAAAAAATCTGAAAAATAAAAACTGGTTATTTGGAAAGATCAATAAATTCATACAACCTTAGCCAAGCTATCCCCTGAACAATGAGAGACATCACAAATTTTCACATTGACATTAAAAGGATAATAAAGAACACTACAAATAAATCTAGGGCCATGAATTGAATATCTTAGAGGAAATTGGCAAATTTCTTGAAAGACATATTAGGTGAATCCATATTTACAATTGTTATCTCATCTTGATGAGTTGACCCTTTTGTCTTACTGTATATAATACCTGCATCCTCCTCCTGATCTCCCTTCTTATCATTCTTTTTTCTTTTTCTTCTTCAAAATCATTCATAATGAGTGGCAGACTGCCTCAGCAATTCTCAAAATTTATGTATTGCTTTCCTATGTGTGCTAAAACAAATTGCCACAATCGCAGGATTTAAAACACAGAAATTTGTTTTCCCATGGGTCTAGCATCAGAAGTCCACAACTAGTAGCTCAAGGCTGAAATAAAGGTGTCAGCGTGGCTGTGCTCCCTCCAGAAGATCTAGAGGAGAATCAGGTCTTACCTGTTCCTGCACTGATGACTCTCAGAGTCCCTCTCCTTTTGCCTGCATCACTCCAATCTCTGCCGCTGTGGTCACATCACCTTCTCTTTTGTCTCATTCAAACTGTTCTTTACATCTTCAGGAGTGAAGGACATGCCATCCAAAAATATGCCAAATTGGTATAATGATTATTTTGAGATGAAACTATGGAGAAATTATAGTTTTGGAAAGGGCTATCAGTTTAACACTTCCTTCATGCCGCAAGTCAAAAAGTGGTACCATCCATGTTTAACACCCTGAGAAAATAGCCCTTATCACCAGAGACTGGGACTTGAGGGCTGCAATAAACCTGAATAAATATCCTTAATGAAGTAACCATTGTCTTCTACTGTTTTTACACCCTCGCATACATCTCCTAGTGACTCACCTAGAAATGTATTGTCCCTTGCCTGAGTTTCTTTGCCCTGTCATTTCTTCTCATATTTATCATTCTTTGTCTAAAAAGAAGAGAAGGATCTTGCTTTGGCCACTTCTTCCAACAACATTTTCTTGTGAAGATCCCCATGTATGTGTAAAACTAATAACATTTATATGCTTTTCTCTTGTTAATCTGCCTGGCGTCAATTTAGTTTCCAGAATCAGCCAAACAGCCTACATAAGAGATAATGGGAGAGAGTTGGGAGTGATTTCTGATATAACTAAACATCACTCTGGTAAGGCAAGAGGTAATGGTATTTAGGGACCATGCCCATAATCCAGGGTAATCTCACCTCAAGATCTTTAATTGAATCACATTTGGAAAGACTTTACCCTATGAGGTAAGAGTCACAGGGTTCAGGAATTAGGCCTTGCTATTTTTGGGAACCATTTCTCAGCCTATGATGGTTTACAACTGCTTCAGAGAAAGACCATGTTCCTTGTTTCAGTCTTAGACTTTTCAGTGAAGATCGGTTATTCAGTAAGTTTTCAGTTAGTATTTGTTAAAATGTTTTCCACACTGCACTATTTTCTCTCTTACCATCGGAGTTCAATGAAAACAAATTATCTTGTCATTTTTCCAGAAGACCCTCCATGGGACCATAAAGCTTTTTTCCGTAGTTTTTGAATGTTTTTATTTTCATTTTCTTTTGAGATTGGATGATTACTATTGATCTATCTTTTTTAATGGCTGTGTCACATTTTATTGATTTAATCATAAGTCAATGGACATTTGGCTCATTTTCAATTTTTAGCTGTTAAGAACAATGCTGCTATGAACATTGGTGTACAAGTTTTTGATATTTATTTTTTGTTCTATACCTAGAAGTGCAATTGTTACATCATATGGTAACTGAACTTTAAATCTTTTGATGAACTCCACACTGTCTTCCAATGGAGCTACCAATTTACATTCCCATCAGAAATGTATAAGAGCTCTAGGTTCTCCACAACATCTCCACCACTGGTTATAGTTCATCTATTTCATTTTAGCCCATTTGTCTTCAGCGTCACTTAATCTTTCTTGTGCCAGTTGAAAACTACTGTCGAGCTGCTCCAATTTTTTTTTATTTTAGATTATTATATTTTTAAACTCCAGGATTTCTATTTGAGTTTTTTGTTTGTTTGTTTTTATTTCAGCTTATTATGGGGGTACAAAAGTTCAGGTTATATATATTTCCCATGCCCCCCAATCCCCCTGAGTCTGAGCTTCAAGCGTGTCCATTCCCCAGACAGTGCACATCACACTCATCATGTAGGTATACACCCATCTCCTCCTCCCACCCCCATCCCCCTGAGTCAGAACTTTAGGGTTTTTTTGATAAATTCATTTTCTTGACATTTTCTCTTTGGGGAAATGTTCTCAAATGTTCCTTTGCCCTTTAGACTCAATTCCCTTTATTTCCAGAAGTCCCAAAACAACTAATGCTAGTGTGGAAGTGGAGAGATAGGAACAGTCTTACACTGCTGTTGGGACTGCAAATTAGTACACCCCCTGTGGAAAGTAATTTGGAGATAGCTCTAAGAACTAAAAATAGAAATACGATTTCATCCAGCAATCCCACTACTAGGCATCTACCCAACTACAAAATACAATGATGATCTTGCACCTCTTATATTATCCTGGATAGCGCTGGAGCCCCTCCTTCAAAGTGAAGTATCAGCAGAATGGAAAAACAAGCACCACATGTACTCACCATCAAATTGTTACTAACGGATCAACACTAAGGTGCTCACATGGAAGTAATATCCATTGGGTGTCAGTTAGGTGGGAGGAGGGTGGTGGCGGTGAGCAAACTCACAACTAATGGTTGTGGAGCGCACTGTATGGGGGAAGGGTACACTTGTAGCTCTGACTTGGGAGAGTCCAAGGTATTATATGTAACCAAATTAATATACTCCCACAATATTCTGAAATTGAAAAAAAAATAAAATAAAATACACATGTGCCTAACACTCATACAGAAACCCTCAGCAAAGACTGAGAAATTTGTTGGTTCCAGGCATTTAAGAAAATCTTTTTCAATCACTAGGTGACCACTAACTAACCAAGCAGAAAGTTCACAGATCATACCTAATAAAGAATATAGTGTTTACAGAACTAGTTAAGAAAAATAAAGAAAAAGAAGTATAGGATACAGCCACAGATAGCAGCAAACTGAGAGTGTTGGTGGAGTTGATTTCCACAGTTGCCACCTTATATTATTTGAAAGGTGCAGTTTTAAACTGAAACTTTGTGTCCTACAAAGAAACAGAAATGTATGACTCATACAAAAAATTAAGCCAATAGAGACTGTCCCCGAGGAAACCCAGATGATTATCTATCCTTAACTTCACAGACTCTTCCATCTCTGGTTTCCATTTTGATATTGAGTTGAACTGCAATGAAAGTTTTCTGTTAAATTTTGGTTACTGTATTTTAGGGATCTAAATTTTTTTTTTTTTTTTTTGAGACAGAGTCTCGCTCTGCTGCCCAGGCTACAGTGAGTGCCGTGGCGTCAGTCTAGCTCAAAGCAACCTCAAACTCCTGGGCTTCAGCGATCCTACTGCCTCAGCCTCCCAAGTAGCTGGGACTACAGGCATGCGCCACCATGCCTGGCTAATTTTTTCTATATATATTTTTAGTTGGCCAGCTAATTTCTTTCTATTTTTAGTAGAGATGGTGTCTCACTCTTGCTCAGGCTGGTCTCGAACTCCTGATCTCGAGTGATCCACCCGCCTCACCCTCCCAGAGTGCTAGGATTACAGGCATGAGCCACCGCGCCCGGCCTAAATTTTTCTTTCATTTTTCTTTCAGTCTTCTTCTTCTTTTTAAGAGCCTGGGGTTTTTCACAGGAAATGAGACAACTTGACTTTAAATACAGACTGCACATATGTGATCGATACTGAAAAATCTAATCAGAATAGGATCTGCCACTTTGCTTAGATTGAAGATCCAAAGGCAGAAGTGTACTAAAATCTACGGAGGGCTTACCTTCTAATAAACAAAATGACAAGTGGAACTTACCTGGATCAAGCAATTACAATAGCTCATATTTTGTCAAGGGCAAACAACTTTTCCCATCTTCAATTTCATGAGACATTTTAAAAAATGTGTTTACAGTTGTGGATCTGAGACTTGTATATACTAGTAGAGAAACTGGAGGTCACAGAACTTATAAAAGAGTGAACCAGGATCCAATAATGGTGGGCTACATAAAAAAAATGAAATAAAAAAAAGAACAAACAATAACAAATTAATGAGCTGCAGCCCAAAATAAAATCAAACTCCAAAGTGCCTGGCACAATGAATGCAATCTACTCTTACTGTTTTTGCTGTAGCACTGACTTTATTACACAGATGCCAAGACATAAAATATAAAAATAAAATGCAATTATATTACATGGATGCAAAAATATTGATACTTACAATGCAGCAGTAATTTTGTCAACTTTAGTTCAATAAAAGAAAAGGTAGCTGTATTCTACCATGGTTATATTTCATTTGAACTACTGTCTTTGACAAGAGTTGGTCTCTCAATATGACCGTGTTTAATGTTCCTTTGTACAAATCTACAGACAAGTAAGGCCAGAATGACATTACTTCACTTCTTAATGTATTTTTCAAAATCATCCCTTTCCAAGGTCATCTATTTACATTTTATTTTTGCTTCTAAATAATTCTCTCTTGATGTAATAAATCACAGATTTCTGAAAGCATGCAGGAAGTATACTGAAATTCCAGGATTCTATAAAATGTCTGTGAAAATTAAATATCTTTGGTATCCAAATAATCAAATTTATACAACTCTGGCGCTGGGGAAGGGACACACTTGAAGTTCTGACTCGGGGGGATGGGCGGGTCATGGGCAATATATATATCTTGAACTTTTATACCCCCATAATAAGCTGAAATAAAAAAATAAAATAAAATAAAATAAAAGAGTATATTTAGGCAAAAAAAAAAAAAAAATCGGACACATGCCTCAATACTACATCCTAGCCTGTGAAATGAGAGAATACAATACAGCCATGCAAGATTTCTTCTCTACCCCAAGAGGCACATTAAGAAGATGTTTCACAGAGAGGACATTCAGCCCATGAAGACATAATAATTTTTATCTTCATAAATAAGTCATGATAATCCAACTCAATCCACTAATATTTAATAACTTCCTTATGAAGTTTGAAATTCAGAAAATCCACAATTATACCACGCTATGTATTTTAGAATGGATAATAAAATTCTGTCTATTTATCCATTCCATAATCTGAAGAAATAAAACATACTTTTTGACAAATTCATTGAGTTAAAACTCTTATAATAAACTGTAAATTCTGTCAAATAAATGATTTTGCTGTTACTATTTTATTTTTGACAGAACAGATTGATTAATTATTTAATAATCCTAGGTAAAAGATATACAGTTTTAATATTAAGTTTTGTGAACAGGGATCAGAAAAAGTTCAGAATGGGATAGTATAGACAGTGTTCTAGATGTTCTATGATTAATCAATGAGTTCCTAATGATCATTTTATAAATGAAAAAATCAAGACGGAAATCAAAAGATTCTTTGAATTAAACGACAAAGGAGACACAACTTATCAAAATCTGTGGGACACAGCTACAGCAGTCCTGAGAGGAAAATTTATTTCCATAAATGCCTATACCAAAAAGACAGAAAACTTACAAATAGACAATCTAATGAATAGACTCAAAGAGCTGGAGAAGGAAGAACAGACCGATCCCAAACCCAGCAGAAGGAGAGAAATTATTAAGATTAAATCAGAACTAAATGAAAAGGACAACAATCAAACCATAAGGGAGATTAATAAAACCAAAAGTTGGTTCTTTGAAAAAATAAACAAAATTGACACACCTCTGGCTAGACTAACCAAGAGCAGAAAAGAAAAAACTCTTATAACCTCCATCAGGAACATGAAAGGAGAAATCATGACTGATGCCACAGAGATACATGATATCATCTATGAATTCCACAAAAAAACTTTATGCACACAAATTAGAAAACCTGGAGGAAATGGAAAAATTCTTAGAAACACACAGTCTTCCCAGGCTCAACCAGGAAGAAATAGAATTCCTGAATAGACCTATATCTAGATCTGAAATCGAAACAGCAATAAAAAATCTTCCCAAAAAGAAAAGCCCTGGACCAGATGGGTTCACACCTGAATTCTACCATACCTACAAAGAAGAACTGGTGCCCATCCTACATAAACTATTCTCCAATATCGAGAAGGATGGGACTCTCCTGACCACTTTTTACCAAGCCAACATAATCCTGATACCAAAACCAGGAAAGGATGCAACTAAAACAGAGAACTATAGACCAATTTCTCTTATGAATATAGAGGCAAAAATTCTCAATAAAATCCTAGCAAATTGAAGCCAGTGCTTATCAAAAACATAATCCATCATGACCAAGTGGGCTTCATCCCAGAGATGCAGGGATGGTTTAACATACACAAATCTATAAATGTAATTCATCACATAAATAGAAGCAAAAATAAAGATCATATGATCCTCTCAATAGATGCAGAAAAAGCATTTGACAAAATTCAACACCCTTTTATGACAAGAACACTTAACAAAATAGGCATAGATGGGGCCTATCTAAAAATGATACAAGCCATATATGACAAACCGACAGCCAACATCATACTGACTGGGGAAAAACTGAAAGCATTCCCGCTTCGAACTGGAACCAGACAAGGCTGCCCACTGTCCCCATTACTTTTCAACACAGTATTGGAAGTCCTTGCGAGAGCTATCAGGCAAGAGAGCAAAATCAAGGGAGTCCAAATAGGGACAGAAGAGATCAAACTCTCATTCTTTGCTGATGATATGATGTTATATCGAGAAAACCCCAAGGATTCAACCAAGAGTCTCCTGGAATTGATTAACGAATTCAGTAAAGTCTCAGGCTACAAAATCAATATACACAAATCAGAAGCATTCATATATGCCAATAACAGTCAAACGGAGAACAAAATTAAGGACTCAATACCCTTCAAAATAGCAACAAAGAAAATAAAATATCTAGGAATATATTTAACTAAAGAGGTAAAGGATCTCTATAGAGAAAACTACAAAACACTGAGGAAGGAAATATCAGAACTTGTAAATAGGTGGAAAACCATACCATGCTCGTGGATTGGAAGAATCAACATTGGTAATATGTCTATACTACCCAAAGTGATCTACAGATTCAGTGGTTTCCCTGTTAAATTACGAACATCGTTTTTCACAGATGTAGAGAAAATAATTATACAATTTGTATGGAATCAGAGAAGACCCCGTATAGCAAAAGCAATTTTAAGCAATAAAAACAAAATGGGAGGTATTAATTTGCCAGACTTCAAACTATACTACAAGGCTGTGGTTCTTAAAACTGCCTGGTATTGGCACAAGTGCAGGCACACAGACCAGTGGAACACAACAGACAATCCAAATATAAAACCATCCTTATATAGACACCTAATCTTTGACAAAGCAGGCAAAAACATACTCTAGTGACAAGAAACCCTATGCAATAAATGGTGCTGGGAAAATTGGATAGCCACTTGTAGAAGACTGAAACAGGACACACAGCTTTCACCTCTCACAAAAATCAAATCATGGTGGATAACAGACTTAAACCTTAGGTGTGAAATGATTAGAATTCTGGAAGAAAATGTAGGAAAGACTCTTACAGACATTGGCCTAGGCAAAGAATTTATAAGGAAGACCCCTAAGGCAATCACAGCAACAACAAAAATAAATGATTCGGACCTGATTAAAGTAAAAAGCTTCTGCACAGCCAAAGAAACAGTCCAGAGAATAAACAGACCACCTACAGAATGGGAAAAAATTTTTGCATACTACACATCAGATAAAGGACTGATAACAAGAATCTATTTGGAACTCAGGAAAATCAGCAAGAAAAAAATCAAACAACCCTATCAAAAAGTGGGCAAAGGACATGAATAGAAATTTCTCAAAAGAGGATATAAGAATGGCTAACAAACATATGAAAAAATGCTCAACATCCCTAATCATCAGAGAAATGCAAATCAAAACCACAATGAGATATCACTTAACTCCAGTGAGAATGGCCTTTATCAAAAAGTCCCCAAACAACACATGTTGGTGTGGATGTGGAGAGACAGGAACACTCATACACTGCTGGTGGGACTGCAAACTAGTGCAACCCCTGTGGAAAGCATTATGTAGATACCTTAAACAGATTCAAGTAGACCTACCATTTGATCCAGCAATCCCATTACTGGGCATATACCCAAAGGAACAAAGGTCATTCTATAACAAAGACACATGTACCTGAATGTTTATAGCAGCACATCACAATTGCAAAGATGAGGAAACAACACAAGTGCCCATCAATTCATGAATGGATTAGCAAAATGTTGTATATGTATACCATGGAGTATTACTCAGCTATAAGAAATAATGGAGATACGACATCTCTATGGTTCTCCTGGAGGGAGTTGGAACCCGTTCTATTAAGTGAAGTATCCCAAGAATGGAAAAACAAGCACACATGTACTCACCAAAAAATTGGTTTCCCTGATCATCAACTGAATTCACATCTGGGAATGATACCAATCAGATATCAGACTGAGGTGGGGGGTTGGGGGAGGGGATGGGTGTATGCCTACATGATGAGTGTGTTGCGCACCGTCTGGGGAATGGTCACACTTGAAGGTGCTGACTCGGGGAGGGGGGTGTGAGGAGTGGATGGGTATATACCTCCATGATGAGTGCAATGCGCACTGTCTGGGGAACGGACACGCCTGGAGCTTTGACTTGGGGGGACAGGCGGTATATGGGCAACATATGTAACCTGAACTTTTGTATCCCCCATAATAAGCTGAAATAAAAAAAATGATAATGGAAAAATTAAACATCCACATGCAACAAAATGAAGTTGGACCCCTAATCCAAATCACACACATACAGAAATAGTAAAAATGGATTATACACCTAAATGTAAGACATGAAACTGCAAAATTTTTGGGAAAAATATTAGAGCACCTTTTTGTGATCTTGAGTTTGGGAAAGATTTTTTTAGATATTACACCAAAAGCACAACCAAGAAAAGAAAAAAAAATAATCAATTATACCTTATCAAATTAAAAATATTATTTGAACATAATAAATATTAAAGGAAAAATTCCTTATTGAGAGAAAATATTTTAAATTATATATCAAGATCTAGTAGAATCTCTTACAAGTTAGTAATAAAAAAGTTTACCAATTAAAAATGGACAAAGTATTTAAATAGACATTTTTCCTAAGATGTAAAAATTTTAATGTATAATATGGTCAACATATTAATCATTAGGGAAATGAAAATCAAACCACAATAATAAAATAATCAACACACACTAGAATGGTTATACGCAATACAGGAGTTCAGAGCATCTTATTAGAATGTGTTTCCTAAAGGGTGGGTGTGCCTTACTAAATTTTACTGAACTTCTGTTGCCCTTGGCACAGTGTGGTGTACATGATTTAACATAATAAATGCTCCCTGGTTAATTTCATGAATATCTGGAATGTCCAGGTTTGACTCTCTCAGAGTTAGGCTCTTTTTTCCCCAGCCCAGCCAGAATTCTGCCCGGCCAGAGTTAAAATGCTTGTGGTTGTCACCTAAGGTGGCAGAGGGTTTCCAATATATATGAGATAAGTGTCTTCTAGAGAATTTCTCCTCAACAGAGATCCCTGTTCAGAATGCTAATAAATGCTTCTTGTGCCAACTTGCACCTCCTGATATTATCAATGATCTCCATTATGAGGTGGTCAGAAGAAGAAAAGGGGCTTTGAGACTCCCTCATTTATTCACCCTGCACCAGGTGCACTGGTCGGCCCACCATATGGTACTGAAAATGACCAAGTGGTCCCTGATCCCCTTCCAGGAGCCCAGAGTCTGAGGACAGCTGGATTAAAGCAAGGACATGTGAAAGAAAAAAGCAAGTGCTGTATTGAAAATCACGTAGGATGTTGGGAAGGAGGGCTGGGGAGTAACTGCATGCAGGGACCCAAATGCCTCACTAAGGTGACACTTATGCTGTAACCAGAATGACAACAGGTAGCCAGCCCTGCACAAGTCTGGGAACAGTGTGTCAAGGAGAAGCCACCCCTGGTACAGA
Organism: Eulemur rufifrons; assembly: GCF_041146395.1. Classification (NCBI taxonomy): domain Eukaryota; kingdom Metazoa; phylum Chordata; class Mammalia; order Primates; family Lemuridae; genus Eulemur; species Eulemur rufifrons. The sequence goes on along the minus strand of NC_090984.1, from coordinate 3,514,735 downwards.
GACTTACAGGTAGATGTAGCTGTGGGAGAGATTAGAAAGGGGCCAGTGGGGCTGGAAGGGGCCTGGGGAAGAGAGGAGCAGAGGGAGGGAGGATCCTGGGGCGTGAGACATGAGGGGAGTGACCTGCTTCTCTCTGACAACACTGCCCCAAGACATAGTACTTTTAAACAACTACTTAATATCTCATAATTCGTGTGGACAAGAATCTGGGCACAGTATAGAGGGGAGCCTCTGCCTCAAGGTCTCTTGTGAGGCTGGGCTGTGTTCTCAGCTGAAGCTGGATTGGGGGAGGATCAGTTTCCAAGCTCACTCATGTGGGTATTGGCAGGATTCAGAGTAGACAAAGATCCTGGGCTCCCCCCTGTCTGCTGGCCTGGACACTTCCTCAGTTCTCTGCCATGTGGGGCTTACCACAGGGCAGCTCATAGCCTCAGAGCTTGCCTCCTCAGTTTCAGGAATACAATAGAGAAAGAGAAAGACAGGGACAGAGAGAGATTGAGGAAGGGAACAAAGGACAGAGTGAGTAGGAGGTAAATGAAAACTTTTTGGTAATAAAATCTTAGAAGTTACAATAGACTAACTGCCTCCCATAACTTGTATGTTGAAATTTTAACCCCCAACATAATGTACCCCGCCTCCCATGGGTGTTAATATCTTTTTGATTTTTTGCTAATCTGGTGTCTGTGTGGCAAATGAAATGATTGTTCCTTTCATTTCCAGGTTTCCAAATGATACTTGTGAGTCACCTCTGGGTTGTTTAATATCTAACTTGAGTTTTGTCTTCCTTGAGTCATCTGTGCAGATCCTTGGCCCTGTGATGGGCTTTTTCTCATGCTGGAGTCTCCTGCCATTTTCCCCATTGCCAGCTTAGGATTATTGTAGCTGTTTCTTAAGGATCCCTTTATTGCAAAATAAAGGGAAGCGATCACGTTTCTTTAAGTCAAAATGTTTCTTCTAGAGTGTCTTTTGCTGTGCATTGTACCTAAAATGTGAAGAAAATGAGGCTTCCCCAGGCCCTTCCCCTCCATGTCAAAAGCAGATAGAGCCTCTGGTAGCATAGAAGGAATTTCATGCAGCCCTCACTGCACAAGATTCTTTATTCTGATCTGTGGGCTGGTGAGCAGCTGGCTGCAAATGGGGAGTCACTCACACTGGACACCATAAGGAGGTCATGTCCACAGAATGTGAGATGTGATGCCCTCCTAAAGCCTATGCTTTTCCACCCCTGTAATAAAAATTTTTTTGAGGACTCAGTGGAATGATGGTTTTCATACATACAGGCTATTAATGCAGGTGGATGCTATTGCTTTACAGCTGAAAGAACATCATGGAAATTCCATGAAGGTATTTTACTGGTGCAGGTCCTTGGGCTCACTATGCAATAGAAATTAGCCAGAGGCTGGAAGAGAGTCACAAGCAAGGCTTTATTGGGGCTTATGTTCAACATAAGTGAGGCAGCACAGAGGAAATGTTCTCTTGCTAAGTCCCCAAGGGAAGTTCAAGGAGAGTTTTAAAGATGCTTAGGTGGGAAAAGGATGGTGTGTGAGGAGGTAAAAGTGAAGATTTTCTTGTGCCTCTGTAGCTCTATTACATGCTTCTTCTTCCATTGTATGTCCCATTAACATGTTAAATCTCCAACCCTGGGTGTGATTTTTAGCATTCAAGTAGGAATAAAATGAGTTACAATCAAGGCAAGTTCAGTGTGGGGGTCCTGTTTGGCTTGAGGAGGTTAGATCTGGATATATCTGGTTCCTTTGCAGAGAGGTTCTTCATCTAATGTCAGCATCTTGTTTCAGTGGTCTCGAAAAAAACTTTACCCAAGACACAGATTATTCAGCCTCTCTCCATACATGGGTATGGGCTGAGTTCTCGTGGCCACCCCTGTCATGTCAAGTAATATGCGAACAGTTATTAAAGGATGTGCCACATTGTTTACAGTTGTAGGATTTCTCTCAGTATGAATTCTCTCATGTATAGTAAGGTAAGAGCACTGGTAAAGGCTTTGCCACATCATTCACATTTGTACGATTTCTCTCCAGTATGAATTGTCTTATGTTTGGTCAGGGTTGAATGCTGGATAAAAACTTTGCCACATTCTTCACATTTGTAGGGTTTCTCTCCGATATGAATTCTCTTATGTCTGGTCAGGTTTGAAAGCTGGATAAAAGCTTTGCCACATTCTTCACATTTGTAGGGTTTCTCTCCAGTATGAATTATCTTATGTTTGGTAAGCATTGAACACCAGTTAAAGCTTTTGCCACATTCTTCACATTTGTAGGGTTTCTCTCTGGTATGAATTCTCTTATGTGCGGTCAGGTTTGAAAGCTGGATAAAAGCTTTGCCACATTCTTCACATTTGTAGGGTTTTTCTCCAGTATGAATCTTCCTATGTGTGGTCAGGTTTGAACACTTGGTAAAATCTTTGCCACATTTTTTACATTTGTAAGGTTTCTCTCCAGTATGAATTCTCTTATGTGTGGTCAGGTATGAACGCTTGATAAAATCTTTGCCACATTCTTCACATTTGTAGGGTTTCTCTCCAGTATGAATTCTCTTATGTGTGGTCAGGTTTGAACGCTTGATAAAATCTTTGCCACATTCTTCACATTTGTAGGGTTTCTCTCCAGTATGAATTCTCTTATGTTTGGTAAGCATTGAACACCAGTTAAAGGTTTTGCCACATTCTTCACATTTGTAGGGATTCTCTCTGGTATGAATTCTCTTATGTGTGGTCAGGTTTGAAAGCTGGATAAAAGCTTTGCCACATTCTTCACATTTGTAGGGTTTCTCTCCAGTATGAATTGTCTTATGTCTGGTCAGGTGTGAACGCCTGATAAAATCTTTGCCACATTTTTCACATTTGTAAGGTTTCTCTCCAGTATGAATTCTTTTATGTGTGGTCAGGATTGAACACCAGTTGAAAGCTTTGCCACATTCTTCACATTTGTAGGGTTTCTCTCCTGTATGAATTCTTTTATGTTCAGTAAGATGTGAGCAGTGGGTAAAGGCTTTGCCACATTCTTCACATTGGTAGGGTTTCTCTCCAGTATGAATTCTCTTATGTGTGGTCAGGCATGAAGGCTGGCTAAAATCTTTGCCACATTCTTCACATTTGTAGGGTTTCTCTCTGGTATGAATTCTCTTATGTTTGGTCAGGTATGAATGCTGGTTAAAAGCTTTGCCACATTCTGCACATTTGTAGGGGTTCCCTCCAGCATGACTTGACTTATGATTAGAATGGCTAGAGCAAGATTTGAAGACTTTGCCACATTCTATATATTTGTAATGCTTCTCTCTATTATGAATTCTTTTATATTCAGTAAAGTGTGAACATTTGTTAATGGCGTTTCCACATTCTTTACATTTGAAAGTTTTCTCTACAGTATGTCTTATCTTATGTCTATTTCGTTTTGATAATTTTCTGAAGACTTTCAAACATTTATTACATTTGACGACTTTGCAATGGCTAGCTGTTGAAAATTGGTTACATCCATTATGACATTCTTCCTGCACCTGGCACGCACCCACAGTTTCCCAGTCTTTCCTTAAACTTAAATTATGAAGTCCAGAGCCTTCATAATTTCTCAGCAGCACTTTTTGGAATGAATCTTTCAGGCTTTTCCCTGGGAAATGCTCTTGGGTGTAATGAGAAGACAGAGCTGAAAGAAATAAAAATAACAAATTATCCCACTTGTTTTTTTTCAGCCTTAGGTGAACATCTGTTACAAATCTAACATATAAAATTATAGCAAGCACATTATCAAGATAGTATAGTAAAGTACCACAGGCCCTAATACAGTTACAGTTACATAACATTAAAAAAAAATATACTGACCAAATTGCTTCTGTGTGAATTTTAAAACCAATTAAATGTTTGCAGCATCCTGGGAGAGCACAATGCCAAAAGCCACATAGAAGAGGAAGAAAAGTTTGTTACATTTATGTACCATTGTCCTTCCTAATATTGATATAGCATGGTTTATATGGGTTTAAAAAAATCAACTCCTGGATTCTTTCCAAAGAGAGAAAGACAATTGTGGCACATATATATATTTGGACTTTTAGGGGCCTTTCCAGAGACTGGTTAGTGTCTCCCATAACACAGAATGCTGAACATAATTGTGTTGTGCTTTGGAAGGTAGACTGGGTTTGCTGAAAACAAAGGCAAATGACTGTTACACCAGCAGAGAGACTTCAGTACAAGTGGCATACAATAGGTGTAGCAAATTACAGGGCCTTAAAAAAAAAACATGGAATAATCACTTTACCTGGAAAATAAACATACAATTCCACAGAATAAACATCCTGAGAATAGATTTGGGAGGCTCCAAGAATCTGTAGCCAAGCAATTCATATCAGAATCTCCCAGGACAAAGCCATTTCTTAAAGAATGTGACAGATGAATTTTTATTTAATCCCCAAATATCAACCAAAGATCATAATATACACAAAGTATCAGGATATCCTAGCCCAATAAAACAGACAAAATAAATAATCAGAAATTAACTATAAAGAAATAATAATATATAAATTACCTGAGAAAATTAAAAAGCCCCATATGAATAGCGCACAATGAGTGAAATGAAATCACAGACAACTAAATGAATAGAGGAAAATTAGAGCAGCAACCAAAAGTATAAAAGAAAACAAACTGTGGAACTCAAGAACACAAATAGAAATGACTGAGCAGTTCTAAAATGTGAGAAAAAGAACTAAGAAATCAAGAAGCTCAACACACTTTAACTAGGATAAACCAAAAGACCCATAACAAGACATTATAAGCAAAGCTTTGAAAGTCACAGAAAAGAAAATCTGAAAAGCTGCAAGACAAGAGTGATGTGTCATCTATGAGCTTGCTTCTATGAGAGAACCAGTGCATTTATCTTCAGAAACTTTGCCCTGCAGAAAAAACTGGGTTACATAGTCACAGTGCCCAAAGAACAAAAACCACCCGGCAGAAATACTGTATCTAGCAAAACTATCCTCCTAAAAGAAGAAAATATAAAGATTTATCAACATAACCAGATCCTGAAAGAGTCTGTCAGCACTAGGTCTGCCCTACAAGAAGTGCCAAAGGAAGCCCCTTTCACTGAAAATAAAATGATGCTAGAAAACAACACAAAATTATATAACAATAATTAACTGAAGAGGGGATAGGGCAAGAGGGCCTACTAGAGACCTCACTTGCTGGAGCACCCCAGAGGGAAGAAAGTGTTTTAGATAAAGAAAAGGGAGGAATGGGCACAGCTCATGTGTAGTTTGGAGGAGGTGCCAGAGCCCGCTGCCTACTTCACAGGGGGAAACTTTGAGGCAGAACACAAAAAAGGAAAAATAAAAAGACAAGAAGAAACTGGTGAGAATCAAACCCCAGTAAAGGAATAAGACAGTACTGCGTTTCTCCTTCCTACACACCTTTGGTGATCAGCGGGCTACTGAGTTGTATGTGAGCGTTCCCACATTTATGCGCATGGGCACTGCTGCACCCACTGAATCGTGTGGAAACAGGAGTGGCTCTGGAGCTTGGATGTTTCATGCAGGCTTCCTTCCAAGGAGGACGACTGGAGGAGCCAGGGTCCTGGCTCTATTCCTGACTCTCTTCCTCCTTCCCCCACCCACTGCAGCTGGGAGGGCAGCCACCTCTCATCACCTACAGTGTTCTCCACACCTTTACCTTTGGGGACCTGTGGTGGCCCCAGGGGTGCCCAGTCTGGGAGTTCCCTGCCTGTGGTACTCTGTGCAGACACATGCCAGTGAACAAGACACACAGGCTGGATCCTGTGCCCCCAGAACTTGAGTGAATTCCCAGGGGGCACAATGGAGAGATTTGAGAGATTGACTTGGTAGGCAAGGGAGCCCACATGGGAAGAAATGATGCGAGAGTGCAGTGGGGGTTTGAGCCAGAGAAATCTGGTGAAATGCCCGTACCCTCACAGGAAAGTCACGCTGTCAGACTAGAGTGTATCCCTCGCATAAAGTTCCCAGCCTGTGTTCCCACTGTGGCTGAGTGCAGTATGTTTCTGTGCCCAATTGCAAACAGACACTGGAGGGAGCCCCTCAGGGCAGGGGTAATGAGAGACGGGCAGAGCTCACTCCAAGGGCCCGTTGGTGAATTACAGACAGCTCCTCCCCCATAAGCAGTCTTTTTAGTTTTAATAGATCTTTTTGACCCTCTCCCAGTGGCTTTTCCCAGGGCCCTGGGATAGGACTTTGAGCCCTGCCAAGACTTTGCAGAGCCTTCCAGGCTTGCTCAACCTAACCCCACCCAGCCTCACTCTCCCACTCTCCTCTGTTGTGGTGGAGAGTAAGCAATCCCCTGGGGACTGCAGGCCCCTCTCACTGTCTGGGATAGTCAAATGCTTCTCCTAAGTGGCTGAAGCCTATTCCAGGCACAAAAGAACCCCTCTGCACTTGGCTCTTTCCTGCAAGCATCAACCACTGACAGGGAGAATGACCATATAGCCATTACAGCACCTACTGACTCAATCCAACAAGGTGTAGCCGACTCTTATAAGCACCACCCACCTCAGAGCTTAAGCCAGGGGTCCCAATACAATTCACACTACTGGGAAGAGGAGAAGACAGCAAAATTGAAGTAGCACTGCTTTTTAGGAGAGGAATAAAGGTTGCAGGCAGCTTGAACTGTGAGGAGTCTCCCCCAGCCACTGCAGACCTCTGGGCTCATTGGGGAGCTGCTCAGAATCCACACTGCACAGGAGAGCAGGGGACGATGGCATGGAGGCAGAGATAAAGGAATCCTTATACACTGTTGATGGGACTGCAAATTAGTACAACCTCTATGGCAAACAGTATGGAGATTTCTCAAAGAACTAAATGTAGACCTACCATTTGATCCCGCAATCCCACTACTAGGTATCGACCCAAAGGAAAAGAAGTCTTTCTTTTTTTTTTTTTTTTTTAGACAGAGTCTCACTCTCTTGCCCTGGCTAGAGTGAGTGCCGTGGCGTCAGCCTAGCTCACAGCAACCTCAAACTCCTGGGCTGAAGCAATCCTCCTGCCTCAGCCTCCCGAGTAGCTGGGACTACAGGCATGTGCCACCATGCCCGGCAGCCTAGCTCACAGCAACCTCAAACTCCTGGGCTGAAGCAATCCTCCTGCCTCAGCCTCCCGAGTAGCTGGGACTACAGGCATGTGCCACCATGCCCGGCTAATTTTTTCTATATATATTTTAGCTGTCCATATAATTTCTTTCTATTTTTTTTTTTAGTAGAGATGGGGTCTTGCTCTTGCTCAGGCTGGTCTCGAACTCCTGAGCTCAAACGATCCGCCCACCTCGGCCTCCCAGAGTGCTAGGATTACAGGCGTGAGCCACCGCACCCGGCCAAAAGAAGTCTTTCTATCAAAAAGACACCTGCTCTCAAATACTTCTTTCAGAACAATTCACAATAGCAAACATGTGGAATCAACCCAAGTGCCCGTCAATTTATGATTGGATTAATAAAATGTGGTATATTTCTACCGTGGAGTACTACTCAGCCATAAAACAGATCAATTAATGCCTTTTGCAATCATTTACATGTAACTTGGGACAATTATCTTAAGTGAAGTATCTCAAGATTGGAAAAACACCACATGTACTCATTATTAAATTGGAACTAATTGATGAGCACACATGTGCACAGAGGAAAGTAAAACTTGGTGGAAATCAAGCAGGGGGTAGGGGGCAGGGGGAAGAAGGAGAGAAACAAAAACCTGCCTGATGGGTACAATGAACAATATTTGGGTGATGGGCACACCTGTAGTCATGACTCAAGCATTACAAGTGATTCATGTAACCAAAAATATTTGTATCCGCTTCATATTCTGAAATAAAAGAAACCCTGTCTGGGAAAGAGATGCAATTACATCTAAATAAAGTTCTGCAGTATTAGAATAAAGGTTCAGAAAATGCTCTTAATCATGCTTTAAAGTTTATAAGCTAAAAGCACAAAAATGATCAGAAACATCTGTTAGACTGGGTGCAGTGGCTCATGCCTGTAATCTTAGCATTCTGGGAGGCTGAGGCAGGAGGATCGCTCAAGGTAAGGAGTTTGAGACCAGCCTGAGCGAGAGCCAGACACCGTCTCTACTAAAAATAGAAAGAAATTATCTGGACAGCTAAAAATATATAGAGAACAAAATTAGCCAGGCATGGTGGCTCATGCCAGTAGTCCCAGCTGCTTGGGAGGCTGAGGCAGAAGGATTGCTTAAGCCCAGGAATTTGAGGTTGCTGTGAGCTAGGCTGACACACAGCACTCTAGTGCAGGCAACAGAGTGAGACTTGTCTCAAAAAAAGGAAAGAAAGAAAGAAAGAAAGAAAGAAAGAAAGAAAGAGAGAGAGAAAGGAAAGAAACGAAACATCTGTTAATGGATATACAGTGCAAGAAGATACAATTAGAGACATCAATAATAAATTTAAGGCAGATGTAATGAAGAAGAATTTTTGTATACAAGTAAAAAAGAGTTGTTACTTACAAGTTTAAAGTATATTGTTGTAACTATAAGAGCTACTATGTAATCCACATGGTAACCACAATAGAATACCTATAGCGATATATTTTTAAAAAAGAAAGGACCAAAGCAAGTCACTACAAAAATCAATGAGACACAAAGGACAGAAAATGAGGAAAAGAAGGACAAAATACCTGCAAGAAGCAAAGAAAACAGTTAATAACATGGCAATAGTAAGCCCTTCCCATTCAAACAATTATTTAAATATTTATAGACTAAATTCCCAATCAAAAGAAAAAAATTGAGTAAAGGGGTTTAAGGAAATTCAAAAAGCAAGATCCAACTATATTCTCTTTATAACAGACTCACATTAGATCTAATGAAAAAAAATGGACTGAAAGTGGCAGGACGGAAAAACACACTCCATGCAATGGTTAAGCAAATGAGAGCAGGAGAGTCCCAATCATATTAGGCAAAATACATTTTGAGTCAAAAGCTGTCCTATTCCATAAAACACACTACTTTATGCCAAAACTGTCACGAGACAAAGAAGGACACTAAATAATAATACAAAGTTTCATTCACTGGAAACCTATAATTTATATATATATATAAAATGTTTTTATATTTGGGATCCTAGATCCCAAAGCTCTTATAAAGGCACTTAGAGTGTGAGATATATTTTATATATAAAACTATTATACACACACACACACACACATATTATAAATCAGGGTTCCCAAATATATAAACGTATAGGTAAAAAATGTATATAATTTTCTATAGAGATATGGCTGATTTGTATTTTAATTAAACCAGACATTGATAAAGTGTATACAGGAAGCTGCAATTTCAACCAAAATTATAATGTGTAGGTAAAACAAAACACACAATAAACTTACATCAAAGGACATAACTTAAAAAAGAAATGCAGTAACATGTCATTGCAAAACAAGAAATGTTTAGATGTAAAATTTGATATAGAACAAAATAGAAAGTGAGACTGTACAGAGAGAGTGACATTAACAACATGGTGAAATAGGAAGTCTCCTACTTTTCTGTCTCCCCACAGCAACTAAAATTTGGCAGCCATCCATGGACAAAAGTGACTTTATGAAAGCCAGGCACAGTAGCTCAAACATGTAATTCCAGCTACTCAGAGGTGAAGGAAATAGGATCACTTTAGTCCAGCAGTTTGAGACCACCCTGGGTGGTATTAGGAGAGCCCCATCTCAAAATCTAAGTGTTTTTATGAAAGCTTTGAGATACAGGAAGGAGGTTGTAAAATAATACTAAAGCCCAAGACCAAAGAGGGTCATTTTGAGAAGGCAGGCCCTCATTCAGGTGGTAAACTTGAGAACCCTTGGTCTTGAATACAGACCAAGAAATGGCTCACTCCACGTGGTACCACTGAGAATTCTGAAGTGACTCTATAAGCAACTTCACCTCCTCCCAGCCATGGTCTAGGGATGATCCTCCCTCTTCAGAGGCCTGCAGGGAATGTCCATTTGTGTCCATGGAGGCAGGCCTACAGACCTTGGCACTCACTGTGGTCTCTGAAGCAGCTGTACCTCAGTTCCAGTTCTCTCAGCCACAGTGCAAGGCCAGTGCTGCACACCTAGGGACCAACACCGTGCCCTGGGGAAAACCTCTCACATATTCAGTGGGAGCCACACCCATACATATACTTGACACCCTCCCCACCATATGCAGACCCAACTGCAACTTCCCGCCCAACAGATCAAAGTCCCGAGGGCAATCCAGTCTGCCCAGGAACAAGACAGAATTGACAATGGTCCAAGCACCTAGTAACAGACCCACTAAAGGGAAGCATCAAAGCTGACCCAGAAGCAGCCTTGTAAGCCAGCTAGACCCTCTATTCTTTGCAAGTCCAGAGGAGAACCCAGCAAGCTGTGGACCCAAAAAGGAAAGATCTTTACCTGCTGAAATTGGTTTCTGAAAACTGGATGACACATTTGGTCCTTCAAATGCACAGACACAAATGCAAGTCTGTATTGTATACACTTTCAATCCTTCTATTTTATCATAACATTGGAAGTCTTAGGCAAAAATATTGGAAAAAAAATTTTGGAAAGCCATCAAACAGAAAAGAAAAAAAAAAATCACTATTTATACATGACATGATCTTCTATATAGACAACCCTAAAGAGTACAAAAAAACTGTTTAATCTAAAAAATGCACTGAGTAAATGAGCAGAATATTAAATTAACGTGCAAATGTCACTTGTGTTTTCATGCAGTAACAAACTATCCAATAAAAAAGAAAATAATCTCATTTATAGTAGCATCAAAATAATAAACATTTTAGCACTAAACTTAACTAAAAAGGTGAAAGTGATGTACACTGAAAAATATAAGTTGGTGATGAAAGAAACTGAAGACACAAATAAATGTGAAGATTTCACAGGTTTATATACTAGCAGAAAAAATACTGGTAAAGTGCCATATTATGCAATGTCATCTAAAGATTCAATGGACTCCCTATCAAAACTTCAATGGCATTTTTTCACAGTAATAAAAAACACAATCTTAAAATTTTTATGGAACTACAATATATTGTCAGTAGCCAACATAATACTGAGGAAGAAGAACAAAGCTGGAGGCCTCATACTTTCTGATTTCAAACTAATTTCAATACTATACTAATAAAAGCAGACTAGAACATGCATTAAAAAATGATAAAAAAAAACCAATGGAACAAAACAGAGAGCCCAGAAAAAAATCCATGCATGCAAAGTCAACTCATCTTTGACAGGGGCACCCAGAGCACACAGTGCAGAAACTATAGTCTCACCAATACTTCACTACTTGGTGCTAGAAAACCTGGATACTCACAAGAAAAAAATACAATTACACCATTTCTTGTATACCATACCCAAAAATTAATTCAAAATATAGACTTATACAAAGCACAAATCCTTAAAAATCATAAAAGAAACATATGGAAAACCTCCTTGATGATGACCTTGGCAATGAATTTTTTGGATACAACATCAAACATGTGAAAACAAAAGTAAATATAAATAAGGTGAACTGCATTAAACTAAAAAAGCTTTTGTACAGCAAAGAAGACAATGAAACAAGAAAACATAAAGGATGGGAGAAAATGGTTGCAAACCATATGTCTGATAAGAGACAAAAACAGTAATAATGATAATAACCCAACCGAAAAATAGGAGAAAGACTGAAAAGATCTTTTCCCAACAAAGACATATAATGGCCATACGTATATGAAAAGATGCTCAACATCACTAATCATTAGACACTTCAAAATCATGTTAAAATACCACTTCATACATGTTAGCATGGCTAATATCAAAGAGTAGATAACAAGTTTTGACAAGCATGTGAAGAAAAAGAAATCCTTTATACTGTTGGTGGGTTGTAAATTGGTGGAGTCATTATGAAAATCTGTATGGAGGTGCTACTCAAAATGAAAAATTAGAATTACCATACAATCCAACAATCCCACTTCTGTGTATATAACCAAAGGAAATAAAATCAGTATTTTTCCCTGGGTGTGGTTGCTCATGTCTGTAATCCTAGCACTCTGGGAGGCTAAAGCGGGACGATCGCTTGAGCTCAGCAGTTTGAGACCAACCTGAGGAAGACTAAGACCCCATCTCTACTACAAATAGAAAAAATTAGCTGGGCAACTAAAAATAGAAAAAACTAGCCATACATGGTTTTATGTGCCTGTAGTCCCAGCTATTTGGGAGGCTGAGGCAGGAGGATGGCTTGAGCCAGGAGTTTGAGGTTGCTGTGAGCTAGGCTGATGCCATAGCACTCTAGCCCGGGAAACAGAGTGAGACTCTAAAAAAAAAAAAAAAAAAAAACCAGTATCTTTAAGAAATATCTGTACTCCTATGTTCTTTGCAATATTATTCACACATTGACAAGATATGAAAACAAGCTGTTTGTAATATTCTGAATGGGTAAAGAAAATATGGTATATATACACAGTATATATATATATATATATATATATATATATGGTCTACTGAATATTACTTAGCCACAAAAAATATTATTCAGCCATTTCATCAAACACAGATGGTCCTGAAGGACATTACGCTAACTGAAATAAGCCAGGCACCGAAAGACAAATACTGCATGATCTCACTTATGTAGGGAAGCTAAAAAGATTGAGGTAGGGAACACAAATGTGGTTTCCAGGGCCTGTGGTGGGGAAAATAGATGTTCAAAGGGCACAAACTTTTATCTGATGAATACACTTTGGAGACTTCATGTATAGCACCATGGCTATAGTTAATAATAACTTGTATCCTGAAATTTGCCAAGACAGTAGACCTTAAGTGTTCTCAATACAAAAAAAAAAAAAAAAAGGTGATTGTGAGGTGATAGGTATATTCATTAACCTGATTTTATCAATCATTTCACAATGTATACAAACGTCAAATAATTATATATAACTTTTATTTGTAAAAAAAGTTATTTTTTTTTTACAAATAAAAGTTATATATACACGTGTTTGTGTGTGTGTGTATAAATGAGACAGTTCCAGTGAACTTCAAACTAAGTAAGAGAAAACTATAAAATGACAGTGATTAAAATATAAAGTAAATAGTGGGAGCTTAATATATGCTCAGCAATGTTCTAAGCTTCCTAAACACATACTATATTTAAGAAATGTAGAAAAAAAATACCTTAAGCTATATTAAAGTTGAGGAATTTGAGCATATAGAGTTTAAGTTATTTATCATAGTTGATACAAAAACAGAATTTTGAAGTAAAATAACATTTGACTTCCTATACTGAGAGAATTCTGATAAATTACTGAGTATGAATTTCCTCTAAAATTACATTTAAAACCTCCATAGGGTAGGAAACCATAAAGCAGAAAACATACCACATCTGTTTGTGGCGTCCCTGGGATACCTGAACCAAGTACTAATGTCACAACTTCACTCACACATGTCAGATATGACGCAAAAGGAAAATGAAAAAATTGTTTCACAGAGACTTCCTCAAAAATACACAGATATTACCATGTCCTGAAAGGCAACAGAACAAGACTCAGATCCTGCTGTCCCTTGTAAGCCACGAACAGAACTTTGGTTCTCACTGTACCTTCAAGGAACATCACTGATGGGGAATTAGTGCTTAGGGAATTAAAAAACAAAGACAAGACATGCCCTTATGTGAGACACAGGGAAAGAAACCCAGGCCTCTTAGAAATCATTTTCACTGAAGCACAGCTCCCCAAACCCCATTTTAAGATCTGGCTTCCTTCTTAAATTCTGGACCTCTCTCCCCTGTGCCATCTGCTTCATTCTCTCCCACCTACCTGGGTATTTGGCTACTGCAATGTATTTCGTCGCCTTCCAAGGTTCCTTTCTTTGTTCCAGACAGGTGATCAGGTCTGGTTTAGAGACAGCAAGACCTATTTTATTAGAAAAAATTCACATGACTCTTACTGGGATTCTCCAATTACCAATCTAGTACTGTGCTCAGTAGAGAAAAGAAAACATATAGAAAATTCTAGAAAAATAATCTCCAAATACTCTTTCCTGACAGAAACTTTAGAATACTTAGAAAGCACTTAAAATTTGTGCATTCTTAGCTCCACTACCCAGTACTACAGAATCAAAAATTGGTGGTGGAAATTGCATTTCAAGGTATGGGCAACAATATTTTCTGCCACTACATTTCTGCAATTACTACTAATGTATGTAGAATGAAAGATACAGATTTGCAGCTCAAAAAGAGTTGAGATTAACATCAAGATAAAACACTTTGAATATTTTCTTTTCTATATCAAAAATCCCCAAGTTTTTCTTCGAAACAAGGATCAGAAACTCATTCATGCACAGCAGAAACTCCCAGAAAATAATTTACAAAAAATATGAAATTATTAGTGTGGAATGGGAATGGTGTATTGAAGTTATCCTCACCTAGGGAGACCAGGTTTGTGTAGTTCTCTAACATCACATCCCTATACAAATTCTGCTGAGCAGGGTCCAGGCATTCCCACTCCTCCAGAGAGAATTCTATGGCCACATCCATGAATGTCAACAGTGCCTGGAAGAAAAAAATACACATACTTACCAAGGAGTCATGGGCAGAGATAATTTCAGTCCTGGTGAAATGAGAGAGTAAAGAGAACTGGTTCTGACTTATACGAGTGACTGGAATTATCCCATAAGATAATTTTAACAAAAAAGTATTTCCTAATGTATTCTGTAAGTCTGGGGAAAGAGGACAGTATAACATCCACAAAAACAGTGCAGATACTATATTTTTTAGATAATGCAGCATAAAAGCAAGGCCACCCAAACAGCCATGGGCATTTTTGAGTGCCTTATTTACATCATACATGATTAACTTGTATATATTTCTCTGATAGAAAAGTCATGGTGGGTTAGAAGGTACCTCTCAAACAATGAATGGAAGATCTGGTTAAAATGCAGATTTTGATTCAGAAGATATGGGATGAAGCCTGAGTCTCTAGCAAGCTCATGAGTGATGCCAATGCTTCTGGCCCACGAGGATGTTTTGGCAAACATCCACCAAGTGGTAGAGCCTGGGTTTATCCCAGTTTATCAGACCAGTAAATAAAGATGAGAGCCTTCCTTTTCCAAAGCAAGCTGTATGAAACAGAATCTAAGAACAAAGGGGAACTTCCAGATTCAATGTGATGGTTTACACACATCTCCCCAAGGTATGTATTTATGGAGAAAAATAATTCATAGTGGAAAAAATCTGCTAAAGAGCACCTTAACTAAGTGTATAATATTAACAGCCATAATAGAGCAAATTGGTATCAGGTGCTGATTCACATAGGTGGAAACAACATCATTGCTGTGACAATAGTGGCCCAAAAAAGTAAATCATAATTTGAATCTAATCATGAGAAAACATCAATTTTATGCAAACCTAAAGCTACATGTATCTCCCATGATTTATAACCTCTAATAGTGTATGTAAAATCTTTTCTTAGCATCCTAGAAAGCAAGTCTTCTCTAATTATTCTTTTTTAAAACTCTGAGTTATTCTAGGCAATTAATGTCAGCACTTTAAGAGCGCATTTACTTCATCCTGTTATGCACAGAGCTGATGGAGCATCCACATGGAACCTAAACAGTTTCATGTTCCCCTTCCACACAGATACCCAAGGACCTGACCCTATCCCAAATGAGAATCTTAGGCAGCCACATGATCCCATGTTTGACAGCCACAAAGGGAACATTTTCTATATTGCAGCTCATAAACTTTTTGAGATGTGTTCATGGCACATAAGAGGCCTGGATGGAAAGAATGAATAGAAAGCTCTGCTATACAGGGAAGATTTTTCAGAGCACCTTGACCATTATAAGAAAAAAGGACAAAAGAATCATTGAAACAAACTCATTAGGCCAGAACATCACAAGAGAAAGAAAGATTTTCATTCTAAACACATGACATTTCAGGATGACAGGTGAACATGGTTCTGGACCTGGAACCTGTACATAAGAACCAGCCATTTCTTCCTCTTCCTTCTCTGGAACTTTTTCTCAGGTGAGAGGATCTGGACAAATCACATCATCATTTTGATAAAGTGCCATCAAAGGCATCAGCACAGCCCCTTCATCTGCTACAACTACACCCACAGGCAGAGGGACCTTGAAGTGCAAAAAAATCCACCCTTTCATGTCCTTCATCACAGAGTCATGAACGTGGAGCTTCTACTTGGAGACCAATGAGTGATTTCTCTCCCTTCCTGCCCACAGGTGCCCTCCTCTACCACAGACACCAGCAATATCTGCTACAGCAGTGGGCACGTGGGCTGGGCTGTGCTGCCCTGCACCACACAAATCCATGCAGAGAAGACTCTGTGAGGTCCCCGTGGAACAAAGGCTGAACTCAACTTCCATAAATATATCTGGGAGCCCTCGTGCTTGACTCTGGACTCACTTTAGCATCAGGTGGGGCACTTAATTAAAACCACATAGATGCTCCAACCCCCACAAATAGAATCTGCAGGGAGGGCACAAGTGATGGTGTTTCTTCAAACTGTACACGTGATCCTAATTGGAAACTGGGGCTGAAAACACTTAGCTAAGAATTGCCTCTCAGCCTTTACTGTGCATATAAACTATTTGTTATTCCAGGCCACACTAAGTCATAGAATTTTGGGATTACAGGTGTGAGTCACCACCCTGGGCTTCTTTGTACATTTTATAACATACAATAATAGGCACTTTAATAAAAAACACTTAAGTTTTTCTGCAATTATATTAGAACTAGCTAAATATTTATTCTTAACAAGGTAAAAGCAATAAAGACAAATTAAAACAACTCTTCTGTTCATAGACGGCCTTTGTGTGCTGACATCAGAACTCACAACATAAGGAAAATGGCCCAAATGAAGCAAAAGTCTGAGCAACTTCCTCATCTTGACTACATGATGTTGAATTCAACCATTTAAGCATTTGCTCTAGACTGGACAGCAGGAACCATGCCTGCTGTACTTGTTCCTCTAATGCTCATATGAAATGGAAAGAATTGATTGATCTATGAGTTTGTGTCTCAAGACCTCCTCCTTGTTTATCACTGAAGTGCCAGGAAACTGCAGCAACTCCAACCTGGACACCAACAAGGGGGATTCTTTTCTATGCGAGGAGGAACAAACCTTGGATGACTTATTCCTCTTCCTCTGAAATGGAGGGGAATTATATCCTGTCATCCTGACCCCAGCATGGAAGGACATCCCCAAATGTCCACAAGCCTCCCACATGCTGGTGAGAGGGTCCCCAGTGAGCTTGGGCTGATGTCCACATGCTGATCCAGGCAGGAGAGAATCAGGCTGGCTCTGTGAGATCAGCAGAGAAAATGGAAATGCCCTGGTAGGGCAGCTGATCCTGGATCCAGGTGTGACATAACCTGTCCTTTATCGGCTAACTGTTAGGTATGAGGAAGGAGAAGAACACCCTACTCCAGTAACTGTACAGGAAGCTGTAGTTGTGATCGTGGCTGTGAATATTTTGTGGACCTGGCCTCCCACAGGTGAGGGAGTTTACACTTACAGATTTTGCCACTAGATTCTATTTACAACAGGAACCCTTCATACAAATCTAAGAGCTCACTGGGCAATATCTGGAAATCTTGAAAGGCCTCATTTAGTAAAGGCTGGCTTCACAAAGTCTATGTTGACTTCTCACAATGCAGAAAATGTTTCCCTCAGGTTTTCTGTACAAACTCTGTCCCAAGACTGGCCCTGCCTTGTGAATCCCAGGTAGGGGCCAGCCTTTTGTGCAGATTACAGGTGGAATCAACCTGGCTCTGTATTCTTGGGTGATACAGAATGAGGGGGAAACTAGAAGCTGCTCATGGAAGCTGCTCTCTCACGTCCTTGTGATCATGAGGACCTGGATTCAGAATTTGCAGCTGCAGATTCAGGTCTTGCAGGAATAGGGAAGCAGCTGATGCCCTCTACATATTCATTAGTATTTGGGAAAGAGGAGGAGAGGGAGTTAAGATTCTCAGGCCTACTCAATGCACATGTGTCTACTTGGCTGGGTTTGCAAGCCCAACAGACTCTGGATAAATTTCAGGTCTGAAAATGCCAGGGTCATTGACAAACAGCTGGAAGGGATGATTGCTGTCTTGTAACATTATTTTTGTAGAAATCTGGCCAAACTGCTCTAGACAGCAGATTGCAAATAGCAGAGAGACCATTCTACATGTAGATATTGGAGGCACCGTGCACTTTGTTGCACAATTGTGAGTTATTACTGGAAGGCCAAGAAGGAAAGAGATCTTTAGAGTGAAGCCTGGTGAGCACTTTATATTTTTTTACCATGCCTGGTAATTCTTAAAAGTGTTTGGAAAATATAATTAAAAACAAAATTGTTTTCAAGCCCAGAATAACTCTCCACAATGGTAAAACAGAAGGAAAACTTTTGTTATACAATTAAACCAGAATGTACTGTACATCTCAGGCAATCTGATAAGAGATTCCAAAGACATAAAGAAAAGTCAACATAATTAGTCCTCAAGTAGATTTGTCACACCATTTTTCAAATGTAGTTCACCCAAAATTCACCTAGTAATTGGAAAGGCCATGTGTGTTTACTAATGGGCTATATTCAAGGAAAAAAAAAAAACCCCTTTCATATCTTCATGACAGAAGACAACTTTGCAACTTGGAGCTAGGTGCCTACTACTGAGAGGTTCCTACTCTAAAAGAAACTGGGATACACGCAGACTTTTTTGACCATTTACATTTCAAAGCAGCGGTTCCTAGATTTTAAAGAAAGACAATCCCCGAGTTAAAAAAAAAAAATTACAAAAGAGCTGTTAGCTCATAAAATAATTTACATATATTTCAAAGTGGCAGAGAAAGAAGTACATACAAAATTAAAACCTTTAAGAAACAGAAGAGAGTATAATCTCATGTTTTTAAGTTGAAGGATCCAGTTGGTATTTTTCATTTGCATCTGCTCTTACAAAAACCATGTCAAGGGCCGCGGCCTTCAACTCATGAGTATAATTCCAGAGGATGCTGAATTCAGGCACCAGAGGAGTAGCCTTAGTCACACTATGTGCCCAAGAAAGAACGTTTGTGGGGAAGAAAAAAATCAGAAGAAAGACGACTGCTATCAAGGACCCAGGGGTGGGAGACAGTGCAGAGTTCGTGTGAGGACTGGTTGCTGCTGTAGAAGAAACTAGAAATCCCAGGACAATCCCTCAAGCTCCTTATGCAGAAGCAAAGGACAGGCCTGGAGGCCGAGTCATGCAACACCTTACAAATGAATGGTTATTACTAGCATTATGCATCAGCCAGATCATGGAGAGGTAAAAGGTTTCAGGGATATACATGGACTGCCCACACAGACCATTCAAACAAAATTCCTCGTTGGCCTTCCATAAGTAAGGACTCATAAGTTGTAACTTTTCATCTGCACTTTCAGTCTAGCTCCTAAAACTAAAGTCTGTTCAACTCCACAATAATAATGTTGATTACAAATTTATCTTCCCAAGTGCATAACAGGAACAAGATCAACCTTTCTTCTACCTATCCAGGGACATCTACATAATTGAGTCTTCCTTCACTTCCTTTTTCTCTTCAAACATTCATTATAGCTTATGTAATATGTAAATTTTCTGGGCCTCACAAGAATGTAACAATTTTGCCTGGCTGCCCACACCCCTCCTCCTTTTACTTTCTCTATCCATGTCACCTTTAAATATTGAAGTTCCCAAATCCCCCCTTGGAAAAAGTCACAGATTTGTCTGTGGTTTGGTTTTTCCCAAGCACATCCTTTATGTTGGCCCAGTAAACCTCTATCAATTAGTATGCTTGCCCCAGTAGCTTATGTTGGGCTGTCAGTGCTAAAGATACTAGCTCAGGCTGGGATATGCCCTGGCATTCCTGCGTCCATGCAGGCATGGGATTATAATCAGGCGATCCAGATGTAAGCCTGGATTGGTGGAGGGCCAGATTTCTGCTGCACATTTGGAGTCTAGGGGTGAGATAAACCAGGACTCCAGTGTGGATATTTGGTGGGAAACTCTAAGAGCAATGGAGCTGTGGTCTCCATTCCAGAGGGAGGAGACTTGCCTGGGGGGGCGTGGCTCCATCAGTACCTGCTGCACCACTGCATGAATGGGTGCAAATCACATGGGGCAGCAAGTTGCAGAGGGATCTGACCCCAGGGCTCCTCCTGTGTCCTCAGTCTCCTCTGACCCCAGGAGGAGATGCAGAGTCAGGGCACAATACGTGGTGTGACAGCCTATGTGCAGGAGAACACACTCTCCCTTCCCTGAGAAACATGACACTTCTCACACCAAATGTGTGGAGTCTGATGAACACCGACCACCTTTTCAGCACCAAATATTTCTCCAAATGTCAATTCTGACACCACAGATTTCATACAGACCTCATGAGTTCAGGGCTCAGACCTACCACACTGCACTCACTGCAGATGCCAGTGGCAGCCCCAGGGGCCCATGCATAATTTTGAGCAACTGTCTATCAATAAGATGTTCCTGTAACCCCCTCTGAAGTTTAATAATTTGATAAAACTAGTCAATGAACTCAGCAAACCACATTACTTACATTCATCAATGTGGTATACTATAAAGTACACCACTCAGAAAAAGCCCAGTGGAAGAGATGCATAGGGCAAGGGAAAGTGGCAGGGAAGATTTGGGCAGGTAATCCTGGTAAATAGTTGCAATGAAAGAAATCACCCACGCCTTGTGTTCTGTAATAGAGGCTTACTGCCAAGAAACATCCTTCCCATTATGAAAGAGGTTTTCCTCCTTTTTCACCTATCACAAAGCCTGACACAGTTTCTTTAAATTTCCATTTATGCCTCATAAAAAATGAGAACAGTTTTCTTTTCAGTGGTCAGAACAAAATATTTCTTGACCAAACTTTGGTTAAGTTTTTCTCCTTCCCCCCAGGCCCCTAAACATTGACTGATCCTCAGCCTGAGCCAACACGCAAACCCCCTTTGTGCTCCTCCTAAGAACAGGCCGACTTCAGGGTAAAAAAGCCTCTAAGCTAGGATGTCACTTTTCCACCATCCATCCTGCCCTTCCCCTCCCACTTTCTTTCTAAATTCATTTGCTCCTCTCGATGAAAAAAAGCCCTTGTCTGTGTAAACTTCATGATGCTTGCAGATTTATATTTGGTGCTTTCCCCTATCGTAATACTTCTTTAAATAATTAAGACTTTATTTTATCGAACAACAAATTGTAATTTCAAATATGTTGTAGTGGACAATGTCTAGAAAGAGCCCTAGGACAATAGCAATTACACCCTCAGAAAGCGCATCTCATCACTCACCTCTACCTCCATCCCGATCTCCACTCCATCTGCCTGTGGATCAACCCCTAGCTTCCCAGGGCTCTGAAGCTTCTCTCAGTATAAAGGGCTCCTTTCCTGGCTGATGGGAGCAAGCTGGGATATCTGCAGGGGAGGCTCCCTGGGCCCTCAATGACCACATTCTGGAAGATCAAGACTGGCATTAGCTTAGTCATTGGGCTCAAAACTCTGGTTCCCAGTCAAGGTTATTCACTTAGTTTTGGATGAGAAAACATCCAGTGTTTGGATAACTCAAGCCAGGCACGATGGCTCATGCTTGTAATCCTAGCACTCTGAGAGGCCGAGGCAGGAGGATCACTTGAGGCCAGGAGTTTGGGTCCAGCCTTAGTAAGAGTGAGTCCCCATCTCTACTAAAAATAGAAAAAAGTACTCAGGCATGGTAGTGTACACCTGTAATCTCAGCTATTCAGGAGGCTGAGGTAGGAGGATCACTGGTTCTCAGGAGTTTGAAGTTGTAATGAGCTATTACGACACCACTACACTGTAGCCAGGGTGACAAAGCAACACTCTGTCTCAAAAAAAATAATAATAATTAATAATAATTCAGCAAAATCCCACAAACTCAGTGTTGATGTTTATAGGAGGTAAGGAAATTGAAAGGCATTTACATTTCATACTTCAACATGAAAAGCAAAATTATTTATCCTTCTCAGAAAATAAACATTTCATTTAACTGTTACTTCTATGAAAACAAATCATTTAGTAAACAATCATACGGAACATTTCTCAAGAGTTTTCAAGTCCCATTTCACAGAATTTAGTGTTAAAGTACAACTCCCATAAGTCAGGACAGAGTTAACCACTCTCCTTATTGTTTACCCTCCATAAAAGGAGAACTTTTTGGTGAATCCCTGTAATTAATCAATTTACCTACCACATTTTCTTGTCAAAATGTATTTATTTTTCGGCAGTGATAAAGTAAAAGAGCCTTTGTCTCTTTCTTTTCCATGGTAGCATTGCAAAGCTAAGCCCTGGGACTCCATTTGAAATCACCCCTGAAAAAGAACAGATCTAAGAAACTTACTACACTCATTCTGGGGGAAAAATGGTAAATAAGGGTTTTTTTTATGAAATGGAATATATGACTACATATGTAATTCACTTTTCTGAATTTTACTTTTCTCTTGCCTTTTCAGAAATACTTAATCGTTTTCAAGCTCTACAGGTACATTTTACAATTAATGAAAAACTGAAGTTGAAATAAAGCAGCAAAGGTTTTCAAGGCAACAAATTCAAAAAGTGGCACTGGTGACTGGAATACAGGAATGTCTGACTTGAGTGTCAAGTAAGGTCATCACATCCCTTGGGACATTCTCCTACCGCCATCCTGCTCACTAAAGTGCTGGATGACCACCCTCCCAAAAGAAAATGCACTCTGCCTTCTAGCACACATCAAGGGTGTACTGCTTTGCAGGGTTTTGCACCACCTTGTTGGGGTGGGTTAACCTTGTCCTTTGAAATACTTTTCCTCCCTTCACAAACTTGAGAGAATTCAGAGAGCAGGAGTGATTTGTGAAATTTTCTCTGAATACCAGCATCTGATGGGCTGACCAGTAATGTGTCTCAAAGGAATGAAAACAGGCTGGCACAAAAAATTCTTAAAGTCCCAATGTGTTAGCTTTTTTGGTGAAGGGGAGACTCCTCTCAACCTCAAGGCAATTCAGCTGCTCCCCTGAGAGGCTCCACCTGTAAGACTGGTGATGGGCACTCCTCCCTTCCCTAATGGAAAAAGAAGAAGCCCCTCCTATTCCTCAATCCCTGCCCTAAAGCTGAAACAAAGAAATTCCTCACTCTTCCCGCGGAAACCTTCCCTCCAGAGAAACTCCCATCCCCCAGCCCTAAAAACGTATATAAACCCACCCAGACTTCCGGGCGGGGTGGCTTCTCTGGTTCCACTGGTGGGACCATGAGGCACTCCCAGGCCTCTCTCTTGGGACCTGTTACCCCCACCCGGGAGCACCACACTAAAGCCTCTTTACTTATCCCTTTTAACTCTGCTCGTCTTTCTTTCTCTGGCACCAGCCACTCCAGTCTTAAAAACTTACACCACCCACATACCTCAGGCTGTCATCTGGACAGAGATGTCCCAGAGGCTGATATTCATGGGACACTCCAGAAAACATGGCTGCTTTCGGCATTTGGGTCGTGCCCAGACAAATAAGTTCCCTGGTCCTTGGGTCATTACCCAAGACCAGGAAAAGGCATAAGCCTGGCTGAGGACACATCATCCTGTACAGTTTCTAGAGAGGAACCTCAACCCAAAGACATTCTGGGAAAGTGTGTGTGCCTGAGGAAGATTAAATAAGGGGAGACACAAAGATTTTTTACAGCAGAGTGCCATGAAATTATTGTCTGTTTTCTTCCCATGTGAAATGTTCAGAAATAGAAAACCAATATTTTAAAAACAACCACCCACTCTTATGTAAAGAAATGACAAAAAACTAAAATACTCCATCTGTTTGCATTAGGCAATAAAGGAAAAACAGTTGATAGTGTAAATTGCATGCAAAGTTGGCATTTGGAAATGTAGCAAAGAAACTGAACATTTAGGATTTTACTGTAAGGCCTACAAGAGTTAGGCTTAGGAAACAGGGTGGTGAATTTATGCCCCACTTGCCATACATCTAGAAAATACAGGTAGGCCAGGCACTGTGGCTCACACCTGTAATCTTAGCACTCTGGGAGGCTCAGGTGGGAGGATAGTTTGAGGTTAGAAGTTCAAGACCACCTCAAGCAACAGAAAGATCCCATCTCTACTGAAAGTAGAAAAAAATTTCCCTGGGCATGGTGGGTTTTGCCCGTAGTCCCAGCTACCTGGCAGGCTGAGGCACGAGGATCCCTTTGGCCTGAGAGTTTGAGATTGCTGTGAGCTATGATGATGACACGACACTGCACTGCGGCCCCAGCAACAGAGCAAGAGTCTGTCTCAAAAAAAAAAAAAAAAAAAGAGAGAGAGCGAGAGAGAAAGGAAAAGAAAATGGAGGGAATGCAAGTCCCCCTATGGAGTGTTAAAATAAATAGGAGGCAATTAGACTGCAATGGCTCTAGTGCCCTGCGTTCCTACCTCAGCAAACCAAAATGCAACTCAAATTTATTTCCTGTAAATTACTAATATAGGGGCCAAAGGAAAATTTTTATCTTTACTCTCCGAAGGTTCACTGAATATCAAATGACAAGAGACAAATAAGAGAAAAGGCATATGCATGTATTAATGTGCATTTGGAGACATCACAGGGTGATTACCCCAACCTCCCACTGGGGTTCAGATGCTCAAGTACTATTTTGCATAGGATATGGAGATGAGGAATGCATACCATTCTTTTGAGAAGCAAAAAACGGTTATTAGCAAGAATGAATGGACCAGGGAGAAAGAAATTAACTTGTAAATTGTTCTTTTTGGCATCTGAATGAACCTGAGAGGCAGGCATTATGTGGAGGGAAACACCATTCAGGAGTGCTAGTATTATGTATCTGCACTAGCTAATGAGGTGACAGGATGGCAACAGAAGGCAATTGTATTGACTTTCATAAAAAGCTTTCTTTGTTAGATAAGGAAACTTCAGAGAGTCCTTCACGCTCTTGGGGTGAGGGCACAAAGCATCAAGCCAAGGTTAGAGGGATGGTGATTTTCCGGCAAATCTCTGAGGCTTTCCAATTTTCAAAAGCACTCAGCATGACTAAACTACTTTTTTTTTTTTTTTTGAAGAATCATTTCTTGTACTCCAGTATTAACTTAGAGGAAAACTGTTAGCTTTGTTCCGGGTGGGAACCCCAAGTGTATGTATAGGACACAATGTGGTTAATGCAAAACTTAGGCTTGTAAAACAATAGCCTGGGGAGTCCTGGACTTTGTAGATCTAACAGAGAGCTGCAGCCAGCATTCCTCCCCTCCCTCCCTGACAGAGAGGAAGTTCATCCCTCCCTAGCTCCCCTGATAAGAGCCATGCCAGAGCTGAAGGATGGATGTGTCTGGGCCAGGGGTCCCCGAAATTGGTTGTTAAAAAAAAATTAATGCAGCAGCTGTTTTGGCCCAAGTACTCACTCCCCCCTGAGAAACCCTCTATAAAACCCAAGACTTTCCTCTCCCTCGGTGTGGATGCTTTTTTGCCTCTCTACCCATCTGCACCCAGATGCTCAAAATAAACAGCGTTTTGCTATGCCTGAGGCTTCATGTGTCTCTCTCTGCTCCTGACCTAACATTTGGTGCCGAAACCGCGGAGGGCACACTGGGTGGACACGACTCTGCATCTCTAGCAGGCAAGCCTTGCAACTCGGGGAGAGTAGGCAGCAGCAGCTCATCCTGGCCTAACTCCTGAATCCTGCCTTCCTCTGAGTCCCTGGGTCATTGGCAAGGTTTCCATGGATCTTTCCTGAGCCCTGCAGGGGTCCCTCTCTAACTTGTCTCTGATTCTGGAGTGTAGGCAGAGTGCGTTAGCTCAGCCAAGGTAAGGTAACTATCCACCCGGACCCTCCCGAACCAAGCTGAGAGGCAGACACCGGACCTGGACTCCTATCTTCCCTTTGCTGATCTTCACACTTCACATTTCATTCTCAGGGAGTAAAAGCTCGCAAACTCGCCCTGGGTTCCTCCTATCTCTCATGCTCTCATCCCCAAGAAGTCCCACAGGACTTCTTCCTTCACTAACCTTCAAATCCACATCCTGGAGACATCCTGCTCCTAGTGAGTAAGAGCTCACAAGCTCATTCTTGTCTACTTGCGTTGACTCAAAAGTCCTGTCCATGAGACGGAGGACTCTCAGCACCTGGGGCCCTCGTTGGACACAGGATGCCTTTCGAGACTCTTTGCTGGTTCACGCACTCTGCTGGCTCCCATGCTATTCTCTCATTCCAGGAGGCCTAGAATTGAGTAGAATCGGCCCTGTGTGACCCCTACTCTTTCCAGGAACATGGGCAACTCTCAGTCTACTCCTCTTCTCAAAACACCAGGTCTCACTACAATGTTTGTCACTGTAATAACAAATGGTCTGAGATTCCCTATGTCTACACCTTGTATACCCTCTACTCTCACTCTGCATGAACTGTGATCTGGCTCAAATCTTCCTGCTACACTCTAGGCCTTGACCTTCTCACTCCCCCTCTGCTCTGGACAAACTTGAAACCTTAGATCAGGACTCCTGCGATCTCAGCCCTCACCCATAAAGATATCCCCAGCCAGAACTCCCTTGGCCTAACCCTCAACCTGCTCCCTCCCCTCATCTCAGTCCCCCTACTACTAGCTGTCATTCTGTTCAAGTCCTGGGGGCTGCGGTGGAAGGCATCATGCAGGTACGTGTCCCTTTTATTTAACACAATCTTATGATCTGACCTGGCATGACCTCTACACTATTCTTTCCTCTACTCTATCCCCCGAAGAGAAGGAGAGAGTTTGACTCAATGCCCTGGCACATGGTGATGAAATCCATAGACGTACCCCTGTCCAGCCAGTGGGGACAGTCACCATCCCTAATACAGGCCCATTACTGAATTATCAAGTAGGAACTCCTGAAGGAACTTTACTCCTCAATACACACTTTATCTCCCAGTCAGAGTCTGACATCAGGTACAAGCTCCAAAAAATTAGACAAAGGCCCTCAAATCCCACACAAAAACTCTCCTAAACCTGGCCTTCAAGGTCTTTAATGACCAAGATGGGGAGAGGCAAAGGAAAAAGAGAGTGAGACTGACAACAGCCCCCAAAACAGAAAAAAGCTTTTCTAATCATGGCTGCTTTGTAAAGCTTTTCCAGAGAGTCACTCAAAAGGCCCCAGGCAAGTAGACGACAGGGCCACACCCTTACATGGGAACTGAGCCCTGCCTCTACTAAGACTCTGGGTCCCTAAAGAACAATGTCCCAGGAGATGGGCTCCACCAGGACTGTGCTCCCTTTGACAAATGAAGGGCACTGGAAAAGCAAGCGCCCGCTTCTTAAACTGGGAAGATCACACCTGCATTCCAGACCTGGCTGCCCCTCCCTGAATGGACATCCTGCATAGCCACGGACCCTCTGACTGCTTCAATCTGATGGACATGTCAGGCTTCTGAACACACTTGACTTCGACACACCTTGGGTAACTCTCTGGCACAGGTAAAGACACTGGAGCCACGTTCTCTGGTCTTCCTGAATTGTCAGGGCCTCTATTTCCCTCTCCTACCCCCACCATTAGAGTAAAACATAAAATACAGCCCCCCTGTGTATTCCACAGCTTCTCCGTCCACTGGGAGATAAAGTATCTGCCCACCCCTTCTGTGCTTCCCAATTACCATCTTATGGCCTCCTCCCTCTGATTTATGGAAAAGCTTAACTGAAACTTTACATGCAACTTTTGCCTGGGGTGCTCCGAGCTTTGAAACTATAAAACTTTCTGCCTTACTTCACCTAAAATTGTCTACTATCGTGAAATCTTTACCATCCACGGATGGTTGTCATTTTGCTCTGATTCTTCTTAAACAACAGTTTATAATCAATTGCAGTCCAAGATTTGCTTCTTTGGGAAATGTCATAGGAAGAACTAAAATTTTCATGACTTTTTATTTAAAACATTATTAATTCTCATGCTTTGCTTTCCAAAGCCACTGAAGTAGTATGAAGTAAATAGTCAAGTTATCTCCAGGATTTAAACTATTAAACTCCACCCGGCTCAACCTTATTTATCCTCTCTAGGCCTAAGGGCTATTGCAAAAGAGACAGACATATAAAACTGTAAAAACTGATTTCAGGAGATAAAAATTAGTGAGTTTGGTTCAGTTCCCTTATCTTCCTCCACCACCTCCACCTGGTGCCTACCTGCCCCCAAGGAACACACTAGTGACTTCTTAAAGGGACTGGAACACTTACAGCCTAAGGACTAGATTTCACTCAAGGATTTCCCAGAACAAATTGGGCTTCCTGCAACTTTTAAATAATTCTCTCACTGCTTCTACCACTATAGCTAAGCTTCTGGAAATCCTGTCCGAGAGTCATCTCTCAGGACTCAAACCTACAGGCCCTCCAGAACCTGCTTCCACCCAGGGTGGGCTCCCCACAAGTCCAGCCCATCGTGGATACCAGGCTCTGATAACATGCTGTGGTATACATAACTCCTTACCATGCTCTGCCTTGTCCTTATACTATTCATGTCACTCTGTGAATGCCGCCACAGGCCAACTTACATACCAGGCCAGTCAGTCCTTTGCCTACACTGGAAACCCTGATAATAATAACCACACTTTCCATCCCCCACTATGTGTTCTATGACATTTCTATCTGCCTACAATGCAAAAAGCCTCTCTACCTTCTCAAAACTATCAGCTCTTCTCACCATACGTGATCTTACACTCTTAACTAAGGCCCCTAGTGGCTCTACTTTCAACTCTCATTTTCAAATCATACATTCTCCACTGTCTAGTAACATTCAGGCCCTGACTTTTTCTCTCCAGTAAAACCCTGTCCTGCCTCTATTCTAACTTCAAGACCATCCATTTCAACCCCCTCCCTTTTAATAAATGAATTCCATAAAAAGATCTCTACACCCTTCCTCAGCTAGAAGAAGCTACAGAAGATCTCCGCCCATTTTCCCAACTTCTGAGTTCATTTTACATAAAAATTTAATCTTAACTACAAAAAGGGGGAATGTTAGGACAGCCTTGAATCTCCCAATTTTCTAATGACAGCTGAAAATCAATTCTGAGCTCTCCCTACTCTTTGCTATCTCTCTCCCAAACTAGCAGGCAACCTGCTGGGACTCTGTTTTCACAAACACCTAAAAGAGCCCAGAAAAGAAATGTAAATCTTTCTCTTTAGATTTCCCCAGCTCACAGCTTTTACAATTTGTTTTACAGCCTCAAGGTGTTCCAGAGAAAAGCTCCAGAACAGACTGCGGGGAGGGGGGGGGGGGAACTCCAGGCCTTTGTTTTCCTGCCCAAAACGAAATCTCAGGGGCAAAGATCACATCCCCTGCAATGGGCCTGACTGCATTTCAAAGATGACCAAATCTCCAGGGACACAAAAAACAAAAAGTCAGAAAGAAAACAAAGCCCACTTTCCAATCTCTCTAATTTTTAGTTTTTACCCTTTTCCCATACCTTACCCTTCCTTTTCTTATATGTATATAACAAAACGTATGGAATGTTAGGTTTGTTCCGGGTGGGAACCCCAGAAGTACATGCAGGACAGAATATGGTTAATGTAAAACTGAGGCTTGTAAAACAATAGCCTCAGGAGTCTGGAGAGTTCTGGGACTTTGTAAATATAACAGACAGCTGCAGCCAGCATTCCTTCCCCCGCCCTCCCTGATAACTGGGGAAGTTCATCCCTCCCCAGCTCTCCTGATAAGAGCGAAGCCAGAGCTGAAAGATGGATGTGACTGGGGCAGGGGTCCCCGAAATTGATTGTTAAAAAGAATATTAATGCAGCAGCTGTTCTGGCCCAGGTATTCACTCCCCACTGAGAAACTCTCTATAAAACCCAAAGCTTTCCTCTCCCTTGGTGTGGACGCTTTTTTGCCTCCATCCATCTGTACCCAGATGCTCAAAATAAACAGTGTTTTTCTACACATGAGGCTTCATGTGTCTCTGTGTCTCTGTCCCCGCAACCCCCGGACCTAACAGAAACAGAATTTAGTCTTAACCAACTACAAACTGCCCATTATCCTCTGATTACAAAACCACGTGATTTTTGCCTGGATAGTCCAAATAAGTTAAGCACATGAATGTAATCCGTTATCGAACTTGGTGTGCTTCCTCACCACACCTGATAAAAGGCTTTCCTTCAAGCCCCACCCCCGTGGGCCCCCAAACCACAACCCATCCCTGGAGGCCTCATAATTCCTGAACTGCTCTTAGTTACAATGAAATAAACTCTTTACCATTTTATTGCTGCCTCAGTTTACTTTTAACAAGAGTTAGAAGGTGCTGGGAACCCCACAGACGACAGCTCCTCCCATGCACGACCCCACACACCAAGGCAGCGGGACCCTCCCCTGATGATTCTCCCATAGTCACCAAACAATCTGGGGGAGAGGAGGAGGTGCAATAGAAGAGCTGCCCAGACAGGGTTCAGGGCCAGTGTGAAGTCACCAGACAGGATGGGACACGACATTCTGGATCCCGGCTGCCAGCCCAGCAACACCATGAATGGGAGTGAAATGGGGGTTGAACTGAGTCAGGGGTCCTAGACCGGCTGACTCTGGAACTGCGGCGGGAAGGCCAGGTCCCACCACAACTCCTTCCGCCCCGCCAGGACACGCAGACCTGCGTACTCACCACTTCCCGGCTTCCGCGCTGTCCCAACATCCTCCCTATGGATCTTCAGGTACCTGGAGGTCACAGGGCAACACACTGCGGCAGAGTCACCTGGGCCTCTGTAAGGGGAGAACAAGGACCCTCACAGACAAGACCAGGATTGGGAAGCGCTCACAAAAGCCCCGTAGTAAAGCGCCCGTCGCCAGGGCACTGAGACCATGGAGTCCGCCCCCTCCACTCTCCTGCGCACTCGATTGGACAGTTCTCACTCACTTCAGCGCCCTGATTGGATAGGGCTCCAGGCCCTGCCTCCTCCGGTTGAGTGACAGGAGATGCAATTACTGGTGGCACTAAAGAAAGTCACAATTAACGGGTTTTTTGTTTTTTTTTGAGACAGAGCCTTACTCTGTAGGCCAGGTTAGAGTGCCATGGTGTCAGCCTAGCTCACAGCAACCTCAAACTCCTGGGCTCGAGCGATCCTCCTGCCTCAGCCTCCTGAGTAGCTGGGACTACAGGCATGTGCCACCATGCCTGGCTAATTTTTCCATATATTATCAGTTGTCCTGCTAATTTCTTTCTATATTTAGCAGAGATGGGTCTCACTCATGCTCCAGCTGGTCTCGAACTCCTGAGCTCAAAAGATCCACCGGCCTCAGCCTCCGAGAGTGCTAGGATTATAGGCACGAGCCACCACTCCCGGCCCCACAATTACTGGTTTTTAAGGGCGGCCATTTTCCTGCAGGTATTTCTTCCAGAACTGAGACTTGACCTCGCCCAGGAGTCATTTGCATTTAATGTTATACATAAGATTATGCTCATTTATTTAAAATATGTTATTCACAAATGGAAAAATTATAATAAAAATTATTTTTTAATTTCATATTTCCTAACCTTCCTGGCCTCTGGGTTTTTTTGGAGGAGGCAGTCTGAGCTTGAAAAAGAGTGACAATCCTCTACAGCAGCAAATCGACAGAAATAAAATATGAGCCACACGTGTCCTTTTAGAGTTTCCATTACATGCACAAAATAAAAGTGAAAAAAGGCGACATTGATTGTAACGATTTACTTAACTCAATGTATCTAAAATATTGCCATTTTAGTATGTGATCGATATAAAATTATTAAATAAGTATTTTTATAGTAAGTCTTCAAAAATCGCATTGTAAGCTTCCAGCACATCTCAGTTCAGACCAGCCTATTTTAGGTTCCCAGCAACCCCACGTGGCCAATGTTGGCCACATTGAAGCGCAGCTCTGAATTCCATGACCTCAGGGAGGTGAAGGGACTGAACCTCCTTTTCTGTCAGAGGTGAGAAAATAGTCCCTTTCTAGCAACATCTCTCCTTAGGCTCAAGAGTGGGAGAGAAGGTAACCCTAGATAGAGCATGGGGCAGCAGGCAGGAAATGTCCAGAGGTAGACCACTGCTGACCACTGCTTGCTGGGGACCCATCCCCATCCAGAGATCAAACAGAGATGATAGGACCCCAGAAGGAAGGAACCCCAGGTCTTCAGATACATCTACAATCTTGACCTCCACAGTTAAATGTGGAGGAAATAGATTAAAAGCAAACTTGTTATTTTGCAATTTGGCTTTGACCCTAATGGTCAGGCTGTGTGTGTCTATTTCTTCCTGCTGTGTGGGGAACTGTGTCAGTTTAAGCGCCAACTGCATGCACACATGTCTGCATGGATTTCTATTAACATATAACTCAATACTATCTATTAATAACAAGAAATCCAACTTTAAATAAGAGTAAAAGGAAATCTACTGTTTTTCAGGTAACTTGTAATCAACCTGTCATGGAATGCTGGCATCCTGTCTGCACCAGGTGTATATATTAGTTAGGGATTGCTGCATAAAAAACCACCTTAATGCTTATTAGCTCTTGGTTGAGCTGGTCAGCAATTTAGGCTGGGCTCAGTTGGGTCATTCTTTGGGGCTTAGCTGGGCTCCTTTAAGCATATGTGGTCAGCTACTGGTTGATTCATTGGCTCCAGAGAGTGAGCTGGCTGTCACAGTATCTCACCGTCCAGCAGGCTTCCATAAGCTTGTTCTCATGCAGAGGGTAGGGTTCTAAAAGAAAATCTGAAGAATTCAAGACCTTTTGAACCTAGACCCAAAACTAGTATGCTGTCATATTGACAGCTTTCAATTGGCCAGAGCTAATGAAGTCAGCCCAGATCCAAAGTTTGAGAAACAGATTCCATCTTTCAATGGGAGAAGCTGTAAAAACTCATTGCAAAGGGCATGGATTCAGGGATGGATGAATTGCTGCCATTTCTGCAGTGAGTATCATTATGCATTTTCTTGACAATAAGATTTATATAACTCTTGACATTCAAGGAACTACTAAGCAGCTGGGCTGGGACTCAGGATCAACTCTGCCTGACTGCAAAGCTCATGTACATGTATCTATCTAGGCCACACTATTCATGCAGATCCCTTGGCCTTTGAGGTTCTGGAGAGTGACTCTTCTGCAATTGAAGCAGGATTCCTTTGAGAATGTTGTCCTTCTAGTAATCTTCACCATTGGGAATAATCCCCTCCATAGAATGCTCCTGAAGTGTGCTGGAAGGACCAGGAATAATTTGGGGAAATGGCTGAGCAATGAGTTTAGAAAATCAAGGCCCAACAACATAGTACTCATTTCTCATCTTAGGAGAAATTTGAAAACACATATAATTCACTTGATATGTGTGCAAACTTTTTCATCTGTTTCTGGTATTTGTAGGCTATTTATGGTTTTCATCAAAGACTAAACCAAACTGCTGTGCCTGAAACAACCTCTTGCTCTGAAGCCAAGTGCTATAAAGATAGATCTGCTGAGAAGATATTTCCTCCTGCTGTAATGGAGCCAAACAGCTGAGCACATTTTGAAGGTGTCCTTTGTTTTTAAGAGGGCAAATCTGTTTGTCAGGACCCCAAACTCAGGACTGGCCATGGGGAAAATCTGCACAGTCCACAAGGCCATCAAGCACAGCTAATGTATCCTTTGCTCTGAACCAGTGGTTGCCACTCCTGGCTGCACATTAGGGTCACCTGGGTGGGGAGACCTTTTAACCTCTCTCAAATGCAAATCAAAACAGACCAAATAAATCCGAATTCCTCGACTGGGACCCAGGTAACGGTGTCGTTTAAACCTCTCCAGGTGATTACTGTGTGTGGTCAAGCCAAAAAATATACTGATTGGAACCAACATCTTTTGATGAGCAAATTGCAAATGTTTTCTCAAATGAATGTAAAAATGGTTGCTGATGAGTTGTGGCCTTTCATGCTTACCTGCATTACCTACTTACTACATTTTGCAGAACCGACCTCTGCTCCTGGTTTTATCTCTCACTCAACTTAATTCCATGTGTACTGACTACACACTAGGTTCAGCTATGTGCCTCAGCTTCAGGGAGCATCATTGTGGGGGGAGGGCTTTGCTGAAAATATATGGCCAAAAAATTAATACTATGCTACTTGCCAAATTGAGGCAAAAAATGGAAAGACCTAGAGAGTGATCAAGCATTAGGGCATTAATAGATACTTTGGAATATTAAAATCTTTCTGATGATGCCCTGAGTGAACATATTCCACTTTAAAACATAGACCAAAATGCTGCCATTTTTCTGAGATACTGACTTAGGATTTTTGTACAAATATATAATATTTACATCTTTTATTTATGTAAAACAGAATTAAATGCACAAAGCATCCATTTAAGAATTCATAAATTAATATAAAACAAACAGACTCCTGTAACCAAGAAATAGAACCAGTCTCATTCAGGTACCCTAACAATCACTTTCTCCCTCCCACCTACCCAAAGGTAACCAAGACCTTAAGCTAATATTGTAGGTCAATTTTATCTTTTCATACAAGTGTTTTATTACAGAATAT
The DNA here is from genome assembly GCF_041146395.1 of Eulemur rufifrons. Taxonomy (NCBI): domain Eukaryota; kingdom Metazoa; phylum Chordata; class Mammalia; order Primates; family Lemuridae; genus Eulemur; species Eulemur rufifrons. The sequence continues at coordinate 3,480,326 of NC_090984.1, read as the reverse complement.
TTACACATATACAAAATAAACAAAATAGAATAATTCACCGGTCACCCAGCTTCAACAACTACTAATCCTGTGCCATTTGCTCTTTCTGCTGTACTTCCACGCTTTTTCCACCTCCTTCACTATTTTTTTCTTACTAGTGAGGTAACATATACATACATTGAAAGGCACAAATCTTAACTATATGTTTTTGGCAAACACACCCATATAAGCTTTCACCCATTTTAAGAATATAATATTTTTATCATACTAGAAAAATCCCTTGTGTTCCTTCCCAGGAAATTTTCTCTTATCCCAGAGGCTGCATCTGTGCTGATTTTTTTGCTGTAGGTTCATTTTAACTGAAATCATACAATATGTATTTATGTCCAGCTCGTCTCATATGGCAGGTTTATGAGATTCATCCTGGGTCTGCACTTCCATAGTTTATTCCTTTCTATTGCTGAGTACTACTCTGTTGTAGGAATGCTCTACAATTTGTTCCTCCATTTTCCTATTGATGGGCATTTGGATTGTTTCCTGATTTGTGCTATTATGACTAAAATGTCTACAAACATTCTTTTACAAATACTTTTTTATATTCAATGTGATTTCTTTATTAGCACATAAGTGACGCCTCTGAATTTTTTTTAGTGATTGTTGTAGGGATTAAAGCTACTCTACGTTCAAGTTATATGTTTCATCTCCAGCTCTAGAATTATCTACGTTTATAAGAATCCCTGGTTTATTTTGTTGAAGAATGGTATTTATTTTACTTATTTATTAATTATTTAGATACAGTCTCATGCTGTCACCCAGGCTAGAATGGAGTGGCATCATTAGAGCTCACTGCAACCTCTAACACCTGGGCTCAAGAAATCTTGCCTCTGTCTCCCAAGTAGTTGGCATTATAGGCATATTTCATCACACATGTCTAATTTGTATTTTGTTTATTTACGTAGAGATAGGGTCTTGCTATGTTGCTAAGCCTGGTCTCAAACTCCTGGCCTCAGGTGATCCTCCCACCTTGGCCTACAAAATTGCTGAGATTACACCTGTGAGCCACTGTGGCAGACCTGAAAAATGGTATTTAGAAACCAAGATCTGAGAATGAGGTGTTTTCATTCGTTCTGGGGTGTCAAAACTTCTGAGCCTTCTCAGCAGAGTTTGAAAATATACATATAAATATAAACTGATGTATGCTTACATTCTACCTATCTCTCTATCTACCTATCTATGTAGCTATTATCTATCAACCTACCTATCTACCTCTCTCTCTCTCTCCCTGTCTCTCTCTCTCTCTCTCACTGTAACTATCTATCTCAATGAATATATTACAATAGATACAGGTTCATTCTGATATTCCTTACTCCAGTCTAGCACCACAGAATTTATTCTAGCATTCTTTCTTCATTGATTTATAACTTTTTCCCTCTAGAGTGAGAAATGAGAAGTAATTACCTGCAGTATATATGCTAGCATGTAAAGTAGTTATGGAATTGCTAATACATACATTGGTAGAAAACAAATTTACCAACTGAAAAACAGTGTTTTCTGGTTATAGTGGTGCATGCCTCTAATTCCAGAAAATTAGGAGGCTGCAAGAGGATCCTCTAAGGCCAGGAGTTCAAGACCAGACTGGGAAAAATAGTGATATCCTGTCTCTAAAAACAATTTTAAAAGTAGCTGGGTATGGTGGCACATGCCTGTAGTCCAAGCCACTTGGGAGGCTGAGACAGGAAGATTACTTGAGTCCAGGAGTTTAAGGCTGCAGTGAGGTATAATCACACCACTGCATTCTAGCCTGGACAATAAAGTGAGTCCCTCTCTCTAATAAATAAATGCATACATACATACATGCATAAACAGTGTTTATGTACAGTTCTTGAATCTTAAATTATTCAATCAAAACACTGTTTCCCAAAGTTACTTGGGTCAGGATCTTTCATTCCCACCCTTTTCAATGGGGTTAGGTCATACATTTGTAGAACAGTAAGACTCATTTCTCATGTGCTTTCCACTGAATTCCCCAATATTCTGGGTTTTTAAAGTTTACATAGATAAGATGTACTCTTTGCAGTGTACAGTTTAATGGGTTTTGACAACTGTATAGACTCACATATTCTTCTCCACAGTACCATAAGGAACTGTTTCCTCACCCCAAAAATTCTTTTTTGCTGTTCTTTGTAAAAAGCTGCTTCCCTCAGCCCATTATTTGGCAACTCTGATTATTTTTCATCCTTATATGTTTGCTGTTTTTTTTTTTTTTTACAATGCCATATCAATGGAATTATATAATATTTGGCCTTTTGGATCTGACTTCCTTCACTTAGACAGATGCACTTAAGATTCATTCATGTTGTGGTGTGGCCTGGTAGTTTGTTCATTTTTGTCGACAACTGGGATTCTATTGTATGGATGCACCACAGTTTGTTCATTTATTTCCCTGTTGAAGAGCATCTGGTTTAATTCCAGTTTTTTTGCAATTATAAATAAAGTGAATATAAACATCCACAAAAAAGGTTTTTGTAGAAACTTTAGTATTCAATTTGCTTCAGTCAATACTTAGGACTGAGATATTTGGGTCATATGGTAAGTATAACTTTATCAGAAACTGCAAAACTGTTTCCCTAAGTTACTATATCATTTTGCAGTAGTAGTTATAAGTATTTGCATTCTCCTTCTCCTCCTTCTTCTTTCTTCTTCTTTTTTTCATTTCTGCTGGAAGGACAAAATTATATAATCAATGTAGAGAACAATGTATAAAATGCCTGGGAATAAACCTGGGATTCTGGACTCCCACTTCTAGGAGTCTACTATGAAATTAGAGTATGACAAATATATAACAACTATTTTCAAGTTTATCCCAAGTGGATTTGTTATGGCAAAATATGAAAAATTGTACTGACGTCCATTGATAGGACACAGGTTTAATAATCCTGAGGCACACTTTAAATAGAACACTGAGGTAGCTGTGAAAGTGAAGAAGAGAGATCTCTGTGTGCCTGTACAATGGTCATGGCACATTGTGTAGTACAACAAATGTGGAGAAAAATGAATGATAATGCTTTATATGTAAGATATAAACATTTGAATATTGGACATATTAAAAATGTAAACTAAAGGGGAAATGCTAAAATTGAAAACAAATTAAAATGAATGAAAATAACTATGTATCATTGGTAATATGACCACACAGACTAAAGTTTTGTTTTCCTGACTTTAAAGTGTGGCATACTAATGGGCTGTCCTTAGCGGACTGTATTCTATTTCCACTAACATTCAAAATGGAATCATTTATAGGTTTTAGAAGCTCATGCAAAAGATAAAAATATAGAAAGTTTCGAATGTTTTTTTATCATGTATTGTTACCTAAAATAGAAACTGGTCAAAGTCAACAAAAGACAACTTGAAGTTAATCTCATGTGTCAAAATAGATACTCAAGTTCTAATCAAATAATATTAAATTAAATCCATAATTTTTTGTGTATATGTATTGCACTATTGAAATGCAAATATAATTAAAGATGTAAAATTTGTTTTTATATTTAATTACTTTAAGAGATAAAAAAGTGATTATTTATTATTGTGAAAACAGCATTGTCTAAGCAGGTATCTATTTCTGTAAATAGATACCTTTATGTATTTATATAATGTCTCTAGGTATTTCTTATCTATACATCCACAGGATGTTTGAGAAAGGTTGCATTTGAAATAAATGAGAGTGCCTGAAAAAAGATGCCTTGTAAGTGTTTAATAAAAGGTAGGGTATTACATAAATAATGTCCAGAGACTAGAGAATCCATTCAGAAAATATCCAATAGGATTAATATTATTGACTCAAATATTTCAGATGATCAAAAAGAACATGTTAAAAAAACCCTACTTAGGATTATTAGCCGACAATAAGAGAGCACATTCATTTGCATGCAGAATGAAAGCTCTTTTCAGAATGGATACAAAACATAAAAAATGTCATTGAAAAAGACAGATCAAGCAGATTATCTCAAAAATAAACATCTCTGTGCTAAGAAAGTTATGAAACAAGACAGTGGAATTGGAAACTTTTGAATAAAGCATGATTGTAACCCAGGTAGCTGAGGGTGGTGGTGGACCCTCTGTAATTGACAGTTCTGTACATAACAACTCTGTTTTTCCTAAGTTGCCTACCGTCATTCCAAACAGGCACTTCTAACTATTACACTAAGATACAAATCTTAATCTAGTTAGGACTATTCTTCAAGAAATAATGTCAATATATATTTAGAAAGGAATAATTTTTATTTTGACAGAATTTACAACTACTAGTTGTATGCTAACAATTTCTCAATGGAGAATTCATGCTAAGCTGTATTAACACAAGTTATGAAATATAAGTTAAAGTAACTGCTGGGTTTAAAGAAAACATTACTCTATAGTTATCAAGAAATTATTACTTTTTGATACATGGAAATGACTTCAGATAGTTTTTTTTTTTTTTTTTGAGACAGAATCTTGCTCTGTTGCCCGGGCTAGAGTGAGTGCCATGGCGTCAGCCTAGCTCACAGCAACCTCAAACTCCTGGGCTCAAGCAATCCTTCTGCCTCAGCCTCCCGAGTAGCTGGGACTACAGGCATGCGCCACCATGCCCGGCTCATTTTTTCTATATATATTTTTAGTTGTCCATATAATTTCTTTCTATTTTTAGTAGAGAAGGGGTCTCGCTCTTGCTCAGGCTAGTCTCGAACTCCTGACCTCCAGCGATCCACCCGCCTCGGCCTCCCAGAGTGCTAGGATTACAGGCATGAGCCACCACGCCCAGCCGACTTCAGATAGTTTTTACTGCCTACAAAATAAACCCCAAAGGTAGGTACATACTGTTTTGAAAAAAATGGTTAGAAGAAAAAATCACTGGAATACAAATGAGATTAAATTGTGCAAACTTTAACTTAATATGCTTTACAAAATTTCTATATATATTAGGACAAAATTGAGCACTGGTGGCAAAAATTTTGATAACCTATAAAAGTTAGGTTCTAAGTTCCCATGCACTGTGACTCAGTTAAAATGAAGCCTAGAATTCCTAATTGAGAATATTCATGCAAATTGTATACTATATACATCTGCTATATTCTTCCACAAACATTTTAATGCCTAAGACTATGTAATTTAGCATTTTTTTCAAAACTTCAACAAAGATTTTTAACTTTAAGGCCATAATAATTAGATAACATTTGTTATTCTAGCATTCTCTCTCCTTTTAAAATCTCTACAAAAACAACTCTTTTGTTAAACTATTGAAATTCACATAATATAGCGGAATTAGCACTATAATTTAAAAATGCCCAGCTACTTCAAATATTCAAAAGTCCTAAACATCCTGTTAGTCATTTTCTGCAGTGTGTGAAGTATGGCCATTTCTTTCTCTGTGTAGTAACAAGAGGAGGTATTGTATAAGTCTTAACACCCTACCTAGACAATGTTCCATAAATCTGTAGTTTACCTTAGCATTTCAGGAATCTTATTTTTACAGAGATTTTTTTTTTCTGTGAATTACTTCAGACATCTGTTTATTCATATTCAGATAAAAAACTATTTTAGAAGTCAATATTTTATTTGTAAAATTTATTTTAAAAGAGAAAACTGAAATATCACATCTTTGGGAATTTTAATGTTAGTATCTGACACACAACTTATTGTGTACCGTAATTATCTCAATAGAATTACAGCTATGCCAGATTAAAAAAAACAATATAATACATTTTTTTCCTTTGAAACAATGATGTAAAGTGATTTATATAAAAAGCTTGATTAAACAATTAAATTGTAATCATAACAAAACAATTATTTTACAATTGGAAGAAACCTTAGAGTTCAAACCCCTTCTTTGCAAAGCTAAAATATGCACTGTGTTATATCTGGGTCATAAACTAAGGGCCTTACTGAGATATTACAGACTACTCTAGCAGTACCTAAGAACAGGGAATATTTCTTGTTTTGGAACACCATATCCTCAGTGCCTTGTGCAGTGGTTGGTATCTGGTAGGCACAAAAAAATATTTGTTGAATGGGTTCCAAGTCTTTCCAGGAAAATACAAGAGGTGCTATATCACCATTGTTTCTTATAGCTGAGTAGTACTCCATGGTACACATATACCACATTTTATTAATCCACTCATGTATTGATGGGCACTTGAAAGAGTTGGAACCCATTCTACTAAGTGAAGTATCCCAAGAATGGAAAAATAAGCACCACATGTACTCACCATCAAATTGGTTTCACTGATCATCACCTAAGAGCACATTTAGGAATAAAGTTGATCAGATGTCGGGCAGATGTGGGTAGGGGAGGGGATGGCTGTATACATACATAATGAGTGCGATGCGCACTGTCTAGGGGATGGACACGTTTGAAGCTCTTCCTCAGGGGGATGCGGGGGCAAGGGCAATATATGTAACCTAAACTTTTGTACCCCCACAATATGCTGAAATAGGAATAAAAAATAAATAAATGTACAATAAAAAATATATTTTGAATAAATAAATTCTGAAAAAAAGTAAGTTTTATGAATTAAATGTTTAAGTATTTTGCATTGTAAGATTTTTAGTCATTAAAATGATGGAATGTGTCACATTACCACACTAGTTCTAGTTGTAGATTACTTAAGGAATTCTTTCAGCACTACCTTTATTGAATTCTTTGGCTGGATAGGGTTCCGTCTATTCATACCAGGTTTGAAATTTCCTAGTTAGTCATGAATGAACCAGACAGTAAAGAGATGATGTTCAAAGGATCAAGATTAAATTGCTACAGCCACTTCATGAAAATTACCTATGAGGTCAAATCCCATTATGGTATATGTCAGAATATTTTGAGTCCTGAGGAAATAAGATGTAGGGCATTTTGATGTGACTTAATGGGGAAACTTTACGAAGCTATCCTAGCAGCAATAAATCCTGAGGTTAGGGGAATCAGAAGTATTAAAATAAAATTGCATGAAGTCATGGGGCATGTGGAAGGCCAGCCAGGCAAGATGACACTAATGTGGTAGAGGAGTCCTAAAACTGGAGAATGGATATTCAAATATAAACTTCACCTCTTGCACAATTTTGCCCCAGTGGTACTAAAGATGGTAACGCAGGTAAAAAGTTATATAATGTACTATGTCTCTTTTAAAAAGCCAAGAAGGCCCCTCTTTCCTCCCTGGAAGTGGGGGATAGGGCTGAAAATTCCAAACCTCTAATCACAGGGTTAGTTTCCCAGGCAGCCAAGATTGACAAACAAGTGTATCCTTACCTAAACTGAAAATAAATCAAATCACATAATTATAAAGTTAGATGAAGCCTTTGACATGACTTCTTTATTTTATTCATTTATTTATTTATTTATGTTTTTTGAGACAGAGTCTCACTCTGTTGCCCAGGCTAGAGTGCCGTGGCCTCAGCCTCTCTCACAGCAACCTCAAATTCCCTGGGCTCAAGTGATCTTCCTGCCTCAGCCTCCCGAGTAGCTGGGACTACAAGCACCCCCCCCACCATGCCTGGCTCATTTTTGTACTTAAAGTAGAGACGGGGTCTTGCTCTTGTTCAGGCTGGTCTCAAACTCCTGACCTCAAGGGATCCTCCCACTGCCTTGGCTTCCCAGAGTGCTAGGATTATAGCATGAGCCACTGTGCCCAGCCTGAGATGACTTCTTTTAACATGAAGAAATGGATAGTAAGTGATTTGACCAAAATCAGAGTTCTAAGACACATACCTGGAATTTAAGTCATCTTCCTTCTAGTCCAGTGATATTTTCACCTTAGCACACCATCTTGTCACACCTCAAATATTTCAAATTAAGTAACATCTTATATGCATTGAAATGACTTTCTATTAATGTTAATATTTTAAGCATTAGATATTCTTAAATATGGATCATTTTTGTACATTGTGCCCTTTATTGGGACATATGCAGCGTGATACATTTGTTTCCCAGCATTTGGTTGTGCTGACCTAGGAATGTTCATCACATCCCACATGAAAAATGATGACTTTTTAAATTAAAATTAAATTTTAAATGTTTATAGGAACATGTGCTGTGATGTAATCTAAAATTTGTAATATTTTTGTCATGAACTGTACTGGTCTTAATTATTGTAATATAATAAAAATAGTTACAGTGACTATGAAGAAAAATCATGAAACATAGAAACAGTATGTAAATATCAAGTATTATCATTTTAACTAATTTTAGTACAAAATATTAAACATAATTCAAAAATGTTCTGCTTACATGCAATGAGATGAAAGAAGTTTCAAGATCCAATGTTCAATGAAAAAATTTCCAAAAACCAGTGAAATGATATTGTTAACAGCTCACACTTTCACTGTGCCAGACAGTGTTTCAAGGCAAACCTGTCAGGTAGGTAGTTATTTCTCATGTCGCAGACAAAGTGACTGAAAGGAAACAAAATTAATGACTTGCCTAAGGTCGCTAAACTTTGCTATGACTTATTCTTCCCTGCTTCCCTTTGCCAGTGTCATTATTCATTTATTAAACAATTACTGAGAATCTTCCATGGGCCAGGCACGTGCCTGGCATTGGGATGTAGTGAACTAGACACGGTTCCTATGAGCAAATACACAAAGAAGTAAACCATAAACACCAAGATCGCTTGAGAGAATGCTAAGTACCAGGACAGGCTGCTGCTGTGCCGGATGTGTGCACGGAGTCAGGAGCGCTCTGCTGGGGGGAGGGGCTGGTTCTAATGGGAAGGCGGAGGGTGGAGCGAAGCTCCCCAGGGAGAGCCACAGCTGAGCCAGGCCTGGAGACTTGTATCAGAGTGAGAATGTGATTATAGTAAGAAAAGTATATTGGCATCTGTCCCAGTTTCCTGGCATGCAGCCCCTAACGCCCTTGGAATGTCTGAAGTGATAAGTATCCTTTGTATGCTAATCAGATGACTGAAGGCTGGAGGCTCCTGGACAGCCTCAGATGGAGGGTGGTTGCCAGGGAAACTAACCCTGTGATTAGAGGTTTGGAACTTTCAGCCCTATCCCCCACTTCCAGGGAGGAAAGAGGGGTCACCTTGGCTTTTTAAAAGTGAAAATAGTACATTATATGATAAAAATAAATCAATAGTAAAAAGGGGCATAGAAATGAAAATTTTTCGCACCTCAGCCTCATTACCCCAAGTCACCACTAGGGGCAAAGGCTTGTCTCCTCCTTTCAAAATTGCTCTATGACTTTCCATGCATACCATTTTTGAGGAAGGGCACATTCAAACCAATCTGCAATCTCTGTTGCTGAGGCTCTTCGCAAACTCATGTCCCTCTCCGGTTGAAGACAACCCTGAAGATGGATTTTCCTCCCAGAGCATGGACCACACAGAGGCCAAGGCATGCTTGGGAATGCTGGTGAGCAGAGAAGGAAGACTGGACGTGCATGTAGGGCACCGAGTGACTGCACTTGTAAGCAGGAGCCAGCCCCGGGAGACCTACCCCATGTGCGTGTGTCCAACCTATGCTGGGCCCTTCTGTCCATCTCCCTGCTTCACTGACCTGGCACCTCAGGGTTGGGGTACTTACATCCAGGCGAGTGTTCCAGGCAAGCCCCCTATGCTCAGGACACACGAAGCATCGACAAGAAGCAACTTCAAGTGAAAAACTTGCAAAGGCGCTAGAAATATGGCCTGGTACTGTCCAGGTTCCTGGCCCTCACCTCCATTCCTCACACTGTTCTCAGCTCCTCCCACAAACAGAGGCCCCAGATCATGAGACCTGCAAATCCACTGAATCTGCCAGTGAGAGAGGAGCAACTGAGACAGGAGCTCTGCATTGCCATCTTGGACTCCCTGAGAATAAACTCACAGCCGTTTTCAGCATTCAGGGGTATTTATTCCCATCTTCACACTGCACCAGAGCGTTTTCAACTGTGACAGCATAGGCTGGCTGGAACCTGGTGCTTGGAACAGTCGACATCCCCAAAGAGCTCAGTGCTGCAGCCCTAGCTACACACCTGACCACCTGCCAACCAAGTAAAAAGTACAAAGAAACCGGAGTGACTGCAGTTGGTTGTGCATCAGCCCAAGTTACACCAGCAGCCAGCTAGCAGGACCTTGGCTTGTACTCCTGAGGTCCTATGTGATAACAGAAAAGAATAATTAAAATGTATTACTTTAGCTATCTACCCTTAGGTTTGTTCCAAGTGGGAACCCAAAAAGTATGTATAGGACAGAATGTGGTTAATGCAAAACTTAGGCTTGTAAAACAATAGCCACAGGATCTGGAGAGTCCCAGGACTTTGTAGATCTAACAGACAGCTGCAGCCAGCATTCTGCCCCCCCCCCCATAGAGAGAAGTTCATCCCTCCCTAGGTCTCCTGATAAGGATGACGCCAGAGCAGATGGATGGATGTGACTGGGGCAAAGGGGTCGTAGGAGTTGGTGGTTTGAAGAAGAATTCATTACAAGCAGCTGTTCTGCCCACCGCCCTCTGCCATACACAAACTGCACGTAGCAGGAAGCAATTCTTCACCTGCCTGACCGCAACAAAGATACAGATCCAGAGTTTGGCCCGAAACAAAGACCTGAACAGGGAAGGTGGGAGGGGGTCAGCTATCACCATTTATAAAAACCCTCACAAACCCCCCCTCTGTGCTGACTCTCTTGTCAGACTCAGCCCACCCACACCTGGGTGAATAAACCAGCCCTGTTGCTCCCACATATCCTGTGTGTGACATGTGTCCTTTGGGTCATTCACTCTTTGATCTACTTTTATCGTGTTATGTGTACTTTTAACCATCTAGAAGAGCTAGATGTTTTATTTTTTTATTTTTTATTTTATTTATTTATTTATTTATTTTGAGACAGAGACTCACTCTGTTGCCCAGGCTAGAGTGCCGTGGCGTCAAGCTCACAGCAACCTCAAAGTCCTGGGCTTAAGCAATCCTTCTGCCTCAGCCTCCTGAGTAGCTGGGACTACAGGCATGTGCCACCATGCCCGCCTAATTTTTTTTTTTCTATATATATTTTTAGCTGTCCAGATCATTTCTTTCTATTTTTAGTAGATACAGGGTCTCGCTCTTGCTCAGGCTGGGAGATGTTTTAAATAGATGTTTTCCACTATATACACAGTAGCACTGAACAAACCGCACAAAGGCAACAAAGGCTATGATTTGCAAGTGTGTCCTAGATAGGAACTTTCTAGTCTAGAGCCCTTCCTCTTCTTTCCTTTATAAGCCCAGGAGACGTGTGAGCATCTGTAACACTGAGAGAGAATTTTAACAATTTTATTTCCATAAGTAAGTTTCAGAACAGTCTTTTCTATGAATTTTAACAAAAGTGTACACAATATATTAGTTTCCTAACTTTAATTTTGTCCTACACTGACAACCTCTTTAACCTCTAGAAAGACTAGACGTAAACTAGGACTTATTTGTTCATTCCGTGCACTATACACAGAGAAGAGTAAAACAAATGCACAGACACAAAAGACAATGGTTAATCTTGCCTCAGTAGAAACACACTGGCATAAATCCCTTTGCACTTTCTTCTCCTCATTCATCCTCAAGCTGGCACAACTACAACAATGCGTCCTGCTCAGAGAAATGGTGTAGAGGCTGTGAATTGCAATGTTAAGGTTCCCCCACACTGGCTGACTAAATGGATCCCTCCTGGCCAAAGGGCTACCCTAAAACTAAGTTGCCAGGCAAGAGAGGGAGGTCAGACATGGCTCATCATGCCTGCCCCCCTTCTTGGGGACATTCTTTGTATCCTATTAACAGGTCTAAGGGTATGTAAGACAAACCTGCAGGTCCTCAATTTACACAACAAATCTATGTCCGGTGGCTCATCTCTGATAAACAGCTCCTTATTTAAAATCTTCCAAGTCTTTAGACAAAGCTTCATAGCTTTAACCAATTACAAGTCAAAGAATCTTTAAACTCACCTATAACCCATAAGACCCCCTTCTGCACCCCCCCCTTTGAGGTGGCCCACATTTTTGTGCCAAACCAATGTATGCCTCACACATATTGATTTATGACTTTACCTATAACTCCTGAGTCCCTGAAATGTATGAAACCAAACTGTAATCCAGCCACAGTGAGTCCACTTGCTCAAGGCTTCTTGGGCATGGCTCTGGGTCATGGTCCTCAAATTTGGCTCAGAGTAAATCTCTTTAAAATTATTTTCACAGTTTTCCTTTTTTTTCATTGACAAGATTGGCGCCCAGACGTGGGGCTCAGAGAAGACTCAGAACCACTAAAGGAGCAGCCCGCACTTGGTGCCAGGGACTGGCATGGCCCTCTGGGCCCTCTGACTCTGAGCTTCTCCTTTGGCGGAACCGGAAAGTCCTTCAGAGCTCCGGACCTCCTATTTTTGGTTGATGGTCTTGGTTTACTCTGAGCTGGTTCTTTGCCTAGGAATTGTTGTTTGGGATCATATTTTGGATTTGGAGGTGCATTCTAAAAGGTCTTTTCCATTGTCTTTTTATCCTAAAATTAATCCCAATGGCTTTTCTGTGCATTTTTGAAAGAGAAAACTGAACTGTCTTGTTTGTAGATAAATGAGAGACAGAGTTCCTCAGCTCCAAAGAGAAGGGGCATCTTAATCTCCTCCCAGCCTTTGCAGCCATGGGTGACCGGAGTCCTGAGTGGGAGTTGCCTGGGGTGATTCCCTGGAGTGCGACTGGCCCTATAGGGAACCCCCCAACAAATTAATTAAGGAAGGCTCATCCAGGAAACGCATATAAGAGCTGATCATTGGGCGTTTTGAGCCCTCTTGGAGGTACTTAGACCCCCAAGAGAGAAACTGAGACATGTAAGAGGGTGGAATGGACTCAGTGGTGAGACTCTGAGGAGGCCCACATACAATCAGCACACCCTGATCCACGACACCAAACCCTATATTACAGTTCAGTTGTTTCTTTTAAAGAAAAATGGGAAAACCTTTAAAATGAAGAAAGAAAAGGAGAATGACTCCCGTTGGGCATCCCAGTTGGTCTGTGGCACTCTACTTTCAAGTATTTGTGTAAATGAAAAGATTCAAAGGCTTGCCAGGTTTTCTAGGGCTCCAGCTGGTTATAGCTAATTCTTGTGGACAAGTTTTTATGAAAGGGCAAGTTACATCAAGGAAAATTCAGAGTTTCAATGGTCGACCTACCACTATAGAGTTAAAATGTCTCAAGCTATTTGTCTCTCTTCTTTTCTGGCTACTCTGTAACCTGCTAACTTTTTCTATTGATGTTAAAATAACTCATTGTTTATGGTATTTACAATTGAAAGGCTACCTGGAGATCTTGCAGCCAGTTCTAGCTAAAATGCAAACATTGAAAACTCATTTTGAACTGAAGGGAAAAAAAAGGGTAAAGTGTTTTTTTGTTTGGGTTTTTTTTTTTTCAAACTGCCATGGAAGCTGCTTTACCCAAAACTTTGATCCACAGGCCAAATTAGATTACTCATCAGGGCAAGTAATGTTTGCCATGTGAACAAGTTCCAGTTTCATCAGAGGAAATTTGGTCCAGCTTTCTTACAGACTGGTGAGTTTGTGTTACCATCTCATGGCCAGAGTTCTAGGGTAACATCTATTAGAACTTTGTGTGCGTGTGTATGTGTGTATATGTTTAGGTATGTTTCTTGTCTGTCCATATATTACATGTTTGTGCATACATGGTTCTAGACAGGCTTAAAAATATGGGAGCACTCATAAATTAAACCCAAAAGCTTTACATGAATTTAGTAATCTTTGGTAAATAAACTGGATTATTATTTAAAAAAATAAAAAGGTATTATTAGTAAGGTAATAGTAAAATTGTTTTCAAATTGTCAGCATACTTTTGTTTTTGCCTGCCTTTTACTGGACATTTTTATGTTTTTGAGGTGTCAAGATTTGACATAAAGCTTATGAAAATATAAACTCAGCCAAAGACAAAATAATCTGTGATTTTTGATAAGTAAGGTAAATTTAATATTTGGTCTAATGATAATCACTAAATCTGAATTACCAACAAAATATACCTATGTGTTTAACTTTAAGGTAAAAAGGCAAATGTGCCTAAGTGTCAGCAAATAAGAATAAATAAAACAAGAAGTAAAGCACACACACACACAAAAAAAAAACTTATGGTCAAAGGTTTATGAGAATATTTCGGTTTTGGTCTTTTAATCCTAACTGCAGATTTAGTTTTCTTCCACCAATTCAATGTCTGTAGAGAGATACACAAAAACGTGTTTCTAAGTCACTATCATCTAATATTAACAGTACTTCAAAGTTGTCCTAGAAGAGCTTAAATTGGAAGCTTCAGTTTTCCTTTGGACTTGTCCATTTTTGTCCCACTCTTTACAAGCTAGCCAGTTATGTGTACATTATGTTGCTGTAACAAAGTTTTTGCCTAGGAAAAAAAATTTCTAAATTGTTAATTTTTGTGTAGTAATTTATTTTATGATAAAAAGTGAATGATGGTTAAAATCCAAAGAGAATCTCAAAACAGTCTTACTCTTTATACATGTTGCATGTACTCAAGTTTATATCCAAGGAAAAAAATTATTTTGAAAGTATTTAAATTGTTTTAAAACAGCTTAAGCTTGATCTTCATGTAAAAAGCATGTTGCCACTTTGTATCATTGTTTGAGATGCTAAGGGTTGGCACTAAAGTTTTTTTGCTCAGTCTACAGTCAGGTAATCCTATGTTGATGGGCTCCAGGAAACTAACTTAAAATGAAGGCTTCTGAAGCAAAAATTTTCTGACCTTGCCTTGTCTGCGTGCCTCTTGTACCAATTCTTTTCTGAAAGCTAGCCATAAAACCTAAAACTATTCTATGTAAAATGGCCATAAATTAATTATCTGATCTACTTTGTTTTTACTTTGTTTTACTGTAAAACGCTATTCCAGAAAGGGCCTTGCCCTGCACCCAGAAGGGAGGAATGCACACACAGAGAGGCCAAACAGAATCTAAATATAAAAGCCATGAGGGATTCTGCCACTCAGCCTGTTAGAATTAGTTTACACCCTTTTTGTCCAATCATATTTTTACATAACTGTCCATACTTTAAACATAAAAAAATGGACAATTTCCCCTGCAGCTTTGCGTGTTCATTCTGAAGGCATCCATGTATAATTTTAATTCTTTCTCCTATTAATCTTCATGTCAGTAAATTTTTAGCAAGTCTTTAGGGGAAACAGTGGCCTTTGCTCCCAAACTTTGGGGGCTAGGGATGCTTTGATCCCTATGATGTCAATAGATTTTATTTTGGGATGTGATGTTTTGGAAGGATCTAATTAACTAATACCCTTAAACAGGATATTCTAAAATGTCTATAAAATTTAGAAGTGATGTCATATCTGTTTAAAATACTAAGTCTTAGTGAAATACTTTTTTTTTTTTTTTCTTGGTAAGATTTATGAGTTTAAAAGAAAAAAAGTAATTAAAACTGTATTTTGATCCCTCTTCTATTTTACATATTTAATTTACAGGATATAAAAATGGTAACAGAAAAGTAACTTAAACTACTAATAGCTGGAATCTAAGTGAACTGCTTAGATAAATGAAGTAAATTAGGTAAATGTAAATAAAATAAATACAAATGAAATTTTCATATAATTTAAAATCTTAAAGTTATTATGTTAAGTTAAGAAAGATAATCATTAAATGTCTGGATCATTTATAAGGCAAAATACTAGAACATTAGTTCTTAAATATAAGTTTAAGCTTATACCTTGATATCTTAGCTTTATATTTAGGAATACTAATAAAGTTGATGACTAACAGTTCAAAGTTACTTTAACTTCCTAGGTTTTTCTAACTGTTGACATTATGATTAGTATATGTAATTGAAACTTCTAGATAAAAGGCAAACAATTCTATATAAAAATTTTTAATAAAAATGTTATGACATAAGTATTAGTTTTGTTAAAAGATAATTTTGTCTAATTTATTGGTTTTTGAAACTACTTTAAAATTCAATATGTAAATGATCATTAAAGATGGATTTGTCTATAAGATTTTGTTAAAATTAACTTTATCATTAATACACTAATACAATGAAATTTGGTTTTCTCTTTTAAACTAGATTATCATATGATATTAATAGGAATAATGAAAGATTTTTTATTCACCTTTTAATAATCTGCAAAAAGGAAGAGAAGGTCAGAAAGACACAGATTCAGCCTCCTCATTAACTTGCACTTCAGTATGTCTATTAGGTCTTATACTTGTTTGAGAAACTGAGTCTCCTCTCTCAAAGAATAGGATTTTTGCATTTTAAAAAAATATTTGAATTATCAGTTTGGCTATAATATTATAGTAACCTGCAATCTTGCTTCATGGCAACAAGTGTCTCATGGTGAACAAATCATGACTTTCTGCTCTTTAAGCTTTCACTAAAATTTAAAGTTACTAAAAATAAGAATTCTACTCAATGCATGTAATTCTATATATAAGGTATGCCAAAGAATAAAATATGATTTTAATAAGAAAAAGTATTAGGCCGGGCGCGGTGGCTCACGCCTGTAATCCTAGCACTCTGGGAGGCCGAGGTGGGCGGATCGTTTGAGCTCAGGAGTTCGAGACCAGCCTGAGCAAGAGCGAGACCCCACCTCTACTAAAAATAAAAAGAAATTATATGGACAGCTAAAAATATATATAGAAAAAATTAGCCGGGCATGGTGGTGCATGCCTGTAGTCCCAGCTACTCGGGAGGCTGAGACAGGAGGATCGCTTGAGCTCAGGAGTTTGAGGTTGCTGTGACCTAGGCTGACGCCACGGCACTCACTCTAGCCTGGGCAACAGAGTGAGACTCTGTCTCAAAAAAAAAAAAAAAAGAAAAGAAAAAGTATTAAAAAACCAGAATGCGTTCTTCTTAAAATATATATAACTTTGTCTAATTCAGAGGTTGTTTAAAGGTTGAATTAAAATAAATTTAGAAAGAAAATAAAAACAAAATTCCACTTGTGAGTAAAAGAAAAATGTAAGAAGACAATGAATATAGAAATACAGTTTTGGTAAGAAAAGTTAAACAAAAGAATAATGTAAAGAAAGTATATTGCATAGAATTTTTTGTCCTAAAATGACTGGTTATTTAGGAAAAGGGAATATTAGGACAAAACAGAAAGTTTTTAGGCATGTTTTGTAGATAGTACATGTAGGTTGGGATAAAGTTTATCAAAGGGAATTATTAAGGAATTTTGTATGTGGTCAAGTTGGCTATAATTTAAAAGAATTACCTTTTGGCTAAAACAAAGATTTCTACAGATATTAATTTACTCTTAATGAAATGACATGATGTACTCATTTTGATTCTATAACATGTTTCCTTTTTAATTAAAAAATATCACACTACAGTAGGTTTTTCTTTAATTTTGGTAACTGACCTAAAAGAAGCAAAGATTTTATGCTTTATCAGATAATCCCTGTACTCTCTTTATTAGGTTTTGAGTAACTAAAAAAACTAAACTTTAAAAGCGTTAAGGTTTACACTCATGTAACTTTATCACCTTTAGAATCTTTTGATGATTCTTTCTTTTGATTAAATAAATGATCCATATTTTATAGTGGTTTGTGATTGTATTTAAACAAATGTTTTAAGACTTTGATATCTGACAAACTTTCCAAACTTTAAATTCTAAATTCAGTGTTTTGACCTTAAACTAGCTTTTTATACATTAGGGTCACTGAAAGTCTAAGACAGACATTAGATGTATTTAGTGTGTTAAAACCATCCAGGGAACATTGTCAAATATGAAACGGCATTTAACTTTCTTTGGGCTATCCTTGTATGAGTATGTTATTAATATATGTTCCAGCATTGTAAAGTATTGACAGGTCTTGGTGTGTGTTATCAGTAATAAATCCTGTATGCCACAAAAATAACCAATTTAGTTTGTCTCTAACCATGGCTAGTCCAAGTTCTCTCATCTTTAGAAAATTATTATTTTACTTTAATTCATCTCAGAAAGTGGTTCTTTCTGGCTAAGTCCAAAGTTGGCTTCTTCAAGTAAAGTCATTGAAAGGACTGACAAATCCACTTGAATAATGGTTTCTAATAACTTTGGAAGTTATATTACATCCCACTGGACTAAAACAAAACAAACTTCCAGGACTTTAATTAGAAAACTGATATGACCATGAGTATAGCTAACTCAACCTCATCAGACAGAACTAAATTTTCACAAAAAGACTTTTTATATAAAACATTACTAATTCTTTTTTTTTTTTTTTTTTTTTTTTTTTGAGACAGAGTCTCACTCTGTTGCCCAGGCTAGAGTGAGTGCCGTGGCATCAGCCTAGCTCACAGCAACCTCAAACTCCTGAGCTCAAGCGATCCTCCTGTCTCAGCCTCCCGAATAGCTGGGACTACAGGCATGCGCCACCATGCCCGGCTAATTTTTTCTATATATATATTTTTAGCTGTCCATATAATTTCTTTCTATTTTTAGTAGAGGTGGGGTCTCGCTCTTGCTCAGGCTGGTCTCGAACTCCTGAGCTCAAACGATCCACCTGCCTCAGCCTCCCAGAGTGCTAGGATTACAGGCGTGAGCCACCGCGCCCGGCCAAACATTACTAATTCTTTTGTTTTGTTTTCCAGAGTCCTGACAAATTTTATGTAAATAGCAAGTTTACCAATCTCTGGGACCTACAACCATGGAATCTGCAAAAACCCTGTTCATATATTCTCCTTCTAGGCCCAGGGACTATCACACAAGAGGGGACATGTGAGATTGTAAGGGCTGATTCCAACAGATGGAATTAGTTTAGACCCTCCAAATCAAGGAGGGGCACACAGAAGCCTAAAGGAACACTAACTGAAATACTTTGTCTTTTCAGGCCACATGCTGCAGAAATCCATCCCAATCATAAAATTGTTTTCCTGCTTCCTATAGACTTAGAACTCCCTCAGTATAATTTTTCTGTTATGGATTTATACAAAAGGAGATATACTGAGTAATTTATCAGCCACTTCAGTATAAATTACTAAAGAGACTAAAATATTGTGACACAATAAGTCTCTAAATTCCCGTAGCTTAAATATTAATGATGCTTATATTTTCTACAAGTCTACCACTAAACCCAAGAATATAGTAGCTCAACACTTACAGGGAAATTAGTTTTGTAGCCTTGCCTTCGACATTTTGGATTTTACTCTTATGTCCCCTAGAAAGTTTTAAATTGTTGATGAGTGCCAGTCTACCTCCAGTCCTGTTTGGCCTAAAATATTTAATTGGCTATAAGCCTCCTTTTGGCTCTTCATTTCTCTTGGCCACAAGGGTCCCACCGAGGGACTGCATGGACTCAAGGCAGGTAGCCACACCACTCTGGCAATGGATGGAACAAAATAAGAGTTTGGCCAGAGATGCTGCCTCTGACATATCTTGGCCAAAAGTGAGAAATTGTGAACTAAAATAAAATTTTAAGGCTCACCCCCCACCAGCTGACTGAATGGACCCCCTCGTGGCCAAAGGAATATCTTAAAACTAAATTGCCTGCCAGGAGGAGGGAGATCAGACCTGCCTCATCATGCCCCTCCCTTCTTGGGGACATCCTTTGTAACCCATTAACAGGCCTAAGGGTATGCAAGATACACTTGCAGGTCCGCAATTTACACAACAAATCTATGTCCAGTGGCTCATCTCTGATAAACAGCTCCTTATGTTAAAACCTTGCAAGCCTTTAGACAAAGCTTCTTGTCTTTAACCAATTACAAGTCAAAGTATCTTTAAACCCACCTATAACCTGTAAGCCCTCCCCCTCTTTGAGATGGCCCACCTTTTCAGACCAAACCAATGTATACCTTCCATGTATTGATTTATGAATTTATCTGTAATCCCTTTCTCCCTGAAATGTATAAAGCCAAACTGTAACCCAACCATAGCGAGTCCACTTGCTTAAGGCTTCTTGGGCATGGCTCTGTGCCATAGTCCTCAAATTTGGCTCAGAATAAACCTCTTTAAATTATTTTACAGTGCTTGGCTTTTTTTCCATTGACAAGAATGGCACAGAGACTTGGGGCCCAGAGAAGACTCAGGACCCCAAAGCAATAGCCCAAGCTTGGCACCAGGTACTGGCATGGTCCCTTTTGGCTCCCTGACTTTGAGCTTCTCCCTGGGTAAAACTGGTAAGTCCTCCTGAGCTCTGGACTTCCCATTTTTGCTTGATGAACCTGGTTTATTCTGAGTTGGTCCGTTTTCTAGGAATTTGTTGTTTGGGATCCTAATGTTATTTTAGAGGTGCATTCTAAAGGGTATTTTCCATTGCCTTTTCTATGCATTTGCAAAGGAAGACACTAAACTGTCTTGTTTGTAGGTAAATGAGAGACTGAGACCCCAGCTCTGAAAAGAAAGGGCATTCTACTCCTCCCAGCTGAAAGGCACCCCTGGGTGGCTGATGCCTCAGTGGGAGTTTCCTAGGGTGATTCACCATGGCACAATGGTCCTACAGGGAACCCACCAACAAAATTAATTAAAAGAAGGCTCATCCAGGAAATGCATATAAGAGCTGATCACTTGGTGTTTTGAGCCCTCTCAGAGGTACTAGACTCCTGAAGAGAGAAACTAGGACACCTAAGAGAGTGGGAGCAACTCAGTGGTGAAACATTGAGGAGCTCCACCCACAATCAGCACACTCTGATCCACTACACTAAACCCTGGACTACAGTTCTGTTCCTCCTTCTAAACAAAAAAGAAAGAAAGAAAAATGGAAGAGAAATCCTACAAAAGTGAGAAAAGACAAGGAGAATGACCCCTTTTGGGCACCCCAGTTGGCTTATGGCACTGCCACTTGCAAGTATTTGTGTAAATGGAAAGGTTCAAAGGCATACCGGGTTTTCTAGGGCTCCAGCTCGTCATAGCCAATTCTTGTGCACAGGTTTGTACTAAAGGGCAAATTACATCAAGGAAAATCTATAGTTCAAATTGTCACTGTTGATCTGTCACTATAGAGACAAAACATTGAGTCTCTCAGGCTATCTCTTTTCTTTTCTGGCTACTCTAAAACCTGCTAACTTTTTCTATTCACATTGACAGAAACTCGTTGTTTATGGTATTGCCAATTGAAAGGCTACCTGGAGATCTTGCTGCCAGTTCTAGCTAAAATGTAAACAATGAAAACCCATTTTTAAACTGAAGGGGAAAAAAAGGGTAAAAGAGATTTTTAAAATTAAACTGCCATGGAAACTCCTTTAGCTAAAACTTTGATCCACAGGGATAAATTACCTATCAAGGCAACTAAAGTTTTGCCATGTGAACAAGTTCCAGCTTTGTCAGAAGAAATTTGAATCCAGTTGTTTTTTACAAACTGGTAAGTTATGTTACTGTCACATGGCTAGAGTTCTAGAGGAAAATCTATTGGAACTTTGTGTGCAAGTGTGTGTGTGATTGTATATGTTTAAATATGTTTTGTGTATGTCCACCTATTATATGTTTATGCCTACATGGTTTTGGACTGGCTTATAAATAATGGAGCATTCATAAATTAATTAAATAAATCCAAATGCTTTTTCAGTTCACGTGAATTTAGTAATCTTTGGTAAATAAACTGGTTTTTTTAAGTATTATTGGTAAAGTAACAGTAAAAATATTTTCAAATTGTCAGCATACATTTTTTTGCCTAGATTTTACTGGACATTTTTATGTTCTTAAGGTGTCAGGGTTTGACACAAATGTGATAAGACTATAAACACAGCCAAAGCAAAATGATCTGTGTATGATTTTTGATAAGATAAATTTAATATTGTTGGTCTAATGATAATAGCTAAATCTCCTGAGTTATCAACAAAAATACCTATATTTTTAACATTAAAGTTCTTAATAAGGTAAAAATGTAGACGTGCCTAAACAAAAAATAACTGTCAACCAATTAGAATAAATAAAACACAAAGTAAATGGAGTGCAAATGCAGAAATTTATGGTCAAAGGCTTGTGAAAATATTTTGGTTTTGGTCTTTTAATCCTAACTGTAGATATAGTTTTTTCTCACTGATTTCAATGTCTGTAGAAAGGTATATATAAAACATGTTTCTAACTCACTCTTTTTTTTTTTTTTTCTAACTCACTCTTTACATCATCTGATAGTAACAGTATTGTGACAGATTCCAAGCTGTCCTAGAAATTGTAGTTATAAAAGCTTAAATTGAAATCTTTAGTTTTCCCTTGATCTTGTCCATTCTTGATTTGCTAGCTGGTTGTGTGTACATTATGTAGCTATAACAACATTTTTGCCTAGGGAAAACTTCCTAAACTGTTAATTTTTAGATAGTCATTTATTTTAAGATACAAAGTAAATGGTTGTTAAAATCCGAAGAGAATCTCAAAACAGTCTAACTCTTTAGAAATAGTGCATGTACTCAAGTTTAAACCCAAGTTGAAAAATGTCTGAAACTATTTAGATTGTCTGGGTGGCCCTTTTCTCAAGGAAGAGTCTTGTGGAGAGGGTGGTGCTGTGAAGGTTCTGGGATATCTTCTGATGCCTGAATAAGAGAATCACCATGTGTGTACATGAGAGCAGCCTAATTCCTATGAAGGCGATATCTGTAAGTATTGGCAGCATGAAAAACAAGCTCCAGACAATGTAGTTTACGGAGGAAAGTGAGCAGTAGTTATGCGTAGCACACTGGTCTGGGTCACATTAGAAGCCACAGTGGAGAAGTTCAGGCTGCTACTCAAAGACAAATTGAGGCATCATAGGAAGAAAAAATCAATAATATGATTTGTGGATTTATATCTAAACCTTGCCATCCAGGCGGTGCTAGGCTGGTGGTGATGGCCTGGAGCATGCTCAGGAGGCAGGTGGTGCGATGGAGAGGCCCCTCATGACCCTGCTCAGGCAGAAGAATGCCTTACACTTGCAGTTATTCTGAAAATTTAGTACTCAGGTCTGGGGACAGCAAGAACACCACAGTGAGAAGTAAAATGATATGAATAAAAGCTAAGTGACAGGTGACGAGGTCACTGGGCTTAGGCCTGTGATCTAGAAGGCATGTGAAGATATGGAAGAAAATTAGAAAGGTATTGGCTGTGAGTCCAATTTCAGCCTGGAAATAAAAGGCATTTTTAATGTTAATGTGATCATCTTAATTGGGAAAGAGGAAACAATATATTTTTTTTCTTTTTTTTTAGGCAGGTTATGTGAAGCAGTGGGAGTGGAGAAGAAAAAAAGGAATCTATAACTGGTTGTGATCAATTAGTTATAAATGCCACTGCATTTGAACCAACTAAAACATATTTTTATATATCTGAAAAAAGCAATAGGCATCATCAATGTTATTTATTCAATAGTCAAAATTATCAGAAACATTATTTTAATTTCACCCCTTTATCTTGATTAAATCTGTCATATAAAATTTTAAAATATAGCCTGAACACACATATAAAACACTAACACACCCACAATTACAGCTCTATGAGGTACACATTATCTATACCCCTGTTGTACCTGAGCCTTACTCTTTAGAAAACATTTTTTTGCTCTCTGTATTCCTTCATTTAATTTTCACCACCCAGAATAATAGTGTGCATAGAAAAATAAATTACAGATGTTTAATCAATTCAACTGCAGTAAATTGTATGCTAATGAGGAAAGAATACCAAATAGTTTTAGAAAATGTTCCAATGAGTTGATCTCATAGCACATTATTCTGACACTTCTTCTTCCTCCTTCTTCCACATTTAAGTACCTTTGTAATTGCACGGTGACTTCCCTAATGATGTGGGATAATCTCTCTATCAGCAGCTTAGTAACCTTGATATCATCTGTATCTTAATTCCGATACCAATGGTAATCCTCAAAATCGTGATCTCTCCAATATCAAAGGCATGCTAAAGAATGATCTACTAGATCGTTCTAAGGAAAGAAGCAAATTGAGAGCACCTGGGATTAGAGTCATAGTGATGTGGCAAAATTTAGTGGCATGGCTCTACTGTGTAAAGTCTGTGGGGATGTGGCATCAGGATTCCACTATGGAGTTCGCGTCTGCCAAGGCTGGTAAGAGTTTCTTTCAGGGAAGTGTTCAACAAAACATCCAATACAAAACAAAAAGTGCCTGAAGAATGACAACTTCCATAATGAGAATCAATAGGAACAGATGTCAGTAACGTCGCTTCAAAAACTGTTGGCACGTTGAGAGATGGTTTGGTCATATTCCTAACCATGGAGGAGAATGCTAATTGAAATGCAAAGTGTGATGAAGACCACAATGAACAGCATCTCCCTACAGACCAATCAGTTGTGTCGCACTTAAACTGGAGAAGTTACTCTGAATTATATTCACACTAATGTTAAACTTTTTTATCTGTGAAAACCAAAAATCATTTTGATCTCCCTGAGGTTTAAATATAATACACAGTCACAAGTATATGAAGACTTAGAAATTAATCCGTTGTGGTAGAACTTCTGTTGAATGATGGACATCTTGTTACCACCACAAGACTATTTGATCTGGCAATTGGAGACTTAGGGTATTAGGAGATTTCCATGTCTATATTTCACTCTGCCTCTGTAAAAGTGTACAATTCCAGGCAGTTACTTTGTTGTGAAAAATGAGAATTAATAATGTCTCCAATGCCCCACCTCACAGAGGTACTAAAAATTGTCTGTAAACCATATTTGCCTCTTGGGAGACAGATACTATGGAAATAAGGTAAAATTTTTGTTGTTATACTTATTTATAATAATATTCTTTTCTTATCTCTAAGCATTTCTGGGAAATTATTGCATAGTCGATACCAACCATATTATTCAGGGTTCTTACATATGGATGGGGTATCCTACTAAAATACACATATTAAAAATTTATAGGTACATTAAATACACAGTATATGTACATAACATATATGTGAACATAGGTAAACATAAATATATTTCGTTACAATATTTTATTTTTAAGTTTTTAATTATTTTGGGTACAGAATAGTTGTAGATATTTATAGAATACATGTGCTATTTTGATACAGACATAAAATGTATAGTCATCAAATCAGGGTAATTGGCATATCCATCACCTCAAGCATTTGCCATTTCCTTAACTATGTTAGGAACATTCCAATTCCACTCTTTTAGTTATTTTAAAGTATACCTTAACTTGTTGATTATAGTCATATTTTGGTGCTGTAAAAACTTCATAGAATTTTAAACTGTGATGAACTTAATTATAAACTGAAGGTGTTAAAAGACTCAGGTGCATTTTGTCTATTGAAGATGACATATAACCGTTGTTTTAGAACACTTAGTAGAATATTGAATTTCTGCTCTATTTTTGTTTTTTGAAGCAGTGGAATGTAAAAGTGCTACAGGCCATTGAGTTCAATTTCAAAAATATGTATTCTAGAGTTCATCTTTGGTAAAATGTTTGGTTCAAGGTACTAAAAAAAGGTTGCACTGCTGCCCCTTCTGCACATGCTACAGCTCAATGATAAAGAATTTTAATTCTCTCTGGAGAACTAGTAATGTTTAAGGAAACTGTGTTTAATATGATGATGTGTGTGTGCATGTTCACATGTATGTTCTGATTCTACTTTTTTCTACACTACAAGGACTTTTGTCAAATTAAACAGTGCAGTGCTGTGATTCTGCAGAGAAACAGCATGAGACATGCAGTGCAGAAAAAAAAAAAAAAAAAAAGGTGAAAGGGAGATATGTTCACAAAGACTGGAGGGTGCCAGAAATACAATAGGGAATATAGCACGGGAGGGCCACGCCCACCTAGCAAGCCAGTGCTGTGTGACTTGACCCACAGGAGGACGCCTGGCTCCCCCACAGACCACTCACACAGGGACAGGCCTGAAGACAGTGCAAGACAGTGCAAGGTCGTGACATAGGATGGCAGGCTCTGTAGAGAGGACACAATAGCAGGAAACATTCTGAACTTTCTGATGTTCTGTGCTGGGACTGCACTGGGCAGGGGAGGGACTGTTCTGAGTGGTTGCTTCCTAGGACCGTAGCTGTTTGAGGGAGTTTGGAGACAGGCACCTCGCCCCTGGAGGTCAATGAGACCAGTGCAGGGGAGGTGAGTGGCAAAAAGTGGGTTCTGCCCCTGGAAACCCCTGGCAATTGGGCTGGCTCTGGGCAGGACTCAGAGAGCCCGGCCCTCTACTAGGCAGACATGAGTCTGCAGGACTTTAATGCTGAAGTAATAGCTGGCGGCCTGTTGATTCAGCCTGCTGGACCAGCTTCCGCCGACTCGAGTGCTCACCCCCAGTGCTAGCTCTCCAGGTATGGGCGGCTGTCGTCTTTGGAGTCCCCAGTCCAGAGACGCTGCTATGGCGGTAGTTTCGGGAACAACCCAACCCCCAGCCCAAGGACTTTCATGCTGAGTGTGGCAGACTCTGCCCTTAGAGACCGGGAGGAGTGAGAAAAGCTGTTTTCTCTGTGTGGCAGGCATAAATCTGCAGGACATTGGTGCTGAAAAAATAGTTGGTGGCCTGTTATTTGGCCTGCCGACACAGCTTTCACCATCTACTAAGTGGTCAAAGGGCTCCAGGGCTCACTCTCTGGGTCTGGGCGGCCACCAGCCTTGAGGTTTGTGGACAGGGAAGGAAAAGGCTGGGCAGAGACCTCAGCAATTGCACGAGTTGACCCTTCCCATCAGGAGCAGCCCTCCAAGTGTGATGAAGGAGCCCTGTATTACATATTAGTGGCTCCCCCTAGCGGCAGCTCAAGCAACCACAGAAGCACACACACCCAGGCTTGCAATCTATCCTGCTCCTACCCCCACTTTAGGGGAGAACAAGGTCCAAGCAACCTATGGGAGAGGCAAGGCCCTTCCCAAAGATAGGGGAATTCATATGCCCCACGTGGGGGACCAGAGCCTACCACAGAGACATGAGATTACCTTGATAACTAGCTCCTGCATGCAAACTACAATCAGTGACAGAGGGTGTAACCCCACAGCTAAACACAGTGCCTTCCATCTCAAGCTTTTGGAGGGCAGAGGAGTCATACCCATAAGTACAATCCACCAGCTTGAAGTTTAAGCTGAGGGACCAAACTGACTAATCTCCATTGGCAAGAGGTGAAGACAACAGGTCAGCGGCAACCCAACTTGCTAAAATACCACTAAGGCAATACAAGACCAGCACGCCTCCCCCCAACACTGTCAAGGAATGACTCCTGAGGGCTTGCAGATAGGACCATAAACCAGTCCTAGCACCTCCAGTTCTCAACCAAAAAGCCTGATGAGAAAGAATCATGGCAAGAACACAGGAAACATGAAAGATCAGAGTGAAAAGTCCCCCCAAAAGAAATCATTAGATCCTCAACAACAGATACCAAATTAAATGAAATGATTAAAATGATGAAGGAAGAATTCTGAATATGAATTGTAAGAAAACTAAATGGAATTGAAGAGAAAATAGAAACCCAACACACAGAAACCACAAGAATAATACAGGAAATCAATGAAAAATTCTCTAAAGAAATTGAAGTATTACAAAACAACCAAACAGAAATACTAGAAATGAAAAAGACATTCAAGGAACTACAAAACACAGTGGAAAGCCTTAAGAATAGATTGGATCATGGAGAGGAAAGTATCTGAGAGCTTGAAGATAATGCCTATGTGCTAAACAAATCAGATGAAGAAAAAACACAGAAGAAAGAGACACGAACAAAACATACAAGAAATATGGGATTATGTAAAGAAACCAAACATAAGAATTATAGGAATCCCTGAGGGAAAAGAAGAAAATACACAAGGGCTGGAAAATCTATTTATTGGAATACTGGAAGAAAACTTACCTGGCCTAGACAGAAATCTAGATATTGAGGTACAAGAAGCACATAGAACTGCCAGGAGACTCAATGTGAAAAGGCAGTCACCACATCACATAGTTATTAGGCTGGCCAAAGTAAACACAAAAGAGGCAATCCTTCAAGCAATAAGATGAAAACAGCAGGTAACCTACACAGGAAAACCTATCTAACTGCAGACTTCTCAACTGAAACCTTACAAGCCAGAAGGACCTGGGGACCCATGCTCAATCTTCTAAAACAGAATAATGGCCAACCTAGAATTCTTTATCCTGCAAAACTAAGCTTCTTATATGAGGGAGAAATAAAGACTTTGCCAGACAAACAATCACTGATGGAATTTGCGAAGACCAGTCCTTCCCTGCAGGAAGTACTCAGACCTGTATTATATGCTGAACAGCACAGTAGACACCCACCAATGTAAAATCACCCAAGAGTTAAATTCCAGAAGCCTGATTCCACAAAATCTACAGAGGTAAAAACAAAACAATAAGAATTTATTCAGAATTATGAACAGAAATCTACCCCAAATATCAATTCTCTCAATAAATGTGAATGGCTTGAATTGTCCACTAAAGAGACAAAGACTGGCTGAGTGGATAAAAAAACACAAGCCAAGTATCAGCTGTCTCCAGGAAATGCATCTTACCCACAAAGATGCTTTCAGACTTAAGGTGAAAGGTTAAACACAAAAATTCCAGGAAATGGAAACCAAAAGAAAGTTGGCGTAGCTATTCTTATAGCAGATAACATAAACTTTAAAACAGCAAAAATAAAGACAGACAAAGATGATCACTATATAGTGGTGGAGGGAAAAATCCAACAAGACTTAACACTTAATATTTATTCATCAAATACAGGAGCACCCAAATACATAAAGCAAACCTTGTTTGATCTAAATAACATGACAAACAATAATGCAATAGTAGCTGGGGATTTCACCACCCCACTGACAGAACTGGACAGATCCTCCAAGCAGAAAATAAGCAAAGAAAAAATGGACTTAAACAGAACTCTAGAACAAATGGGTCTAACAGACATCTACAGAACATGCCACCCCAAAAAACCTTAATATACATTCTTCTCATCAGCTTATGGAACTTTATCTAAAATCAATCACATCCTAGGCCACAATTAAGATCTCAAAAAATTTAAAAATATAGAAATTATACCATGTATCTTCTCAGACCACAATGGAATAAAATTAGAGATCAATTCCAACAGAAACACTCACCACTTCACAAAGTCATGGAAATTAAACAATCTACTGCTGCATGACTATGGGGTCAAAAATGAGATCCAGATGGAAATCAAGATTCTTTGAACTAAATGATAATGGGGACACAAGTTATCAAAATCTGTGGAATATAGCAAAATCATTCCTTAGAGGAAAAGTAATAGCATTAAATACCCACATCCAAAAGACAGAAAGTTCACAAATCAACAAACTAATAAACTATCTCAAGGAACTGGAAAATGAAGAACAAATCAATCCTAAACCTAGCAGCAGAAAAGAAATAACTAAGATCAGAGCAGAACTAAACAAAATCTGGAACAAAAGAACTATACAGAAGATTAATAAAACCAAAAGTTGTTTTTTTGAAAAGGTAAACAAAATTGACAGCCTTATTGCTAGACGGACAAGAAATAGAAAGGAAAGTATTCTAATAATTTCAATTAGAAATGAAAAAGGAGAAGCCCCTACAAACATCATGGAAATACAAAACATCATCTTTGGGCCGGGCGCGGTGGCTCACGCCTGTAATCCTAGCACTCTGGGAGGCCGAGGTGGGCAGATCGTTTGAGCTCAGGAGTTCGAGACCAGCCTGAGCAAGAGCGAGACCCCATCTCTACTAAAAATAGAAAGAAATTATATGGACAGCTAAAAATATATATAGAAAAAATTAGCCGGGCATGGTGGTGCATGCCTGTAGTCCCAGCTACTCGGGAGGCTGAGACAGGAGGATCCCTTGAGCTCAGGAGTTTGAGGTTGCTGTGAGCTAGGCTGATGCCACGGCACTCACTCTAGCCTGGGCAACAGAGAGAGACTCTGTCTCAAAAAAAAAAAAAAAAACAAAAAACATTATCTTTGAATACTATGAAAATCTCTATGCCCCCAAAACACAAAACATGGAGGAAATTGATAAATTCATAGAAACACACAAGCTCCCTAGGCTCAATGAGGAAGAAACAGAATTCCTGAACAGATAATATCAAGCACAGAAATTGAAGCAGCAATAAAAATTCTTCCAGTAAAAAAAAGTCTCAGACTGGATGCCTTCATCACTGAATTTTACCAAACCTGCAAACAAGAACGGATACCCTTACTGCAGAAATTATTCCACAACATTGCGAAGGATGGAATCCTCCCCAACTCATTCCATGAAGCCAATATCACCTTGATACCAAGCCAGGAAAGAACACAACAGAAAAAGAAACCTGCAGACCAATATCCCTTATGAATACAGATGCAAAAATTCTCAAAAAAAATCTTTGCAAACCGAATCCAACAGCACATCAAAAAAAAATAATTCATTATAAGTTTTCCAAGTCTCTCTTTCTGTGAGGATTTGAAATGAATCTCTCAGTTTTTTTTAAACAAAATAGAGCACCCAAGAGAATCTTTCAGAAGACCTTAACTTTGTAACTGTGATTAGTTACTTCAATTCTAACACTCTGATTACAATAAAAATTAACCTTTTTATGCAACAGTCCCAAGAGTCATTCTAAGCCAAATATCTAAAGGTGAACAAAAAACATTCTTAAAGATCACAATTGCAATCACATTGCCATAGGTGAGGTCATATTATATTCTGGAGAAAGCAAATGAGGTGGATACATCTACAATCAAGTCACAAGATGGCTGGTGAGTAAACAGGACTGCCTAAACAACACGACAAGCTTCAAAGAGATATTTCAGTGAATACAAATATGAAATTTTCTAGCAATCAGGGCTGTTAAAAGTAAAATGAGATGCTTCAAGAACAGTGAGTTTAACATCACTGGACAATAACTTGTTGAGGATGTTGCAGAGCTTTTTAGAATCAGGTTGGCTCTTAAACCTTTTAAGTTCTTTTCTTTTTTTTATTATAGCTTATTATGGGGGTACAAATGTTCAGGTTATATATATTGCCCATGTCCCGCCCATCCCCCTGAGTCAGAACTTCAAGCATGTCCATTCCTCAGACAGTGAGCATTGCACTCATCATGTAGTTATACCCCCATCCCCTCCCCTCACTCCCATCCCCCTTGAGTCAGAACATTCAAGTGTGACCATTCCTCAGACAGTGCACAATGCACTCATCATGTAGGTATACACCCATCCCCTCTCCCCATCCCCCACCTCAGTCCAATACTCAATTGGTGTTATTCCCAAATGTGTACTCAGGTGATGATCAGGGAAACCAATTTGCTGGTGAGTACAGGTGGTGCTTGTTTTTCCATTCTTGGGATACTTCACTTAATAGAATGGGTTCCAACTCTCTCCAGGAGAACAAAAGGGATTCTATATCACCGTTATTTCTTATAGCTGAGTAATACTCCATGGTATACATATACCACATTTTACTAATCCACTCATGAATTGATGGGCATTTGGGTTGTTTCCACATCTTTGCAATTGTGAATTATGCTGCTATAAACATTTGGGTACAGGTGTCTTTTTTATAGAATGACTTTTGTTCTTTAGGGTAGATGCCCAATAATGGGATTGCTGGATTGAATGGTAGGTCTACTTGAATCTGTTTAAGGTATCTCCATGATGTTTTCCACAGGGGTTGCACTAGTTTGCAGTCCCACCAGCAGTGTATGAGTGTTCCTGTCTCTCCGCATCCACGCCAACATTTGTTGTTATGGGACTTTTTGATAAAGGCCATTCTCACTGGAGTTAAGTGATATCTCCTTGTGGTTTTGATTTTTATTTCCCTGATGATTAGAGATGTTGAGCATTTTTTCATATGTTTGTTAGCCATTCTTATATCTTCTTTTGAAAAATTTTTACTCATGTCCTTTGCCCACTTTTTGATAGGGTTGTTTGATTTTTTTCTTACTGATTTTCCTGAGTTCTAAATAGATTCTTGTTATCAGTCCTTTATCTGATGTGTAGTATGCGAAAATTTTTTCCCATTCTGTAGGTTGTCTGTTTATTCTCATAACTGTTTCTTTGGCTGCTATATTTGCATTTAAGTGTTGATCAGTTAATACCAATTTGATGGTAAGCACACGTGGTGCTGGTTTTCCCATTCTTGGGATACTTCACTTAGTAGAATGGGTTCCAGCTCTATCCAGGATAATACAAGAGGTCCTATATGATCATTGTTTTTTGTGGCTGAGTAGAACTCCATGGTATACATACATTACATTTTATTAATCCACTCATGTATTGATGGGCACTTGGGTTGTTTCCACATCTTTGCATTTGTGAATTGTGCTACTATAAACATTCGAGTGCAGATGTCTTTTTTTATGGAATGTCTTCTGTTCTTTTGGGTAGATGCCCAATAATGGGATTGCTGGATCAAATAGCAGGTCTACTTGCATGCACAGAAAAAAATTTAAAGCTCAAACTGCCTGTTTGACTTTGCTGAAAGATTTACAAAAGACTACAACCTTTCCAAGGCACTTCTCAATCTCTTGGAGATGAATTAGCTAAACAGCATTACAGCTGAGATTGAGTTTCCAAAAAATTTAAGTTCTTTAGACCCACAGTAAAATTTATTTTCTCCATCAATACCTCTAGCTTAGATAAGAAACATTTATGATGATATTAATGTGGTTTGTTTTGAATTATTTGTATGACTCCACATTTTGGAATACTCATTTGTAACCTTTCCTGTCACCCATGGACAGCTTTGTTTTTCTTGTCCTATTGACTGTCTTTTAATCTCCCTTCTGGCCTTTGTGGGTAGATGGTCATATAAGAGCTGAGATCTTTAAAAATATGGCCTGAATATATGGGTTGCATTTCCTTGCAGCTAGCCAAACTTTCTTTAAGCTGTCCTTGGGAGGGTTTTGGTTTTTAGAAGGCCTATAACATTTTGCTATCTCT
Source organism: Eulemur rufifrons (assembly GCF_041146395.1). Lineage (NCBI taxonomy): Eukaryota > Metazoa > Chordata > Mammalia > Primates > Lemuridae > Eulemur > Eulemur rufifrons. Next base: position 3,447,606 of record NC_090984.1, on the reverse strand, counting down.
TTGGAGACTTCTGTTAATGTTATAAAGCTGTGGACCCCAACTGCTCACTCTCCTACCCGACACACAGTCTCATACCTATTGTGACCTGTTAGGAACTAGGCCAGGCATCACAGCCTGAGCTGTGCCTCCCTCCCTGCCCCACACCCCCAAGAAACATAAATCTTTGCTATTTACATGATAAAAATTTTTAAGATGTCTACTGTCAAAAATTCACTTAATTATAACCAATAATTAGGCTATATATGTACAAATATATTTATATGAGGACTATGTTCTCTCAAAAAAAGCTTCTCAGTCAACTTAATTCCTCTTTCCAACACTTGTTAACTTTATGTGCTCCCTCTGTTTCTCCTTTTCCTGATGCAATTTTGTCCAAGGATAATGTAAAACCTTATTGGTCTTTTGAAAAACAAGATCTCAAATTAGTTCCTCTAGCACTTATTCTTTCATTTACTTGTGTCTCTTCTGCCACCTTTGATACCATGTGAAGGGACCCAAAGGAAACTTCTATCAGTAGCTGCCCAAGGACTGCTTGAGAAACACAGAAAAGGCACTGCAGATCTGTCTTTTTTGGGCAGGATACCCCTTTTCCTCATGGAAACCTAAGACTTGTGGGTAGATAGTTTCCTCTCTGGTCTAACGTTCTACTCTCTTTTACTATTAATTCCTCATTCTCTTTGGCTTTTAGATACATAAGTGTGCACATATGTAAGTTATATTTTCTATCTACATGTATTAATATGTATACATTTATACATGTCTTTGTATATCGTCTACATGGTACCAAATTAAGGCAAAGGTAAATGTGTGCTCATAAATTAAATAAACCCAAATATTTTTCAAGTGTTTATGACTTGAGTAAATAATTTGGTTAATATTACTAGTTTAATACTGTTAGTGTAATGAAAAACAATTATGTCTTCTGAATTATCAGCAAAATATGCATTTACTTAACTTTAAGGTTATTGCTTTCATACTTGCCAAACATAGCATAATATAAAAATCATTAATAAAAAGTTCAACTTGAGATAATGGCTACATTTGTGTAATGTCTTATGAGATTGTACAAACATAATTGTTAACAATGAATAAATAAAATATAAATTCAATAAAACTATATAAATTAACTTATAATAATGTTTCATAATATGTTTACTTAAAAATGTTTTTCAAATCTTTTTGGTAACTATACCCTTAGTGTTTTGCTAAGCTAAATTAAATGATGGATATTCATTTAATATGTATGTTAATTCCAAATAAGATATAATGCTACAATATTAATTATAAAATATCAGTTTAAGCTTATATACTTTTGGCTTCTTAATTCAAAAGTAAAATATATTTAGATTTGTTAGTAAAATATGCCTTGTTCCACATTGAAAAATTACTCCATTACAAAGCCTACACTTCTAAAAATTATAAAATGCATATTGATAAATTATTAGTATGTGAGCCACAGTTAAACTGCCCTGATCTGTTTGCCAATTTTTGCATTAACACCACACTACTTTAATTATAGAATATTTTAATGTGTTTTAATTTATCATAGAATCATACATCATCATTGGGTTTTGTTCCAGGATTTTGGTAATTCTTATACATTTGCTCTTTCAGGTGTGCTTTTCAAAATCATTGCTAGCTTAAAAAAAACTGACAGAATCATTTATGTGATCAAATACAATGCTGACATTAGCTTAAAGAATGACTTCTTTACACTATTGAGTTTCTTTTTATCCAAGAATAATATGCAACTTTCCATTTGCTTAAGTCCTTATTCATATATTTCAAGAATTCTTTATTTTTTTAGGTAATATAGACTGTGCACATTTTTTTTCATTTTTTAAAATAGATTTTATTTTTTAGAGTGGTTTTAGGTTCACAGCAAAATTGACCAGACAGTACAGAGATTTCCCATATACCAATGCCTCCGCACAGCAAGACCTTCTCCTATTATCAACATCTCCCACCAGAGTTTGTTAAAATTGATGAACCTACATTGTTACATCATTATTACCCAGAGTTTAGGATTTACATAACAGTTTACTTTTGGTATACATTCTATGACTTTGAACAAAATCCAACATTATAGAAGCACACAGAGAAGTTTCACTGTCTTAAAAATCCTCTCTGATTCTTCTATTTATCCCTCACTATCCCAACCCCTGGAAACCACTGGTTTGTTTTTTTGTTGTTTGTTTGTTTACTGTCTCCATAATTTTGCTTTGCTGAGATGTCACATAGTTGGAATCATATATTACTGGTGGGAACACAAAAGGGTACAGCCACGTGGGAAGACAGTTTGGCAGTTTCTCAAAAAATTAAACATACTCTTACAATACAATCCAGTAATTGTGCTCCTTATCATCCAAAGGAGTAAAAACCATGTACACACAAAAATCTGCACACAGATGTCTACAGAGGCTTTATTCATAATTGCCAAAACTTGGCAACCAAGGTATCCTTCATTAGGTGGGTGGATAAACTCTGGTCTATATAGATAATGGAATATTATTCAGCACTGAGAAGAAATGATCTATCAAGCCATGAAAAGATACGGGTGAATCTTAAGTTCATATTACTAAGTGAAAGAAACCAATCTGAATAGACTGTCCACATTTTTAATTAGATTTGTTTTTAGGAAATTTTGTTTTACTTTTAAAAAATCATATTTTATTATACATTTTATTGTATTCTTGTCATGCTATATTCATGAATGATTGTCCATTATACTTAGAAAGCCTACTGTTTTTGCATCAATATTATATTGTATTAGGTCAGCTGAACTATTTTTTGTATTAATTTTTTCTACCAATTGCTTTGTGTTTCCAGATATATAATCATATCATGTGCACATTGAGTCTTACATATTTGTTTCCACTTCTTCTTCTGCCTTCAATTATCTTGGATAAAGCAAATTGCAAATTTAATGAATATAGGTAATGTTGAGCTTTTTAGCATTATTATTTTTTTTATTTCAGCTTATTATGGGGGTACAAAAGTTCAGGTTACATACGTTGCCCATGTACCGCCTATCCCCCCGAGTCCAAGCTCCAAGTGTGCCCATTCCCCAGACAGTGCACATTGCACTCATCGCGTAGGTACACACCCATCCCCTCCCCCCACCCCCCACTTCCCCGAGTCAGCACCTTCAAGCATGACCATTCCCCAGACGGTGCGCAACGTACTCATCATGCAGGCATACACCCATCCCCTTCCCCCACCCCCAACCTCAGTTGATATCCAATTGGTATCATTCCCAAATGTGCATTTAGGTGATGATCAGGGAAACCAATTTTCTGGTGAGTACATGTGATGCTTGTTTTTCCATTCTTGGGATACTTCACTTAATAGAATGGATTCCAACTCTCTCCAGGAGAACCAAAGAGATGTCGTATCATCGTTATTTCTTATAGCTGAGTAGTATTCTATGGTATACATATACCACAATTTACTAATCCATTCATGAATTGATGGGCATTTGGGTTGTTTCCACATCTTTGCAATTGTGAATTGTGCTGCTATAAACATTCGGGTACAGGTGTCTTTGTCATAGAATGACTTTTGTTCCTTTGGGTAGATGCCCAATAATGGGATTGCTGGATCGAATGGTAGGTCTATTTGAATCTGTTTAAGGTATCTCCATGATGCTTTTCACAGGGTTTGCACTAGTTTGCAGTCCCACCAGCAGTGTATGAGTGTTCCTGTCTCTCCGCATCCACGCCAACATGTGTTGTTTTGGGACTTTTGGATAAAGGCCATTCTCACTGGAGTTAAGTGATATCTCATTGTGGTTTTGATTTGCATTTCCCTGATGATTAGAGATGTTGAACATTTTTTCATATGTTTGTTAGCCATTTTTATATCTTCTTTTGAAAATTTTCTGTTCATGTCCTTTGCCCACTTTTTGATAGGGTTGTTCGATTTTTTTCTTACTGATTTTCCTGAGTTCTAAATAGATTCTTGTTATCAGTCCTTTATCTGATGTGTAGTATGCGAAAATTTTTTCCCATTCTGTAGGTTGTCTGTTTACTCTCTTGACTGTTTCTTTGGCTGTGCAGAAGCTTTTTAATTTGCTCAGGTCCCATTTATTTATTTTTGTTGTTGCTGTGATTGCCTTAGGGGTCTTCTTCATAAATTCTTTGCCTAATCCAATGTCTGTAAGAGTCTTTCCTATGTTTCTTCTAGAATTCTAATAGTTTCTGACCTAAGGTTTAAGTCTGTTATCCACTGTGATTTGATTTTTGTGAGAGGTGAAAGCTGTGTGTCCTGTTTTAGTCTTCTACATGTGGCTATCCAATTTTCCCAGCACCATTTACTAAATAAGGAATCTTTTCCCCAGAAAAAATACCAAATTTTTAAAAAGAAAAAATGTAAAAGACTTGGAAAGGGAGAGTATTTAGTCACTGAAATTATTTAGAAGTGCTGGAGTAAGGTGTTAATAAAAATCAAAAGTCTAAACTTGGGTTTATTGCTGTTTAAAAATTCTTTGTAAGGACTCAACTTCTGCCTGCAGGAAGATGGAGGAGATGCATTTTCCCCTGTTCCTCCTGCTAAGTACAACCAAACAGTCTGGACATTGTACATAAAACAAACATAAGAAGACTCTGAGTAGTAGAAAGAAGAAAGCAAACTGTCTAGTGACCTTGGGACACAAGGAATGATATGGCAGTGAGTTCCTTGGGTTTTCTCTTTGCCTCTTATGTGCCAAACTTGGAGATAAAGAAGCAGCAACTTGGAAATGCCAATAGGCACAGACAAAAATGCCCCAATGAAAGCTTGCTGTTTCTAGCCAAAGGACCAGAAAAAGGGCAACCTGGTGAGGCAGAAAACTTTTCGACAATAACTGCTCTCCTCTGGCCAAACAACAGAAGCAGCTGTGGCTCCATCCCAACCAGCCAGCAAAGACCAAGAGGCTCCACCTGGGAGCAGCAATCAGGCAGTCCTACCCCTCGCTGCCAAAGAGATATTCAAGGGAGGCCTAGCAGGGAGTAGGAACTCCCACTAATGCCCAGCTGTAACAAACAGAATCCTTTTGGGTGTCAATGGAGGCCAAGTGAGGAACCTGGTCTTCCACTCCCATGTGGCAGTGATGAAGAGGTGGATCGCTTCCCCTGCTAAAGCAATATCAGAGGAAGTTAGTTAAAACAGAAGGTTTGAATAAGATCCGACTTCACGGTACAATACTAAAATGTCTGGAATACTACATATATATATATATATATATATATGAGTCATCTTGCCAAGAACCAGGAAAATCTCAACTTGAATGAGAATAGTCAATGACGAGGGCATAGATATTAGAATTATTTGAAAGTATTAGAAAGAAACCATCACAAGAATGCCTCAGGCTGGGCACGGTGGCTGACACCTGTAATCCTAGCACTCTGGGAGGCTCAGGTGGAGTGATTGCCTGAGGTCAGGAGTTTGAGACCAGCCTGAGCAAGAACAAGACCCTGTCTCTACGAAAATAGAAAAATTAGCTAGGCACCATGCAAACGCCTGTAGTCCCAGCTACTCAGGAGGCTGAGACAGGAGGATTGCTTGAGCCCAGGAGTTTGAGGCTGCTGTGAGCTACAATGATGTGACTGCACTCTAGCTGGGGTGACAGAGTGAGACTCTGTCTCAAAAAAAGTATGCTTCAATGAGTAATTATAAACACATTCAAAGCAGATGAAAACAGAAGTCTCAGCAAAGAGATAAGATATAAGAAAAGAACCAAGTGGAAAGTTTAGAACTGAAAAATATATACAATAACTGAAATAAAAACCTTAATTGATGTGTCCAACAGCAGAATGGACAGAATAGAGGAGAGAATCAGTGAACTGAAGATAGAGCAATGGAAAAGTTCCAATATGAACAGCAGAGAAAAAAGATAGATAGAAAAAAATAAGTAAAGCCTGAGGGACAATAAGACTATAATAAAAGATCTGATATTTCTGTTATCAGAATCCCAGAAGGAGAGCAAAAGAGACTAGGATTGGAAATGTATAAAAATACATTTGTAAAAACCTCCCGAATTGGGCAAAAGTCATAAACTTATGTAGCACACATATTAAAGAAACTGAGTGAATCCCAAACAGGATAAACCCAAAGAAATCCATACCAAGATGTGTCATGATCAGAATGGCAGAAAACTAAACACAAAGATAAATTTTTGAAATCAATGAAAGAGAAATGACACCTTACCTAAAGGAAATAAGAATTCAAACAACAGGGGAATTCCTATCAGAAAATATGGAGGCCAGAAAAGTGGCACAAGAGCTTTCAAGTGCAGAAAATCATCTAACTACACCAACTAAAAAACAAGGGAAGAGTGGATTTAAAAGAAATGACCCAGCTATAGGGTGCCTGTATGAAACTCACTTCAAGTACAGTGATAAAAATAGATTGAAAGTACACATGAATGTTCATGGCACCTTTATTTTTAATAGTCAAAAATTGGAAACAACAAAAATGTCCTTCAATAAATGAATGGTTAAACGTCCTGTGGTACATACTGCTCAGCAATAAAAATGAGCAAACTATTGAAACATGAAACAGCTTATACGGACCTCAACGGCATTATGCTGAGTGAAAAAATCCAATATCAAAATCCAGTTTCATACTGCAGTATTATATATCATATAGATTAATAGGATTCTTGAAATAACAATATAAATATGAGAACAGGATAATTGGTTTCCAAGGGTTAGGAATTGTGTGGGGAGAAAGGTGAGTGCGATTATTAAGGAGTAGTGCTAGGGAAGTCTTTGTAGGTGGAATAGTGCTGTATGGTGTCTTGATCTGTATCTTGACTGTGCACAAATCTATACTTCTGATAAATTGACACATTGTATCAATGTCAATTTCCTGGTTGTAAAGTGGTACTATAGTAACCCCTCGATAAAAGAGTATGAAGGGGCCTTAGGACCTTTCTACTATGTTTGTACCTTCCTTGAATCTATAATTATTTCAAAATAAAACTTTTTTAAAAAGTGAATACAGGCTTCAATTTTTGTAACATATTTAAAAAGATACTCTAAATAACCTCTATTATGAAAAAAACTGAAGTGCTGATAAATCAGTCAAATCTTGTTAAATGCATCACTCTTTGGCATTAAAGTGTGGAATACACAGGAGCCATGGATGAAATGATAGGGAGAATCCTGGGATGTGAGGAAGTATCAAATGAATCTTTCATCCTTGACATTTCTGGAAAATCTTGGAAGCATTTAGCTTCCAGTGTATGTGTACATGAAGTACAGAGTACAAGAAATTAAGCCTAGAGCCTTCCCAAGGTAAGGAGTCTTGTGGGAGAGCAATAGGAGGTCTAATAGAAGATCACCTGCTTGGGAACTTGCTACAGTATCAGATAGATGGGACAGCCAAGGAATTTGCTTGTCATGGCCTTTGTATTGGGTAGAGGAAAAAAATAACACCCCCAAAAATTACGAGTTTTATAAATTATTTATTTTATAAGACACTGGTTTCCAGAGTAAATCAAAACTCTACAACTCGGCCGGGTGCGGTGGCTCACGCCTGTAATCCTAGCTCTCTGGGAGGCCGAGGTGGGCGGATCGTTTGAGCTCAGGAGTTCGAGACCAGCCTGAGCAAGAGCGAGACCCCATCTCTACTAAAAATAGAAAGAATTATATAGACAGCTAAAAATATATATAGAAAAAATTAGCCGGGCATGGTGGTGCATGCCTGTAGTCCCAGCTACTCGGGAGGCTGAGACAGGAGGATCGCTTGAGCCCAGGAGTTTGAGGTTGCTGTGAGCTAGGCTGACGCCACGGCACTCACTCTAGCCCGGGCAACAGAGTGAGACTCTGTCTCAAAAAAAAAAAAAAAAAAAAAAACTCTACAACTCAAAGATAAAAGGACAGATATGCCAATTACAAAATGGGCAGAAGATTGGAATAGATGTTTCTCCAAAGACGATACATGAATTACCAATAAGTACAATAGAAGCAGCTCAATCTTGTTAGTCATTAGGGAAATACAAATAAAAACCACAGTGAGATACCACTTCACATCCCTTAGGATGGCTAGAAACTAAAAGACAGGTAACAACAAGAGTCGGTGGGGATATAGAGAAATTGGAACAATTGTATGTTGCTGGTGGGATTGTAAAATGGTGCAGCCATTTTGGAAAAGAGTTTGGCAGTTTTTCAGAAAGGTAAACACTGGGTCACACAGCAATTCCTACACCCAAAAGAAATGAAAACATATGTCCATCCAAAAACCTGTACAGAAGTGTTTATGGCAGCACCACTCACAATATCCAAAAGTTAGAAACAACCTAAATGTCCTTCAAAGGATGAGAAGATCATCCCAAAGTGGTATATCCATACAGTGGAATATCATCTGACTCTAAAAAGAATGAAGTTATGATACATGCTACAACATGGATGAAGCTTGAAAACATCATGCTAAGTAAAGAAGCCATTCACAAAAGACCACATATTGTGTGGTTCTATTTATACAAAAGGCTCAGAATAGGAAAACTCATGGAGATAGAAAGTAGACTTGTGATTGCCTAGGGCTGGGGGTGTGAGGTTGGAAGGAAACGGACAGTGAACTTGAATGGGCACAGAGTTTCTTATTGGGGTGATGGAAATGTTCTAAAATTGACTGCGGTGATGGTTGCACACTTCTGTGAACATCCTAAAAGCCACTGAATTGTACACTTTAAATGGGTGGTTTTTATGTATTTGAATTATATCTCAATAGAGCTATTTTTATTTAGTTTTGAATTATTTTTTCAAATTTAATTTAATTTATTTTTTATTTCAGCATATTTTGGGGATACACATGTTTAGGTTACATACAGTGTCTTTGCACCGCCCGAGTCAGAGGTTCAAGCATGTCCATCCCCCAGACGGTGCACATCACATCCATTAGGTGTGAACACACCCATTCCCTCCTATCCTCACCCACCTGCCCAATGCTTAATGGATGTTAGTACTATATGTGCATTTAGGTGTTGATCAGTTAATACCAATTTGATGGTGAGTACATATGGTGCTTGTTTTTCCATTCTTGGGATACTTCACTTAGTAGAATGGGTTCCAGCTCCATCCAAGATAATATAAGAGGTTCACCAATGTTTTTTGTGGCTGAGTAGAAATCCATGGTATACATATACCACATTTTATTAATCCACTTGTGTATTGATGGGCATTTGGGTTGTTTCCACATCTTTGTGATTGTGAATTGTGCTTCTGTAAACATTCAAGTACAGATGTCTTTTTTATAGAAAGTCTTTTGTTCCTTTGGGTAGATACCAAATAATGGGATCACTGGGTCAAATGGTAGTTCCACCTGTAGCTCTTTGATGTCTCTCCATATTACTTTCCACAGAGGTTGTACTAGTTTGCAATCCCACCAGCAGTGTATGAGTGTTCCTATCTCTCCGCATCCATGCCAACATTTATTGTTTTGGGACTTTCTGAAAAAGACCATTCTCACTGGAGACAAGTGATATCTCACTGTGGCTTTGATGTGCATTTCCCTGATGATTAGAGATGTTGAGCATTTTTCATGTTTCTTGGCCATTAATCTGTCTTCTTTTGAAAAGTTTCTGTTCATGTTCTTTGCCTACTTTTTAATGGGGTCGTTTTCTTTTTTCTTGGTGATTTTCCTGAGTTCTACATAGGTTCTAGTCATGAGCCCTTTATCAGATGTGTAGCATGCAAATATTTTGTCCCACATAAAACTGTTTTTAAAAAGAAATCCCAAGCATAGTATGAGCAATGTGATGTCATTTCTATAAATTGATGGACAACTGGAGTATTAGTTAGAAACCTTTTGTCAGTATAGCTGACATTCATATTTCATGAGTGTGTGCCAATTTTTCATTCACGTTCTTACTTACTTCTCCTTTTCCTTCCCTTCTTTTTCATCCTTTCAAAAGCAGGCCCTTTCTTGTCACTTATTTGCTTCATGGTTCTTTTATTTGAAAATATTTCTCTTCTCTTCCTTTCCTCCCTGCCTCCCATCCACTCTCCCTTCCTTCTTTCCTTTTTTCCTTTTTTCAAAAGCAGGGTTAATATTTTCTCAGAGAATGATTTCAAGCTGGTTTTCTATAACCAATTGTAATCAGTGTCAGATTTTCCCTTCAATCCACCATAATTACTCACAGTGTTGGATTCATCCTCTGGAGGTTGTTTGGAAGAGTGCAGATCTGTGAGAGAGTAGAGGAAGTTTCTCACACAGGAATGGGGGTGAGAGTGGGCAGTTGCCATTCCATGCAGGTCTGAGGCCCTGGCTATGCACCTTCCAGCTGAGTGTCTTAATTTCTTAATCTTCTCCTTTCCTCATCTCCTCAGTGCTGCTGAGTATCTTTATATTCAAAATGGGCAGCATGTATTTAAATCATGTTGTCTGGTGCTTGGACCAAGGACCTATTTTTTTCTCCTTAATGGTCTATCTTGTATTTGCAGCCCTTGTTTCTGATTATTTTGAGAGTTACTCATGTCTAGCTGTTGGAATGAAGGAGAGAAGAGGCCTCTGGAACAAGCGGTGTGAGTGGAGAGAGTGGAGAAACTCATCCATTAATGCCTGAATCATGTAGTTAGTCCCAGGGAGGTAAATGAGGCCTTAGGTAGGGATGGGTGCTCTGCAGGATGATATTGCCCCTAAAGTAGCCTTTTTGGCAGCTTGGGGGTGTGTGGCCTCTTCAGGGAACCAGGTTGGGCTGCATGTCTAGTTCTGACTTTTCTGCTGTCTCTCTGTTTGACTGAGATCCTCATTTTCCTTTCACAGCACCTCCAGGACACTGACAAGTCAGATTCCTGTATTTGAAACAAAATCATAGCAGAGACTTACAATTCCAGGAACTCTATCTTCTAGACAAAGGGATTGCTTCTGCTTTCTTTCTTTCCCCAATGCTACTATATAGCTGATCTATTTCTGCAGTGTTGATAGACAGCCTAGCAATCCGATCTACTCTTCTCTCCTTTCCTCTCTTCCCACTTTTTTTCTTTCCACTATTTTGCCTGAAGGCTGATCAGACTGAAGGCTATGGCTGCAGTGGGTCCCATGATGAGTGGGAGTAAAATTCTCCAGAGATCCTACCTCCCTCCACCTTTACTAGTTTTCTTGGGCACTAGTCAGAGTGCAGCACACAGTAGGCACTAGGCGCAACTGTCTTTAGTCTCCTCTCTGGTGCAAAGACCCTATAAAGATTCTAGTCTCTACCTCCTGGGGACTAAGGTCTCAGGCTGGCTGGCTAGCTCATGGCCTCTTCAATGGGTGATGCACTTGGTATTTGGAAGAACCTCTGGCAGTGTGGGTACTGATTTGGGAAGGCATGAGGCACACTTGCTGGCCTGGCACCCTGTGGGCCTTTTCATATCCAGCAGCCTGGGAGCAAGGGGAAACCCTAAAGAAACTGTAGTTCAGAAAGGTTACAGGTTGTAAGGTCAGCATAGAAAAATTAATTCTACTTATATATGGCTATAACAAAAAATTAGAAATAAACACTAACAGAATTTGTCACCACTAGATTTGGCCTATAAGAAATACCTAAAAGTACTCTATATGTTGAACTAAACAATCGACACCCAACAGTGTGGAAACAACCAAAAGTATAAACTCACAGCTCTTGCAAAACAGTAATACAAGGGAGAAAACAAAGCAACTAGGTAGCAATCAACATGATGACTCATGTAATATCTAACATATCAACATTAACATTGAATGTAAATGGTCTAAATGCCCCACTTAAAAGACACAGATTGGTGGAATAGATTTAAAAAAGCACAACCTAAATATACTCTGTCTTCAGGAAGCTCGTTTAACTTGTAAAGATTTTCATAGACTCAAGGTAATGGGGTGGAAAAAAATATTCCACACAAATGGAAACCCATAGCAAGCAGGAGTAGTTATTCTTATATCAGTTGAAACAGACTTTAAATCAACAACAGTAAAAAAATACAAAAACGGTCATTATACAATGATAAAGGGACCAATTCAAAAAGAAGATATAACAATTATAAATATATATGCATCTAAAGCAGCAGCTCCCAGACTCATAAAACAAATACCACTAGACTTAAGGAAACAAACAAACAGCAACATCATAATATCCAGGGACTTCTACACTCCACTGACAGAACTGGGCAGATCATTGAACCTAAGATATTTACAGAACATTCTACCCCCAAACTACAGAATATACATTCGTCTTATCAACACATGGAACATTATCCAAGATAGATCATATGTTAGAGCACACAGCAAGTCTCAGTAAATTTTAAAAACAATAAATTCATACCATGTATCTTCTCAGGCCACAGTGGAATGAAAGTAGAAATCAACTCCAAGAGGAACTCTCAAAACTACACAAATATATGGAGATTTAGAAACCTGCAGCTGAAAGATCCTGGGGTCAATGACATAATCAAGATGGAAATCAGAACCTTTTTGAATTGAATGACAAAAATGACACAAGCTACCAAAAATTTCTCTTATGAATATAGATGCAAAAATTCTCAATAAAATCTTAGCAAATGGAATCCAAGTGCTTATCAAAAAAATAATCCATCACAACCAAGTGGGCTTCGTCCCAGAGAAGCAGGCATGGTTCAACATACGTAAATCTATAAATGTAATTCACCACATAAATAGAAGCAAAAATAAAAACCATATGATCCTCTCAATAGATACAGAAAAAGCATTTGACAAAATTCAACACTCTTTTATGATAAGAACACTTAGCAAAGTAGGCATAGATGGAATGTACCTAAAAATGATACAGGCCATATATGACAAACCCACAGCCAACATCATACTGAATGGGGAAAAATTAAAAGCATTCCCACTTAGAACTGGAACCAGACAAGGCTTCGCACTGTCCCCATTACTTTTCAACATAGTATTGGAAGTCCTTGCGAGAGCTATCAGGCAAGAGAGCAGAATCAAGGGAGTCCAAATAGGGAAAGAACGGATCAAACTCTCACTCTTTGCTGATGATATGATGTTATATCTAGAAAACCCCAAGGATTCAACCAAGAGACTCCTGGAATTGATTAACGAATACAGCAAAGTCTCAGGTTATAAAATCAATATACACAAATCAGAGGCATTCATATATGCCAATAACAGTCAATCGGAGAACCAAATTAAAGACCCAATACCCTTCAAAGTAGCAACAAAGAAAATAAAATATCTAGGAATATATTTAACTAAAGAGGTAAAGGACCTCTATAGGGAAAACTATGAAACACTGAGGAAGGAAATAGCAGAACTTATAAATAGGTGGAAAACCATACCATGCTCGTGGATCAGAAGAATCAACATTGTTAAAATGTCTATACTACCCAAAGTGATCTACAGATTCAATGCAATCCCTATTAAATTACCAACATCATTTTTCACAGATGTAGAGAAAATAATTATACACTTTGTATGGAATCAGAGAAGACCCCGTATAGCAAAAGCAATTTTAAGCAATAAAAACAAAATGGGAGGTATTAATTTGCCAGACTTCAACCTATACTACAAGGCTGTCATTCTTAAAACTGCCTGGTATTGGCACAAGTACAGGGACACAGACCAGTGGAACACAACAGAAAATCCAAATATAAAACCATCCTTATATAGACACCTAATCTTTGACAAAGCAGACAAAAACATACTCTGGGGACAAGAATCCCTATTCAATAAATGGTGCTGGGAAAATTGGATAGCCACATGTAGAAGACTGAAACAGGACCCACAGCTTTCACCTCTCACAAAAATCAAATCACTGTGGATAAAAGACTTAAATCTTAGGTGTGAAACGATTAGAATTCTAGAAGAAAATGTAGGAAAGACTCTTACAGACATTGGCCTAGGCAAAGAATTTATGAAGAAGACACCTAAGTCAACCACAGCAAAAACAAAACTAAATGAATGGGACCTGATTAAATTAAAAAGCTTCTGCACAGCCAAAGAAACAGTCACGAGAATAAACAGACCACCTACAGAATGGGAAAAAATTTTTGCCTACTACACATCAGATAAAGACTGATAACAAGAATCTATTTAGAACTCAGGAAAATCAGCAAGAAAAAATCAAACAACCCTATCAAGAAGTGGGCAAACGACACGAATAGAAATTTTTCAAAAGAAGATATAAGAATGGCTAAGAAACATATGAAAAAATGCTCAACATCCCTAATCATCAGGGAAATAAAAATCAAAACCACAAGGAGATATCACTTAACTCCAGTGAGAATGGTCTTTATCAAAAAGTCCCAAAATGACACATGTTGGCGTGGATGCGGAGAGACAGGAACACTCATACACTACTGGTGGGACTGGAAACTAGTGCAACCCCTGTGGAAAGCATTATGGAGAGACCTTAAACAGATTCAAATCGACCTACCATTCAATCCAGCAATCCCATTATTGGGCATCTACCCAAAAGAACATAAGTCATGCTATGACAAAGACACCTGCACCTGAATGTTTATAGCAGCACAATTCACAATTGCAAAGATGTGGAAACAACCCAAATGCCCATCAATTCAGAATTGGATTAGTAAATTATGGTATATGTATACCATGGAGTATTACTCAGCTATAAGAAATAACAGCGATACGACATCTGTTTGGTTCTCCTGGAGAGAGTTGGAACCCATTCTATTAAGTGAAATATCCCAAGAATGGAAAAACAAGCATCACATGTACTCACCAGAAAATTGGTTTCCCTGATCATCACCTAAATTCACATCTGGGAATGATACCAATAGGATATCAGACTGAGGTGGGGGTGGGGGAGGGGATGGGTGTATGCCTACATGATGAGTGCATTGCGCACCGTCTGGGGAATGGTCATGCTTGAAGGTGCTGACTCCGGGAGAGGGTGTGAGAGGAGGGAATGGGTATATACCTACATGATGAGTGCAATGCGCACTGTCTGGGGAATGGACACACCTGGAGCTTTGACTTGGGGGGGTAGGCGGTACACGGGCAACGTATGTAACCTGTACTTTTGTATCCCCCATAATAAGCTGAAATAAAAAAAAAAAAAGAAAGAAAAGAAAAGAAACAGACTTAAACCTAAGGCATGAAACCTTAAGAATTCTAGAAGAAGATGTTTGGAAGACCCTTTCAGACATTGGCCTAGGCAAGGAATTTTTGAAAAAGACCCCCCAAGCAATCTATTAATGCGTCTTCAATGCTACTGACACATTTCTCTGCTATTGAGTCTATTCAGTGAACTTCAGTGAATTTTTTTTTTTTTTTTTTTTTTTTTTGAGACAGAGTCTCACTCTGTTGCCCAGGCTAGAGTGAGTGCCGTGGCGTCAGCCTAGCTCACAGCAACCTCAAACTCCTGAGCTCAAGGGATCCTCCTGTCTCAGCCTCCCGAGTAGCTGGGACTACAGGCATGCACCACCATGCCCGGCTAATTTTTTCTATATATATTTTTAGCTGTCTATATAATTTCTTTCTATTTTTAGTAGAGATGGGGTCTCGCTCTTGCTCAGGCTGGTCTCGAACTCCTGAGCTCAAACGATCCGCCCACCTCGGCCTCCCAGAGTGCTAGGATTACAGGCGTGAGCCACCGCGCCCGGCCCAGTGAACTTTTTATTTCAGATTATGTATTTTTCATAGTTCTACAATTTCTATTTGATTCTTTTTATTTCCTATTTCTAAAAGTTAATATCTTTTCATTCATTGCAATTGTACATCTTTTAATTCATTGAACATAATAATACTATCTGCCAATGTCCTGGAACTATGACATCTGAGTTATCTCAGCATTGAGCCCTGATGTTTTTCTCTTGAAAATGAGTCACATTGCCCTGGTTCTACATATGTCAAATGATTTTAAATTTTATTATGTACATTGTAAATGTTATATTGTGAATCCTGTAGGTTTTATTATATTTCTTCAAAAAAGTGGGTTTTGTGTGTGTGTTTTATCAATTAGTGACCTTGGTTAGACTCAAAACTCAAAATCTGTCTCATCTATTGTGGGAGGAGGATCAATTCTCAGTTCACTATTTTAACCTTGTGTAAGGTGTTTGTTGTTCTAGAGTCAGCCAGCCACTTAGTCAGATTAACATGCACTGCCCTTTCTTAATCACTGCCTCTTTTTGGAATATGTAGCAATGAAATCTCTTGATAACTTTTAAGTTTGAAAACTGTAGTCTTCATGTAAAGATTTCCTTGTGCAGGTAAGCCATGATTTCTATCTTCTTCATGCTTGTCATGAATAATTCTCTGCTGAGCCTGCATGTCTTCTTTAACATGAAAGAATGCACTCATTAGCAGTTTCTGGATTACTGTCTTAAGGATTTTTGGTGATCTTTCATAGTCTATTGAGTCAAAAAGTTTCTCAGAGGACCAGAAGCACATTGTGACACCAGGTTCCATTTTTAGCATATGTCCCAGGTTAAATTTAATGTAGTGATGGCACTGCTTTAAAACAAACATTTCTTCCACTTAAGAAATGTATGCTCTTTAAATTAAGAATATTAGGTCTTTTCTAATGAGAAAATAAAATAAAATGACAACCAGGAGAAAATAAAAGAAAATTGGCATGAGTATCAAGTAGGCAGTTGTGTCTTCACATATTTAATTAGACTACTGGGTAACTTTACCTGCTGATATTATATGGTGACAATATTCTATAATTGAAGTTTGTTCTTGCAAAAGTTAAAAATCTGAGCATGTAAAACATCAGTCATTTATTTTTCTTCAACTCCTACTCAATTATTTAGTTTCAAAGACTCAAAGTGTCATATATAGCCTTGTGCTATTAAAATATATCAGCTACTTTGATTACTGTGTGGGGGTGAGGGCAAACTTCCCCATGGCCCTGGAAGATTCACTGGAAGACCTACTGACAGTAGGCAGATTAATAAGAAAAAGAGATTTATTTACTGTGTGCATGGGGGTAATCACAGAGTGATTGATTACCCAATATCCCAAGGAGGTCCAGAAATTTATATAACCTTATTTTAGAGGGGAGGGGAAGATGAGAGATATAGGTAATTGTGTTTAAGGGCAATAAATGGTCACCAGGGAGGATGAATCAATACTTGGGAGAATGAATGGATGGGAGAAACAGATTGACTTGTAAATGATTCTCCTTGCAAGCTAAATTAGCCTGAGAGACAGGTATTATGTTTAAAATGATTTGGACCACTTCTGGTTGCATTCTTGATCTTCCTTCCTGGAGTATATTGAGATAACAGGCAGGGGAAGGGAAGTCAATTGTTCTTTTTGATGAGTCTGTCTGGTTTTATGCAGATAGGGGGAAAGCCCCTTCCAAGGCCTGTTGATTTTTAAGGGCTTCTAATTAGGTATACTCTTTATACCAGGGAGTCATATTTTGGGGTCAAATATCTTGAGTTTGTTCAATTGACTCATCTAGGTATAAGCATACTTCAGCCACTTTAATGTTTCTGTATACTCTTTGTTGATAGAGGTAATAATGAATAGTTATAAATGAGAAAATAATCACATTATATGGGAACTGAATTCTAGGGAAATCATTCCTGGAGGTTTTGGTTGTTTGCTGTCTACTGTCAGACACAGGGTTATACTTAAGGACCTATGTGCCAAAACATCCCAAAGATAAGTGGGAAGAGTAAATTCAAAATGGCGAATAAAAATACTATTTTGAGAACAAGAGTCATAAAAATATTAAAAGTTAAAGGCAGTATCAAAAACAAGTACACTTTACCTTGTTTCCTTGCTTCTATGCATGATTTCCTCCCAACTATTTGCCATTCAGTGGGTTTTAAAAATATAGATCAAGTCATATTTTTCCCTCACTCAAAATCCTCCAGCAAATGTCATGGACAGTCACATTTAGAATAAAATCCAGTCTTTTCCAATGACAAACAGCCCCATATGACATGGCCTCTCACCATTTTCTCCAACTTTGTTAGGTCATCTCTACCCCAGCATATCATTGGTTCCAGCTAGCCTAGTTTCTATGCTGTTCTTGATAAGCCAAGCATGTCCCCTTCTCAGGGACCTATTACCTGCTACCCACCTTCCCTACAACACTTTTCATCCATGTAGCATTTCTCCTGTATTTCATTCATGTCCCAGAGAAGTTTCTTTTGTGCTTTATCCACAGCATCCTCTCAACTTTCATAACTCAGTCTCTTTACCCTGTTTTCCTTTTCTATTTAACATTTGTCATAATTTATTATGGACTTACAGATTGTCCATTTTTTAATAGAATGTAAACGTAAAAAGGGCAGAGACTTCACTACTTTACCATACCCCATCTGTTCCTCATTTTTAGTTTGCCATCTTGTTCGCTAAAGCCCATTTTCCAGTAGAGTTCTAAAAGGGGGCCATAGGAAGTAATTGCCTGAAGCCTTGCACATATGAAAATGTCTTCAATGTATCACCCACCCACCCCTGGGATGATAATGAAGACATTGTCTTATAAAATCCGGTGTGATGTTAAGAAATGCTGCCATTTTTTCACTTTTATGTCAGTGTGACATTTTCCCCTCCTCATTTCTGGACACTGGTAAGGTCTTCTTTTTTCTTGTTTTTCTGAAATTGCAAGCAAAAGATGCATTAATGTGGGTCTCTTTCCTTTCATTACACAGGAAATTTGGCAGGTTATTTCATACTAAAGACTAGAATCCTTGGGTTTGGGAGAACTATTTTCTATTACTTTGTTGCTAATTTTTTCTTCTCTCTATTGGATATCCTGTTAGAAAGATATTATAGATTATAGATTGATATTCCAAACTGCTAAGAGTATTGTTACTGAAAGTTCAGCATTTGTCCCTTAGGCTGCATCAGAAGGACAAATGGTTTGTGGAGGAAAGAGAAGTTTATGAATTTGCCAGCAAATGAGGAGGTTGGCAGACTCCTGTCTTAAAATATCAACATCCTGCCTCTGAGCAGAAATACAAAGCTTTTAAATGGGATGTTTGGCTATAGGCTATTGCTGTTCAGCTACAGTTGATGGTTCTGATTGATCCCATCATCTGCTAAGACAATCTCCTGACCTCTGCCAGGACAATTCCCTTGAGCCATCTCCTGTGGTACAAAAAACAAAGGACACCCTCCTCCCCCTCCTGACCACTGTGCTGAGGCAGGTATGCAGGTTTTAATTCCTACAAAGTGCCATTCCCCTTCCCCTCCTGACCACTGGCCTAAGGCAGGGATGTAGGTATGCAGGTTTTAATTCCCAAAAATAGTGGGTGAGGTTTTAGGGAGACAGGAAACATTTTCACTTTTTTTCAGACCATTCCCCCTGTTATAGTATTTCTATTTTCTAGCTCTTTGTTTTGACTTTTTCCTACCCTTAAAAAGATTTCCTTGAATTTTTCTTCTCACTGTTCTGGTGTGGGAAGGTATAGAAGTATAGAAGTGATTACCTTTGTAATTTCCAAGGGCTTCCTTGTCCTTCAAATTTTTTTATTTGTAACATACATTCTTTATGATTCTATACAACATTGCTCTTATCCCCAAAAGAAATTAGTTTTCCTTGGCCTATGTTTCCTAAGCATTCTTTTTTTATTGTTTGTTTTGGCCTCTCATTTATTGGTGGAAGCTTCCCCTAGATTGCTGTGGCTCCCTTGCTGTCCTTTCCTATTTAAGGTTGAGTTGATACCTTGACAGAACTGCTCATCTCGTGGTGTTTAAATGTCAATTTTGCATTTTCTGTGAAAGACTTCCAACTATTAGTATCTGAAATCATTTTCCAAGATTAACTGATTTGTCCAGATAGTTTTCTGAACTTTGGTGGAAGTGAGGTAGGTGTACAGTTGAAGTGGGTGATACTATCTACAAATCATGCCTAAAAACTTTGTTTTGTCCTAACATTCCCTTTTCCTAAATAACCAGTCATTTTAGGAAAAAAAATTCTATGCAAGATAATTTCTTTATATTATTCTTTTTGTTTAACCTTTCTTACCAAAAAATGTATTTCTATATTCATTGTCTTTTTACATTTTTCTCTTACTCACAAGTGGAATTTTGTTTTTATTTTCTTTCTAAATTTATTTTAATTCAACCTTTAAATAACCTCCCAATTGGACAAATTTATATATATTTTGATAAGAACACATTCTGTATTTTTTATAATTTTTCTAATTAAACCCATATCTTATTCTTCGGTATACCTTATATAGAGAATTATATGCATTGAGTAGAATTCTTATTTTTAGTAACTTTAAATTTTAGTGAAAGCTTAAAGAGCAGGAAGTCATGAATTGTTCACCATGAGACACTTGTTGCCATGAAGCAAGATTGCAGGTTATTATAAAATTATAGCCAAATTGATAATTCAAATATTTTTTTTTTTTTTATTTTTTGTTTGTTTTTCAGCTCATCAAGGGGGTACAAAAGATCAGGCTATATACATTGCCCATGCCTCCCCATCCCCCCGAGTCTGAGCTTTAGTTGTGTCCATTTCCTAGACAGTGCACATCACTCTCATCATGTAGGTGTGCACTCCTCCCCTCCCCCCACCCCATCCCCCCCAGAGAGAACTTCAAACGTGTCCATTCCCCAGGCAGTGCGCATCGCACTCATCAAGTAGGTATACACCCATCCCTTCCACCCAGCCCCGACCTCTGTCCAATACCCAATTGGTGTTAATCCCAAATGTGCTCTCAGGGAAACCAGTTTGCTGGTGAGTACATGTGGTGCTTGTTTTTCCATTCTTGGGATACTTCACTTAATAGAATGGGTTCCAGCTCACTCCAGGAGAACCAAAGAGATGCCATATCGCCATCATTTCTGATAGCTGAGTAATATTCCATGGTATACATATACCACATTTTGCTAATCCATTCATGAATCGATGGGCATTTGGGTTGTTTCCATATCTTTGCGATTGTGAATTGTGCTGCTATAAACATTCGGGTGCAGGTGTCTTTTTTATAGAATGACTTTTGTTCTTCTGGGTAGATGCCCAGTAATGGGATTGCTGGATCGAATGGTAGGTCTACTTGAATCTGTTTAAGGTATCTCCACATTGCTTTCCACAGGGGCTGCACTAGTTTACAGTCCCACCAGCAGTGTATGAGTGTACCTATCTCTCCACACCCACGCCTGGCGGAATGGTGGTGACCTCCTGGATTCGTGCTCCCGGAGTGGAAGGCATGGGTCTCGGACTGCCACAACGCTAGAGGTTCACTCCCCCACAAGAACGGCGGCGTGAACCCGCGGAGAATCAGCGTGGGACAGAGAGAGAACGAGAAAGGACTGAGGTGATCGGGAAATACAGCGCGAAAAACTAGAGAGTGCGGAGGGTCATCAGAGAAGGGAGCGCGGGACGGTTGTACGCACCCCACCAGAGAGTGGGGTGGGTTCAGCCCCACAGGAAAGCATCTTGTTCCCCCTCTGACCTCCACACCCACTCAATTGGGGATTTGCCCAAAGTCGGCGCAGAATTGCCGCGGGAGACGTGGGCTCTGCAGAGGAGACATTGGCGGGAGGCTTTTTGGACCCTAGAACGCTGTGCGCTGTGCGCGGCTGAGGCGCCTAGCAACTGTCTCCTATACGCGGGCTGCGGGGCTGCCTCCCTCCCGGCTCGAGCAGACGCCGATCTGTCTCATTTAGGCGGGGCTGGGTTCTCCCGGTCTCGGCTCCTCTGGCCTCTGCCGGTCGCTGAGCGTTCAACCCCAGCGACAGTGCTGCAGACGGGCGGTCGCCATTGTTGGGTTTTGCACCCTAAACCCGGTGAAGTGATTGGGTACCGGGCGGCTCCCTTCCCTAGTCCACGGACCGACTAGGAGCTAAGCCTTTGTGTGAACACTGAGTGGTTCCCCAGTCACGAGAGAGTCGAGCGTGGACCTTGCGGACATTGGGACGGGGAGGACCATCGCCCACGGGAACTGCAGCGGCTGGGGCGCTGGGCGAACGAGGGCGCCGCTCCCCTCCCCCTATCCACTGTCTTTCGCGCAGAGAGAGACGGAAACCACCTCGGGAGAGGAAGAGGAGCAGCCCCCCCAGTGGAGGTAGCAAAACCCTGAACAACACGCGAAGGGCTCCCCCTAGCGACAGAGGAGGCAGCTTACCTGGAGCTCACGGCCTGCCCCTTTCCAGACTAAAGCTGAAAGAAGGAATCTTAAGGATTCATCCAGATGGGAAGGGCTCAGCGAAAGAACTCTGGAAGTATAAAGAATCAAGCTGAAACTTCACCCTCAAAGAGGATTACTAGTTCACCACCAATTAACACAAACCAGATTCCAAATAGCAACATGTCACAGGAAGAATTTCAAACATGGATCATAAACACGCTGAACAGCATGCAAGTAAAAATGGATAATCAACATAAAGAAACCACAAAAAAGATCCAGGACTTGGAAGAAAAATTCACCAAAGAAATTGAAATACTGAAGAAAAATCAAACTGAACTCCTGGAAATGAAGAATTTATTCAAAGAGCTACAAAACACAGTGGAAAGTCTCAAGAGCAGGGTAGATCAAACAGAAGAAAGAATCTCAG
Organism: Eulemur rufifrons; assembly: GCF_041146395.1. Lineage (NCBI taxonomy): Eukaryota > Metazoa > Chordata > Mammalia > Primates > Lemuridae > Eulemur > Eulemur rufifrons. Next base: position 3,425,193 of record NC_090984.1, on the reverse strand, counting down.
AGATCGAAGACAACACTTTCCAATTAAATAAGTCAGTTACAGAGCTGAAACAAACAAACATGAGAATTAACCACAGTCTACAAGAAATGTGGGATTATGTGAAGAAGCCTAACGTCAGAGTTATCGGCATTCCTGAGGGTGAAGAAGACAATAAGCAAGGGTTGAATAAACTATTCGAAGATATAATTGAGGAAAATTTCCCAGGCCTAGCCAAATCTCTAGATATACAGGTTCAAGAAGCTCAAAGAACCCCTGGGAGATTCATACCAAATAGGAAGACACCACGTCATGTAGTCATTAGACTGACCAAAATATCCACTAAAGAGGCCCTTCTTCGAGCTGTAAGGAGAAAAAATCAAGTAACATACAAAGGAAAGTCCATCCGAATCACGCCAGATTTCTCAACTGAAACCTTACAAGCAAGAAGAGATTGGGGCCCCATTCTCACTCTTCTGAAACAGAATAATGCCCAGCCTAGAATCCTGTATCCAGCTAAGCTCAGTTTTATATATGAAGGTGAAATTAAGACATTCTCAGATAAACAAAAACTTAGGGAATTCACCAAGACAAGACCAGCTCTCCAAGAAGTACTCAAAACAGAGTTACACATGGTCCAGCACAAGAAGGACCCTCGAATGTAACACTAATCAAGAGATAAATATAAAAACCCAGTTATCATAATGGCTCAAGAGAGAAAACAGATCAATGAAATTCAACCCAACTTGAGGAAAAGCAATCTGTCTCACCTATCAGTTCTCTCATTAAATGTGAATGGATTGAATTCCCCACTCAAGAGACATAGACTGGCCCAATGGATAAAAAAAATATAAGCCAAGTATCTGCTGTCTTCAGGAAACTCATCTAACCTGCAAGGATGCATTTAGGCTGAAGATAAAAGGATGGAAATCAATATTCCAAGCAAATGGAGCCCAAAAGAAAGCTGGCGTGGCGGTTCTAATCTCCGATAACGTAGTTTTCAAATCAACAAAAGTAAAGAAAGACAAAGATGGTTACTATATACTGGTGAAGGGTACAAATATTTTTAAAAATGCAAAAATCCTATTCTTTGAGAGAGGAGACTCAGTTTCTCAAACAAGTATAAGACCTACTAGACATACTGAAGTGAAAGTTAATGAGGAGGCTGAATCTGTGTTTTTCTGACCTTCCCTTCCTTTTTGCAGTTTATTAAAAGGTGAATAAAAAATCTTTTGTTATTCCTATTAATATCATATGACAATCTAGTTCAAAAGAGAAAAGGAAATTTAAATGTATTAGTGTATTAATGATAAAGTTCATTTTAATAAAATCTTATAAACAAATCCATCTTTAATGATCATTTACATATTGAATTTTAAAGTAGTTTCAAAAACCAATAAATTAGACAAAATTATCTTTTAACAAAACTAATACTTATGTCATAACATTTTTATTAAAATTTTTTATATAGCATTGTTTGCCTTTTATCTAGAAGTTTCAATTACATATACTAATCATAATGTCAACACTTAGAAAAACCCAGGAAGTTAAAGTAACTTTGAACTGTTAGTCATCAACTTTATTAGTATTCCTAAATATAAAGCTAAGATATCAAGGTATAAGTTTAAACTTATGTTTAAGAACTAATATTCTAGTATTTCACGTTATAAATGACCCAGACATTTTATGATTACCTTTTTTAACTTAACATAATAACTTTAAGATTTTAAATTATATGAAAATTTCATTTGCATTGATATTATTTACAGTTACCTAATTTATCTTAGTTAAGCAGTTCACTTTGATTCCAGCTATTAGTAGTTTAAGTTACTTTTCTGTTGCCATTTTTATATCCTGTAAATTAGATATGTAAAATAGAACAGGGATCAAAATACAGTTTTAATTACTGTTTTTTTTTTTCTTTTAAACTCATAAATCTTACCAAGAAAAACAAAAAAGTAATTCACTAAGACTTATTATTTTAAACAGATATGACATCACTTCTAAATTTTATAAACATAGTAGACATTTTAGAATATCCTGTTTAAGGGTATTAGTTAATTAGATCCTTCAAAAACATCACATCCCCGAACAAAATCTATTGACATTATAGAGATCAAAGCATCCCTAGCCCCCAAAGTTTGGGAGCAAAGGCCACCGTTTCCCTTAAAGACTTGCTAAAAATTTACTGACATGAAGATTAATAGGAGAAAGAATTAAAACTTATACATGGATGCCTTCAGAACGAACATGCAAAGATGCAGGGGAAATTGTCCATTTTTTATGTTTAAAGTATGGACAGCTATGGAAAAATATGATTGGGCAAAAAGGGTGTAAACTAATTCTAACAGGCTCAGTGGCAGAATCCCTCATGGCTTTTATATTTAGATTCTGTTTGGCCTCTCTGTGTGTGCATTCCTCCCTTCTGGGTGCAGGGCAAGGCCCTTTCTGGAATAGCATTTTACAGTAAAACAAAGTAAAAACAAAGTAGGTCAGATAATTACTTTATGGCCATTTTACATAGAATAGTTTTAGGTTTTATGGCTAGCTTTCAGAAAACAATTGGTACAAGAGGCACACAGACAAGGCAAGGTCAGAAGAAAATTTTTGCTTCTGAAGACTTTATTTTAAGTTAGTTTTCTGAAGCCCATCAACATAGGATTACCTGACTGTAGACTGAGCAAAAAAACTTTAGCACCAATTCTTAGCACCTGAAACAATGACACAAAGTGGCAACATGCTTTTTACATGAGGATCAAGATTAAGCTGTTTTAAAACAATTTAAATACTCTCAAAATAAATTTTTTTTTTTTTTTTTTTTTTTTTTTTTTTTTTTTTTTGAGACAGAGTCTCACTCTGTTGCCCAGGTTAGAGTGAGTGCCATGGCGTCAGCCTAGCTCACAGCAACCTCAAACTCCTGAGCTCAAGGGATCCTCCTGTCTCAGCCTCCTGAGTAGCTGGGACTACAGGCATGCGCCACCATGCCCGGCTAATTTTTTGTATATATATTTTTAGCTGTCCATATAATTTCTTTCTATTTTTAGTAGAGATGGGGTCTCGCTCTTGCTCAGGCTGGTCTCGAACTCCTGAGCTCAAAGGATCCGCCCACCTCGGCCTCCCAGAGTGCTAGGATTACAGGCGTGAGCCACCGCGCCCGGCCAAATAAATTTTTTTCCTTGAGTATAAACTTGAGTACATGCAACATGTTTAAAGAGTAAGAATGTTTTGAGATTCTCTTTGGATTTTAACCATCATTCACTTTTTATCTTAAATTACTACACAAAAATTAACAATTTAGAAATTTTTTTTTCCTAGGCAAAAACTTTGTTACAGCAACATAATGTACACATAACCGGCTAACTTGTAAAGAGCTGGACAAAAATGGACAAGGCCAAGGGAAAACTGAAGCTTCCAATTTAAGCTCTTCTAATTACAACTTCTAGGACAACTTTGAATCGCTAATAGTACTGTTAATATTAGATGATAGTGAGTTAGAAACACATTTTGTGTACCTCTCTACAGACATTGAATTGGTGGAAGTAAACTAAATCTGTAGTTAGGATTAAAAGGCCAAAACCAAAATATTTTCATAAACCTTTGACCATAAGTTGTTTTTTTTTTTTGTGTGTGTGTTCTACTTCCTGTTTTAATTATTCTTATTTGCTGACACTTAGGCACATTTGCATCGTTACCTTAAAGCTAAACACATAGGTATTTTTTGTTGGTAATTCAGATTTAGTGATTATCATTAGACCAAATATTAAATTTACCTTACTTATCAAAAAATCACAGATTATTTTGTCTTTCGCTGAGTTTATATTTTCATAAGCTTTATGTTAAATCTTGACACCTCAAAAACATAAAAATGTCCAGCAAAAGGCAGGCAAAAACAAAAGTATGCTGACAATTTGAAAACATTTTTACTATTACCTTACTAATAATACCTTTTTATTTTTTTAAATAATAATCCAGCTTATTTACCAAAGATTACTAAATTCATGTGAAGCTTTTGGGTGTAATTTATGAGTGATCCCATATTTTTAAGCCAGTCTAGAACCATGTATGCACAAACATGTAATATATGGACAGACAAGAAACATACCTAAACATATACACACATACACATGCACACAAAGTTCTAATAGATGTTACCCTAGAACTCTGGCCATGAGATGGTAACGCAAACTCACCAGTCTGTAAGAAAGCTGGACCAAATTTCCTCTGATGAAACCAGAACTTGTTCACATGGCAAACATTACTTGCCCTGATGAGTAACCTAATTTGGCCTGTGGATCAAAGTTTTGGGTAAAGCAGCTTCCATGGCAGTTTGATTAAAAAAAAAAAAAAAAAAAAAAACCCAAACAAAAAAACACTTTACCCTTTCTTTTCCCTTCAGTTCAAAATGAGTTTTCAATGTTTGCATTTTAGCTAGAACTGGCTGCAAGATCTCCAGGTAGCCTTTCAATTGTAAATACCATAAACAATGAGTTATTTTAACATCAATAGAAAAAGTTAGCAGGTTATAGAGTAGCCAGAAAAGAAGAGAGACAAATAGCTTGAGACACTTTAACTCTATAGTGGTAGGTCGACCATTCAAACTCGGAATTTTCCTTGATGTGATTTGCCCTTTCATAAAAACTTGTCCACAAGAATTAGCTATAACCAACTGGAGCCCTAGAAAACCTGGCATGCCTTTGAATCTTTTCATTTACACAAATACTTGAAAGTAGCGGTGCCGCAAACCAACTGGGATACACAACGGGAATCATTCTCCTTTTCTTTCTTCATTATTAAAGCATTTCCCATTTTTTTTTTTTTTTAAAACAAACGAATTGTAATATGGAATTTGGTGTCATGGATCAGAGTGTGCTGATTGTGCGTGGGGCTTCTCAGAGTCTCACCACTGAGTCCGTTCCACCCTCTTATCTATCTCAGTTTCTCTCTTGGGGGTTCACGTACCTCCAAGAGGACTCAAAATGCCCAGTGATCTGCTCTTATATGCACTTCCTGGATGAGCCTTCCCTTGATTAATTTGTTGGGGGGGTTCCCTATAGGGCCAGTCGCACCTCAGGGAATTGCCCCAGGCAACTCCCACTCAGGACTCTGGTCACCTGGGGCTGCAAAGGCTGGTAGGAGATTAAGATGCCCCTTCTCTTTGGAGCTGAAGAACTCAGTCTCTCATTTATCTACAAACAAGACAGTTCAGTTTCCTCTTTCAAAAATGCACAGAAAAGCCATTGAGATTAATTTTAGGATAAAAAGACCATGGAAAAGACCCTTAGAATGCACCTCCAAATCTAAGTTAGGATCCCAAACAATTCCTAGGAAAAGAACCAGCTCACAGTAAACCAAGATCATTAACTAAAAACGGGAGGTCCAGAGCTCAGGAGGACTTACCAGTTCCACCAAAGGAGAAGCTCAGAGTCAGAGAGCCCAAAGGGCCATGCCAGTCCCTGGCACCAAGTGCGGGCTGCTCCTTCAGCGGTTCTGAGTCTTCTCTGAGCCCCATGTCTGGGCGCCAATCTTGTCAATGAAAAGAAAGGAAAACTGTCAAAATAATTTTAAAGAGATTTATTCTGATCCAAATTTGAGGACCATGACCCAGAGCCATGCCCAAGAAGCCTTGAGCAAGTGGACTCACTGTGGCTGGGTTACAGTTTGGTTTCATACATTTCAGGGACTCAGGAGTTATAGGTAAAGTCATAAATCAATATGTGTGAGGCATACATTGGTTTGGCACAAAAAAGTGAGCCACCTCAAAGAGGGGGGTGCAGAAGGGGGTCTTATGGGTTATAGGTGAGTTTAAAGATTCTTTGACTTGTAATTGGTTAAAGCTATGAAGCTTTGTCTAAAGACTTGGAAGATTTTAAATAAGGAGCTGTTTATCAGAGATGAGCCACCGGACATAGATTTGTTGTGTAAATTGAGGACCTGCAGGTTTGTCTTACATACCCTTAGACCTGTTAATAGGATACAAAGAATGTCCCCAAGAAGGGGGGCAGGCATGATGAGCCATGTCTGACCTCCCTCTCTTGCCTGGCAACTTAGTTTTAGGGTAGCCCTTTGGCCAGGAGGGATCCATTTAGTCAGCCAGTGTGGGGGAACCTTAACATTGCAATTCACAGCCTCTACACCATTTCTCTGAGCAGGACGCATTGTTGTAGTTGTGCCAGCTTGAGGACGAATGAGGAGAAGAAAGTGTAAAGGGCTTTATGCCAGAGTGTTTATACTGAGGCAAGATTAACCGTTGTCTTTTGTGTCTGTGCATTTGTTTTACTCTGCTCTGTGTATAGTGCACAGGATGAACAAATAAGTCCTAGTTTACATCTAGTCTTTCTAGAGGTTAAAGAGGTTGTGAGTGTAGGACAAAATTAGAGTTAGGAAACTAATATATTGTGTACACTTTTGTTAAAATTCATAGAAAAGACTGTTCTGAAACTTACTTATGGAAATAAAATTGTTAAAATTCTCAGTGTTACAGATGCTCACACGTCTCCTGGGCTTATAGAGGTAAGAAGGGGAAGGGCTCTAGGCTAGAAAGTTCCTATCTAGGACACACTTGCAAATCATAGCCTTTGTTGCCTTTGTGCAGTTTGTTCAGTGCTACTGTGTGTATAGTGGAAAACATCTATTTAAAACATCTCCCAGCCTGAGCAAGAGCGAGACCCCGTATCTACTAAAAATAGAAAGAAATGATCTGGACAGCTAAAAATATATACAGGAAAAAAAAATTAGCCGGGATTGGTGGCACATGCCTGTAGTCCCAGCTACTTGGGAGGCTGAGGCAGAAGGATCGCTTGAGTCCAGGAGTTTGAGGTTGCTGTGAGTGAGGCTGATGCCACGGCACTTTAGCCTGGGCAACAGACTGAGACTCTGTTTCAAAAAAAATAAACAATAAAACATCTAGTCCTGCTAGATGTTTAAAAGTATACATAACACGCTAAAAGTAGATGAAAGAGTGAATGACCCAAAGGATACATTTCACACACTGGCTATATGGGAGCAACACGGCTGGTTTATTCACCCAGGTGTGAGTGGGCTGAGTCTGACAAGAGAGTCAGCACAGAAAGGGGTTTTGTGAGGGTTTTTATAAATGATGATAGCTGACCCCCTCCCACATTCCCCGTTCAGGTCTTTGTTTCGGGCCAAACTCTGGATCTGTATCTTTGTTGCGGTCAGGCAGGTGAAGAATTGCTTCCTGCTACGTGCAGTTTGTGTATGGCAGAGGGCGGTGGGCAGAACAGCTGCTTGTAATGAATTCTTCTTCAAACCACCAACTCCTATGACCCCTTTGCCCCAGTCGCATCCATCCATCTGCTCTGGCGTCATCCTTATCAGGAGACCTAGGGAGGGATGAACTTCTCTCTATGGGGGGGGGGGGGGCGGAATGTTGGCTGCAGCTGTCTGCTAGATCTACAAAGTCCTGGGACTCTCCAGATCCTGTGGCTATTGTTTTACAAGGCTAAGTTTTTCATTAACCACATTCTGTCCTATACATACTTTTTGGGTTCCCACTTGGAACAAACCTAAGGGTAGATAGCTAAAGTAATACATTTTAATTATTTTTTTCTGTTATCACATAGGACCTCAGGAGTACAAGCCAAGGTCCTGCTAGCTGGCTGCTGGTGTAACTTGGGCTGATGCACAACCAACTGCAGTGACTCTGGTTTCTTTGTACTTTTTACTTGGTTGGCAGGTGGTCGGGTGTGTAGCTAGGGCTGCAGCACTGAGCTCTTTGGGGATGTCGACTGTTCCAAGCACCAGGTTCCAGCCAGCCTATGCTGTCACAGTTGAAAACGCTCTGGTGCCGTGTGAAGATGGGAATAAATACCCCTGAATGCTGAAAATGGCTGTGAGTTTATTCTCGGGGGGTCCAAGATGGCAATGCAGAGCTCTTGTCTCAGTTGCTCCTCTCTCACTGGCAGATTCAGTGGATTTGCTGGTCTCATGATCTGGGGCCTCTGTTTGTGGGAGGAGCTGAGAACAGTGTGAGGAAGGGAGGTGAGGGCCAGGAACCTGGACAGTACCAGGCCATATTTCTAGCGGCTTTGCAAGTTTTCCATTTGAACTTGTTTCTTGTCAATGGTTCGTGTGTCCTGAGCACAGGGGGCTTGCCTGGGACACTCACCTGGATGTAAATTCCCCAACCCTGAGGTGCCAGGTCAGTGAAGGAGGGAGATGGAAGAAGGGCCCAGCATAGGTTGGACACACGCACATGGGGTAGGTCTCCTGGGGCTGGCTCCTGCTCACAAGTGCAGTCACTCGGTGCCCTACATGCACGTCCAGTCTTCCTTCCCTGCCCACCAGTGTTCCCAAGCTTGCCTTGGCCTCTGCGTGGTCCATGCTCTGGGAGGAAAATCCATCTTCAGGGTTGTCTTCAACCGGAGAGGGACATGAGTTTGCTAAGAGCCTCAGCAACTGAGATTGCAGATTAGTTTGAATGTGCCCTTCCTCAAAAATGGTATGCATGGAAAGGCATAGAGCAATTTTGAAAGGAGGAGACAAGCCTTTGCCCCTAGTGGTGACTTGGGGTAATGAGGCTGAGGTGCGAAAAATTTTCATTTCTATGGCCCTTTTTACTATTGATTTATTTTTATCATATAATGTACTATTTTCACTTTTAAAAAGCCAAGATGGCCCCTCTTTTCTTCCTGGAAGTAGAGGATAGGGCTGAAAGTTCCAAACCTCTAATCACAGGGTTAGTTTCCCTGGCAACCATCCTCCATCTGAGGCTGTCCAGGAGCCTCCAGCCTTCAGTCATCTGATTAGCATACAAAGGATACTTATCACTTCAGACATTCCAAGGGCGTTAGGGGCTGCATGCCAGGAAACTGGGACAGATACCAATATACTTGTCTTACCATAATCACATTCTCACACTGATACAAGTCTCCAGGCCTGGCTCAGCTGTGGCTCTCCCTGGGGAGCTTCGCTCCACCCTCCGCCTTCCCATTAGAACCAGCCCCTCACCCAGCAGAGCGCTCCTGACTCCGTGCACACATCCGGCACAGCAGCAGCCTGTCCTGGTACTTAGCATTCTCTCAAGCGGTCTTGGTGTTTATGGTTTACTTCTTTGTGTATTTGCTCACGTGAACTGTGTCTAGTTCACTATATCCCAATGCTAGGCACGTGCCTGGCCCATGGAAGATTCTCAGTAATTGTTTAATAATGAATAATGACACTGGCAAAGGGAAGCAGGGAAGAATAAGTCATAGCAAAGTTTAGCTCAGACATGCACTGTCTGGGTGACCTTAGGCAAGTCACTAATTTTGTTTCCTTCCAGTCACTTTGTCTGCGACATGAGAAATAACTATACCTACCTGACAGGTTTGCCTTGAAACACTGTCTGGCACAGTGAAAGTGCTCCATACACGTGAGTTGTTAACAATATCATTTCACTGGTTTTTGGAAATTTTTTCACCAAACATTGGATCTTGAAACTTCTTTCATCTCATTGCATATAAGCAAAACACATTTTTGAATTAGGTTTAATATTTTGTACTAAAATTAGTTAAAATGATAATACTTGATATTTACATACTGTTTCTATGTTTCATGATTTTTCTTCATAGTCACCATAACTATTTTTATTATATTACAATAATTAAGACCAGTACAGTTCATGACAAAAATATAAATTTTAGATTACATCACAGCACATGCTCCTATAAACATTTAAAATTTAATTTTAATTTAAAAAGTCATCATTTTTCATGTGGGATGTGATGAACATTCCTAGGTCAGCGCAACCAAATGCTGGGAAACAAATGTATCACGCTGCATATGTCCCAATAAAGGGCACAATGTACAAAAATGATCCATATTTAAGAATATCTAATGCTTAAAATATTAACATTAATAGAAAGTCATTTCAATGCATATAAGATGTTACTTAATTTGAAATATTTGAAGTGAGATGAGATGGTGTGCTAAGGTGAAAATATCACTGGACTAGAAGGAAGATGACTTACATTCTAGGTATGTGTCTTAGAACTCTGATTTTGTTCAAATCACTTACTATCCATTTCTTCATGTTAAAAGAAGTCATCTCAGGCTGGGCACGGTGGCCCATGCCTATAATCTTAGCACCCTGGGAGGCCAAGGCAGTAGGAGGATCCCTTGAGGTCAGGAGTTTGAGACCAGCCTGAACAAGAGCAAGACCCTGTTTCTACTTTAAGTACAAAAATTAGCCAGGCATGGTGGGGGGTGCCTGTAGTCCCAGCTACTCGGGAGGCTGAGGCACGAGGATCACTTGAGCCCAGGGAATTTGAGGTTGCTGAGAGAGGCTGAGGCCACGGCACTCTAGCCCGGGCAACAGAGTGAGACTCTATCTCAAAAAAGATAAATAAATAAATAAATGAATAAAATAAAGAAGTCATGTCAAAGGCTTCATCTAACTTTATAACTATGTGATTTGATTTATTTTCAGTTTAGGTAAGGATACACTTGTTTGTCAATCTTGGCTGCCTGGGAAACTAACCCTGTGATTAGAGGTTTGGAATTTTCAGCCCTATCCCTCACTTCCAGGGAGGAAAGAGGGGCCTTCTTGGCTTTTTAAAAGAGACATAGTACATTATATAACTTTTTACCTGCGTTACCATCTTTAGTACCACTGGGGCAAAATTGTGCAAGAGGTGAAGTTTATATTTGAATATCCATTCTCCAGTTTTAGGACTCCTCTACCACATTAGTGTCATCTTGCCTGGCTGGCCTTCCACATGCCCCATGACTTCATGCAATTTTATTTTAATACTTCTGATTCCGCTAACCTCAAGATTTATTGGTGTTGGGATAGCTTCATAAACTTTCCCCATTAAGTCACATCAAAATGTCCTACATCTTATTTCCTCAGGACTCAAAATATTCTGACATATACCATAATGGGATTTGACCTCATAGGTAATTTTCACGTAGTGGCTGTAGCAATTTAATCTTGATCCTTTGAACATCATCTCTTTACTGTCTGGTTCATTCATGACTAACTAGGAAATTTCAAACCTGGTATGAATAGACGGAACCCTATCCAGCCAAAGAATTCAATAAAGATAGTGCTGAAAGAATTCCTTAAGTAATCTACAACTAGAACTAGCGTGGTAATAGTGACACATTCCATCATTTTAATGACTAAAAATCTTCTTACAATGCAAAATACTTAAACATTTAATTCATAAAACTTACTTTTTTCAAAATTTATTTATTGAAAAATATATTTTTATTGTACATTTATTTATTTTTTATTCCTATTTCAGCATATTGTGGGGGTACAAAAGTTTAGGTTACATATATTGCCCTTGCCCCCCCATCCCCCTGAGGCAGAGCTTCAAACGTGTCCATCCCCTAGACAGTGCGCATCGCACTCATTATGTATGTATACAGCCATCCCCTCCCCTACCCACATCTGCCCGACATCTGATCAACTTTATCCTAAATGTGCTCTTAGGTGACGATCAGTGAAACCAATTTGATGGTGAGTACATGTGGTGCTTATTTTTCCATTCCTGGAATACTTCACTTAGTAGAATGAGTTCCAACTCTTTCAAGTGCCCATCAATACATGAGTGGATTAATAAAATGTGGCATATGTATACCATGGAGTACTACTCAGCTATAAGAAACAATGGTGAGGTAGCACCTCTTGTATTTTCCTGGAAAGAGTTGGAACCCATTCAACAAATATTTTTTTGTGCCTACCAGATACCAACCATTGCACAAGGCACTGAGGATATGGTGTTCCAAAACAAGAAATATTCCCTGTTCTTAGGTACTGCTAGAGTAGTCTGTAATATCTCAGTAAGGCCCTTAGTTTATGACCCAGAAATAACACAGTGCATATTTTAGCTTTGCAAAGAAGGGGTTTGAACTCCAAGGTTTCTTCCAATTGTAAAATAATTGTTTTGCTATGATTCCAATGTAATTGTTTAATCAAGCTTTTTATATAAATCACTTTACATCATTGTTTCAAAGGAATAAAATGCATTATATTGTTTTTTTTAATCTGGCATAGCTGTAATTCTATTGAGATAATTATGGTACACGATAAGTTGTGTGTCAGATACTAACATTAAAATTCCCAAAGATGTGATATTTCAGTTTTCTCTTTTAAAATAAACTTTTACAAATAAAATATTGACTTCTGAAATAGTTTTTTTATCTGAATATGAATAAACAGATGCCTGAAGTAATTCACAGAAAAAAAAAAAACTCTGTAAAAATAAGATTCCTGAAATGCTACGGTAAACTACAGATTTATGGAACATTGTCTTGGTAGGGTGTTAAGACTTATACAATACCTCCTCTTGTTACTACACAGAGAAAGAAATGACCATACTTCACACACTGTAGAAAATGACTAATAGGATGTTTAGGACTTTTGAATATTTGAAGTAGCTGGGCATTTTTAAAATATAGTGCTAATTCTGCTTTATTATGTGAATTTGAATAGTTTACCAAAAGGTTTGTTTTTGTAGAGATTTTAAAAGGGGAGAGAATGCTAGAAATAACAAATATTATCTAATTATTATGGCCTTAAAGATAAAAATCTTTGTTGAAGTTTTGAAAAAAATGCTAAATTACATAGTCTTAGGCATCAAAATGTTTGTGGAAGAATATAGCAGATGTATATAGTATATAATTTGCATGAATATTCTCAATTAGGAATTCTAGGCTTCATTTTAACTGAGTCACAGTGCATGGGAACTTAGAACCTAACTTTTATAGATTATCAAAATTTTTGCCACCAGTGCTCAATTTTGTCCTAATATATATAGAAATTTTGTAAAGCATATTAAGTTAAAATTTGCACAATTTAATCTCATTTGTATTTCAGTGATTTTTTTCTTCTAACCATTTTTTTAAAACAGTATGTACCTACCTTTGGGGTTTATTTTGTAGGCAGTAAAAACTATCTGAAGTCATTTCCATGTATCAAAAAGTAATAATTTCTTGATAACTATAGAGTAATGTTTTCCTTAAACCCAGCAGTTACTTTAACTTATATTTCATAACTTGTGTTAATATTGAGTAGCATGAATTCTCCATTGAGAAATTGAATAGCATACAACTAGTAGTTGTAAATTCTGTCAAAATAAAAATTATTCCTTTCTAAATATATATTTACATTATTTCTTGAAGAATAGTCCTAACTAGATTAAGATTTGTGTTTTAGTGTAATAGTTAGAAGTGCCTGTTTGGAATGACGGTAGGCAACTTAGGAAAAACAGAGTTGTTATGTACAGAAATGTCAATTACAGAGGGTCCACCACTACCCTCAGCTACCTGGGTTACAATCATGCTTTATTCAAAAGTTTCCAATTCCACTGTCTTGTTTCATAACTTCCTTAGCACAGAGATGTTTATTTTTGAGATAATCTGCTTTATCAGTCTTTTTCAATGATATTTTTTATGTTTTGTGTCCATTCTGAAAAGAGCTTTCATTCTACATGCAAATGAATGTACTCTCTTATTGTTGGCTAATAATCCTAAGTAGGGTTTTTTTTTAACATGTTCTTTTTGATCATCTGAAATATTTGAGTCAATAATATTAATCCTATTGCATATTTTCTGAATGGATTCTCTAGTCTCCGGACATTATATATGTAATACCCCACCTTTTATTAAACATTTCAAAGGCATCTTTTTTCAGGCACTCTCATTTATTTCAAATGCAACCTTTCTCACACATCCTGTGGATGTATAGATAAGAAATACATAGAGACATTATATAAATACATAAAGGTATCTATTTATATAAATAGATACCTGCTTAGACATGCTGTTTTCAAAAGAATAGATAATCACTTTTTTATCTCTTAAAGTAGTTAAATATAAAAACAAATTTTACATCTTTAATTATATTTGCATTTCAATAGTGCAATACATATACACATAAAATTATGGATTTAATTTAATATTATTTGATTAGAACTTGAGTATCTATTTTGACACATGAGATTAACTTCAAGTTGTCTTTTGTTGACTTTGACCAGTTTCTATTTTAGGTAACAATACATGATAAAAACACATTCGAAGCTTTCTATATTTTTATCTTTTGCATGAGCTTCTAAAACCTATAAATGATTCCATTTTGAATGTTAGTGGAAATAGAATACAGTCCGCTAAGGACATCTCATTAGTATGCCACACTTTAAAGTCAGGAAAACAAAACTTTAGTCTGTGTGGTCATATTACCAATGATACATAGTTATTTTCATTCATTTTAATTTGTTTTCAACTTTAAGGTTTGCCTTTTAGTTTACATTTTTAAAATGCACAATATTCAAATGTTTATATCTTACATATAAAGCATTATCATTCATTTTTCTCCACATTTGTTATACTACACAATGTGCCATGACCATTGTACAGGCACACAGAGATCTCTCTTCTTCATTTTCACAGCTACCTCAGTGTTCTAATTAAAGTGTGCCTCAGGATTATTAAACCTGTGTCCTATCAATGTCCTATCAATTGTCCTATCAGCACAATTTTTCATATTTTGCCATAACAAATCCACTTGGGATAAACTTGAAAATAATTGTTTTATTTTTGTCATGCTCTAATTTCATAGTAGATTCCTAGAAGTGGGAGTCCAGAATCCCAGGTTTATTCCCAGGCATTTTATACATTGTTCTCTACATTGATTATATAATTTTGTCCTTCCAGCAGAAATGAAAAAAAAGAAGAAGAAAGAAGAAGAAGAAGAAGGAGAAGGAGAATGCAAATACTTATAACTACTACTGCAAAATGATATAGTAACTTAGGGAAACAGTTTTGCAGTTTCTGATAAAGTTATACTTACCATATGACCCAAATATCTCAGTCCTAAGTATTGACTGAAGCAAATTGAATACTAAAGTTTCTACAAAAACCTTTTTTGTGGATGTTTATATTCACTTTATTTATAATTGCAAAAAAACTGGAATTAAACCAGATGCTTTTCAACAGGGAGATAAATGAACAAACTGGTGCATCCATACAATAGAATCCCAGTTGTCAACAAAAATGAACAAACTACCAGTCCACACCACAACATGAATGAATCTTAAGTGCATCTGTTTAAGTGAAGGAAGTCAGATCCAAAAGGCCAAATATTATATAATTCTATTGATATGGCATTGTAAAAAAAAAAAAAAAAAAAAAACCCAGCAAACATATAAGGATGAAAAATAATCAGAGTTGCCAAATAATGGGCTGAGGGAAGCAGCTTTTTACAAAGAACAGCAAAAAAGAATTTTTGAGGTGAGGAACCAGTTCCTTATGGTACTGTGGAGAAGAATATGTGAGTCTATACAGTTGTCAAAACCCATTAAACTGTACACTGCAAGGAGTACATCTTATCTATGTAAACTTTAAAAACCCAGAATATTGGGGAATTCAGGTGGAAAGCACATGAGAAATGAGTCTTACTGTTCTACAAATGTATGACCTAACCCCATTGAAAAGGGTGGGAATGAAAGGTCCTGACCCAAGTAACTTTGGAAAACAGTGTTTTGATTAAATAATTTAAGATTCAAGAACTGTACATAAACACTGTTTATGCATGTATGTATGCATTTATTTATTAGAGAGAGGGACTCACTTTATTGCCCAGGCTAGAATGCAGTGGTGTGATTATACCTCACTGCAGCCTTAAACTCCTAGACTCAAGCAATCTTCCTGTCTCAGCCTCCCAAGTGGCTTGGACTACAGACATGTGCCACCATACCCAGCTACTTTTAAAATTGTTTTTAGAGACAGGATATCACTATTTTTCCCAGTCTGGTCTTGAACTCCTGGCCTTAGGGGATCCTCCTGCAGCCTCCTAATTTTCTGGAATTAGAGGCACGCGCCACTATAACCAGAAAACACTGTTTTTCAGTTGGTAAATTTGTTTTCTACCAATGTATGTATTAGCAATTCTATAACTACTTTACATGTTAGCATATATACTGCAGGTAATTACTTCTCATTTCTCACTCTAGAGAGAAAAAGTTATAAATCAATGAAGAAAGAATGCTAGAATAAATTCTGTGTGCTAGACTGGAGTAAGGAATATCAGAATGAACCTGTATCTATTGTAATATATTCATTGAGATAGATAGTTACAGAGAGAGAGAGAGAGAGAGGTAGAGAGATGATAGGTACATAGATAGGTAGATAGAGAGATAGGTAGAATGTAGGCATACATCGGTTTATATTTATATGTATATTTTCAAACTCTGCTGAGAAGCCTCAGAAGTTTTGACACCCCAGAACCAATAAAAACACCTCATTCTCAGATCTTGGGTTCTAAATACCATTTTTCAGGTCTGCCACAGTGGCTCACATGTGCAATCCCAGCAATTTTGTAGGCCAAGGTGGGAGGATCACCTGAGGCCAGGAGTTTGAGACCAGGCTTAGCAACATAGCAAGACCCTATCTCTACGTAAATAAACAAAAAACAAATTAGACATGTGTGATGAAATATGCCTACAATGCCAACTACTTGGGAGACAGAGGCAAGATTTCTTGAGCCCAGGTGTTTGAGGTTGCAGTGAGCTCTAGTGATGCCACTGCATTCTAGCCTGGGTGACAGCATGAGATTGTATCTAAATAATTAATAAATAAGTAAAATAAATACCATTCTTCAACAAAATGAACCAGGGATTCTTATAAAAGTAGATAATTCTAGAGCTGGAGATGAAACATATAACTTGAACGTAGAGTAGCTTTAATCCCTACAACAATCACTAAAAAAATTCAGAGACATCACTTACGTGCTAATAAAGAAATCACATTGAATATAAAAAAGTATTTGTAAAAGAATGTTTGTAGACATTTTAGTCATAATAGCACAAATCAGGAAACAATCCAAATGCCCATCAATAGGAAAACGGAGGAACAAATTGTAGAGCATTCCTACAACAGAGTAGTACTCAGCAATAGAATGGAATAAACTATGGTTGCACAGACCCAGGACGAATCTCATAAACCTGCCAAATGAGACAGCTGGACATAAAATATATATTGTATGATTTCAGTTAAAATGAACCTACAGCAAAAAAAAAAAAAAAAAAAAAAAAAAAAATCAACTCTGAGACAGCCTCTGGGATAAGAGAAAATTTCCTGGGAAGGAACACAAGGGATTTTTCTAGGATGATAAAAATATTATATTCTTAAAATGGGTGAAAGATTATATGAGTGTGTTTGCCAAAAAGGTACAGTTAAGATTTGTGCCTTTCAATGTATGTACATGTTACCTCACTAGTAAGAAAAAAATAGTGAAGGGGTGGAAAAAGCGTCGAAGTACAGCAGAAAGAGCAAATGGCACAGGGTTAGTAGTTGTTGAAGCTGGGTGACCGGTCAATTATTCTATTTTGTTTATTTTGTATATGTGTAAATGTTCTGTAATAAAACACTTGTATGAAAAGATAAAATTGACCTACAATATTGGTTCTTAAGATCTTGGTTACCTTCGGGTAGGTGGGAGGGAGAAAGTGATTCTTAGGGTACCTGAATGAGACTGGTTCTATTTCTTGGTTACAGGAGTCTGTTTGTTTTATATTAATTTATGAATCCTTAAATGGATGCTTTGTGCATTTAATTCTGTTTTACATAAATAAAAGACATAAATATTATATATTTGTACAAAAATCCTAAGTCAGTATCTCAGAAAAATGGTAGCATTTTGGTATATGTTTTAAAGTGGAATATGTTCACTCAGGGCATCATCAGAGAGATTTTAATATTCCAAAGTATCTATTAATGCCCTAATGCTTGATGACTCTCTAGGTCTTTCCATTTTTGCCTCAATTTAGCAAGTAGCATCGTATTAATTTTTTGGCCATATATTTTCAGCACAGCCCTCCCCCCACAATGATGCTCACTGAAGCTGAGGCACATAGCACAGTGCCCTGAACCTAGTGTGCAGTCAGTACACATGGAATTAAGTTGAGTGAGAAATAAAACCAGGAGCAGAGGTCTGTTCTGCAAAATGTAGTAAGTAGGTAATGCAGGTAAGCATGAAAGGTCACAACTCATCAGCAACCATTTTCACATTCATTTGAGGAAACATTTGCAATTTGCTCATCAAAAGATGTTGGTTCAAATCAGTATATTTTTTGGCTTGACCACACACAGTAATCACCTGGAGAGGTTTAAACGACAGCGTTACCTGGGTCCCAGTCGAGGAATTTGGATTTATTTGGTCTGTTTTGACTTGCATTTGAGAGAGGTTAAAAGGTCTCCCCACCCAGGTGACCCTAATGTGCAGCCAGGAGTGGCAACCACTGGTTCAGAGCAAAGGATGCATTAGCTGTACTTGATGGCCTTGTGGACTGTGTGGATTTTCCCCATGGCCAGTCCTGAGTTTGGGGTCCTGACAAACAGATTTGCCCTCTTAAAAATCAAAGGACACCTTCAAAATGTGCTCAGCTGTTTGGCTCCATTACAGCAGGAGAAAATACCTTCTCAGCAGATCTATCTTTATAGCACTTGGCTTCAGAGCAAGAGGTTGTTTCAGGCACAGCAGTTTGGTTTAGTCTTTGATGAAAACCATGAATAGCCTACAAATACCAGAAACAGATGAAAAAGTTTGCACACATATCAAGTGAATTATATGTGTTTTCAAATTTCTCCTAAGATGAGAAATGAGTACTGTGTTGTTGGGCCTTGATTTTCTAAACTCATTGCTCAGCCATTTCCCCAAATTATTCCTGGTCCTTCCAGCACACTTCAGGAGCATTCTATGGAGCGGATTATTCCCAATGGTGAAGACTACTAGAAGGACAACATTCTCAAAGGAATCCTGCTTCTATTGCAGAAGAGTCACTCTCCAGAACCTCAAAGGCCAAGGGATCTGCATGAATAGTGTGGCCTAGATAGATACATGTACATGAGCTTTGCAGTTAGGCAGAGTTGATCCTGAGTCCCAGCCCAGCTGCTTAGTAGTTCCTTGAATGTTAAGAGTTATATAAATCTTGTTGGCGGCCGGGCGCGGTGGCTCACGCCTGTAATCCTAGCACTCTGGGAGGCCGAGGCGGGTGGATCGCTCAAGGTCAGGAGTTCGAGACCAGCCTGAGCAAGAGTGAGACCCCATCTCTACTAAAAATAGAAAGAAATTATATGGACAACTAAAATATATATAGAAAAAATGAGCCGGGCATGGTGGCGCATGCCTGTAGTCCCAGCTACTCGGGAGGCTGAGGCAGTAGGATCGCTTAAGCCCAGGAGTTTGAGGTTGCTGTGAGCTAGGCTGACGCCACGGCACTCACTCTAGCCCGGGCAACAAAGCGAGACTCTGTCTCAAAAAGAAAAAAAAAAAATCTTGTTGGCAAGAAAATGCGTAATGATACTCACTGCAGAAATGGCAGCAATTCATCCATCCCTGAATCCATGCCCTTTGCAATGAGCTTTGACAGCTTCTCCCATTGAAAGATGGAATCTGTTTCTCAAACTTTGGATCTGGGCTGACTTCATTAGCTCTGGCCAATTGAAAGCTGTCAATGTGACAGCATGCTAGTTTTGGGTCTAGGTTCAAAAGGTCTTGAATTCTTCAGATTTTCTTTTAGAACCCTACCCTCTGCATGAGAACAAGCTTATGGAAGCCTGCTGGATGGTGAGATACTGTGACAGCCAGCTCACCCTCCAGAGCCAATGAATCAACCAGTAGCTGACCACACATGCTTAAAGGAGCCCAGCTAAGCCCCGAAGAATGACCCAACTGAGCCCAGCCTAAATTGCTGACCAGCTCAACCAAGAGCTAATAAGCATTAAGGTGGTTTTTTTATGCAGCAATCCCTAACTAATATATACACCTGGTGCAGACAGGCTGCCAGCATTCCATGACAGGTTGATTACAAGTTACCTGAAAAACAGTAGATTTCCTTTTACTCTTATTTAAAGTTGGATTTCTTGTTATTAATAGACAGTATTGAGTTATATGTTAATAAAAATGCATGTAGACATATGTGCATGCAATTGGTGCTTAAACTGACACAGTTCCCCACACAGCAGGAAGAAATAGACACACACAGCCTGACCATTAGGGTCAAAGCCAAATTGCAAAATAACAAGTTTGCTTTTAATCTATTTCCTCCACACTTAACTGTGGAGGTCAAGATTGTAGATGTATCTGAAGACCTGGGGTTCCTTCCTTCTGGGGTCCTATCATTTCTGTTTGATCTCTGGACGGGGAATGGGTCCCCAGCAAGCAGTGGTCAGCAGTGGTCTACCTGTGGACATTTCCTGCCTGCTGCCCCATGCTCTATCTAGGGTTACCTTCTCTCCCACTCTTGAGCCTAAGGAGAGATGTTGCTAGAAAGAGACTATTTCCTCACCTCTGACAGAAAAGGAGGTTCAGTCCCTTCACCTACCTGAGGTCATGGAATTCAGAGCTGCGCTTCAATGTGGCCAACATTGGCCACGTGGGGTTGCTGGGAACCTAAAATAGGCTGGTCTGAACTGAGATGTGCTGGAAGCTTACAATGCGATTTTTGAAGACTTACTATAAAAATACTTATTTAATAATTTTATATCAATCACATACTAAAATGGCAATATTTTAGATATATTGAGTTAAGTAAATTGTTACAATCAATGTTGCTTTTTTTCACTTTTATTTTGTGCATCTAATGGAAACTCTACCAGGACACGTGTGGCTCATATTTTATTTCTATCGATTTGCTGCTGTAGAGGATTGTCACTCTTTTTCAAGCTCAGACTGCCTCCTCCAAAAAAACCCAGAGGCCAGGAAGGTTAGGAAAGATGAAATTAAAAAATAATTTTTATTATTTTTTTCCATTTGTGAATAACATTTTAAATAAATGAGCATAATCTTATGTATAAGATGAAATGCAAATGACTCCTGGGCGAGGTCAAGTCCCAGTTCTGGAAGAAATACCTGCATGAAAATGGCAGCCCTTAAGAACCAGTAATTGTGGGGCCGGGAGTGGTGGCTCGTGCCTATAATCCTAGCACTCTCGGAGGCTGAGGCCGGTGGATCTTTTGAGCTCAGGAGTTCGAGACCAGCTGGAGCAAGAGTGAGACCCATCTCTGCTAAATATAGAAAGAAATTAGCAGGACAACTGAAAATATATAGAAAAATTAGCCAGGCATGGTGGCGCATGCCTGTAGTCCCAGCTACTCAGGAGGCTGAGGCAGAAGGATGGCTCGAGCCCAGGAGTTTGAGGTTGCTGTGAGCTAGGCTGACACCACGGCACTCTAACCTGGCCTACAGAGTAAGGCTCTGTCTCAAAAAAACAAAAAAAACCCCTTAATTGTGACTTTCTTTAGTGCCACCAGTAATTGCATCTCCTGTCACTCAACCGGAGGAGGCAGGGCCTGGAGCCCTATCCAATCAGGGCGCTGAAGTGAGTGAGAACTGTCCAATCGAGTGCGCAGGAGAGTGGAGGGGGCGGACTCCACGGTCTCAGTGCCCTGGCGACGGGCGCTTTACTACGGGGCTTTTGTGAGCGCTTCCCAATCCTGGTCTGGTCTCTGGGGCTCCTTGTTCTCGGCTTCCGGAGGCCCAGGTGACTCTGCTGCAGGCTGTGTTGCCCTGTGACCTCCAGGTACCTGAAGATCTATAGGGAGGATGTTGGGACACCGCGGAAGCTGGGAAGTGGTGAGTATGCAGGTCTGCTTGCCCTGGCGGGGTGGAAGCGGTTGTGGGGACCCGGCCTTCCCGCTGCAGTTCCAGAGTCAGCCGGTCTAAGCCCCCTGACTCAGTTCAACCCCCATTTCCCTCCCGTTCAGGGTGTTGCGGGGCTGGCAGCCGGGCTCCAGCGTGTCCTGTCCCATCCTGTCTGGTGACTTCACACTGGCCCTGAACCCTGTCTGGGCAGCTCTTCTACTGCACTTCCTACTCTCTCCCAGATTGTGTGGTGACTACGGGAGAATCATCAGGGGAGGGTCCCGCTGCCTTGGTGTGCGGGGTCGTGCATGGGAGAAGCTGGCGTCTGTGGGGTTCCCAGCCCCTTCTAACTCTTGTTAAAAGTAAACTGAGGCAGCAGTAAAATGGTAGTTTATTTCATTGGAACTAAGAGCAGTTCAGGAATCATGAGGCCTCCAGGGATGGGTTGTGGTTTGGGGGCCCACGGGGGTGGGGCTTGAAGGAAAGCCTTTTATCAGGTGTGGTGAGGAAGCACACCAAGTTCAATAATGGATTACATTCATGTGCTTAACTTATTTGGACTATCCAGGCAAAAATCACGTGGTTTTGTAATCAGAGGATAATGGGCAGTTTGTTGTTGTTTAAGACTAAATTCTGTTTCTGTTAGGTCCGGGGGTTGCCGAGGGAGAGACAGAGAGACACATAAAGCCTCATGTGTAGCAAAACGCTGTTTATTTTGAGCATCTGGGTGCAGATGGATGGAGGCAAAAAAGCGTCCACACCAAGGGAGAGGAAAGTCTTGGGTTTTATAGAGGGTTTCTCAGTGGGGAGTGAGTACCTGGGCCAGAACAGCTGCTGCATTAATTTTTTTTTTAACAATCAATTTCAGGGACCCCTGCCCCAGTCACATCCATCTTTCAGCTCTGGCCTCGCTCTTACCAGGAGAGCTAGCGAGGGATGAACTTCCCCTGTTATCAGGGAGGGCGGGGGAAGGAATGCTGGCTGCAGCTGTCTGTTATATTTACAAAGTCCTGGAACTCTCCAGACTCCTGAGGCTATTGTTTTACAAGCCTCAGTTTTACATTAACCATATCCTGTCCTGTATGTACTTCTGGGGTTCCCACCGGGAACAAACCTAACATTCCACACTTTTTGTTATATACATATAAGAAAAGGAAGGGTAAGGTATGGGAATAGGGTAAAAACTAAAAATTAGAGAGATTGGAAAGTGGGTGTTGTTTTCTTTCTGACTTTTTGTTTTTTGTGTCCCTGGAGATTTGGTCATCTTTGAAATGCAGTCAGGCCCCTTGCAGGGGATGTGATCTTTGCCCTGAGATTTGGTTTTGGGCAGGAAACAAAGGCCTGGAGTTCACCCCCTGCTGTCTGTCCTGGAGCTTTTCTCAGGAACACCTTGAGGCTCTAAAACCAATTGTAAAAGCTGTGAGCTGGGGAAATCTAAAGAGAAAGATTTACATTTCTTTTCTGGGCTCTTTTAGGTGTTTGTTTAGAGACCCAGCAGGTTGCCTGCTGGTTTGGGAGAGAGATAGCAAAGAGTAGGGAGAGCTCAGAATTGATTTTCAGCTGTCATTAGAAAATGGGGAGATTCAAGGCCATCCTAACATTCCCCCTTTTTGTTGTTAAGATTAAATTTTTATGTAAAGCGAACTCAGAAGTTGGAAAAATGGGCGGAGATCTTCTGCAGCTTCTTCTAGCTGAGGAAGGGAGTAGAGATCTTTTTATGGAATTCATTTATTAAAAGGGAGGGGGTTGAAATGGATGGTCTTGAAGTTAGAATAGAGGCAGGACAGGGTTTTACTGGAGAGAAAAAGTCAGGGCCTGAATGTTACTAGATAGTGGAGAATGTATGATTTGAAAATGAGAGTTGAAAGTAGAGCCACTAGGGGCCTTAGTTAAGAGTGTAAGATCACACGTGGTGAGAAGAGTTGATAGTTTTGAGAGGGTACAGAGGTTTTTTGCATCGTAGGCAGATAGAGATGTCATAGAGCCCCATAGTAGGGGATGGAAAGTATGGTTATTATTATCAGGGTTTCCAGTGAGGGCAAAGAACTGACCGGCCTGGTATGTAAGTTGGCCTGTGGTGGCATTCACAGAGTGACATGAGAAGTACAAAGAGAAGGCAGAGAATGGTAAGGAGTTATGTATACCACAGCATGTTATCAGAGCCTGGTATCCATGATGGGTTGGACTTTTGGGGAGCCCACCCTGGGTGGAAGCAGGTTCTGGAGGGCCTGTAGGTTTGAGTCCTGAGAGATGACTCTCGGACAGGATTTCCAGAAGCTTAGCTATAGTGGTGGAAGCAGTGAGAGAATTATTTAAAAGTTACAGGAGGCCCAATTTGTTCTGGGAAATCCTTGAGTAAAATCTAGTCTTTAGGCTGTAAGTGTTCCAGACCCTTTAAGAAGTCACTAGTCTGTTCCTTGCAGGCAGGTAGGCACCAGGTGGAGGTGGTGGAGGAAGATAAGGGAACTGAACCAAACTCAACTAATTTTTATCTCTTGAAATCGGTTTTTACAATTTTATATGTCTGTCTCTTTTGCAATAGCCCTTAGGCCTAGAGAGGATAAATAAGGTTGGGCCGGGTGGAATTTAATAGTTTAAATCCTGGAGATAATTTGGTTATTTACTTAGTACTACTTCAGTGGCTTTGGAAAGCAAAGCATGAGAATTAATAATGTTTTAAATAAAAAGTCATGAAAACTTTCGGTCTTTCTATGACATTTTCCAAGGAAGAAAATCTTCGACCGTAGTTGATTATAAACTGTTGTTTAAGAAGAATCAGAGCAAAACGACAACCATCCATGGATGGTAAAGATTTCACAATATAGACAATTTTAGGTGAAGTAAGGCAGAAAGTTTTATAGTTTCAAAGCTCAGAGAACCCCAGGCAAAAGTTGTGTGTAAAGTTTCAGTTAAGCTTTTCCATAAATCAGAGGGAGGAGGCCATAAAATCTTTCCCCAGTGGCGGTAACTGGGAAGCACAGAAGAGAAAGTGGTCAAGAAATATTTTGTTCTGACCACTGAAAAGAAAACTGTTCTCATTTTTTATGAGGCAATAAATGGAAATTTAAGGAATCAATATCAGGAGTTTCCGCGGGATCCGCTGGGCCCTCTGGGCCTTTCAGGCCCTCCAGCTCCGGGTGAGCTGGGGGGGCCCCCGGGATGGGCCGCGGCCTCTGCCCTGCAGACAACCGGAGCCCTCGCGTGGATGCCCCCTGGCCAGGCCCAGGCCTAGAAGCAGCCGCGAACGTCTCTACCAACCCCACCTTGGTGACCTGATGATGGCGGCGGCTTCTCTGAGGCCGGAGTCCGCCGGCCGCCTGGTCTCCTGGCCCAGCCCTGCCCGGCCTAAGTGAAGCCCCCTCCAAGCCTCCAGAACGCGTTCCCTTTGGGCGGCGGCGGGTGTGGCGGGGCGAGAACAATGGCGGCCGCCCAAACGCCGCGGAGGGCCGTTAGGGTTTGGAGGGCCCGGGAAGGCCGGTCTGTGGACGCAAGCTTGGTCACCTCCTTGGGCCGTGGAGCGGCGCAGATCCTGGTCTTGCTGTGACCGCGCTGCCCCAACTGGGCGAGCCCTACTTGGTCCTGACAACGACAGACAAAGGCCTTAACGGGCCTGGAAGATGAGCGGAGCCC
This sequence comes from Eulemur rufifrons, assembly GCF_041146395.1. NCBI lineage: Eukaryota > Metazoa > Chordata > Mammalia > Primates > Lemuridae > Eulemur > Eulemur rufifrons. The sequence continues at coordinate 3,399,998 of NC_090984.1, read as the reverse complement.
GGGATGACGCGGGTGGAACGGTTAGCAGGCCATCAGGCGGTTGGTCTTCGTTCTGCCACCAGACAGAAGAAAAAAACAATACCACATTTGGAAATGCCCACCACCGTTTGGGAAGATTTACTGGCCGATTATAGAAGAAGGCCTGTGTATGTAATATGAAAAAGCTGCTCTCAACTTTTCCCCCAACCTTTTAAAAGAAAACATTTACTACATCTAATCCTTCTAGATGTAAAGAGGTTGCCGATGTATGATAGAGTTAGAAAATAACACATCTTGTAAATGTCCATTTGTTAAAAAAAAAAAAAAGAAAAGAATAGGAAAAAAATGTCTTCTGGAAATGACTTTTTGAAATGGAATTGTTAGACCACCTCTGGAAGCGACACATGGATCGGAAGACCTTGAGAAGGAAGAGAAGATTCTGTGCCAGACTGGTCATATTTAGAAGACATTTTCATATTATAAGCATTGTTTTGTGTGTGCAATTTATTCCTCATTACTGTATATATAGTTGACAAAATTAAGTACTTTTTTGAAATATCTAGTCTTTCTAGATGTTCTGAAGTGCCTGATATATGTTAAAAGTAGAAGTAGTAATACTGTTTCGGAATACCTTTTTGTTAAAGTTCATATGAAATTTTTTGGGGGAATGGCCAAACCACCTCCTGAGTAGTACACATTGTGTTTGTGCAGGGGTTCAGGGGAGGAGGGAGGAGAAGGAAGAGCTCTAGGCCAGTGTGCTTATAGTGAGGCAAGATGGCAAGGTTAACCATAGTTCCTATGTCTGTGTATTTTGTCTTACCTGTGTATATAGTGTATATAAAGGACAAGCAAGTCCTAATTTACATCTAGTCTTTCTAGATGTTAAAAGAGGTTTCCAGTGTATGACAAAAGTAGAATTAGTAAACTAATATATTTTGTACATTTTTGTTTTTAAATTCGTTAGGAAAGATCATCTTCTGAAAATTTGAGCATTATAGCCCACTGGGTTGGTGGAGGAGGAAAGGGTTCTAGGCCAGAATGTTCATATTTCTAAGACACTTTCAAATTATAACTGTTACATGTGTGCAGCTTATTCAAAACTGCTGTGTATATAGTGGACAAATTAAATCCTTACCCGAAACATCTAGTCTACCTAGATGTTTAGAAGTGCCCGACGTATGTTAAATGTAGAGGTAGTAAAATATCACTTTGTAAATATCTTTTTGCTAAAATTCACAGGAAATGCTGTCTTTTGGAAATAGAATTGTTAAACCATCTCTGTGAGCAGTATAGTACCATCTATACTCTTTCAATGGTTTGGAGGAGGTGGGAGGGAAGGAATTGGCAAAAGGTAATATGCTAGTGTGTTCATACTTGGACATTATCAGATATCAGTTTTCTTATGTTTTGTGCATTTTGTTTTGGTGTGTGTACATAATGTATATAATGGACAAATGAGTCCTAATTTTTCAATATCTAGATGTTAAGAGGTTGCCAGTGTATGACAAAATACTTAGTAAAGTTAGCACATTTTGTACACTTTGTGTTGCAATTCATAGGAAAGCTTGTCCTCTGTAAATTACTTTTGGATATGAATTTGTTCAACCATTTCTAAGCATTACACATGCCTGTACTTGTCCACTGGATATAAGGCAGAGAGAAGGAAATGAGGAGGGAATAGTTCAAGACCAAAATGGTCACATTTAGACGATACTTCAGATTATAACCATTGCTATGTGTGTGCAATTTTAACAGTGCTGTGTACATAGTGGACAAGTTCTTGTATGAAATATCTAGTCTTTCTAGATATTTAGAAGTGCTTGATGTATTTAAAAGTAGAAGTAGTAGAATAACACCTTGTATATAGCTTTTAAAAACTGATGGGAAATACTGTGTTTGGAAGTGGAATTGTTAAACCACCTCTGTGAACAGTACATTCTCTGCACTTGTTCACTAGGTTGAGGGAGGTTGGGAGGGGGAAGAAATTGCAAAAAGTGTTTTGCTTGTGCGTACTAGAGAATTTTAGCTTATCCATTGCCCTGTATGTTATGTGCATTCCTTTTAACTTTGTATTGTATATATTGTATATATGTTGGACAAATGAGTCCCAATTTTATAATATCTGGTCACTAGATATTAAAGAGGTTGCCAATGTATGACAAAAGTAGAGTTAGTAAGATAACATTTTGTACACTTTGTGTTAAAATTCATGGAAAGGCTGTTTTCTGAAAAGGACTTCTGAAAGTGAAATGATAACATCACATCTGAGTGACACATGTGCCTATATCCACTGGGTTCTTGGTGAAGAGGAGTTGGAAGAAATCAAGAATTCTAGACCAGAATGTTCTTTTTTAGAAGACACTTTCGGCTATAACCATTGTTACATGTGTGTATTCAACACTACTGTGTATATAGAGGACAAACGTAAGTCCTTTTTTGAAACATCTAGTCTTTCTAGATGTTAGAAGTGCACAAAGTATGTTAAAAGTAGAGGTAGTAAATAACACATTTTGTAGATATCCTTTTGTTAACATTGATGAAATACTGTCTTTTGGAAATTGATCAAACCACTTGTCTGAGCAGTACAGGGTATTTGTGCTGTTCAGGGAGGAAGGAGAAGAAAGTGCAAAAGGGCTTTATAACAATGTGGTTATGGTAAGACGAGACTATTGTCCCTTATGTCTGTGCATGTTATTTTACTTTGCTGTGTATATAAAGGATGAATGAGTCCTAATTTACAACATCTAGTCTTTCTAGGTAAAGAGGTTGCCAGTGTATGACAAAAGTAGAGTTTAGTAAACTAATACATCTAGTAGACTTGGAGTTAAAATTCATAGAAAAGACTGTCCTTAAAAATACTGAAGTAAAATTGTTAAAATCCCCTCTAAGCATTACAGATGCTTAGACCTGTCCACTGGGTTGGTAAAGGGTAAGAAGGGGAAGAGCTCTAGGCTAGAATGTTCCTACTTAGAGGACATTTTGAAATTATAGCTTTTGTTATGAGTGTGCATTCAATGCTACTGTGTATAGTGGAGAAAAACTTAGTCCTATTTGAAACATCTAGTCTTTCTAGATGTTTAAAAGTACAAAACATGTTAAAAGTAGAGGGCTAAAGTAACACCCTTTGAATGTTTTTTGTTATTTCATAGGAGTGGTTGCATTTGGGGAATGGAATTGTTAAACTTGATGTCTTAGAGAGTATGCTGTCACTGGGTGGTGGAGGGAGGGGAGGAGGAAGTATGCAGAGAAGGGTTCTGTGCCAGTGAGTTAGATTAGTTAACCATTGTTCTATATGTGCATTTTAGTTAATATTGCTGTCTATTAAAGGATAAACAAAGCCTAATGCTCAAGGTATGTTAAATATAGAGGTAGTTAAATAATCCCTTTATATATGTCCTTTTGTTAGTTTTTAGGAAGGACTGTCTTCTGGGAGTGATCTTTGTTAATCCACCTCTTAGAGCTAGACTTAGTCCTGTACTTAGTCACTGGACTGGGGGAACAGGAAGAAGAGGAAGGATGAAGGGAAGGATTCTTTGCTAGTATCTCCATATCTAGAAGATGGCTTTAGATTATAACCGTTGGTCTATATGTGCATTTTTAGTAAAGTATCTGTTTATTGTGGACAAAGTTCATTATTTTGCAACATCTAAGCTTTGGAGATGTCTTGAAATGACAATGTATGATAAAAAGTAGAACTAGTGAATAGCCATTTTGTGAGTATCTTTGTTATAATTGATAAAAAAAGATGCATCTTGGACATGGAATTGTTAAACCACCTCTGAGCAGTGTATATCAGGACGTGTTCATTAGGTTGGCAGCAGAGGGGCAGAAGGAGGTATGAAAGGAGAGAAGTATGCAGATGTGTTCATCTTTACATTTTGATGATAGCCATTGATGTACGTGCATCCCTTTTGGCTATATTATAAGAATATATTAAGTAATTCAATAGAAACATATCTTCTTGCTAATACTTTAATGGTAAACATCTGATAATGAATTGGCTTAGAAACATTACACTTAGTGTGCTCTGTTGCTTTGTGTTTGACTTTAAATTGAGCATTAAGGGAATGCAGTATTTTAATCGGAACTCTGCCAGTACTTTTATCTAGAGGCCTGTTGCCATTTTTGTCTTCTATGAAATTTTTGTCCCAAGAAAGGCAGGATTACATTTTTTCCTAACAGATTGAGTGGGTGTAGTGTATTCTTGGTTACCAAAATACTCACATAGCTTTGGGATTTTCGATTGGTAAATATTCATGATATGTGAAAAAGCATGATGCATACTGTTCTATCTCAATCCCATAAAATTGGATGTTGTGTATGTGTCAGGATCTAGAAGGACACGTCCAACTGTAAACTGCTTGTGATTGTGGACGACTTTGTTCCTTGCTTCTTGTGTTTTTCAGTTTCCTATATTGCATATATTAACTTTAAAAAAAATAAAGGTTATTTTAAAAAGTTGAAAAAAAAATAAAAAAAAGAATCTATGTCAGGCTTTGTGATAGCTGAAAAAGGAGTAATAACCTCTTTTGTAATGGGAAGGTTGTTTCTTGGCAGTAAGCTGCTATTACAGAACACAAAGGGTGTGTGATTTCTTTCATCACAACTATTTACCAGGATTACCTGCCCAAATCTTCCCCCGCCGCTTTCCCTTGCCCTATGCATCTCCTCCATTGGGCTTTTTCTGAGTGGTGTACTTTATAGTATATCAAATTGATGAATGTAAGTAATGTGGTTTGCTGAGTTCATTGACTAGTTTTATCAAATTATTAAACTTCAGAGGGGGTCACAGGGGCATCTTATTGATAGACAGTTGCTCAAAATTGTGCATGGGCCCCTGGGGCTGCCACTGGCTTCTGCAGTGAGTGCAGTGTGGTAGGACCGAGCCCTGAACTCATGAGGTCTGTATGAAATCTGTGGTGTCAGAATTGACATTTGGAGAAACATTTGGTGCCAAAGAAGTGGTCGGTGTTCATCAGACTCCACACATTTGGTGTGAGAAGTGTCATGTTTCTCAGGGAAGGGAGAGTCTGTTCTCCTGCACATGGGCTGTCACACCACGTATTGTGCCGTGACTCTGCATCTCCTCCTGGGGTCAGAGCAGACTGAGGACACAGGAGGAGTCCTGGGTTCAGATCCCTCTCTGCAACTTGTTGCCCCATGTGATTCGCACCCATTCATGCAGTGGTGCAGCAGGCACTGATGGAGCCACGCCCCCCCCAGGCAAGTCTCCTCCCTCTGGAATGGAGACCACAGCTCCATTGCTCTTAGAGTTTCCCACCAAATATCCACACTGGAGTCCTGGTTTAGCTCCACCCCCAGACTCCAAATCTACAGAAAAATCTGGCCCTCCACCAATCCAGGCTTACAGCTGGATCGCCTGATTATAATCCCATGCCTGCATGGACGCAGGAATGCCAGAGCATATCCCAGCCTGGGCTAGTATCTTTAGCACTGACAGCCCAACATAAGCGACTGGGGCAAACATACTAATTGATAGAGGTTTATGGGGCCACCATATAAGGATGTGCTTGGGAAAAACCAAACCACAGACAAATCTGTGACTTTTTCCAAGGGGGGATTTGGGAACTTCAATATTTAAAGGTGACATGGAGAAAGTAAAAGGAGGAGGGGTGTGGGCAGCCAGGCAAAAATTGTTACATTCTTGTGAGGCCCAGAAAATTTACATATTACATAAGCTAAAATGAATGTTTGAAGAGAAAAGGGAAGTGAAGGAAGACTCAATTATGTAGATGTCCCTGGATAGGTAGAAGAAAGGTTGATCTTGTTCCTGTTATGCACTTGGGTAGATAAATTTGTAATCAACATTATTATTGTGGAGTTGAACAGACTTTAGTTTTAGGAGCTAAACTGAAAGTGCAGATGAAAACTTACAACTTATGAGTCCTTACTTATGGAAGGCCAATGAGGAATTTTGTTTGAATGGTCTGTGTCAGCAGTCCATGTATATCCCTAAAACCTTTTACCTCTCCATGATCTGGCTGATGCATAATGCTAGCAATAACCATTCATTTGTAAGGTGTTGCATGACTCGGCCTCCAAGCCTGACCTTTGCTTCTGCATAAGGAGCTTGAGGGATTGTCCTGAGATTTCTAGTTTCTTCTACAGCAGCAACCAGTCCTCACACCAGCTCTGCACTGTCTCCCACCCCTGGGTCCTTGATAGCAGTCGTCTTTCTTCTGATTATTTTCTTCCCCACAAACCTTCTTTCTTGTGCACATAGTGTGACTCAGGCTACTCCTCTGGTGCCTGAATTCAGCATCCTCTGGAATTATACTCATGAGTTGAAGGCTGTGGCCCTTGACATGGTTTTTGTAAGAGCAGATGCAAATGAAAAATACCAACTGGATCCTTCAACTTAAAAACATGAGATTATACCCTCTTCTCTTTCTTAAAGTTTTTAATTTTGTATGTACTTTTTTCTCTGCCACTTTGAAATATATGTAAATTATTTTATGAGCTAACAGGTCTTTTGTAATTTTTTTTTTTTTAGCTCGGGGATTTTCTTTCTTGAAAATCTAGGAACCGCTGCTTTGAAATGTAAATAGTCAAAAAAATCTGCATGTATCCCAGTTTCTTTTAGAGTAGGAACCTCTCAGTAGTAGGCACCTAGCTCCAAGTTGCAAAGTTGTCTTCTGTCATGAAGATATGAAAGGGTTTTTTTTTTTTTTCCTTTGAATATAGCCCATTAGTAAACACACACGGCCTTTCCTATTACTAGGTGAATTTTGGGTGAACTACATTTGAAAAATGGTGCTGACAAATCTACTTGAGGACTAATTATGTTGACTTTTCTTTATGTCTTTGGAATCTCTTATCAGATTGCCTGAGATGTACAGTACATTCTGGTTTAATTGTATAGCAAAAGTTTTCCTTCTGTTTTACCATTGTGGAGAGTTATTCTGGGCTTGAAAACAATTTTGTTTTTAATTATATTTTCCAAACACTTTTAAGAATTACCAGGCATGGTGAAAAAATATAAAGTGCTCACCAGGCTTCACTCTAAAGAGCTCTTTCTTTCTTGGCCTTCCAGTAGTAACTCACAATTGTGCAACAAAGTGCACGGTGCCTCCAATATCTACATGTAGAATGGTCTCTCTGCCTATTTGCAATCTGCTGTCTAGAGCAGTTTGGCCAGATTTCTACAAAAATAATGTTACAAGACAGCAATCATCCCTTCCAGCTGTTTGTCAATGACTCTGGCATTTTCAGACCTGAAATTTATCCAGAGTCTGTTGGGCTTGCAAACCCAGCCAGGTAGACACATGTGCATTGAGTAGGCCTGAGAATCGTAACTCCCTCTCCTCCTCTTTCCCAAATACTCATGAATATGTAGAGGCACCAGCTGCTTCCCTATTCCTGCAAGACCTAAATCTGTAGCTGCAAATTCTGAATCCAGGTCCTCATGATCACAAGGACGTGAGAGAGCAGCTTCCGTGAGCAGCTTCTAGTTCCCCCTCATTCTGTATCACCCAAGAACACAGAGCCAGGTTGATTCCACCTGTAATCCGCACGTAAGGCTGGCCTCTACCTGGGATTCACAAAGCAGGGCCAGTCCTGGGACTGAGTTTGTACAGAAAACCTGACGGAAACATTTTCTGCATTGTGAGAAGTCAACATAGACTTTGTGAAGCCAGCCTTTACTAAATGAGGCCTTTCAAGTTTTCCAGATATTGCCCAGTGAGATCTTAGAGTTGTATGAAGGGTTCCTGTTGTAAATAGAATCTAGTGGCAAAATCTGTAAGTGTAAACAAGCACCTCAGCTGTGGGAGGCCAGGTCCACAAAATATTCACAGCCACGATCACAACTACAGCTTCCTGTACGGTTACTGGAGTAGGGTGTTCTTCTCCTTCCTCATACCTAACAGTTAGTCGATAAAGGACAGGTTATGTCACACCTGGATCCAGGATCAGCTGCCCTACCAGGGCATTTCCATTTTCTCTGCTGACCTCACAGAGCCAGCCTGATTCTCTCCTGCCTGGATCAGCATGGGGACATCAGCCCAAGCTCACTGGGGACCCTCTCACCAGCATGTGGGAGGCTTGTGGACATTTGGGGATGTCCTTCCATGCTGGGGTCAGGATGACAGGATATAATTCCCCTCCATTTCAAGGAAGAGGAATAAGTCATCCAAGGTTTGTTCCTCCTCGCATAGAAAAGAATCCCCCTTGTTGGTGTCCAGGTTGGAGTTGCTGCAGTTTCCTGGTACTTCAGTGATAAACAAGGAGGAGGTCTTGAGACACAAACTGATAGATCAATTCTTTCCACTTCATATTAGCATTAGAGGAACAAGTAAAGCAGGCATGGTTCCTCCTGTCCAGTCTAGAGCAAATGGTTAAATGGTTGAATTCAGCATCATGTAGCCAAGACGAGGAAGTTGCTCAGACTTTTGCTTCATTTGGGCCATTTTCCTTATGTTGTGAGTTTTGTTGTCAGCACACAAAGGCCATCTATGAACAGAAGAGTTGTTTTAATTTGTCTTTATTGCTTTTACCTTGTTAAGAATAAATATTTAGCTAGTTCTAATATAATTGCAGAAAAACTTAAGTGTTTTTTATTAAAGTGCTTATTATTGTATGTTATAAAATGTACAAAGAAGCCCAGGGTGGTGACTCACACCTGTAATCCCAAAATCCTATGACTTAGTGTGGCCTGGAATAACAAATAGTTTATATGCACAATAAAGGCTGAGAGGCAATGCTTAGCTAAGTGTTTTCAGCCCCAGTTTCCAATTAGGATCACGTGTCCAGTTTGAAGAAACACCATCACCTGTGCCCTCCCTGCAGATTCTATTTGTGGGGGTTGGAGCATCTATGTGGTTTTAATTAAGTGCCCCACCTGATGCTAAAGTGAGTCCAGAGTCAAGCACAAGGGCTCCCAGATATATTTATGAAAGTTGAGTTCAGCCTTTGTTCCACGGGGACCTCACAGAGCCTTCTCTGCAAGGGTTTGTGTGGTGCAGGGCAGCACAGCCCAGCCCACGTGCCCACTGCTGTAGCAGGTATTGCTGGTGTCTGTGGTAGAGGAGGGCACCTGTGGGCAGGAAGGGAGAGAAATCACTCATTGGTCTCCATGTAGAAGCTCCATGTTGATGACTGTGTGATGAAGGACAGGGAAGGGTGGACTTTTTGCACTTCAAGGTCCCTCTGCCTGTGGGTGTAGTCGTAGCAGATGAAGGGCCTGTGCTGATGCCTTTGATGGCACTTTATCAAAATGCAGATGTGATTTGTCCAGATCCTCTCACCTGAGAAAAAGTTCCAGAGAAGGAAGAGGAAGAAATGGCTGGTTCTTATGTACAGGTCCCAGGTCCAGAACCATGTTCATGTGTCATCCTGAAATGTCATGTGTTTAGAATGAAAATCTTTCTTTCTCTTGTGATGTTCTGGCCTAATGAGTTTGTTTCAATGATTCTTTTGTCCTTTTTTCTTATAATGGTAAAGGTGCTCTGAAAAATCTTCCCTGTATAGCAGAGCTTTCTATTCATTCTCTCCATCCAGGCCCCTTATGTGCCACGAACACATCTCAAAAAGTTTATGAGCTGCAATATAGAAAATGTTCCCTTTGTGGCTGTCAAACATGGGATCATGTGGCTGCCTAAGATTCTCATTTGGGATAGGGTCAGGTCCTTGGGTATCTGTGTGGAAGGGGAACATGAAACTGTTTAGGTTCCATGTGGATGCTCCATCAGCTCTGTGCATAACAGGATGAAGTAAATGCGCTCTTAAAGTGCTGACATTAATTGCCTAGAATAACTCAAGAGTTTTAAAAAAGAATAATTAGAGAAGACTTGCTTTCTAGGATGCTAAGAAAAGACCTTACATACACTATTAGAGATTATAAATCATGGGAGATACACGTAGCTTGAGGTTTGCATAAAATTGATGTTTTCTCATGATTAGATTCAAATTATGATTTACTTTTTTTGGCCACTATTGTCACAGCAATGATGTTGTTTCCACCTATGTGAATCAGCACCTGATACCAATTTGCTCTATTATGGTAGTTAATTTTATACAATTAGTTAAGGTGCTCCTTAACAGATTTTTTTCCACTATAAATTATTTTTCTCCATTAATACACACCTTGGGGATATGTGTGTAAACCATCACATTGAATCTGGAAGTTCCCCTTTGTTCTTAGATTCTGTTTCATACAGCTTGCTTTGGAAAAGGAAGGCTCTCATCTTTATTTACTGGTCTGATAAACTGGGATAAACCCGGGCTCTACCACTTGGTGGATGTTTGCCAAAACATCCTCGTGGGCCAGAAGCATTGGCATCATTCATGAGCTTGCTAGAGACTCAGGCTTCATCCCATATCTTCTGAATCAAACTCTGCATTTTAACCAGATCTTCCGTTCATTGTTTGAGAGGTACCTTCTAACCCACCATGACTTTTCTATCAGAGAAATATATACAAGTTAATCATGTATGATGTAAATAAGGCACTCAAAAATGCCCATGGCTGTGTGGGTGGCCTTACTTTTATGCTGCATTATCTAAAAAATATAGTATCTGCACTGTTTTTGTGGATGTTATACTGTCCTCTTTCCCCAGACTTACAGAATACATTAGGAAATACTTTTTTGTTAAAATTATCTTATGGGATAATTCCAGTTACTCGTATAAGTCAGAACCAGTTCTCTTTACTCTCTCATTTCACCAGGACTGAAATTATCTCTGCCCATGGCTCCTTGGTATGTGTATTTTTTTCTTCCAGGCACCATTGATATTCATGGATGTGGCCATAGAATTCTCTCTGGAGGAGTGGGAATGCCTGGATCCTGCTCAGCAGAATTTGTATAGAGATGTGATGTTAGAGAACTACACAAACCTGGTCTCCGTAGGTGAGGATAACTTCAATACACCATTCCCATTCCACACTAATAATTTCATATTTTTTGTAAATTATTTTCTGGGAGTTTCTGCTGTGCATGAATGAGTTTTTGATCCTTGTTTCCAATTAAAACTTGGGGATTTTTGATATAGAAAAGAAAATATTCAAAGTGTTCTATCTTGACATTAATCTTACCTCTTTTTGAGCTACAAATCTGTATCTTTCACTCTACATTAGTAGTAATTGGAGAAACGTAGTGGCATAAAATATTGTTGCCCATACCTTGAAATGCAATTTCCACCACCGATTTTTGATTCCATAGTACTGGGTAGTGGAGCTAAGAACCCACAAATTTTAAGTGCTTTCTACATATTCTAAAGTTTCTGTCAGGAAGGAGTATTTGGGGATTATTTTTCTAGACTTTTCTATATGTTCTGTTTTCTCTACTGTGCACAGTACTAGATTGGTAATTGGAGAATCCCAGTGAGAGTCATGTGAATTTTTTCTAATAAAATAGGTCTTGCTGTCTCTAAACCAGACCTGATCACCTGTCTGGAGCAAAGAAAGGAAACTTGGAAGGCGACGAAATACATTGCAGTAGCCAAATACCCAGGTAGGTGGGAGAGAATGAAGCAGATGGCACAGGGGAGAGAGGTCCAGAATTTAAGGAGGAAGCCAGACCTTAAAATGGGGTTGGGGGAGCTGTGCTTCAATGAAAATGATTTCTAAGAAGCCTGGGTTTCTTTCCCTGGGTCTCACATAAGGGCACGTCTTGTCTTTGTTTTTTAATTTCCTAAGCACTAATTCCCCGTCAGTGATGTTCCTTGAAGGTTACAGTGAGAACCAAAGTTCTGTTCGTGGCTTACAAGGGACAGCAGGATCTGAGTCCTGTTCTGTTGCCTTTCAGGACATCTGTGTAATATCTGTGTATTTTTGAGGAAGTCTCTGTGAAACAATTTTTTCATTTTCCTTTTGCATCATATCTGACATGTGTGAGTGAAGTTGTGACATTAGTACTTGGTTCAGGTATCCCAGGGACGCCACAAACAGATGTGGTATGTTTTCTGCTTTATGGTTTCCTACCCTATGGAGGCTTTAAATATAATTTTACAGAAAATCCATACTCAGTAATTTATCAGAACTCTCTAAGTATAGGACATCGAATGTTCTTTTACTTCAAAATTCTGTTTTTGTATCAACTATGATAAATAATTTAAACTCTATATGCTCAAATTCCTCAACTTTAATATAGCTTAAGGTACCTTTTTTCTGCATTTCTTAAATATAGTATGTCTTTGGGAAGCTTAGAACGTTGCTGAGCATATATTAATCTCCCACTATTTACTTTATATTTTAATCACTGTCATTTTATAGTTTTCTCTTTTTTAGTTTGAAGTTCACTGGAACTGTCTCATTTATACACACACACACACACACACGTGTGTGTGTGTGGATATGTAACATTTTTTTACAAATAAAAGTTATATATAATTATTTGACGTTTGTATACATTGTGAAATGATTGATAAAATCAAGATAATGAATACACCTATCACCTCACAATCCCTTTTTTTTTTTTTTTTGGTATTGAGAACACTTAAGGTCTACTGTCTTGGCAAATTTCAGGATACAAGTTATTATTAACTATAGCCATGGTGCTATACATTAAGTCTCCAAAGTGTATTCATCAGATAAAAGTTTGCACCCTTTGAACATCTATTTTCCCCACCTCAGGCCCTGGAAACCACATTTGTATTCCCTACCTCAATCTTTTTAGCTTCCCTACATAAGGGAGATCACACAGTATTTGTCTTTCTGTGCCTGGCTTATTTCAGTTAGCGTAATGTCCTTCAGGACCATCTGTGTTTGATGAAATGGCTGAATAATATTTTTTGTGGCTAAGTAATATTCAGTAGATCATATATATATATATATACTGTGTATATATACCATATTTTCTTTATCCATTCAGAATATTACAAACATCTTGTTTTCATATCTTGTCAATTGTGAATAATATTGCAAGGAACATAGGAGTACAGATATTTCTTAAAGATACTGATTTTTTTTTTTTTTTTTAGAGTCTCACTCTGTTTCCTGGGCTAGAGTGCTGTGGCATCAGCCTAGCTCACAGCAACCTCAAACTCCTGGCTCAAGCCATCCTCCTGCCTCAGCCTCCCGAGTAGCTGGGACTACAGGCACATAAAACCACGTCTGGCTAGTTTTTTCTATTTTTAGTTGCCCAGCTAATTTTTTCTATTTGTAGTAGAGATGGGGTCTTAGTCTTGCTCAGGCTGGTCTCGAACTCCTGAGCTCAAGCAATCATCCCGCTTTAGCCTCCCAGAGTGCTAGGATTACAGACATGAGCAACCACACCCAGTGAAAAATACTGATTTTATTTCCTTTGGTTATATACACAGAAGTGGGATTGCTGGATTGTATGGCAATTCTAATTTTTCATTTTGAGTAGCACCTCCATACAGGTTTTCAAAATAACTCCACCAATTTACAACCCGCCAACAGTATAAAGGATTTCTTTTTCTTCACATGCTTGTCAAAACTTATTATCTACTCTTTGATATTAGCCATGCTAACATGTATGAAGTGGTATTTTAACATGATTTTGAAGTGCCTAATGATTAGTGATGTTGAGCATCTTTTCATATACGTATGGCCATTATATGTCTTTGTTGGGAAAAGATCTTTTCAGTCTTTCTCCTATTTTTCAATTGGGTTATTATCATTATTACTGTTTTTGTCTCTTATCAGACATATGGTTTGCAACCATTTTCTCCCATCCTTTATGTTTTCTTGTTTCATTATCTTCTTTGCTGTACAAAAGCTTTTTTAGTTTATTGCAGTCCACCTTATTTATATTTACTTTTGTTGTCACATGTTTAATGTTGTATCCAAAAAATTCATTGCCAAGGTCATTATCAAGGAGGTTTTCCATATGTTTCTTTTATGATTTTTAAGGATTTGTGCTTTAGCTTCCCAGAGCAGACCGGATCGGGCGCAAGGATTTGTGCTTTATATAAGTCTATATTTTGAATTAATTTTTGGGTATGGTATACAAGAAATGGTGTAATTGTATTTTTTTCTTGTGAGTATCCAGGTTTTCTAGCACCAAGTAGTGAAGTATTGGTGAGACTATAGTTTCTGCACTGTGTGCTCTGGGTGCCCCTGTCAAAGATGAGTTGACTTTGCATGCATGGATTTTTTTCTGGGCTCTCTGTTTTGTTCCATTGGTTTTTTTTATCATTTTTTAATGCATGTTCTAGTCTGCTTTTATTAGTATAGTATTGAAATTAGTTTGAAATCAGAAAGTATGAGGCCTCCAGCTTTGTTCTTCTTCCTCAGTATTATGTTGGCTACTGACAATATATTGTAGTTCCATAAAAATTTTAAGATTGTGTTTTTTATTACTGTGAAAAAATGCCATTGAAGTTTTGATAGGGAGTCCATTGAATCTTTAGATGACATTGCATAATATGGCACTTTACCAGTATTTTTTCTGCTAGTATATAAACCTGTGAAATCTTCACATTTATTTGTGTCTTCAGTTTCTTTCATCACCAACTTATATTTTTCAGTGTACATCACTTTCACCTTTTTAGTTAAGTTTAGTGCTAAAATGTTTATTATTTTGATGCTACTATAAATGAGATTATTTTCTTTTTTATTGGATAGTTTGTTACTGCATGAAAACACAAGTGACATTTGCACGTTAATTTAATATTCTGCTCATTTACTCAGTGCATTTTTTAGATTAAACAGTTTTTTTGTACTCTTTAGGGTTGTCTATATAGAAGATCATGTCATGTATAAATAGTGATTTTTTTTTCTTTTCTGTTTGATGGCTTTCCAAAATTTTTTTTCCAATATTTTTGCCTAAGACTTCCAATGTTATGATAAAATAGAAGGATTGAAAGTGTATACAATACAGACTTGCATTTGTGTCTGTGCATTTGAAGGACCAAATGTGTCATCCAGTTTTCAGAAACCAATTTCAGCAGGTAAAGATCTTTCCTTTTTGGGTCCACAGCTTGCTGGGTTCTCCTCTGGACTTGCAAAGAATAGGGGTTCTAGCTGGCTTACAAGGCTGCTTCTGGGTCAGCTTTGATGCTTCCCTTTAGTGGGTCTGTTACTAGGTGCTTGGACCATTGTCAATTCTGTCTTGTTCCTGGGCAGACTGGATTGCCCTCGGGACTTTGATCTGTTGGGCGGGAAGTTGCAGTTGGGTCTGCATATGGTGGGGAGGGTGTCAAGTATATGTATGGGTGTGGCTCCCACTGAATATGTGAGAGGTTTTCCCCAGGGCACGGTGTTGGTCCCTAGGTGTGCAGCACTGGCCTTGCACTGTGGCTGAGAGAACTGGAACTGAGGTACAGCTGCTTCAGAGACCACAGTGAGTGCCAAGGTCTGTAGGCCTGCCTCCATGGACACAAATGGACATTCCCTGCAGGCCTCTGAAGAGGGAGGATCATCCCTAGACCATGGCTGGGAGGAGGTGAAGTTGCTTATAGAGTCACTTCAGAATTCTCAGTGGTACCACGTGGAGTGAGCCATTTCTTGGTCTGTATTCAAGACCAAGGGTTCTCAAGTTTACCACCTGAATGAGGGCCTGCCTTCTCAAAATGACCCTCTTTGGTCTTGGGCTTTAGTATTATTTTACAACCTCCTTCCTGTATCTCAAAGCTTTCATAAAAACACTTAGATTTTGAGATGGGGCTCTCCTAATACCACCCAGGGTGGTCTCAAACTGCTGGACTAAAGTGATCCTATTTCCTTCACCTCTGAGTAGCTGGAATTACATGTTTGAGCTACTGTGCCTGGCTTTCATAAAGTCACTTTTGTCCATGGATGGCTGCCAAATTTTAGTTGCTGTGGGGAGACAGAAAAGTAAGAGACTTCCTATTTCACCATGTTGTTAATGTCACTCTCTCTGTACAGTCTCACTTTCTATTTTGTTCTATATCAAATTTTACATCTAAACATTTCTTGTTTTGCAATGACATGTTACTGCATTTCTTTTTTAAGTTATGTCCTTTGATGTAAGTTTATTGTGTGTTTTGTTTTACCTACACATTATAATTTTGGTTGAAATTGCAGCTTCCTGTATACACTTTATCAATGTCTGGTTTAATTAAAATACAAATCAGCCATATCTCTATAGAAAATTATATACATTTTTTACCTATACGTTTATATATTTGGGAACCCTGATTTATAATATGTGTGTGTGTGTGTGTGTGTATAATAGTTTTATATATAAAATATATCTCACACTCTAAGTGCCTTTATAAGAGCTTTGGGATCTAGGATCCCAAATATAAAAACATTTTATATATATATATAAATTATAGGTTTCCAGTGAATGAAACTTTGTATTATTATTTAGTGTCCTTCTTTGTCTCGTGACAGTTTTGGCATAAAGTAGTGTGTTTTATGGAATAGGACAGCTTTTGACTCAAAATGTATTTTGCCTAATATGATTGGGACTCTCCTGCTCTCATTTGCTTAACCATTGCATGGAGTGTGTTTTTCCGTCCTGCCACTTTCAGTCCATTTTTTTTCATTAGATCTAATGTGAGTCTGTTATAAAGAGAATATAGTTGGATCTTGCTTTTTGAATTTCCTTAAACCCCTTTACTCAATTTTTTTCTTTTGATTGGGAATTTAGTCTATAAATATTTAAATAATTGTTTGAATGGGAAGGGCTTACTATTGCCATGTTATTAACTGTTTTCTTTGCTTCTTGCAGGTATTTTGTCCTTCTTTTCCTCATTTTCTGTCCTTTGTGTCTCATTGATTTTTGTAGTGACTTGCTTTGGTCCTTTCTTTTTTAAAAATATATCGCTATAGGTATTCTATTGTGGTTACCATGTGGATTACATAGTAGCTCTTATAGTTACAACAATATACTTTAAACTTGTAAGTAACAACTCTTTTTTACTTGTATACAAAAATTCTTCTTCATTACATCTGCCTTAAATTTATTATTGATGTCTCTAATTGTATCTTCTTGCACTGTATATCCATTAACAGATGTTTCGTTTCTTTCCTTCCTTCCTTCCTTTCTTTCTTTCTTTCTTTCTTTCTTTCTTTCTTTCTTTCTTTCTTTCTTTCCTTTTTTTGAGACAAGTCTCACTCTGTTGCCTGCACTAGAGTGCTGTGTGTCAGCCTAGCTCACAGCAACCTCAAATTCCTGGGCTTAAGCAATCCTTCTGCCTCAGCCTCCCAAGCAGCTGGGACTACTGGCATGAGCCACCATGCCTGGCTAATTTTGTTCTCTATATATTTTTAGCTGTCCAGATAATTTCTTTCTATTTTTAGTAGAGACGGTGTCTGGCTCTCGCTCAGGCTGGTCTCAAACTCCTTACCTTGAGCGATCCTCCTGCCTCAGCCTCCCAGAATGCTAAGATTACAGGCATGAGCCACTGCACCCAGTCTAACAGATGTTTCTGATCATTTTTGTGCTTTTAGCTTATAAACTTTAAAGCATGATTAAGAGCATTTTCTGAACCTTTATTCTAATACTGCAGAACTTTATTTAGATGTAATTGCATCTCTTTCCCAGACAGGGTTTCTTTTATTTCAGAATATGAAGCGGATACAAATATTTTTGGTTACATGAATCACTTGTAATGCTTGAGTCATGACTACAGGTGTGCCCATCACCCAAATATTGTTCATTGTACCCATCAGGCAGGTTTTTGTTTCTCTCCTTCTTCCCCCTGCCCCCTACCCCCTGCTTGATTTCCACCAAGTTTTACTTTCCTCTGTGCACATGTGTGCTCATCAATTAGTTCCAATTTAATAATGAGTACATGTGGTGTTTTTCCAATCTTGAGATACTTCACTTAGGATAATTGTCCCAAGTTACATGTAAATGATTGCAAAAGGCATTAATTGATCTGTTTTATGGCTGAGTAGTACTCCACGGTAGAAATATACCACATTTTATTAATCCAATTATAAATTGACGGGCACTTGGGTTGATTCCACATGTTTGCTATTGTGAATTGTTCTGAAAGAAGTATTTGAGAGCAGGTGTCTTTTTGATAGAAAGACTTCTTTTGGCCGGGTGCGGTGGCTCACGCCTGTAATCCTAGCACTCTGGGAGGCCGAGGTGGGCGGATCGTTTGAGCTCAGGAGTTCGAGACCAGCCTGAGCAAGAGCAAGACCCCATCTCTACTAAAAAAAAAAATAGAAAGAAATTATATGGACAGCTAAAATATATATAGAAAAAATTAGCCGGGCATGGTGGCACATGCCTGTAGTCCCAGCTACTCGGGAGGCTGAGGCAGGAGGATTGCTTCAGCCCAGGAGTTTGAGGTTGCTGTGAGCTAGGCTGACGCCACGGCACTCACTCTAGCCAGGGCAACAGAGCGAGACTCTGTCTAAAAAAAAAAAAAAAAAAAAAAAAAAGAAAGACTTCTTTTCCTTTGGGTCGATACCTAGTAGTGGGATTGTGGGATCAAATGGTAGGTCTACATTTAGTTCTTTGAGAAATCTCCATACTGTTTGCCATAGAGGTTGTACTAATTTGCAGTCCCATCAACAGTGTATAAGGATTCCTTTATCTCTGCCTCCATGCCATCGTCCCCTGCTCTCCTGTGCAGTGTGCATTCTGAGCAGCTCCCCAATGAGCCCAGAGGTCTGCAGTGGCTGGGGGAGACTCCTCACAGTTCAAGCTGCCTGCAACCTTTATTCCTCTCCTAAAAAGCAGTGCTACTTCAATTTTGCTGTCTTCTCCTCTTCCCAGTAGTGTGAATTGTATTGGGACCCCTGGCTTAAGCTCTGAGGTGGGTGGTGCTTATAAGAGTCGGCTACACCTTGTTGGATTGAGTCAGTAGGTGCTGTAATGGCTATATGGTCATTCTCCCTGTCAGTGGTTGATGCTTGCAGGAAAGAGCCAAGTGCAGAGGGGTTCTTTTGTGCCTGGAATAGGCTTCAGCCACTTAGGAGAAGCATTTGACTATCCCAGACAGTGGGAGGGGCCTGCAGTCCCCAGGGGATTGCTTACTCTCCACCACAACAGAGGAGAGTGGGAGAGTGAGGCTGGGTGGGGTTAGGTTGAGCAAGCCTGGAAGGCTCTGCAAAGTCTTGGCAGGGCTCAAAGTCCTATCCCAGGGCCCTGGGAAAAGCCACTGGGAGAGGGTCAAAAAGATCTATTAAAACTAAAAAGACTGCTTATGGGGGAGGAGCTGTCTGTAATTCACCAACGGGCCCTTGGAGTGAGCTCTGCCCGTCTCTCATTACCCCTGCCCTGAGGGGCTCCCTCCAGTGTCTGTTTGCAATTGGGCACAGAAACATACTGCACTCAGCCACAGTGGGAACACAGGCTGGGAACTTTATGCTGGGGGATCCACTCGAGTCTGACAGCGTGACTTTCCTGTGAGGGTACGGGCATTTCACCAGATTTCTCTGGCTCAAACCCCCACTGCACTCTCGCATCATTTCTTCCCATGTGGGCTCCCTTGCCTACCAAGTCAGTCTCTCAAATCTCTCCATTGTGCCCCCTGGGAATTCACTCAAGTTCTGGGGGCACAGGATCCAGCCTGTGTGTCTTGTTCACTGGCATGTGTCTGCACAGAGTACCACAGGCAGGGAACTCCCAGACTGGGCACCCCTGGTCCCCAAAGGTAAAGGTGTGGAGAACACTGTAGGTGATGAGAGGTGGCTGCCCTCCCAGCTGCAGTGGGTGGGGGAAGGAGGAAGAGAGTCAGGAATAGAGCCAGGACCCTGGCTCCTCCAGTCGTCCTCCTTGGAAGGAAGCCTGCATGAAACATCCAAGCTCCAGAGCCACTCCTGTTTCCACACGATTCAGTGGGTGCAGCAGTGCCCATGCGCATAAATGTGGGAACACTCACATACAACTCAGTAGCCTGCTGATCACCAAAGGTGTGTAGGAAGGAGAAACGCAGTACTGTCTTATTCCTTTACTGGGGTTTGATTCTCACCAGTTTCTTCTTGTCTTTTTATTTTTCCTTTTTTGTGTTCTGCCTCAAAGTTTCCCCTTGTGAAGTAGGCAGCGGGCTCTGGCACCTCCTCCAAACTACACATGAGCTGTGCCCATTCCTCCCTTTTCTTTATCTAAAACACTTTCTTCCCTCTGGGGTGCTCCAGCAAGTGAGGTCTCTAGTAGGCCCTCTTGCCCTATCCCCTCTTCAGTTAATTATTGTTATATAATTTTGTGTTGTTTTCTAGCATCATTTTATTTTCAGTGAAAGGGGCTTCCTTTGGCACTTCTTGTAGGGCAGACCTAGTGCTGACAGACTCTTTCAGCATCTGGTTATGTTGATAAATCTTTATATTTTCTTCTTTTAGGAAGATAGTTTTGCTAGATACAGTATTTCTGCCGGGTGGTTTTTGTTCTTTAGGCACTGTGACTATGTAACCCAGTTTTTTCTGCAGGGCAAAGTTTCTGAAGATAAATGCACTGGTTCTCTCATAGAAGCAAGCTCATAGATGACACATCACTCTTGTCTTGCAGCTTTTCAGATTCTTTTTTCTGTGACTTTCAAAGCTTTGCTTATAATGTCTTGTTATGGGTCTTTTGGTTTATCCTAGTTAAAGTGTGTTGAGCTTCTTGATTTCTTAGTTCTTTTTCTCACATTTTAGAACTGCTCAGTCATTTCTATTTGTGTTCTTGAGTTCCACAGTTTGTTTTCTTTTATACTTTTGGTTGCTGCTCTAATTTTCCTCTATTCATTTAGTTGTCTGTGATTTCATTTCACTCATTGTGCGCTATTCATATGGGGCTTTTTAATTTTCTCAGGTAATTTATATATTATTATTTCTTTATAGTTAATTTCTGATTATTTATTTTGTCTGTTTTATTGGGCTAGGATATCCTGATACTTTGTGTATATTATGATCTTTGGTTGATATTTGGGGATTAAATAAAAATTCATCTGTCACATTCTTTAAGAAATGGCTTTGTCCTGGGAGATTCTGATATGAATTGCTTGGCTACAGATTCTTGGAGCCTCCCAAATCTATTCTCAGGATGTTTATTCTGTGGAATTGTATGTTTATTTTCCAAGTAAAGTGATTATTCCATGTTTTTTTTTAAGGCCCTGTAATTTGCTACACCTATTGTATGCCACTTGTACTGAAGTCTCTCTGCTGGTGTAACAGTCATTTGCCTTTGTTTTCAGCAAACCCAGTCTACCTTCCAAAGCACAACACAATTATGTTCAGCATTCTGTGTTATGGGAGACACTAACCAGTCTCTGGAAAGGCCCCTAAAAGTCCAAATATATATATGTGCCACAATTGTCTTTCTCTCTTTGGGAAGAATCCAGGAGTTGATTTTTTTAAACCCATATAAACCATGCTATATCAATATTAGGAAGGGCAATGGTACATAAATGTAACAAACTTTTCTTCCTCTTCTATGTGGCTTTTGGCATTGTGCTCTCCCAGGATGCTGCAAACATTTAATTGGTTTTAAAATTCACACAGAAGCAATTTGGTCAGTATATTTTTTTTTAATGTTATGTAACTGTAACTGTATTAGGGCCTGTGGTACTTTACTATACTATCTTGATAATGTGCTTGCTATAATTTTATATGTTAGATTTGTAACAGATGTTCACCTAAGGCTGAAAAAAAACAAGTGGGATAATTTGTTATTTTTATTTCTTTCAGCTCTGTCTTCTCATTACACCCAAGACCATTTCCCAGGGAAAAGCCTGAAAGATTCATTCCAAAAAGTGCTGCTGAGAAATTATGAAGGCTCTGGACTTCATAATTTAAGTTTAAGGAAAGACTGGGAAACTGTGGGTGCGTGCCAGGTGCAGGAAGAATGTCATAATGGATGTAACCAATTTTCAACAGCTAGCCATTGCAAAGTCGTCAAATGTAATAAATGTTTGAAAGTCTTCAGAAAATTATCAAAACGAAATAGACATAAGATAAGACATACTGTAGAGAAAACTTTCAAATGTAAAGAATGTGGAAACGCCATTAACAAATGTTCACACTTTACTGAATATAAAAGAATTCATAATAGAGAGAAGCATTACAAATATATAGAATGTGGCAAAGTCTTCAAATCTTGCTCTAGCCGTTCTAATCATAAGTCAAGTCATGCTGGAGGGAACCCCTACAAATGTGCAGAATGTGGCAAAGCTTTTAACCAGCATTCATACCTGACCAAACATAAGAGAATTCATACCAGAGAGAAACCCTACAAATGTGAAGAATGTGGCAAAGCCTTTCACTGGTGTTCAATACTTACCAGACATAAGAGAATTCATACTGGAGAGAAACCCTACAAATGTGCAGAATGTGGCAAAGCTTTTAGCCAGCCTTCATGCCTGACCACACATAAGAGAATTCATACTGGAGAGAAACCCTACCAATGTGAAGAATGTGGCAAAGCCTTTACCCACTGCTCACATCTTACTGAACATAAAAGAATTCATACAGGAGAGAAACCCTACAAATGTGAAGAATGTGGCAAAGCTTTCAACTGGTGTTCAATCCTGACCACACATAAAAGAATTCATACTGGAGAGAAACCTTACAAATGTGAAAAATGTGGCAAAGATTTTATCAGGCGTTCACACCTGACCAGACATAAGACAATTCATACTGGAGAGAAACCCTACAAATGTGAAGAATGTGGCAAAGCTTTTATCCAACTTTCAAACCTGACCACACATAAGAGAATTCATACCAGAGAGAATCCCTACAAATGTGAAGAATGTGGCAAAACCTTTAACTGGTGTTCAATGCTTACCAAACATAAGAGAATTCATACTGGAGAGAAACCCTACAAATGTGAAGAATGTGGCAAAGATTTTATCAAGCGTTCAAACCTGACCACACATAAGAGAATTCATACTGGAGAGAAACCCTACAAATGTGAAGAATGTGGCAAAGATTTTATCAAGCGTTCATACCTGACCACACATAAGAGAATTCATACTGGAGAGAAACCTTACAAATGTAAAAAATGTGGCAAAGATTTTACCAAGTGTTCAAACCTGACCACACATAGGAAGATTCATACTGGAGAAAAACCCTACAAATGTGAAGAATGTGGCAAAGCTTTTATCCAGCTTTCAAACCTGACCGCACATAAGAGAATTCATACCAGAGAGAAACCCTACAAATGTGAAGAATGTGGCAAAAGCTTTAACTGGTGTTCAATGCTTACCAAACATAAGATAATTCATACTGGAGAGAAACCCTACAAATGTGAAGAATGTGGCAAAGCTTTTATCCAGCTTTCAAACCTGACCAGACATAAGAGAATTCATATCGGAGAGAAACCCTACAAATGTGAAGAATGTGGCAAAGTTTTTATCCAGCATTCAACCCTGACCAAACATAAGACAATTCATACTGGAGAGAAATCGTACAAATGTGAATGATGTGGCAAAGCCTTTACCAGTGCTCTTACCTTACTATACATGAGAGAATTCATACTGAGAGAAATCCTACAACTGTAAACAATGTGGCACATCCTTTAATAACTGTTTGCATATTACTTGACATGACAGGGGTGGCCACGAGAACTCAGCCCATACCCATGTATGGAGAGAGGCTGAATAATCTGTGTCTTGGGTAAAGTTTTTTTCGAGACCACTGAAACAAGATGCTGACATTAGATGAAGAACCTCTCTGCAAAGGAACCAGATATATCCAGATCTAACCTCCTCAAGCCAAACAGGACCCCCACACTGAACTTGCCTTGATTGTAACTCATTTTATTCCTACTTGAATGCTAAAAATCACACCCAGGGTTGGAGATTTAACATGTTAATGGGACATACAATGGAAGAAGAAGCATGTAATAGAGCTACAGAGGCACAAGAAAATCTTCACTTTTACCTCCTCACACACCATCCTTTTCCCACCTAAGCATCTTTAAAACTCTCCTTGAACTTCCCTTGGGGACTTAGCAAGAGAACATTTCCTCTGTGCTGCCTCACTTATGTTGAACATAAGCCCCAATAAAGCCTTGCTTGTGGCTCTCTTCCAGCCTCTGGCTAATTTCTATTGCATAGTGAGCCCAAGGACCTGCACCAGTAAAATACCTTCATGGAATTTCCATGATGTTCTTTCAGCTGTAAAGCAATAGCATCCACCTGCATTAATAGCCTGTATGTATGAAAACCATCATTCCACTGAGTCCTCAAAAAAATTTTTATTACAGGGGTGGAAAAGCATAGGCTTTAGGAGGGCATCACATCTCACATTCTGTGGACATGACCTCCTTATGGTGTCCAGTGTGAGTGACTCCCCATTTGCAGCCAGCTGCTCACCAGCCCACAGATCAGAATAAAGAATCTTGTGCAGTGAGGGCTGCATGAAATTCCTTCTATGCTACCAGAGGCTCTATCTGCTTTTGACATGGAGGGGAAGGGCCTGGGGAAGCCTCATTTTCTTCACATTTTAGGTACAATGCACAGCAAAAGACACTCTAGAAGAAACATTTTGACTTAAAGAAACGTGATTGCTTCCCTTTATTTTGCAATAAAGGGATCCTTAAGAAACAGCTACAATAATCCTAAGCTGGCAATGGGGAAAATGGCAGGAGACTCCAGCATGAGAAAAAGCCCATCACAGGGCCAAGGATCTGCACAGATGACTCAAGGAAGACAAAACTCAAGTTAGATATTAAACAACCCACAGGTGACTCACAAGTATCATTTGGAAACCTGGAAATGAAAGGAACAATCATTTCATTTGCCACACAGACACCAGATTAGCAAAAAATCAAAAAGATATTAACACCCATGGGAGGCGGGGTACATTATGTTGGGGGTTAAAATTTCAACATACAAGTTATGGGAGGCAGTTAGTCTATTGTAACTTCTAAGATTTTATTACCAAAAAGTTTTCATTTACCTCCTACTCACTCTGTCCTTTGTTCCCTTCCTCAATCTCTCTCTGTCCCTGTCTTTCTCTTTCTCTATTGTATTCCTGAAACTGAGGAGGCAAGCTCTGAGGCTATGAGCTGCCCTGTGGTAAGCCCCACATGGCAGAGAACTGAGGAAGTGTCCAGGCCAGCAGACGGGGGGGAGCCCAGGATCTTTGTCTACTCTGAATCCTGCCAATACCCACATGAGTGAGCTTGGAAACTGATCCTCCCCCAATCCAGCTTCAGCTGAGAACACAGCCCAGCCTCACAAGAGACCTTGAGGCAGAGGCTCCCCTCTATACTGTGCCCAGATTCTTGTCCACACGAATTATGAGATATTAAGTAGTTGTTTAAAAGTACTATGTCTTGGGGCAGTGTTGTCAGAGAGAAGCAGGTCACTCCCCTCATGTCTCACGCCCCAGGATCCTCCCTCCCTCTGCTCCTCTCTTCCCCAGGCCCCTTCCAGCCCCACTGGCCCCTTTCTAATCTCTCCCACAGCTACATCTACCTGTAAGTCTCTGTACCAGGGGTGGCTTCTCCTTGACACACTGTTCCCAGACTTGTGCAGGGCTGGCTACCTGTTGTCATTCTGGTTACAGCATAAGTGTCACCTTAGTGAGGCATTTGGGTCCCTGCATGCAGTTACTCCCCAGCCCTCCTTCCCAACATCCTACGTGATTTTCAATACAGCACTTGCTTTTTTCTTTCACATGTCCTTGCTTTAATCCAGCTGTCCTCAGACTCTGGGCTCCTGGAAGGGGATCAGGGACCACTTGGTCATTTTCAGTACCATATGGTGGGCCGACCAGTGCACCTGGTGCAGGGTGAATAAATGAGGGAGTCTCAAAGCCCCTTTTCTTCTTCTGACCACCTCATAATGGAGATCATTGATAATATCAGGAGGTGCAAGTTGGCACAAGAAGCATTTATTAGCATTCTGAACAGGGATCTCTGTTGAGGAGAAATTCTCTAGAAGACACTTATCTCATATATATTGGAAACCCTCTGCCACCTTAGGTGACAACCACAAGCATTTTAACTCTGGCCGGGCAGAATTCTGGCTGGGCTGGTGAAAAAAGAGCCTAACTCTGAGAGAGTCAAACCTGGACATTCCAGATATTCATGAATTTAACCAGGGAGCATTTATTATGTTAAATCATGTACACCACACTGTGCCAAGGGCAACAGAAGTTCAGTAAAATTTAGTAAGGCACACCCACCCTTTAGGAAACACATTCTAATAAGATGCTCTGAACTCCTGTATTGCGTATAACCATTCTAGTGTGTGTTGATTATTTTATTATTGTGGTTTGATTTTCATTTCCCTAATGAATAATATGTTGACCGTATTATACATTAAAATTTTTACATCTTAGGAAAAATGTCTATTTAAATACTTTGTCCATTTTTAATTGGTAAACTTTTTTATTACTAACTTGTAAGAGATTCTACTAGATCTTAAACTGATATATAATTTAAAATATTTTCTCTCAATAAGGAATTTTTCCTTTAATATTTATTATGTTCAAATAATATTTTTAATTTGATAAGGTATAATTGATTATTTTTTTTTTCTTTTCTTGGTTGTGCTTTTGGTGTAATATCTAAAAAAATCTTTCCCAAACTCAAGATCACAAAAAGGTGCTCTAATATTTTTCCCAAAAATTTTGCAGTTTCATGTCTTACATTTAGGTATATAATCCATTTTTACTATTTCTGTATGTGTGTGATTTGGATTAGGGGTCCAACTTCATTTTGTTGCATGTGGATGTTTAATTTTTCCATTATCATTTTTTTTATTTCAGCTTATTATGGGGGATACAAAAGTTCAGGTTACATATGTTGCCCATATACCGCCTGTCCCCCCAAGTCAAAGCTCCAGGCGTGTCCGTTCCCCAGACAGTGCGCATTGCACTCATCATGGAGGTATATACCCATCCACTCCTCACACCCCCCTCCCCGAGTCAGCACCTTCAAGTGTGACCATTCCCCAGACGGTGCGCAACACACTCATCATGTAGGCATACACCCATCCCCTCCCCCAACCCCCCACCTCAGTCTGATATCTGATTGGTATCATTCCCAGATGTGAATTCAGTTGATGATCAGGGAAACCAATTTTTTGGTGAGTACATGTGTGCTTGTTTTTCCATTCTTGGGATACTTCACTTAATAGAACGGGTTCCAACTCCCTCCAGGAGAACCATAGAGATGTCGTATCTCCATTATTTCTTATAGCTGAGTAATACTCCATGGTATACATATACAACATTTTGCTAATCCATTCATGAATTGATGGGCACTTGTGTTGTTTCCTCATCTTTGCAATTGTGATGTGCTGCTATAAACATTCAGGTACATGTGTCTTTGTTATAGAATGACCTTTGTTCCTTTGGGTATATGCCCAGTAATGGGATTGCTGGATCAAATGGTAGGTCTACTTGAATCTGTTTAAGGTATCTACATAATGCTTTCCACAGGGGTTGCACTAGTTTGCAGTCCCACCAGCAGTGTATGAGTGTTCCTGTCTCTCCACATCCACACCAACATGTGTTGTTTGGGGACTTTTTGATAAAGGCCATTCTCACTGGAGTTAAGTGATATCTCATTGTGGTTTTGATTTGCATTTCTCTGATGATTAGGGATGTTGAGCATTTTTTCATATGTTTGTTAGCCATTCTTATATCCTCTTTTGAGAAATTTCTATTCATGTCCTTTGCCCACTTTTTGATAGGGTTGTTTGATTTTTTTCTTGCTGATTTTCCTGAGTTCCAAATAGATTCTTGTTATCAGTCCTTTATCTGATGTGTAGTATGCAAAAATTTTTTCCCATTCTGTAGGTGGTCTGTTTATTCTCTGGACTGTTTCTTTGGCTGTGCAGAAGCTTTTTACTTTAATCAGGTCCGAATCATTTATTTTTGTTGTTGCTGTGATTGCCTTAGGGGTCTTCCTTATAAATTCTTTGCCTAGGCCAATGTCTGTAAGAGTCTTTCCTACATTTTCTTCCAGAATTCTAATCATTTCACACCTAAGGTTTAAGTCTGTTATCCACCATGATTTGATTTTTGTGAGAGGTGAAAGCTGTGTGTCCTGTTTCAGTCTTCTACAAGTGGCTATCCAATTTTCCCAGCACCATTTATTGCATAGGGTTTCTTGTCACTAGAGTATGTTTTTGCCTGCTTTGTCAAAGATTAGGTGTCTATATAAGGATGGTTTTATATTTGGATTGTCTGTTGTGTTCCACTGGTCTGTGTGCCTGCACTTGTGCCAATACCAGGCAGTTTTAAGAACCACAGCCTTGTAGTATAGTTTGAAGTCTGGCAAATTAATACCTCCTATTTTGTTTTTATTGCTTAAAATTGCTTTTGCTATACGGGGTCTTCTCTGATTCCATACAAATTGTATAATTATTTTCTCTACATCTGTGAAAAACGATGTTCGTAATTTAACAGGGAAACCACTGAATCTGTAGATCACTTTGGGTAGTATAGACATATTAACAATGTTGATTCTTCCAATCCACGAGCATGGTATGGTTTTCCACCTATTTACAAGTTCTGATATTTCCTTCCTCAGTGTTTTGTAGTTTTCTCTATAGAGATCCTTTACCTCTTTAGTTAAATATATTCCTAGATATTTTATTTTCTTTGTTGCTATTTTGAAGGGTATTGAGTCCTTAATTTTGTTCTCCGTTTGACTGTTATTGGCATATATGAATGCTTCTGATTTGTGTATATTGATTTTGTAGCCGGAGACTTTACTGAATTCGTTAATCAATTCCAGGAGACTCTTGGTTGAATCCTTGGGGTTTTCTCGATATAACATCATATCATCAGCAAAGAATGAGAGTTTGATCTCTTCTGTCCCTATTTGGACTCCCTTGATTTTGCTCTCTTGCCTGATAGCTCTCGCAAGGACTTCCAATACTGTGTTGAAAAGTAATGGGGACAGTGGGCAGCCTTGTCTGGTTCCAGTTCGAAGTGGGAATGCTTTCAGTTTTTCCCCAGTCAGTATGATGTTGGCTGTGGGTTTGTCATATATGGCTTGTATTATTTTTAGATAGGCGCCATCTATGCCTATTTTGTTAAGTGTTCTTGTCATAAAAGGGTGTTGAATTTTGTCAAATGCTTTTTCTGCATCTATTGAGAGGATCATATGATCTTTATTTTTGCTTCTATTTATGTGATGAATTACATTTATAGATTTGTGTATGTTAAACCATCCCTGCATCTCTGGGATGAAGCCCACTTGGTCATGATGGATTATGTTTTTGATAAGCACTGGCTTCAATTTGCTAGGATTTTATTGAGAATTTTTGCCTCTATATTCATAAGAGAAATTGGTCTATAGTTCTCTGTTTTAGTTGCATCCTTTCCTCGTTTTGGTATCAGGATTATGTTGGCTTGGTAAAAAGTGGTCAGGAGAGTCCCATCCTTCTCGATATTGGAGAATAGTTTATGTAGGATGGGCACCAGTTCTTCTTTGTAGGTATGGTAGAATTCAGGTGTGAACCCATCTGTTCCAGGGCTTTTCTTTTTGGGAAGATTTTTTATTGCTGTTTCGATTTCAGATCTAGATATAGGTCTATTCAGGAATTCTATTTCTTCCTGGTTGAGCCTGGGAAGACTGTGTGTTTCTAAGAATTTTTCCATTTCCTCCAGGTTTTCTAATTTGTGTGCATAAAGTTTTTTTGTAGAATTCATAGATGATATCATGTATCTCTGTGGCATCAGTCATGATTTCTCCTTTCATGTTCCTGATGGAGGTTATAAGAGTTTTTTCTTTTCTGCTCTTGGTTAGTCTAGCCAGAGGTGTGTCAATTTTGTTTATTTTTTCAAAGAACCAACTTTTGGTTTTATTAATCTCCCTTATGGTTTGATTGTTGTCCTTTTCATTTAGTTCTGATTTAATCTTAATAATTTCTCTCCTTCTGCTGGGTTTGGGATCGGTCTGTTCTTCCTTCTCCAGCTCTTTGAGTCTATTCATTAGATTGTCTATTTGTAAGTTTTCTGTCTTTTTGGTATAGGCATTTATGGAAATAAATTTTCCTCTCATGACTGCTGTAGCTGTGTCCCACAGATTTTGATAAGTTGTGTCTCCTTTGTCGTTTAATTCAAAGAATCTTTTGATTTCCGTCTTGATTTTTTCATTTATAAAATGATCATTAGGAACTCATTGATTAATCATAGAACATCTAGAACACTGTCTATACTATCCCATTCTGAACTTTTTCTGATCCCTGTTCACAAAACTTAATATTAAAACTGTATATCTTTTACCTAGGATTATTAAATAATTAATCAATCTGTTCTGTCAAAAATAAAATAGTAACAGCAAAATCATTTATTTGACAGAATTTACAGTTTATTATAAGAGTTTTAACTCAATGAATTTGTCAAAAAGTATGTTTTATTTCTTCAGATTATGGAATGGATAAATAGACAGAATTTTATTATCCATTCTAAAATACATAGCGTGGTAGAACTGTGGATTTTCTGAATTTCAAACTTCATAAGGAAGTTATTAAATATTAGTGGATTGAGTTGGATTATCATGACTTATTTATGAAGATAAAAATTATTATGTCTTCATGGGCTGAATGTCCTCTCTGTGAAACATCTTCTTAATGTGCCTCTTGGGGTAGAGAAGAAATCTAGCATGGCTGTATTGTATTCTCTCATTTCACAGGCTAGGATGTAGTATTGAGGCATGTGTCCGATTTTTTTTTTTTTTTTTTGCCTAAATATACTCTTTTATTTTATTTTATTTTATTTTTTTATTTCAGCTTATTATGGGGGTATAAAAGTTCAAGATATATATATTGCCCATGACCCGCCCATCCCCCCGAGTCAGAACTTCAAGTGTGTCCCTTCCCCAGCGCCAGAGTTGTATAAATTTGATTATTTGGATACCAAAGATATTTAATTTTCACAGACATTTTATAGATTCCTGGAATTTCAGTATACTTCCTGCATGCTTTCAGAAATCTGTGATTTATTACATCAAGAGAGAATTATTTAGAAGCAAAAATAAAAGATGACCTTGGAAAGGGATGATTTTGAAAAATACATTAAGAAGTGAAGTAATGTCATTCTGGCCTTACTTGTCTGTAGATTTGTACAAAGGAACATTAAACACGGTCATATTGAGAGACCAACTCTTGTCAAAGACAGTAGTTCAAATGAAATATAACCATGGTAGAATACAGCTACCTTTTCTTTTATTGAACTAAAGTTGACAAAATTACTGCTGCATTGTAAGTATCAATATTTTTGCATCCATGTAATATAATTGCATTTTATTTTTATATTTTATGTCTTGGCATCTGTGTAATAAAGTCAGTGCTACAGCAAAAACAGTAAGAGTAGATTGCATTCATTGTGCCAGGCACTTTGGAGTTTGATTTTATTTCGGGCTGCAGCTCATTAATTTGTTATTGTTTGTTCTTTTTTTTATTTCATTTTTTTTATGTAGCCCACCATTATTGGATCCTGGTTCACTCTTTTATAAGTTCTGTGACCTCCAGTTTCTCTACTAGTATATACAAGTCTCAGATCCACAACTGTAAACACATTTTTTAAAATGTCTCATGAAATTGAAGATGGGAAAAGTTGTTTGCCCTTGACAAAATATGAGCTATTGTAATTGCTTGATCCAGGTAAGTTCCACTTGTCATTTTGTTTATTAGAAGGTAAGCCCTCCGTAGATTTTAGTACACTTCTGCCTTTGGATCTTCAATCTAAGCAAAGTGGCAAATCCTATTCTGATTAGATTTTTCAGTATCGATCACATATGTGCAGTCTGTATTTAAAGTCAAGTTGTCTCATTTCCTGTGAAAAACCCCAGGCTCTTAAAAAGAAGAAGAAGACTGAAAGAAAAATGAAAGAAAAATTTAGGCCGGGCGCGGTGGCTCATGCCTGTAATCCTAGCACTCTGGGAGGGTGAGGCGGGTGGATCACTCGAGATCAGGAGTTCGAGACCAGCCTGAGCAAGAGTGAGACACCATCTCTACTAAAAATAGAAAGAAATTAGCTGGCCAACTAAAAATATATATAGAAAAAATTAGCCAGGCATGGTGGCGCATGCCTGTAGTCCCAGCTACTTGGGAGGCTGAGGCAGTAGGATCGCTGAAGCCCAGGAGTTTGAGGTTGCTTTGAGCTAGACTGACGCCACGGCACTCACTGTAGCCTGGGCAGCAGAGCGAGACTCTGTCTCAAAAAAAAAAAAAAAAATTTAGATCCCTAAAATACAGTAACCAAAATTTAACAGAAAACTTTCATTGCAGTTCAACTCAATATCAAAATGGAAACCAGAGATGGAAGAGTCTGTGAAGTTAAGGATAGATAATCATCTGGGTTTCCTCGGGGACAGTCTCTATTGGCTTAATTTTTTGTATGAGTCATACATTTCTGTTTCTTTGTAGGACACAAAGTTTCAGTTTAAAACTGCACCTTTCAAATAATATAAGGTGGCAACTGTGGAAATCAACTCCACCAATACTCTCAGTTTGCTGCTATCTGTGGCTGTATCCTATACTTCTTTTTCTTTATTTTTCTTAACTAGTTCTGTAAACACTATATTCTTTATTAGGTATGATCTGTGAACTTTCTACTTGGTTAGTTAGTGGTCACCTAGTGATTGAAAAAGATTTTCTTAAATGCCTGGAACCAACAAATTTCTCAGTCTTTGCTGAGGGTTTCTGTATGAGTGTTAGGCACATGTGTATTTTATTTTATTTTTTTTTCAATTTCAGAATATTGTGGGAGTATATTAATTTGGTTACATATAATACCTTGGACTCTCCCAAGTCAGAGCTACAAGTGTACCCTTCCCCCATACAGTGCGCTCCACAACCATTAGTTGTGAGTTTGCTCACCGCCACCACCCTCCTCCCACCTAACTGACACCCAATGGATATTACTTCCATGTGAGCACCTTAGTGTTGATCCGTTAGTAACAATTTGATGGTGAGTACATGTGGTGCTTGTTTTTCCATTCTGCTGATACTTCACTTTGAAGGAGGGGCTCCAGCGCTATCCAGGATAATATAAGAGGTGCAAGATCATCATTGTATTTTGTAGTTGGGTAGATGCCTAGTAGTGGGATTGCTGGATGAAATCGTATTTCTATTTTTAGTTCTTAGAGCTATCTCCAAATTACTTTCCACGGGGGGTGTACTAATTTGCAGTCCCAACAGCAGTGTAAGACTGTTCCTATCTCTCCACTTCCACACTAGCATTAGTTGTTTTGGGACTTCTGGAAATAAAGGGAATTGAGTCTAAAGGGCAAAGGAACATTTGAGAACATTTCCCCAAAGAGAAAATGTCAAGAAAATGAATTTATCAAAAAAACCCTAAAGTTCTGACTCAGGGGGATGGGGGTGGGAGGAGGAGATGGGTGTATACCTACATGATGAGTGTGATGTGCACTGTCTGGGGAATGGACACGCTTGAAGCTCAGACTCAGGGGGATTGGGGGGCATGGGAAATATATATAACCTGAACTTTTGTACCCCCATAATAAGCTGAAATAAAAACAAACAAACAAAAAACTCAAATAGAAATCCTGGAGTTTAAAAATATAATAATCTAAAATTAAAAAAAATTGGAGCAGCTCGACAGTAGTTTTCAACTGGCACAAGAAAGATTAAGTGACGCTGAAGACAAATGGGCTAAAATGAAATAGATGAACTATAACCAGTGGTGGAGAGGTTGTGGAGAACCTAGAGCTCTTATACATTTCTGATGGGAATGTAAATTGGTAGCTCCATTGGAAGACAGTGTGGAGTTCATCAAAAGATTTAAAGTTCAGTTACCATATGATGTAACAATTGCACTTCTAGGTATAGAACAAAAAATAAATATCAAAAACTTGTACACCAATGTTCATAGCAGCATTGTTCTTAACAGCTAAAAATTGAAAATGAGCCAAATGTCCATTGACTTATGATTAAATCAATAAAATGTGACACAGCCATTAAAAAAGATAGATCAATAGTAATCATCCAATCTCAAAAGAAAATGAAAATAAAAACATTCAAAAACTACGGAAAAAAGCTTTATGGTCCCATGGAGGGTCTTCTGGAAAAATGACAAGATAATTTGTTTTCATTGAACTCCGATGGTAAGAGAGAAAATAGTGCAGTGTGGAAAACATTTTAACAAATACTAACTGAAAACTTACTGAATAACCGATCTTCACTGAAAAGTCTAAGACTGAAACAAGGAACATGGTCTTTCTCTGAAGCAGTTGTAAACCATCATAGGCTGAGAAATGGTTCCCAAAAATAGCAAGGCCTAATTCCTGAACCCTGTGACTCTCACCTCATAGGGTAAAGTCTTTCCAAATGTGATTCAATTAAAGATCTTGAGGTGAGATTACCCTGGATTATGGGCATGGTCCCTAAATACCATTACCTCTTGCCTTACCAGAGTGATGTTTAGTTATATCAGAAATCACTCCCAACTCTCTCCCATTATCTCTTATGTAGGCTGTTTGGCTGATTCTGGAAACTAAATTGACACCAGGCAGATTAACAAGAGAAAAGCATATAAATGTTATTAGTTTTACACATACATGGGGATCTTCACAAGAAAATGTTGTTGGAAGAAGTGGCCAAAGCAAGATCCTTCTCTTCTTTTTAGACAAAGAATGATAAATATGAGAAGAAATGACAGGGCAAAGAAACTCAGGCAAGGGACAATACATTTCTAGGTGAGTCACTAGGAGATGTATGCGAGGGTGTAAAAACAGTAGAAGACAATGGTTACTTCATTAAGGATATTTATTCAGGTTTATTGCAGCCCTCAAGTCCCAGTCTCTGGTGATAAGGGCTATTTTCTCAGGGTGTTAAACATGGATGGTACCACTTTTTGACTTGCGGCATGAAGGAAGTGTTAAACTGATAGCCCTTTCCAAAACTATAATTTCTCCATAGTTTCATCTCAAAATAATCATTATACCAATTTGGCATATTTTTGGATGGCATGTCCTTCACTCCTGAAGATGTAAAGAACATTTTGAATGAGACAAAAGAGAAGGTGATGTGACCACAGCGGCAGAGATTGGAGTGATGCAGGCAAAAGGAGAGGGACTCTGAGAGTCATCAGTGCAGGAACAGGTAAGACCTGATTCTCCTCTAGATCTTCTGGAGGGAGCACAGCCACG
The DNA here is from genome assembly GCF_041146395.1 of Eulemur rufifrons. Classification (NCBI taxonomy): domain Eukaryota; kingdom Metazoa; phylum Chordata; class Mammalia; order Primates; family Lemuridae; genus Eulemur; species Eulemur rufifrons. Next base: position 3,365,110 of record NC_090984.1, on the reverse strand, counting down.
CTGACACCTTTATTTCAGCCTTGAGCTACTAGTTGTGGACTTCTGATGCTAGACCCATGGGAAAACAAATTTCTGTGTTTTAAATCCTGCGATTGTGGCAATTTGTTTTAGCACACATAGGAAAGCAATACATAAATTTTGAGAATTGCTGAGGCAGTCTGCCACTCATTATGAATGATTTTGAAGAAGAAAAAGAAAAAAGAATGATAAGAAGGGAGATCAGGAGGAGGATGCAGGTATTATATACAGTAAGACAAAAGGGTCAACTCATCAAGATGAGATAACAATTGTAAATATGGATTCACCTAATATGTCTTTCAAGAAATTTGCCAATTTCCTCTAAGATATTCAATTCATGGCCCTAGATTTATTTTTAGTGTTCTTTATTATCCTTTTAATGTCAATGTGAAAATTTGTGATGTCTCTCATTGTTCAGGGGATAGCTTGGCTAAGGTTGTATGAATTTATTGATCTTTCCAAATAACCAGTTTTTATTTTTCAGATTTTTTTCAAATGCTTTCATGTTTTCAATGGCATTGATTTGTATTTTATTAATGACTAACTCTGTCACCCTGGGTAGAGCGCAGTACTATCATCACAGCTCACTGCAATCTCAAACTCCTGGGCTCAAGTAATTCTCTTATTTCAACCTCCCAAGTAGCTGGGACTACACGTGCTGACTAATTTTCCTATTTTAATAGAGATGGTGTTTTGCTCTTGTTCAGCCTGGTCTCAAACACCTGAGCTCAAGCCATCCACCTGCCCTGGCCTTCCAGAGTGGTAGGATTACAGGAATGAGGCACCATGCCTGGATGATTTCTCCTTTTATAAAATATAACTTTTCTTCTACTTGCTTTATACTTAAATTGTTCTACTTCCTCTATTTTCCTAAGGTGGAAAATCAGTTTATTGATTTCCGATTTTCTTTACAAATAGATGAATTTAATGATATAAATTTCCATCCCTTCTTCTTTCTCTGTGTTACTACAAAATTAGGTATTTGGAGTTAACATTTAGCTCAATTTCTTTTAAGATCTCTCTTGAGATTTCTGCTTTGGTCCATGCATTTTTGAGGATTGTGTTGACAGGTACACAAAAAGGTGCTCAGTTTCACTAATTATCAAGAAAATGCAAACTGAACCACAATGGGTTATTATCTCCCACACATTAGAATGACTGTTATCAGAAAGAAGAAATATAAGTTGGGAAGTATTTGGAGAAAAGAGAACCCTTAAACACTGTTGGTGGAAATGCAAATGGTATAGCCACTATGAAATCACTATGCAGGTTACTCAAAAAATTTAAAAATTGGACTATTCTACGATACAGGAATCCTACTTTTGGGTACATATCAGAAAGAAGTGAAATCAGTATGACAAGGGAATATCTGCAGTCCCATTTCTTTATACCATTTTTCAAAATAGTCAAGATATGAAATAACCTATATGTGGATTGACAGAGGAATGGATAGAGAAAATGTGGTACAGATATACAATGAGATATTCAGCCTCAAAAAGAAGGAAATTCTGCCATCTGTGACAATGTAGATTAACCTGGAAGACATTATGGTAAATGAAATAAGCCAGACACAGGAAGATAAATACTGCCTGATCTCACTTATATGTGGAAATATAAAATGTCAAACATGTAGAAACAGATGGGAGACTTGTGGCCTCTGCGAGCTGGAGAAAGGGGGAAATGAGATGTTAGTGAACTGATACAAAGTTTCAGTTATGTAAGTTAAGTTCTCTACAACAAAATGTGTATAGATAGCAATATTGTACTGTATGCTTATCAGTTGCTAAGAAGAAAAATCATAAATGTCATAAGAACAAAAATATTGTATCAATATAAGTGATTGATGTTTTAATCAGGTATATTTGGGTGAATATTTCACAATGTCTATGTACGTCAAATTGTCAAGTTGTATAACTGAAATACATATGATTTTACTTCTAAATTATGCCTCAATAATATTGGGGAAAAGTGTTGTTTATTCCTTAATATTTGGGGATTCTTTCTCTATCTTTACGTTGTTGATTTCTACTTTGATTCCATTATAGTCAAAACATAGTGTGATATCTACTTTTATAAATGTTATGGTGTGCTTTATGCACAATATAAGAAGTTTCAAGATATTTCTTCTCATGTTTTTATAATGTATCCTTAGAGGATAATAGTGGTTTTTTTTTTCCATTTTGAAACATGTCAGGATTCTGGAGGTAATTGGACTATATATGAGGTATTTAACTGATGACTGGTGTGCCCTTATTCTGATTCTAGATTTTTATTTAACTTTTTCCACACTTGCTTCATATAATTTATTGATAAACTGAGTAAACAATTCAGACAGGAATTAATCCATCTAATTAATTAATGCATTTATCTAGGTTTAGAGACTATTAACCAAAAAGGATGTTTACTGTGATTGTGAGAGGATTTCAATTTCTAGAACTTTAATAAAGGAAAAAATATGTCAAAAGTACATGTTCAAATTAAACAGTGATTATGCCCTCTCTTCCAATGTGTCAAGTGTCATATTCTAGAACTCCCTGAAGATTCCTCAGTAAATTCTGGTGAAAGGCAAATGAATTTATTTACTGAAACTAAAAGATGAAGGGCAGGGCAAAAATGAATTTGGGATGCTGGAAAGTGGTTTGTGATTTAATTTGGTGTCATTATGTACAGATTGTGAATGTAATGCTTTTTGAAACTGTCTCCAAATTTAACAAATAAGGAATGAGAGAATGACATGGCCAAACACCCAGAATTCACGGCTGATTTCATCCTCTTGGACCTGTTTCACGGCCCCCAGGCTCCCTGGCTTCTCTTTGTTCTCACCATGCTGGAGATTTTGGCAACACCATGGTCATCCTCCTCAGTCAGACCTACCCACTTCTCCACTACCTCATGTATTTTCTGCTCAGCCAGCCATCCCTGATGTACTTGCTCTATATTTCCATGTTCATCCCCCAAATGGCCCTCAACTTTCTCTCTAGGCATATCACATCTCTTTCACTGACTGTGGCATTCAGCTATTCCTCTTCATGACCCTTTTGGCAGGAGAGTGTCTGATGCTGGCCATCCTGGCTTAGGACCTCTAAGTGACCGTCTGTCACGCATTGTGCTGCCTCATCCACATTCCCCAGGATCGCTGTGTGTTCCTGGTGCTTGCATCTTGGCTGAGTCCAGTGCTCCATGCCTTGATCCATGTGCTCTACACTCCGACTTTTCATTACTTCACCTCCAGGGAAAGCTGTCATTTCGTTTCTGAGTTCCGAGCAGTTTTGAAACTAGTTGGTGCTGACAATTCCCTCTATCAAAAGGGTCTTTTTGTCGGTGGTGTTATTTTTCTCCTCCCTCCTATCTTAGCCATTATGGCCTCCTATGGAAGTACACTGTGCACTCTACTGGTGACAGCTTCAAGACTGGGGCATGTGGAAACCTTGGCCACTTACTCCTCTCATGTGCCCCTGGTGTCTCTATTCTACGTGGCTGACATTACCAAGTACCTTCTACCAAAATCCCACTCCCCTGAGCAGGAGACGTGGTCTCTATCTTCTACATGATCTTAACACCAATGTTCAACCTTCTCACCTACAGTCTGAGAAACAAGGATGTCTTTGGAGCCCTCAGGGGAGTTCTTAGAAAATTGGGAATATGACATTTTTAAGTTTCCAATGAAAATCCAAATCTAAAACAATGAAAGCATATACATTAAAATGGTGGGATTTACCATAGAGAGACATATTCATATGCATTTAAGTATAGAGAAAGTTTGAGGAACAGATAATAGACAAAAAGATATAATCCTGTATTGAAAGTTGATATGTAAATTGGGGTGATTTTCTTCCTTTAATTCATTTATGTATTTGTACTCAATATAATATATTGAGAATGTGGTTTATTTGTGTACTAGATCAAATACACTTTCCTTACTCCTATGCAATCATCTTATTTGGTCATTGTTATTTATTTTTGCTATATTTTTGTTTTTAATTGACAAATAACTGTATATGTATATGTAGGACACAATGTGATAACTTTATCTATGCATACCTTGTGGAAAGACATAATAAAGCTAATTAACATTTCTCAAAAGAGAGAAATGAATGTTCAACAGGTATATGATAAATTCTTAACCTATCTTATCGACAGGGAAATGCAAATTATAACCATGATGAGCTATTAACTCACACCTGTGAGAATGCCTATTCTGAATATGATGAATGCTAAGTGCTGGTGAGGATATGGAGAAAAGGGAACACTTGCATATTGTTGCTGTGAGTACATATTAGGACAGTCTAATTTATTTGTATTTCAATAAATTTAGGGGGTACCATTTTTTTTGATAAATGGATGAGTTATATAGTGTTGAATTCAGGACTTTTAGTGTATCCTTCATTCAAATAATATACATTGCACCCAGTAGATAAGATTTTATCCCTCAATCCCAATCACCCTCCTCCCTTCTGACTCTTAAACATCTATTTTTTCAATACAGCCATTGTGGCAAATAGTATAGAGATTCCTCAAAAATGGAAATTGAATTACCATATGATTCATCAATCCCACTTCTAGATGCATATTCAATTGAATTGAAACCAGTATGTAGAAGACATATATATGCTTCTATATTCATTACAGCATTATTCATTCTAGCCAAGGTATAGAAGCTACTTAAATGTCTGTCAGCACAGGAATGGATAAAGAAAATGAGGTGTATATACACAATGAGATACTATACAGCCTTTAAAAAGAATGAAATTCTGTCATTTGTGACAACATGTTTGGAACTGGAAGACATGATGCTGAGTAAAATAAGCCAGGTGCAGAAAGACAAATACTGTATAATCGCACTTATGTGTGGAATCTAAAGAGAGTTGCTCTCATAGTGGGAAAGGTGGTTACCACAGAGAGTGGGATGGGGAAAGAGGAAATCAAAGGGTACAAAGTGTCAATTTGTACATTTTTAAAGATTCATGGACCTCTAAATAGAAGAATCACGGTATCTTTAAATAATTATCTCTATTAAAAATGTAGTAATCTTCTAATGCTACTGTTACAGATAACATAAGAATAATTTTAAATGCATACTTTTTGCTAAATTTTAAATTTCCCCTAAAGTCATCTTAACCTCAATTTCCTGACATGAAATTATTGAATCAAAATTTATGTACACATTTATAATTTTTAAATAAACTTGACTTTTTGGCTTAATTTTCTTTGAAATCATTACTTGATTTACCTTATATTTGCTTTGTGACTCAATATTTCGTGTTTTTATATACTGTAGGAAAGGTGCATGGTTTTTATTTTATGACTTGAAAATTGTAATTTTCCCATTAATTTTATTTCATTAGAATTTGTATCTTGGGAGGTGTAGGGTGTTATCAAATAATCAATAGGTGTCCTCAAAATTTCATCTAATTATAGGAGCTCCCTCTAAAAAGTCCATGGGGGAGGGTGAACTGCAATGCAAATTAAAGCTAATGACAGATTAATTTCCCTTACGTTACTCTAGGTCACTTTGTAAATATCATTACGCCTTGGCTGGGGCAATGCTAGATTGATAAAGCATGGCCTCCTTCCCCAGGTGTAGCAGTGGCTCAGGACAGGATTAAGGGTGGACAGCACCAAAATGGAGTGCCAGCCTTATCCATCTCCACAGGTGGAGCAATTGATTGAAATGGCACCAAAACTGGGAACCCTTGTCTGGCTATTCTCAGGACAAGGGTTCCCTGTTTTGCTGCTGTGTCAAGCAATTGCTTCACCTGGGGAGATGGATAAGGCTGACACTGCATTTTGGACATTCTATAAAAAAGACATCTGCACTAAAATGTTTATAGCACCACAATTCACAATTGCAAATATGTGGAAACAACCCTAGTGCCCATCAATACATGCATGGATTAATAAAATGTGGTATATGTATACCATGGGGTTCTATTCAGCCACAAAAAACAGTGGTGATATAGCACCTCTTGTATTATCCTGGATAAAACTGGAACCCATTCTACTAAGTGAAGTATCCCAAGAATGAAAAAACAAGCACACATGCATTCACCATCAACTTGGTTTTAACTGATCAACATTTAAGTGCACATATAGTAATAACATTCATTGGGTGTCTGGCAGATGGGAGGGGTGAGGAGAGGATGGGCATATAGACACCTAATGAGTGCGGTGTGCACTGTCTGGGGGATGGACATGTTTGAAGCTCTGACTTGAGTTGGGCAAGGGCAATATACATAAACTAAACATTTGTACACCCATAATAGGATGAAATAAAAAAAAAAGATATGCTTTTTCTGAACCTGAGAAACATCTCTTTGAAATGAAATATCAAGGAAGATAGTGCCCTATCCCACAATTTCCATATGAAGATGGGATGCTAACTTCAGTGAGCACCTAACTTTAAGTTGCAAAATTATCTCCTCCTACATACACTTGAGATGCGTGGGTTTTTTTTTTTTTTTTTTTTGAGACAGAGTCTCACTCTGTTGCCCAGGCTAGAGTGAGTGCCATGGCGTCAGCCTAGCTCACAGCAACCTCAAACTCCTGAGCTCAAGCGATCCTCCTGTCTCAGCCTCCCGAGTAGCTGGGACTACAGGCATGCACCACATGCCCGGCTAATTTTTTCTATTTATATTTTTAGCTGTCCATATAATTTCTTTCTATTTTTAGTAGAGATGGGGTCTCACTCTTGCTCAGGCTGGTCTCGAACTCCTGAGCTCAAACGATCCGCCCACCTCGGCCTCCCAGAGTGCTAGGATTACAGGCGTGAGCCACCGCGCCCGGCCGAGATGCGTGTTTTTTATTTGAATAAAACCAATTAGCAAAACAAGAGAGTCTCACTAATTACCAAGTAAATTACCAAGTAAATTTCTCTGTATGACAAATTGTGCTGTCAAGACTTCTTACTTCAAAACTAATTATTTATCTAGAGAACATGTATGTAAAAGGTAGGATTTGCTTTGTAATGTAAAGTAATGACTTTATGTATGTCTTTCAAATCTCTCAGTGGATTGGCATTATGTACATCACATATGGTTTAATTCAGTAATAAAAGGTTTTTTCATTTCTCTTTTAACTTTGTGGAGAGGTTTTCTGGGTTGGAGATTATGTTCAAAAATATTTCCTGAACACTTTCCAGAATTAAAAAAAATGTAACATGAAAATAAAATATGCCTTCCAGATTTACACTGGAGGTGCGTTGAAGACTAGATTCCTTCTTTAGCTTCCAGTCACAAACTCACAACCGTGCTGCACAGACCTTCACTGTCCCCACATCTGCACACAGTAAGTTCTCTCTGCCTGTTTGGGGTCTGCTGTCTCATCGAGAGAATACTTAGACCAGATTCCTATGAAAACACTCTCACAGGATAATAATCAGTAGTACTAGCCTTTCATTAAATGCACCTGACATCTTCAGAACTGAAATGGATTCAGAGACCATGGGGCCATGACACAAGCTGGAAAAAGATAATGTGCACTGGTTTGAACCCCAAAAACCCCCTTCTGCCTTGTCCTCTTGCCCAAATGCCAGGGAATGTGCCATGGGTGCTACTGAATCCATGCCTCTCTAGAGGCCTAAATCGGCAGCTCTGAATCCTGAATCTAAGGCCTGAGGTTTTTCAGGATGTATTAGAGCAGGTTCCATAAGGGAGTCTCTCCTCCTCTTTTCCTTACCTCACTGTAACACCAAAGAATACACAGCAAGTTTGATCCAACCTAGACCTGGCCTCAACCTGGAATTCACAAGACAGGGGCAGACTTTGGACTGAGGATGTACAACAAAATTAAGGGAGACATTTTCTGCAGTGCATGAGATCAACATGGGCTTCATAAGTTGACTTTGAAGGGATTCTTTGTGGTGGGTGTAAAGAATTTTCTAGGTCTTGTATGGTGTCCTATTATAGTTGTGGAAGAAGAATAGAAAGGCTGGCATCACATGTAAATTTTTTTGGAAATTATTGGACACTTAGTACTCACCTTTTCTGGTATTATAAGGATTAAGTCACACAATGTAAAGGCTTCTTCCCAGTGCAGCATACCATCCTTCTGAGCACACAGCACATGCTCAGTAGACATTGCATTATGCTGGTCTTCACTTTGGAAATTAAGTATCTGTGTTGTGATAAGAGTTGGGCATAAGACATTGTGTATGCTGTGCTTGCTGTCTCTGGCTGAGTGCTACTAATAATGGATCTAGGTTGAGCAACATCAGCACTAAAAGGGGACTTGACAAAGAAGCCAATTAATGTAAGCCTTCCACACCAGCAGATCACATTTCTTAGAGTGAGGCCCACAATACCACATGATTTATATTCACATGGATGGTTCAGAGACAATTTTTAAGTAATTGCCTCTCAGCCCAGCCTTTCAATTAGGATCCCCTGGCTAGCTTGAAAGAAACACCATCACCTGTCCCTTGGGCTGGGTGGGAACATCCATGTGGTTTTAATTGTGCCCCAAATAATTCTAATTTGATACCAGGGTCAAGCATTAGAACTCCTGAATACTTTCATGAGATTGAGTTTAGACTGTTCCAGAGAGAAGTCACAGGGCCTGCTGCTTTGGGTTTGGTAGGGGCAGATCAGTGTGGTCCAGGTTCCCACTGCTGTAGCAGAAAGTCCTGGCACATGTGGCAGGGGGAGGTCATCAAGGGAAAGACAGGAGAACCTCACATTTTAGTCTCCATGAGGAGACATCATACCCGACTGTTTCCTGTGACTAAGAACCAGTCAGTGTACCCTTTTCTGCATTTTGTGGTCCTCCTGCTTGTGGATGCTGTATAAACAGGTGACGAAATCATGCTGACTCCTTTCAGGGCATAGTCTCAAGATGTAATTCTAATTGTTCTCCACAATCTCACCTGAAAAGAAATTTCAGAGTAGGAGAAGGAGAAGGAGAAATGGCTGCTTTTCAGGTAAGTGTGTCCCAGGTTAGGGGCTGTGTCCACTATTCCTCCTGGAATGTCATGCAGAACTTCAATTTTTAGCACTTGTAAGCCTGTACTTCTTTACTTCTGATGTTTATGCCTAAGGAGTTTTTTTCCACTACATTTTTTTTTCATTCTTCTTGTGATAGTCAAGGAGCACTGGAAAATCCTTCCTCCCTATATAACAAAACCTGCTCTACATTCTCTTCACCCACGCTTCTTAATAAAATAATCAAGTTTCATAATGAATGTGTGATATGTAATATTGAAAATGTTTCCATTGTGACAGGTCAACTTACAATAGTGTGGATATCTGAGATTCCTATTGGGGATGGGAAAGGATCTTTGTGTTTGAGTGAGGAAGGGGAACATGCACTCTCAAGGTTTGATCTGGGTGTTTTCATCAGCTCTATGTGAAATAGTATTAGGAAAATGCAGAAAGAGGATAGCATTCATTGCCTAGGATTACAAGACAATTATGGAAAAAATAAAAAATAGAAGACTTGCTCTGTATAATTCAAAAGTATTTACATACATTATTAAAGATTACAAAACATGGGAAATATCTATAACTTGAACTTTGCATAAAACTGATGATTCTTCATGGTTACATGTTGTTGGGCACTACCATCCCAGCAGTGATTTTTTTTTTATCCTCTATGCAATAGTGTCTAATACCAATTTGTCCCACTACAGTTGATGTTAATTTCATTCACTTGGTTAAGGTGCTCTCTGAGAGATTCATCCAATGTAAAGTTCATTGTTTTTTTCTTTATTATTGAGTGTCTTTGGAGATTTACTGACCGATGTGCATGAACCATCACATTTACACTGGAAGCTCCCCTTTCTTTTTATAGCTTGCTTTGGAAAATGAAGGCTCCTATCTTTGTCTTCTGGTCAGATGAAGTGAGATAAATTGAAAGCCTACCACTTACTGGGTGTTGACAAAATACTCTCCTTAGGCCAGAAGCACTGGCTTCACTGGTTATATTATGTGAAATGCAAAGACTCAGACCCCATCCCAGATCTCCTGAATTAGAATATGTATTTTTAACAAGATCTCCAGTTCATTATTGTACATGTCAAAATTGGGTGATACCTTCTAACTCACTGTTTCTCTATGAGAGAAATATGCACAACTTTATTTCAGATGATGTAAATATAGCACACATAAATTTATATTGCTGTGTTGAGGCCCTTAATTTTATATTAAATACTTTATCATGCAAAACAGTATCATATGCACACTAGTTTCATACATGTTATATGATCTTCATTCCTGAGAATTAGAGAATATGTTCAAGAATATCACTGTGCTAAAAAATATTAGATAATTCCAGTCACCCATATGTCAGAAACAGTTTTCATAACTTTCATTTTCCTTGTAGTCAAATTAAGAAGTCTCTCCTTGGCAACTTGGGAAATATGTGTCTTTTTTCAGGAACTGATGACATTCAGGGATGTGGCTATAGAATTCTCTCCAGAGGAGTGGGCATGCCTTGACAATGCGCAGCGAAATTTGTATAGGGATGTGATGTTAGAGAACTACGGAAACCTGGTCTCCCTTGGTGAGGATCACTTCAATACACAATTCCTATTCCACACTAAGGGCATTATATTATTTTTGTAGATTGTTTCTTGGAAGTTTCTACTTTACATGAATGAATTTTATATTGGTGCTTTTGAAGAAAATTTGAAGGATTTTGGTGTAGAAAATAAAATCACTAGATGTCTCATCTTATGAATCTTTTCCTTTCTTGAGCTGATTTTTATGCTTTACTCTAGATTAGTGGTTCCTCTAGAAATTAGGGTACATAATTTTTGCCTACACCTTAGAATACAATTTCCACCAGTTATTTTTTTATTTGCTGGGAATTGGTGCTCTGGAGCCATAAACTTGGAATAATTTCTTATCCTTCTACAGGGTCTGTCAGATAACAATATTTTGGAAAATAATTTTTTAGAATCTTGTATAATGTTCTGTCTATAAGTATAGTACTGGATTAGTAATTGGAGAGTGTTCAGGAAGAGTTACGTGAATTCCTTCTAACAAAACAGGTTTTGCTGTCTCAAAGCCAGAACTAATCACATGTCTAGAGAAAAGGATGGAGCCCTGGATTATGAAGAAAGAGGAAACAACAGCTAAATATCCAGGTAGGTGAGATTCAGTAAAGCAGAAAACAAATGTTAAGGAGCCAAAGCTCAAGGAGGAAGGCAGATATTAAAAACTGGTTTGGAATGCTCCACTCTATTGGAAATGTTTTTTGAGAAGCCTGTGTATTTTCTCTTTCTCTTACAGAAGGACATCTTCTGTCCCATGCTCTTAAATTCTCTAAGAACTCTACCCCCGCAGTGATCTTCCTTAGAATTCAGTGAGAGCCAAACTTCTTATCATGGCTTATAAGAGACTGCATTATCTGTAAACACTTCTATTCTTTGGGGAGATATGGGAACATCTGTACATATTTTGAAGACCTCTACATTAAAGCATCTTTTGACAGTGTTTTGCTCTGCTACCCCATCCGGAGTACAGTGGTTGATCATAGCTCACTGCAACCTGAAACTTCTGGGCTCCTGAGATCCTACTACCTCAGTCTTCCAAGTACTTAGGACTATGGGCATGAGCCACCATGGCCAGCTGATTTATTCCTATCATTAATATTATTATTTTATGAAAATGGAGTCTCATTATGTTGCTGGGGCTGGTTTCAAGATCCTGACCTCAACTGATTCTCCTTCCTTGGCTTCCTAAAGTGCTGGGATTATAGTTGTGATCCACCATGCCTAGCTCCATTTTTTAAGTTCCTTTTGTTGCCTCATTTTTGAAATGTGTAAAGGGGAATAGGGGAGATATTGTGATTTGTTTCAGTAATGCTAGAAACACCAGGGACAGATGTTTCATATTTTCTGCATCATGATTTCCAATTCTAAGTTTTCAGAGGTGATCCTAAAGAAATTCAAACTCACTAATTTTATACAAATGCATAGCCTCTTCCTAAACCTAAGAACATCTAATGTTATTTAACTTTGAAATATCCTTTTTTCTTTTTTTATGATAATTTTGGTTTTATTTATTCCCAATGGCAATAACTAACAATAATTTTATAAGTTTAACCCCAATGTCTTTGAAATAACTTTGAGCATAACTGTTTACAATCAATTTGAAAAGGAAAGACAAAAAAGTAGTTCAAACTTTGGATAGCTGATATTTTTGAGACTTGATGTATTTTAAATATCTTTAAAAGCCCCTCCGAGTTCTAACAAGATAATAAAGACTGACTTTTAATAATCATGGCTAAGGTATTTATTTTATGTCAAACCTTTTTTCTTTTTTATGTATATTCTTTTTCTACTATAAGAGTAAAATTTCAACTTTATTGTACCCAGATTCCCAAACTATAATATAGTTTATTTTCCCTATTCACCTCATAGACTTCTTAAATATACTGTCTCTTCGAGTGCTTCAAATTGCTGAATATATTTATACTCCCAACTGATACGTTATATTTTGATACTTGTATTCCATAATTTTCCCCTATATAGTACCATCAGGAAATTGTCATTCATATATATGTATGTGTGTATATATATTTGTGCGTGTGTGTGTTTAACTGGTAAATTTTTCCACAAATAAGGATTGCATAACTGTTTATATTTATTGTATACATTGTAAGTATTGCTGCAGTATACAAGGGGGTGCAGAATTTTCTTGAGATACTCATTTTACATCTTTGGTTATACTCATAAGTAGAATTGATGAATGATAAGGCAGTTCTATTAGTTACATTTTTAAACAAATCTCTATGATGACACTACCAGTTTACAATCCATAACTGTGTACAGGGATTGCTTTTCTGCACACTCTTGCCCACACTTGTTATGTCTCTTCTTTTGGACATTAGCCATTTTAACAATTTTGAGGTGATACCGTATCATAATTTTGATTTGTGTTTGCATGATGTTTTGGTGATACTGAGTTACTCTTCATGTTACCTTCATAAAAGAATTTTATGTCTCCCATTTAAATCTTTATTACATCTGGAGTTAGTTTTTGAATATCATGTAAGAAAAAATAGTCTACTTTTATTCATTTGTTTGTGGGTATCCAGTTTTCCAGCACCAAGCATTGAAGAGACCATGCTTTCTGCATTGCGCATTGCTAGTGCCTTAGATAAAGTTTAGTTGACCTTATATACTTTGGTTTATATCTGAGCTCTCCATTCTGTTCCATTATTTTTTGTGTTGGTTTTATGTGCATATTTTGTTTTTATTACTATCACCTTGAAATATAGTTTGAAATCAGAAAGTGTGAAGCCAGACCTTTTGTCTTCTTCCTCAATATTGTTCTGGCTCATCAAAGGTACATGTGATATCATACAAATGTTACGATTTCTTTGTTAATACTGTGAGTAATGCCCCTGGAATTTTTATAGGGAGTGCATTGAATCTATACATTGTTTTGGAGAATATCTTTCTATTTACTCATGTCATCTTCAATTTCTTTTATTAATATCTTATAGTACTCAGTGTAAAGTTTTTCTTTTTACCATTTTGGTTAAATTTATTTCTTAGCAATCTATTCTCTTCATGTTATTGTAAATGAGAGTGTTTTCCTTTTTTTATTGGATAGTTTATTAGTGTATAGAAAAACAACTGATGTTTGAATGTAAGTTTTATAGCCTGTGACTAAACTGAGTGGTTTTATTACTTTATGAGGGTTTTTTTCCCTGTCTTCTTTATGGTTTTTGATATGTAAGATAATGCCATCTGCAAACAGTGTTATGTTTACTTTCTCCTATCTAATTTGGATTCTTGTCATGTTCTTGCCTAGTTTTTCTGCTTAGGTCTTGTAGTAATATCATAAAATAGAAGCATTAAGAGTGGTTGCACATTATCCTTATATTGGTATCTGTGCATGTGAAGGATTAAATACCTTTTCAAACTTTTATAAACTGGTTTTGGAAGATAAAAATGTTTCCTTTTGGGTACTTGGGATAAAGGTATCTCCACTGGGTTTTCTTTTTTTTATTGATACATAATAATTGTACATATTCATGGATTACATGTTACATTTTGAAAGAAGCACACAACATACAATGATCAAATCAGAGTAACTGCGACAAGATTCACCTGAAACATTCATCATTGATTTATGTTGGGAGCATTTGAAAAATTCTAGCTATTCTGAAATACAGTAAACTATCATCAACTATAGTTGCCCCATTGTACCACTGAACATCAGAACGTCTTCCTTCTATTAAACAGAATTACCCCTTCACCAACATCTCTTCATTACCCCATCCCACCACCCTGACCAATCTCTAGTAGCCACGATTCTATTCACTACTTCCTTGAAATCAATTCTTTTTAGGTCTCATATTTGAGTGTGAAAATGAAATATTTGTCTTTCTGTGCCTGGTTTATTTCACTTAAAATAATGTCATCCAGATCTACCCATGATTCTGCAAATGACAAAATTTCCTTCTTTTTCATGGCTAAATGATATTTCTTTGTGTACATACACCACATCATTTTTATCCATTCATCCCTTGATAGACCCTTAAGCTTATTCCATAATTTAGCCATTGTGAATAATGCTGCAATAAACACTGAAGTGCAAGTATCTTCTGGTTATATTTTATGACTTTGCCTCACCCAAGCGAGGTTTAGAGGCACCCCCTTCCCCTTTACAATGCTCACCATGTCTGTGACCTTTAGTTGTGAGTTTGTCCTCCTCCCAACCCCCTAATCCCTGGAGAATATTGCTACCATGTCAGCATCACAGTGTTGATCAGTTAGTACCACTTTGACGGTGAGTATTTGTGTAGACTATTCCTCCGATCTTGTGATACCTCACAGCGGATAATGGGCTCAAGCTCAATCCATGAAAATATAAGCCGTGCTAGATCACTGTCATTTTTTTTATAATTGAGTAACATTCCATTGTAAACATATACCAAATTTTAGTAATCCACTCATGAATTGACAGGCACTTGGGTTGTTTCCAGATCGTTGCAATAGTGAATTGCACTGCCATAAACATTCGGGTGAAGATGTCTTTATTATAGAATGTCTTTTGATCTTTTTGGTAGATGCCTAACAGTGCTATTGCTGGATCAAATGGTATTTCCACTTCCAGCTCTTTGAGGTATCTCCAGATTCTTTTCCACAGAAGTTTCAACAATCTGCAGTCCCACCAGCGTGTAAGGGTGTTCCTATCTCTCCACATCCTCACCAGTTACATGGGTCCACTGGGTTTTCAATGAAGAGTTGCTTTAGCTAGGTCACAAGGCTGCCCCTTGTTCTGCAGTGGAGTCTGCATTTGGTGGGCCAGTTCTGAAGGGCTTGGGTGGTTTTCAATCCTCTCTTGTTTCTGGGTAAACTGGTTGTCTTCAGGATTTTGATCTGTATGACACATACTAGGGTATGTTTGTGCAGTTGAGTCTGCATATGGTGGGGCTGATGCCAGATGTGTGGATAGGTGTGTTCCCAATGACTACCTTGGAAGTTTCCCTTCAGGTCACTGTGTGGATCTATGCACTGAAAGAACTGGCCATGGACTGTAGTTGAGACAGCTGTAGTAGAGTCACAGGTCTGCTTTTCAGGTGATAGTAAGACCAAGTTATTCAGGTCTGCCTCCATGGCTGCAGATACGTGTGTCTCTCCCAAAGTCTCTGGATGGGCAGCACCACTGCAACTTTGTCACAGGGAACAGTTAGAGACTCGGTATCCAAGTTGATTGACCCATGATGTAGTCTGTAGTCAGGATGACGGGTCCTTAATTTTGGCACCTGAATGAGAGCCTGGATATTTAAAATGACCCTCCAAGATCTATAGTTCCACTAGGGTTTAATGACCTTCTATTTAAGTCCCCAAATTCAGATAAGTGTAATTTTCTGTGGATGGCTGCCAAAGTTTTGTTGTTTGGAAAAATACAAGTGGATCCTTCCCCTCCCACCATATTGCTGAGTTTAGTCTCCTTATATATTTTTAATTTCTGATCTGTTATATTTCAATTTTTTATAATTTTAGAATCAAAGGTTCAGAATAACATGACAGCATTTCAATTTCTCTACATTCTCACCATATGTATGTATGTATATGTATTTGCGTATGTATTTATTTATTTAAAAGTTCTCAATGTAATGGATGTGAGTTGATATCTCATTGTGATTTTGCTTTGCATTTCTCTAAAGATTAGTAGTTTTCAGGATCCTTTCAAATTCTGTTTGGCCATTTGTATATCTTCTTTGCAGAAATGCCAGATCAATCCACTGTCCAGTTTTCAGTCAAGCTATTCACTTTTTGTTGTTGAATTTTAGTTGTTGTTTATATATTCACGATGTTAACTCCTATCCAATATGTGATTTGCATCTATTTTTACCCATTTTGTAGGAGGCATTTTTACTCCACTGAGCCTTTTCTCTGTGCAAAAATTTTGAAGTGTGATGCAATCCCATTTTTCTTTTCTTCATTTTTATTGCTTATGCATTTGATGTTACATCTACTAAAACAGTGCCAGGACCAATATCATGATCTTTCCCTTTTATTTTCTTCTAAGAGTTTTACATATGTATTTCTTATGTTTAACTATTTAATTCATTTAAGATATATTCTGTATATAGTGCAAGGGAAGGGTCCAACATCATTTTTTTCTCTCATAAATATTCAGTTTTCCACGGCATTTGTTGAGGGGACTCTTCTTTTTCATTGTGTGGTCATTGCAATCTTGAGGAATGTAATTTGATCATGGACACAAAGGTTTCTTTCTGGGTTCTCCATTCTGTTTCTTGATCTCATTTTTTGTCTTTGTGCCAGTAGCATTGTTGTTTTTATTCCTGTAGATTTGTTTTCAAATGAAGAAGTGCAATGCCTCTTTGTTTTCTAAAACAGTCTGGCTATTTATTGTTCCAATACATTTTAGAGTTTATTTTTATATATCTCCAGATCAAGTATTATTGGAATGTTATAGACATTGCATTAAATTTGTATATCATGGTGGATAGTATTGACATCTTAACAATATTAAATCATCTGACCATTGAGCATGAATACATTTAAGAGTGTGTTTAATTTTGACATATTTTTATATTAGCCAGTTTATCTTTTGCTTTTGATTTCTAGGTCCACTTCATTTTTTTTTTTTTATTTCATCTTGTTATGGGGGATACAGAATTGCAGGTTACATACGTTGCTCCTGTACTGCCTTTCCCCCCAAGTCAGAGCTCCAGGCATGTCTGTTCCCCAGGTCGTGCACATTGCACCCATCATGAGGTATATATCCCTCCCTTCCCCACAGGTCCACTTCATTTTTGTCAAAAAATATATGTGGTATGTTTTTAGCCTTCTGCAAGTTGATAAGACTTACGTTCCTAACAGCAATTGCCATGTATGATTGAAACTACTGTGTATTCTGCTGCTTTTGACTGAAGAGCTCTGTAAATGTCTGTCACATCTAACTGGTCTATAATGTTTTTCCCATTATCTGTTTCTCATTGAACTTTTATCAAATATTTGTATTCATTATTGACAGTGAGGTCTTGCAGTCTCCTATAATTAGTGTGTTGCTAGTTGTTTCTTGCAGCACTTCTGTCCACACCTTTGTTCATATTTGCTTAATATATTTAGAAGCCCTGATATATATAATATATACTTAAAAATATCTGTGATAAAATATGTGCATTGCATGTATATCATCTATGTGTATTCTGTGCTATAGATTTCTGCTAAATGACTCATTTTATCATTATAACAGTCTTTGTCTCTTCTGATGGTTTTTTACTTAAAGTGTATTTCCTTTAATTATGGCCACAATATCCTTCTCTAAATATTTCCATACATTTGTTTTTTACAATTACTTTCAATTTATTTGACTTTTTAGAGCTAAAGGAAGGCTTTTGTAGGTGGCATATTGTAGGGTGCTGTTTGTTTTTTATCCATAAAGTCATCTTATTTTTCATTAGAGAGTTTAAACCACTTATATTTAAAGTAATTTCTAAAGGATATGAAGTTATCATTGAAATTTGTTAATTCTTTCCCATGTGTCCTGTAGATACATTGTTCCTCATTGCCTGTCTTATTCTCTTTTTTTGTTTCCTTGATTTTGAAGTGACATGCTTTGATTGCTTTCCCATTTGCTTTTGCATACCTTCTACAGGCATTTGGTTTGTGACAACGTTAGGAAATGGAGACTACCTAAAAAATCTCTATGTTATAACAATATATGTTAATCTCGTAACAGCGTCACTTCAAGTGAATAAAAAACCTACACGTCTTAAACTGCCACATGTTCTTATTAATGTCACAAATTATACCTTTTATATTGTATGTATGAGACCAGATTTTTGCACATTTATGCTTTCAGTTTTTTTTAATTCTATAGAATTATTGAGGGTTTATGAACCATCATAATCACGTAGAATTTTATATCTGTTTATAGATTTATCTTTAGCACAGAGCTTTATGTTTTTAAGTGCTTATAATGCTACCCAACATCATTTTATTTTTCATCACAGTGGACTCCCTTTACCTTTCTTCTGGCCTATTCCAGTGGTGATGAACACCATTGACTTTTGCTTAACTTGGAAACTCTTTAGTTTTTCTCTTGTTTTTGAAAAACTATTTCCCAGAGGAATCCTTCTTAGTTGGTAGTATTTTTTTTTATCACTCTGGAATTTAGAAGATTCTCAGCTGCCTTATTCTCCAAGTAATCTTTCTGCCATTTTCCCACTATACTCTTCTTCTAGGAATCTTTCTTTCTTTCTTTCTTTTTTCTTCTTCTTTTTTTCCTCTTTTTTTCCTTCTTTTTTTCTTCTTTTTTTTCTTCTTCTTTTTTTTTTCATTTTATTTTTATTTTTTGTTCGTTTTTCAGCTCATTAAGGGGGTACAAAAGATCAGGCTATATACATTGCCCATGCCTCCTCATCCCCCCGAGTCTGAGCTTCAGTTGTGTCCATTCCCTAGACAGTGCACATCACACTCATCATGTAGGTGTGCACTTCTCCCCTCCCCCCACCCCACCCCCCCCAATCAGAACTTCAATCGTGTCCATTCGCCAGGCAGTGCGCATCGCACTCATCAGATAGGTATACACGCATCCCTTCCACCCAGCCCCAACCTCTGTCTGATACCCAATTGGTGTTAATCCCAAATGTGCACTCAGGGAAACCAGTTTGCTGGTGAGTACATGTGGTGCTTGTTTTTCCATTCTTGGGATACTTCACTTAATAGAATGGGTTCCAGTTCTCTCCAGGAGAACCAAAGAGATGCCATATCACCATTATTTCTGATAGCTGAGTAATATTCCATGGTATACATATACCACATTTTGCTAATCCATTCATGAATCGATGGGCATTTGGGTTGTTTCCACATCTTTGCGATTGTGAATTCTGCTGCTATAAACATTCAGGTGCAGGTGTATTTTTTATAGAATGACTTTTGTTCTTCTGGGTAGATGCCCAATAATGGGATTGCTGGATCGAATGGTAGGTCTACTTGAATCTGTTTAAGGTATCTCCACATTGCTTTCCACAGGGGCTGCACTAGTTTACAGTCCCACCAGCAGTGTATGAGTGTACCTATCTCTCCACACCCACGCCAACATGTATAGTTTTGGGACTTTTTGATAAAGGCCGTTCTCACTGGAGTTAAGTGATATCTCATTGTGGTTTTGATTTGCATTTCCCTGATGATTAGAGATGTTGAACACTTTTTCATATGTTTGTTAGCCATTTTTATATCTTCTTTTGAAAAATTTCTATTCATATCCTTTGCCCACTTTTTGATAGGGTTGTTTGATTTTTTCTTACTGATTTTCCTGAGTTCTAAATAGATTCTTGTTATCAGTCCTTTATCTGATGTGTAGTATGCGAAAATTTTTTCCCATTCTGTAGGTTGTCTGTGTACTCTTGTGACTGTTTCTTTGGCTGTGCAGAAGCTTTTTAATTTGATCAGGTCCCATTGATTTATTTTTGTTGCTGCTGTGATTGCCTTAGGGGTCTTCTTCATAAATTCTTTGCCTAGGCCAATGTCTGTAAGAATCTTTCCTACATTTTCTTCTAGAATTCTAATAGTTTCTGACCTAAGGTTTAAGTCTGTTAACCACCATGATTTGATTTTTGTGAGGGGTGAGAGCTGTGTGTCCTGTTTTAGTCTTCTACATGTGGCTATCCAGTTTTCCCAGCACCATTTATTAAGTAAGGAATCTTTTCCCCAGAGTATGTTTTTGTCTGCTTTGTCAAAGATTAGATGGCTATATGAGGATGGTTTTCTGTTGTGTTCCACTGGTCTGTGTCCCTGCGCTTGTGCCAGTACCAGGCTGTTTTAAGAACCACAGCCTTGTAGTATAGTTTGAAGTCTGGCAAATTAATACCTCCCATTTTGTTTTTGTTGTTTAAGATTGCTTTTGCTAAACGGGGTCTTCTCTGGTTCCATACAAAGCGTAAAATTATTTTTTCTGTGTCTGTGAAAAAAGATGTTGGTAATTTAATAGGGATTGCATTGAATCTGTAGATAACTTTGGGCAGTATAGACATTTTAACAATGTTGATTCTACCGATCCATGAGCATGGTATGGTTTTCCACCTATTTACATGTTCTGTGATTTCCTTCCTCAGAGTTTCATAGTTCTCCCTATAGAGGTCCTTTACCGCCTTAGTTAAATATATTCCTAGGTATTTTATTTTCTTTGTTGCTATTTTGAAGGATACTGAGTCCTTAATTTTGTTCTCCGTTTGACTGTTATTGGCATATATGAATGCCTCTGATTTGTGTATATTGATTTTGTAGACTCAGACTTTGCTGAATTCATTGATCAATTCCAGGAATCTCTTGGTTGAAACCTTGGGGTTTTCTCGATATAACATCATATCATCAGCAAAGAGTGAGAGTTTGATCTCTTCTGTCCCTATTCGGACTCTCTTGATTCTGCTCTCTTGCCTGATAGCTCTCGCAAGGACTTCCAATACTATGTTGAAAAGTAATGGGGACAGTGGGAAGCCTTGTCTGGTTCCAGTTCGAAGTGGGAATGCTTTCAGTTTTTCCCCAGTTTTATGATGTTGGCTGTGGGTTTGTCATATATGGCTTGTATCATTTTTAGATAGGCCCCATCTATGCCTATTTTGTTAAGTGTTCTTATCATAAAAGGGTGTTGAATTTTGTCTAATGCTTTTTCTGCATCTATTGAGAGGATCATATGATCTTTATTTTTGCTTCTATTTATGTGATGAATTACATTTATAGATTTGTGTATGTTAAACTATCCCTTCATCTCTGGAATAAAGCCCACTTGGTTGTGATGGATTATTTTTTTGATAAGCACTTGGATTAGATTTGCTAGAATTTTATTGAGAATTTTTACATCTATATTCATAAGAGAAATTGGTCTATAGTTCTCTGTTTTAGTTGCATCCTTTCCTGGTTTTGGTATCAGGATTATGTTGGCTTGGTAAAAAGTGTTGGGGAGAATCCCATCCTTCTCTATATTGGAGAATAGATTATGTAGGATGGGCACCAGTTCTTCTTTGTAGGTATGGTAGAATTCAGGTGTGAACCCATCTGGTCCAGGGCTTTTCTTTTTGGGAAGGTTTTTTATTGCTGTTTCAATTTCAGATCTAGATATCGGTCTATTCAGGAATTCTATTTCTTCCTGGTTGAGCCTGGGAAGGCTGTGTGTTTCTAAGAATTTTTCCATTTCCTCCAGGTTTTCTAATTTGTGTGCATAAAGATTTTTGTAGAATTCATATATGGTATCATGTATCTCTGTGGCATCAGTCGTGATTACTCCTTTCGTGTTAGGAAGCTTTCTTAAATATATTGGCCCACCTGATTGTGTCCAGTAAGTCCCATACTCCACCTTCAGTTGTCTTCCTTTTAAAATTCTGCTTCCATGACTCAATATTTATAAATGAAATGTCTTCAACTTTCTGATTCTTCTGCTTCATTAAGTGTGCTTCTGTGCTTCTCTAGTGAATTTTTCAACTCAGTTATTGTATTCTTCAGCTCTACAATTTGTGTTGGGTTCTTGTTATAGTTTTTATGTCTGTTAATATCTCAGTTTCTTCAGGAATCATTTTGCAGATTTTGTTGTCTGTGTTTTGTTTTTCCTTGTAGAGGATGTTTCAGATGATTATTTTTCATGTTTTTCAGATACTCCAAATATCTCCATTTCTTAAGAGTTGATTCCTGGAGATTTATGTTTTTTGTTGCTGTGGAACAGGTTTTGTGAATCCTCTGCATTCCCTGAAATCTTATGATAAGTTCAGATAATTTTATCTTTGTTTTTACCTATGCATTGTAATTTTGTGTTACAGTATTCAACTCTGCTCACTTTAACACAGCATGAGTTAATATTTAAATGTGAATTAGCGATTTAGCCATTGCTAAAATAATTCTGTATGTGTTTGCTTGCCTGTATGAGTAAAAATTATGTCTAGTTTGTTTCAGAGTTACTTATTTGTTTTCTTGGTTTGTGGTCTATAATTCTTTTATCTTGACTAGGTGAGTAGTCATAAAAATTGTAATTTCAGCAGCTCTTTATTGGTGAATGTGTATCACATTTGTGTGAGAGAAATAATCATGTAAGGAGACTCCAAGATGGCTGACAAGAATCAAAGCTTGTTGGACCTTTCAAGTAGAACAGTTGACAATTCAACAGAGGGGAGTGGAGGATGATTCCTGGTCAGCAGTGGACCATAAGGTCTGAAATAAGTGGAGTCCAGGACACTAACAGAAGGTACTGAGCAGCTGAGAAGAGAGGAGGATAGAAGGTAGAAACTTGCACAAACAAAATCACAGGACTTCCGGAGCTCAGGGAAAAAGTAAGAGATTTTGACCTCCCCCAGCCAGGTGCCTCAGGCCTCCAATAGGATGCATGTCTCTCATCCCATGGGAGCGTGCTATGAGCAAAAGAGAGCCAGCATCACTGCACCTGGATACCCCCTCCCATGCTCTTATACACTCCAGGCATCCCAGGATGTAATTTTGGCTTATGGTTCTCATAGATGTGTGACCACACTCACCCCACAGCAACTGCCAAAGCACCTTGCACTGAGTGACTAAGGCTGCCTTGGGCAATGGGTAGCACACTACCAGCAAAAGCTGCACTGAGTGACTGAGCACACCTTTGGCAATGGGGTCCAAACTACCAGTGAAGCCTGCCTTGGAAAGTGTAGCTGGTGCTGCAACTCAGAGAGGAGGAGGTTGGCCTGGCACTCAAGCTTCCTGAGAGTGCTACAGGAAAACCATGGCCCGTTCTTGCCACCATAGCTGGTGCTGGAATTCTCTGTGCTGAGATGCCCAGCTCTCAATGCCACGGGTGCATTTTCACCTAGCTCCAGCGTGTGGCCTCAGCTTGTGACCTTCCCATTGACAGGCACTTGGTGCATCTGCCTGCTGACAGCACAGTCAACAGGATGAGAAGCTTTGGGGAAGGGCCCAAGTTTCAAAATCAGGCAGTGAATGAAAGGTCGTGTCCTTTGGGAGGGTGTGGAGGAGAAAAGGAAAACAGTGGTCTATCAATGTTCCCCCTCCCAACCTACCGTCGAGAACTGCCATATTGGATTTTGGTGAACCAGAGGGAATCGATTTGCATAAGTACTGGTTCCCATGTAACTAAATACATCTGGTGCCTTTGTCTGAATTAGAGAAGCTGCCCACAACACCACTCACTTTAATAGAGAGTTCAGCTTGATCCAAAAGTTTTTTGAGCTGCCTGTATTCCCCAAGGGGAAGTGTCCTCCTGGTGGAGTTTCTTGAGGGTAGAAAGAAGACACTATAGTTTAATGTGGTCACTTCTTCCCCTTCTGGACCCAGAGCCATGGAATGGACCTTTAACCTATAAATATCTGTGAACAGCATTTGTGGAACTGGAGGACAGCATAATCCAACCCAACCTCACCCAGCCTAATTCCCCACCTGCCTCTTCTGTGGTAGTAAATAAATGACTTACATGGAGGTTTCAGGGCCCCCACTCACCGCCTGGGGCATTGGAGGGCTTCTCCTGAGGAAATAGACCTGGTCACAGGATCCAAAAACAATAGTTTACCTTTTTCCTCCCTGAAAACACCACCTACTTACAGCAAGATAAACTCACATGACTGTTACAACATTTACTCTATCATAGAAGGTGTAGTTGATTGTCACTCACAAGCACAAACTGACTCAGAGAATAAACTGTGCATACTATTATCTAAACAAAAGAAAATCCAAAATAAAGAAGCAAAGTCTGCTCCAGATGAGAAGGAACCAGTGAATGGACTCTGGATGTATGAAGAATCACAGTGAAGCATCACCCCCAAATGGGAACACCAGCTCCCTAGCAATGGACACCAACCAAAAACAGAATATTGAAAGGACATATGAAGTATTTCAAACATCAATAGGAAGGAAGCTTCATGGAATTCAAGATAAAATGGAAACCCAAAAAAAAGAAATCACAAAAGCTATGCAAAAACAGAATGAAAAATTTACAAAAGAAATTGAACTATTAAAGAAATATCGAACAGAGTTTCTGGAAAAGAAAAATTCATTCAAGGAACTACAAATCACAGTGGAATGCATTGAGAACAGGTTACCACAGGCAGAAAAAATAAACTCAGAGCTTGAAGACAACACCTTTCAATTAAACAAGTCAATCACAGAGATAGAGCAGAGGAAAAAGAGGAATGAGCAAAGCCTACAAGAGACATTGGATCATGTAAAGAGTCCTAAGATAAGAATCTTAGGGACTCCTGAGGGTGAAGGAGAAAATAAACATGGGTTGGATAATTTTGGTGGGATACATTGAGGAAAATTTTCCTGTCCTTTCTACATCTCTACATATCTAGGCTCAAGAAGCTCACAGGACCCTTGGGAGATTCATCAAGAGACAAAAACGCCACAACACATTGTCATCAGACTGGTCAAAATAAACATGAAACAGATACACCTAAGAGCCATAAGGTGAAAGGAGCAGGTAACGTACAAATGAAACCCTGTTAGACTAACTGAAGACCTCCAAACTGGGACCTATAAGTCGAAAGGGATTGGGGCCCTATTCTGTCTTCTCAATCAGAATAATGCCCAGCCTAGATGTTTGTGTTTTCAAAAATTAATTTTCACTTGAGGTGAAAATAAAGTCTTTCTCAGACAAGCAAACACTGAAGGAATTCGTCAAGACGAGACCTTCCCTGCAGGGAGTACTCAGAACTTCATTATTCCTAGATCAGGATGATAAACACGTAACAACATGAAAACACTCAAAAGCTAAGGTAGAAATCCAGTAACTTAAGAGATAAAACAAACCAACAACATTCAACTCAACAGAATGAACAGAAATCCACCACATTAATCAAATATTTCAATAAATGTGAATGGTTTTAACTACCTAGTGAAGAGACATATGCTGGCTGCCTACATAAATATACACAAGGCAAGTATCTGCTATCTTCAGGAAACACATCTAACCCACAAGGACTCATCCAGACTGAAGGTCAAAGGACAACATTCTATGCTAATGGAAACCCAAAGAAAGCTGGAGTAACAGTTCTCATATCAGATTACTTCATCTTCAAATCAACAAAAGTAATGAAAGAGAAAGATGGTCGTAATATAATGATAAAGGGAACAATTCTCCAAGAAAGTATAACAATCTAAAATATTTATTATATACCAAATACAGGAGCACACAGATTCATACCACAAAATCTACTTGAC
Organism: Eulemur rufifrons; assembly: GCF_041146395.1. Taxonomy (NCBI): domain Eukaryota; kingdom Metazoa; phylum Chordata; class Mammalia; order Primates; family Lemuridae; genus Eulemur; species Eulemur rufifrons. The sequence goes on along the minus strand of NC_090984.1, from coordinate 3,339,471 downwards.
CTAAACAAAATCATAGATAATACAACCATAAGGCCAGGGACTTCAACACCCTGCAGACAGCACTATACAGCTCCTCCAAACAGAAAATAAAGGGACTTAAATAAAACTTCAGAACATATGGGCCTACCAGACAGTTACAGAACATTCTATCCAAAAATCACCAAAAAATACTTTCATCTCATTAGCTCAGAGGACATTCTCTAATATTAATAATATCCTAAGCCATAAAAATGTCCCCCAATATTTAATAAAATAGAAATTATACTATACATCTTCTCAGACCACACTAGAATAAAATTAGAAATCAACAACAAGAGAAACACTCATCTCTACACAAAGTCATGAAGACTACACAACCTACTGCTGAATGATTGGCAGGTCAAAGAGGAAATTAAGATGCAAATGAAAATATTGTCTCAACTAAATGATAATGGGACACAAATTATCAAAATCTGTGAAAGCAGCTAAAGCACCCTGAGAGGAAAATTCATAGTCATAAATCCCTACATCCAAAAGACAGCAAGGTAACAAATCAACAATCTAATGAATCAACTGATAGAACTGAAAAAGGATCAGCAAATTAATCCTAAACTCAGCAGAAGAAAGAATATAGCCAAAATCACAACAGAACTAAATGAAATTGATAACCAAGGAACTATACAGAAGATTAATGAAACAGAAAGTTGGTTTTTGAACAGATAAACAAAATTGACCTGCCTTTTATGAGATTAACCAGAAGCAGAAAATATAGGACTCTAATAAGCTCAATTCAGAAGGAAAAAGGAGAAATTACAACTGATTCCACAGAAATACAAAATATCATCTTTGAACATTCTAAAAATCTCTATGCACATAAACTTGAAAAGGTGGAGAAAATGGACAAATTCTTAGAAACACCCAGCCTCCCTAGGCTCATTCAGGATGATATACAATTCCTGAACAGACCAATATCAGGACTGGTATTGAAGCAGTAATAAATAAACTTCCTTAACAATAAAGTCCTGAACCACATGGTTTCACTCCTGAATTCTACCATACTTAAAAATTAGTACTGGAGCCTACCCTGCAGAAATTTTTGTACAACATTGAGAAGGAAGAAATCCTCCCAAACACGTTTTACAAAGCCAACGTTGCCTTGATACCAAAGCCAGAAAAGGACAGAACAAAAAGAAGAAAAATACAGAGAAATATTCCTTATGAATATGGATAAAAAATTCTCAATGAATTCCTAGAAAATGGAATTCAGCTGGTCTTCAAAGAAATAATCCATTATGATCAACTGGGCTTCATTCCAGAGATGCAGGCATGGTGGAACATACGCAAATCTATTAATCTAATTACATACATGAAAGGGAAATAAAAACAAAGACCATATGATACTCTTAAGATTCATAGAAAAAGCATTTGACAAAATTGAGCCCTCTTTTGTGTAAGAATGCTTAAGAAAATAGGCATTGAAGCAACTTACCTCAAAATGATAAAGCCCATATATGACAAACTCCCAGCCAATCTCATAGTGAACAGGGAAAAATTGAAAGCATTCCTGCTTAGAACCAGACAATATTTCCCTTTATTATAAGTTCTATTCAACATAGTACTGAAAGTCTTAGCCAGAGCAATCAGGCAAGAGAAGGAAATCAAGGCAATCACAATCGGGGCAGAAGAGGTCAAACTATTGCTCTTTACAGATTACATGATCTTAGAAAACACCAAAGATTCTGAGAAGAAACTAGTGGAGTTGATAAATAAGTTCAGCAAAGTCTCAGGTTACAAAATCAGTGTACACAAATCAGTAGCCTTCACATAGGCCAACAACTGTGAAACTGAGAACCAAACCAAAGACTCATAGCTTTCATAATAGCAACAAAGTAAATGAAATACTTAGGCATATATCTAACTAAGGAGGTGAAGGACTTCTACAGGGGGAATTATGAAACACTGAGGAAGGAAATAGAAGAGGATACAAACATATGGAAAAGCATACCATGCTCATAGGCAGAATCAACATGGTTAAAATGTCTATACTACCCAAAGTAATCTACATATTAAATATAATCCCTGTCAAAATATTAACATAATTTTTTACAGATTGAGAAGAAATAATTCTATGCTTCATATGGAACAATAGAAGATCCTGTATAACTAAAGCAAATTTAAGGAAAATAAACAAATTGGGAGGCATCCATTTACCAGACTATAAGCCATAGTGCATGGGTATAGTAACCAAAACAGCATGGTACCGTCACAAGAACAGGACATAGACCAATGGAAGAGATCTGAGAACCCAGACACAAAACCATCCTCACATAGCCATGTGATAGCAGACAAGAAAATACACTGGGGAAAGGAATCCCTATTCAATAAATGGTCCAGTGAAAATTGGATAGCCACATGTAGAAGACTGAAACAGGATCCGCATCTCTCATCTCTCACAAAAATCAACTCATAGTGGATAAGAGACTTAAACCTATGCCATGAAAACGTAAGAATCCTAGAAGAAAATGTTGAAAATACTCCTAGAGACTTCAGCCTAGGCAAAGAATTTATGAAGACCCCAAAAGCTATCACAGAAACAACAAAAATAAGTGAATGGGACCTGATCAGACTAGAAAGTTTCTGCACAGCCAATGAAAGTATAACTAGAGCAAATAGACAACCTAGAGAATGGGAGAAAACATATGTGTGCTATAGATCCAATAAATTGCTAATAACTAGAATTTATATATAACTCAGGAAAATCAGTAAGAAAAAAATAAAACAGCCCCATTAAAGCTGTGCAAATGACATGAACAGAAAATTTTTAAAAGAAGATGTACTAATGGGCAACAAACATATGAAAAATATGTGCACATCTCTAATCATCAGAGAAGTGCGAATGAAAACCATGGTGAGATATCACTTTACCCCAGTGAGAATGGCTTTTATCAATGAGTCCAAAACAAGTGTAGTTGTGGATGTAGAGAGATAGGAACACTTATATATACTACTGGTGGGAATACAAACTGGTATAATCTCTATGGAAAGTTATATGAAAACACATCAAAGTACTAACAGTAGAAGTACCATTTGATCCAGCAATCACACTATTTGGTATCTACCCAATGGAAAAAACATCACCCTATAATAAAGACATCTGCACTTGAATGTTTATAACATCACAATTTACCATTGCAAAGATGTTGAAACAACCTTGGTAATTATAAATATATGCATAGAAATATATGTATGAATACATATAAAAATGTGGTATACATATACCATTGAGTAGTACTGAGCCTCAAAAATTAGTGGATAAGTAACACACCTTGTATTATCCTGGATTGTTCTGGAGCCCATTCTTTGAAGTAAAGTATCACAAGAATGGAAAAACGTGCACCACACATACTATCAAATGGTTGCCAATTGATCCACACATATGTGACTAAATGGCGGTAAAAATCAGCCGGTATTGGACAGTTGAAGGGGGTGTAAGAGATTCTCTCTACTAGATCTTAAACTGATATATAATTTAAAATATTTTCTCTCAATAAGGAATTTTCCCTTTAATATTTATTATGAAATTGGTCTGTAGTTCTCTATTTTTGTTGCATCCTTTCCTGGTATCAATGTTATGTTGGCTTGGTAGAACATGTTGGGGAGAATTCCATCCTTCTCGATATTGGAGAATAGTTTATGTAGGATGGGCACCAGTTATTCTTTGTATGTGTGGTAAAATTTGGGTGTGAACCCATCTGGACCAGGGCTTTTCTTTTTGGGAAGGTTTTTTATTGCTGTTTCGATTTCAGTTCTTGATATTGGTCTATTCAGGAACTCTATTTCTTCCTGATTGAGCCTGGGAAGGCTATGTAGTTCTAAAAATTTGTCCATTTCCTCCACATTTTCCAATTTATGTGTATAAAGGTTCTTGTAGAATTCATAGATGATATCGTGTATCTCTGTGGCATCGGTTGTGATTTCTCCTTTCCTGTTCCTAATGGAGGTTATTAGAGGTTTTTCTTTTCTGCTCTTGGTTATTTAGCCAGAGGTGTGCTTATTTTGTTTATCTTTTCAAAGAACCAACTTTTTGTTTTATTAATTTCCCTTATGGATTCTTTGTTGTCCTTTTCATTTAATTCTGATTTGATCTTAGTAATTTCTCACCTTCTGCTGGGTTTGAGGTCGGTCTGTTCTTCTTTATCCAGCTCTTTGAGTCTATTCATTAGGTTGTCTATTTGCAAGTTTTCTGTCTTTTTGATATAGGCATTTATGGATATGAATTTTCCTCTCAGGACTGTTTTAGCTGTGTCTCATAGATTTTGATAATTTGTGTCTCCATTGTTGTTTAATTCAAAGAAACTTTTGATTTCCATCTTGATTTCTTCCTTTATAGAATAATTGTTCAGGAGAACGTTGATTAGCTTCCATGACTTTGAGTAGGAATGAGGTTTTCTGTTTGGGTTCATTATTGCTTTTATTCTGCTGTGATCTGAGAAGATGCATGGTATAATTTCTATTTTTTTTAAATTTTTTAAGACATGCTTTATGGCCTAGGATATGATCAATCTTAGAGAATGTCCCATGACCTGTGAGAAGAATGTATATTCTGTGGACTTTGGGTAGAATGTCCTGTAGATGTCAGTCAGGCCCATTTGTTCTAGCATTCTATTTAAGTCCATTATTTCTTTGTTTATTTTCTGTTTGGAGGATCTGTCCTGTACTGTCAGTGGGGTGTTAAAGTCTCCAGCTATTACAGTATTGTTATCTATCATTTGGTTCAGATGAAGTAGGGTTTGCTTTATGAATCTAGGTGCACGTAAGTTGGGTGCATATATATTAAGTATAGTCATATCTTCTTGTTGAATTGTGCTTTTCACCATTATATAGTAACCGTCTTTGTCTTTTATTACTTTTGTTGGTTTAAAAACTAAGTTATTGGAAATTAAGACTGCCACACCAGCTTTCTTTTGGCTACCGTTTGCTTGAAATATCGATTTCCATCCTTTTATTTTCAGTCTAAATGCATCTTTGCAGGTTAGGTGAGTTTCCTGAAGACAGCAGATACTTGATTTGTGTTTTTTTATCCATTGGGCCAGTCTATGTCTCTTGAGTGGGGAATTCAAAACATTCACATTTATTGAGAGAACTGATAAGTGGGACAGATTTCTGTTCAGCTTGTTGGGTAGAACTTCATTGCTATGTTTTCTCTCTTGAGCCAATGTGGTAGCTGGAATTTGATCTTTAGCTCTTGAGTAGTTTTTCATTCGTCGGTCTTTCTTGTGCTGGACCGTGTGTAACTCTCTTTTGAGTACTTCTTGGAGGGCTGGTCTTGTCTTGGTGAATTCCCTCAGTCCTTGTTTATCTGAGAATGTCTTAATTTCTCCTTCATATAGAAAACTTAGCTTAGCTGGGTACAAGATTCTAGGCTGGGCATTTTTCTGTTTCAGAAGAGTGAGAATGGTGCTCCAACCTCTTCTTGCTTGTAAGGTTTCAGTTGAGAAATCTGGCATAATTCTAATGGGCTTTCCTTTATATGTTACTTGTTTCTTTCTCCTTACAGCTCGAAGAAGGGACTCTTCAGTGGATATTTTGGTCAGCCTGATGACTACGTGGTGTGGTGTTTTCCTATTTGCTATGAATCTGCCAGGGGTCCTTTGAGCTTCTTGAACCTGCATGTCTAGAGTTTTAGCAAGGCCTGGAAAATTTTCCTGAATTATGTCTTCAAATAGCTTGTCCAACCCTTGCTTATTATCTTCTTCACCCTCAGGAATGCCAATAACTCTCACGTTAGGTTTCTTCACATAATCCCACATTTCTTGAAGACTCTGATCATTTCTCTTATTTCTTTGTTCTATCTCTGTGACTGACTTATTTAATTGGAAAGAGTTATCTTCAATCTCTGAGATTCTTTCCTCTGTTTGATCTACCCTGCTCTTGAGACTTTCCACAGTGTTTTGTAGCTCTCTGAATAAATTCTTCATTTCTAGGAGTTCAGTTTGGTTTTTCTTCAATATTTCAATTTCTTTAGTGAATTTTTCTTGCAAATCCTGTATTTTTTTTTTGTGGTTTCTTTGTGTAGATTATCCATTATTTCTTGTATATTATTCAGCTTGTTTATAATCCTTAATTGAAATTCTTTATGTAACATGTTGGCATTTTGAGTCTGGTTTGTGTCAATTGGTTGAGAGCTGGTATTTCCCTTTGGGGGGGGAGATTTCCGTTTGATTCTTTGTGCTCCCCGTGTTTTTTCGCTGGGCCCTTCCCATCTAGATCTATCGTTAGATCTTTTCTTACAGCTTTAGTCTGGTTAACAACACCCTTTTTACTCTGTTCTTAGGCTGTGAAGCAATCTAGGTAGGTTGCTTCCTTTGTCAAGAGGGGGAGAGTGTTGTGTATTGTTTAGAGTTTTTTCTACCTCAGTTGGGGGGCTGCTTCTGGTGGGTCCAGCCCTAGAGGATTGGAGTTACCCAAGATTGCTTTAGCAAGTTAAGTCACTGTGTTGTGGTCTTTCAATAAGCAGGCAGGATCCACACTAGTTGCAGGCAGAAATTCTCTTTTTTTTGGTTTGGTGTTTTTGTTTTTTTTTCCCCCTTTGGTTCTTCCTCTATAGGGGTGGTTTCTGTCTCTTTCCACAGGAAAGACACTGGCTATGGGGAGTGGGCGGTGCCCTTGCTCACTCAGCGCCCCAGCTGCTGTAGCTCCCATGGGCAAAAGTCTGCCCTGGCCCAATGTCCCCAGGGACCAGGCTCCACACTCGTGTGTCTGGAGAAGTACTCAGTGTTTACACAAGGGCAACGCCCCTATAGAGGGCCCACGGACCAGGGGAGGGAGCCACCCAGGGAGCCTCTCAGCACCCTATGGCTCCCCAGTGGCTAGGCTGTGGGCCCCAAGATGGCGACCACGCACCTGCATAGCGCCGACACTGGGGGTGACTGCTCAGGGTCCGGCAGGCACCGGAGCCGGGAGCCTGGTGAGCTCCAAAGCTCACTGTGGCTCCTGAGCTAGAAGGCCACCAAAAAAAACAAAACAAACAAACAAACAAACAAAAAAGCAAGGCAAAGGGGGAAAAAAAAAGAAAAAAGAAAATAAACAGAAAAAAATAAAATAAAATAAAATCTGTGGTTCGAGCGTTCCTATGCTGCTTTTTCCCTTAGCACAGCTCCATCCCTCCTCGCTAAGTGCGGACTCAGCTGAGATCCCCCAGGGTCCAAGCTGTCTTCCGATAATGTCTCCTGTCTACAGAGATTATGCAAAGCCCACGTTCTTGGCTGGGTTCACGGACTAGTGGAGCGAGCCACCCAGGGAGCCGCTTGGCGCCCTATGGCTCCGCAGAGGTTATGCTGTGGACTTCAAGATGGTGACTGTGCGCCCACAGAACACCGGCACTGGGGGGCGGTTAACGTTCCACATCCAGCAAGCACCAGAGCCAGGGGCCTGGCGAGCATAGACACCCACTGGGGCTTCTGGGCTAGGGAATCACCGAACAAAAGCAAAGAAATACCAAAAAAAATGTGGTTTGGCGACCCTTTGCTTCTGTATGCCTAAGCGCAGCTCCATCCCTCCTCGCCAAGTGTGGTCTCGGCTGAGATCTGCCTGGGTCTAACCTGTTTTCCTGAAAATGTCTCTTGCCTGCAGAGCCCCACGTCTCCCCGTGGTGATTCTGCACCGGCTTCAGGGAGGTCTCTAATTAAGTGGGTGTAGAGGTCAGTGGGGAGAACAAGCCGCTTTCCTAAGAGGCTGTCCCCGCCCCAATCAATGGTGAGGTGGGTCCAGCCGTCCCACACTCCACTGTCTATTGTCCCTCCCACAGTCTCCAGAATTTTGCGATCCTATTTCCCGTTCACCTCAGACTTTTCTTGCTCTATGTGTCCCACGTTGATTCTCCGTGGATTCACACTGCTGTTCTTGTGGGGGAGCGGTCCTCTAGTGTTGTGGTAGGTCGAGATCCATGCCTTCCTCTCTGGGAGCACGAATCCAGGTGGTCACCACCACTCCGCCATCACCCATTATCATTTTTTGAGCAGAATTTTTTCCCATTACAATTATTTGGCATCTTTGACAAAAGCAGTTTACCACAAATTAACGTGCTTACCAATGGACCTTCAATTCTATTCTTTTGATCTACATAAATCTATCTTTATGCTAGTACTATACATTTCACTACTGTAATGTTGAAGGAATTCATATCAGAAGTTTTTCAAAATTCTTGTGTGTATATGATTTTATTTTCATATGAATCTTAGGGGGAGCTTCTCAACTTCAATTAAAGGAAACTTATTTGGAAATTTGCATTGAATTCATAGATCAATTATTTGGGTATTTTGATGTTACTATTAAGTATTGTTACCCTTGGACATTGAATATATCTCAATACCTTCAGTTCTTTGATTTCTTTCAGCATTTTTAATAATGTTTTTCATATAAAGTACTTGCACTTATTTTTAAAAATTTATTTCTAAATGCTTCTTTTTGATGCTATTATTAATAAAATGATTTTCTTAATTTCCATTTGTTGATTTCTTTTATATAAAAGCACATTAAATTTTGTTTGCTGATCTTATAGCTTGTGACAATGAACTTGTTTCTTAGCTTAATGAGTTTTTTAAATTAAATCCCTTACACATTTTTATACGGTGTTATGAAATGTGTGACAAAAGTCTGTTCTGTTTTTTCTTTCCTAATTAAAGAATTTTATTTATGTTTCAAGTATAATTTTCTGGCTAATACTTCCAGTACAATGTTGAAAAGAGTACTAAAAGAGGAAGTTCTTGTTCCCAAACTTATGGGTAAAGCACCCAGTCTCTAATTAAGAATGATATTAGCTGTAGGTTTTTGTAGATGTATTTTAGCAAGTCTCAGAAATTCTCTTCTAGTAATTTGCTGGGAATTTTATCATAAATAGGTGTTGGACTTATCAAAGTTTTCTCTGCCTATTTAAATTATTACTTTTTTATTCAAATAATATTTTTCAATATATTGGTTGAATTTTGAATAATAATCTAACATTGCATTTGTGAAAAAAATCCTACTTAGTCATACTATATGATCATTATATGTTGCTGAGTTCAATTTACTAGTTTTTAGGAGGATTTCTTTGTCTGTATATTTATGGACTATTGGCCCATATTCTTCTTTACTTGTGATACTTTTGTCTGGTCTTCACATCATGGTATGCTGGCTTATCAAGGAAACGGGAACTGTTACATCTTCTACTGCTGAACGTTTTTTATAAAGAATTAATATTAATTCTTCATTATATATTGATGGATTTTACGATTTAAGCAATTTGATACTGAACTTTTTTATATGGAAATATTTCTAATTATTTTCTTTTTATTATTGAATGACTGTTTATATATTCTGTTTAATTATATATGTCTATTCATATCAATTTCTTTAGTTTACTTTCATAATTTATGGCTATCAATACATTTATTTCTATTTTGTTGTATTTTATACAAATTAAAATTTTAGGCACTTGACATGGAATTATCTGGAATCAAAATAAAGAATGACTCTTTAGCCCAACCAGTAAATAGCTCAAAATTCTGTCCATTGTTAGAATAATGAATATGAATATGATTTTATTACTTAAAACTCATATTTATGAGGTGTAGAATAAGAACACACCTGTAAGTTCCAGGGTCCCATCCACCACCTAGGGCATTAGAATGCTTGTCCTGAGAAACTAGAGCTGGTTGCAGGACCCAAAAACAAAACTGAAGCTTGTTCCTCCCAGCAAGGACCACGTACTGACAGGGAGGTCAATTTGCATGCCCTTTTACTACATTTACTGACTCATCATACAGGCTGCGGTCAATTCTTTGCCACAAGCACTACCTATTGGCTCAGATATTAAACTGGGCATGTCATTATCTATACAAAAGAAAATACAAAGGTAAGAAGGAACAGCTGCTCCAAATGAGAAGGAATCAGCAAAAGAACTCTGGAAGTATGAACAATGAAATGGTAACATCAGTTCTCTAGCAATGAATACCAAACCAAAATCAGAACATTGAAATGACAGATGAAGAGCTATGGACATGGATTTTAAGTAGCTCAATGAAATGCATGAAAAAGTGGGAACCCAACACAAAGAAACCACAAAAATAAAATTCAGGAAATGAATTAAAAATTCACTAATGAAATTGAAATATTAAAAATCAAACAGAATTTCTCGAAATGAAAAACTCATTTAAGGAATTACAAAACAGTGAAAAACCTTAAGAATCACTTAGATCAAGCATAAGAAAGAATAGCAGAGCTTGAAGACATCTTTCAATTCCACAAGTCAGTCACAGAGAGAGAACAGAGAAATAACACAAAAGAGCAAAGCCTATAAGAAATACACGAGTATCTAAAGAGGCCTAACATAAGAATCATATCTATTCGTGAGGGTGAAGAAGAAAATACACATGGGTTGAATAATCTATTCGAGGGAATAATTGAAGGAAATTGCCTTACTCTTTCCAGAAATCTAGATATTCAGGTACAAAAAACTCAAAGGACTCCTGGGAGATTCATCACAAAGAGGAAAACATCACAACACGTAGTCATCAGACTGGACAAAATAAACATGAAAGAAGCCCTCCTATGAGCCATAAGGTGAGAGCAGCAAGTGACTCACAAAGCAAAGCCCATCAGTGTAACTGCAGATTTCTCAACTGAGACCTTACAAACTAGAAGGGACTGGGGCCCCATTCTCAGTCTTCTCAAACAGAATAATGCCCAGCCTCGAATTTTGTATGCTGCAAAACTAAGTTTCATATATGAGGGGGAAATAAATACTTTCTCATACAAGCAAACAGATGAGGAAATTTGTCAAAACAACACTGGCCCTGCAGAAACTATTCAAAACTGTGTTACACATGGATCAGAACAATAGACACCAGTGTAAAATCATCCAAAAGCTAAAGGTCAAAGGTCAGACACCACAGTGGCTCAAAGCATAAAAGAAAGCAACAAAGTTCTATTCAACAGGATGAACAGAAATCCACCCCAGTTATCAATTCAATTATAGCTCTGGCTCAGGTAGGGCAAAGGCAATATATATAACCTAATCATTTATACCGTAGTAACATTCTGAAATAAAAAAATCCACACACAAAAATTCACATTTATTAAGTGAGATATATAAAAAATTAGTGAAACTGCCGTTGTATTTTGAAATCTATAAATCAGGGAAAGCAAGGCTGTTTCTTATTTTTTTAAACAATATTTAGATGAGAAAAAATGTTTTAAGAAGAAAAAATACACAATTATACTGTATTTGAAGAATGATATGTACAAGAGATAATTTGACAATAAGTGCAGTTAGCACTTAGGACACAAAATATGTTAGGCACTATTCTAAGCCATTAAATATATACAGGCTTAAGATACAAGAATATAAAATGAATAGCTCAAAGGTTCATTGGAAAAAAATCCTCAACTTAGAAAAAATTTTATTTTTAATTAAAAAAATAGTGGTATATATTGGGTGCAATGGGATATTTTGGTGTACATTTACATTGGGAAAATATTAAGCTAAATAACAAATCCATCACTTCACATATTTGTAATTTTCTGTTGTATAAACATTTAAAAATCTACTCTTTTAACCCTGACTGCAGACAGCCCAAATGAAAAATCTCTCATATATAAGAACCAAATTATAATTTATGTTGCACATAACGAAATAAATTATCAGGATGAGTGGCAGAAGAAATTCTATATCACACAAATTTCAGATATAGGAATAATGTTTAAAATGTGTAAGTCAATCCAAAAGAAAAAATATATAATGTGGAAAAAAACAAGAAATTATAAGCTTGGCAAGCCATGTTTTTAAAAGAGCCAAACAGAAAGTAAACTATTGAAAATATAATTAACTTAATATATAACATATGGATGAAATACTAAATTATACTGAGCTAATGAGGTTAGTAAACAGAAATATTGAACACAGTGTAGTCAAATACCGTAAAAAGAAAAGCATTATGGAAAATACAAATATACATATATGAAGAAAATAATAAAAACACATGGGCCACATCTCTTTATTTATCTAGATATATAAAGAAAATGCAAGGTAATAGTCAAGGCATTGGTTATGTATAAATTTCTAAAATTGAAAACCAGACATGAATACATGAATCCTTAAATCCACTGAGTTAAAAAAAAATGCAGTGTGTTAAAATGAGAATAATTTTTAAAAAGGCTTAAACAAAATAATAATAAAGCTGTATAACACCAAAGAAGAGAGAAACACTTAAAATGACTGAGAGAACAAAAATAATCTATGAAAATGAGAACAAAATTTCCATAGCTTGTGTGAACCCAAAAATAGAAAAATAAACAACACTGAGAGAAACTATCATTAAACCTAGAATTGAATGCTTAGCTAAAATAACTTTAACAAAAATGGGTAAATTAAAATAATTTCAAAGGTAAAAACACCAAGTGATTTAGTTACAAATAGGAGCTTCCTAGGAGTGCATTTTAACAGACAAGTAATTTAAAGTTATGTAAAGTTAAAAGTGAAAATTAAAGAATAAGAGACAGGGTATGGGAATATCAAACACTGATGAACATTGAATTAAAGAAACCAAATAGCCTTTGCAACATCAAAATAAAAAATGGTTATGTGTAAGTGTGTGTGTCTGTATATGTTAGTTCTACACATTTTATTTAAATCAGAGAGCAAATCCTATACTACTTGAATAATTGGTAGAAGAATCTATAGATTTTTTCCATCACTACTTTGTTAAAAATTAATGGCACTTTGATTGTATATTTTTTGCAGAATATTTATTACTCTTTTATCAGAACACATTTCTATCAAGGGACAGACAATGGCATAGAGACTGACCACAAGATTCTGGACACCTAGCATGACTGTGTCATACCCGCATAACACAGTTAAGGTGGATGCAATAATGACGCCCACCAGTACATGACCACAAAGAAACTCACCAGCAGCAGGATGGTCTGGGTGGCCCTTTTCTTTGCTGAGGCTCCTGGGGGGAGGCTGCTGCTGTGAAGGTGCTGGGATTGCCTCTGATGCCTGGACACGAGAATCACCATGAATGCACTAGAGAAGCATATTTCCTACAAAAAAGGAGATATCTGTTTTTAGAGCCAACATCGAAAACAGGCTCCTGTTCATATAACTTCTGGGAGCAAGGGAGCAGGATTTAGTGAGAATCATTAGATTGGTCTGGGCCCAGTTGGAAGATCTCACAGTGTAGAAGATCAGGTTATTACTGAAAGACACCGACAAACCAGAGGAAGAAAAAGAAATAGGAGCTGTAACACGTGAATTTCTCTTTGAACCTGGCAAACCAGGAGGTGCGAGGGTAGATGGTGATGACCTGGAGCAAGCTGAGGAGGCAGGTGGTGCAGATGGAGAAATTTCTCATCACCCTGATCAGGTAGAAAAATGCCTTACATTTGAAGTCATTTTGAAAATTCAATGAGTCAGACAGTTCTGAAAATGCTGTAAACACTTCAATGAGGAACACCGCTGTATGTAGACAAGGGCCAAGTCACTGCTGGTCACATCAGTGGGCTTAGGCCTACATTCAAGATGGAGTGTGGAGATGCACAGAGAAGGAGGAAAGTATTTGCTGAGAAGCCTGCTTGGAAAAAAAAGACATTTTCTAATGGTAACATAAGTGGAAAGTTTTCTCATTTTAACTGCAAAAAAGAAACACATCTTGTTTCTGAAAAACACAATAGAACTCACATGATCTGTTATTTTATGTAGGCAAAATTATTGCCACTCCTATCATTTTTATTCAACCCAATGATCCTTGAGTAACCCTAACTAGCTCACACAAATTTTTAAATAATCAGTCTCTCTGTATTATTTTTTATGTTATGTAGTTTTTATACACCTAACACCATCTCAAGCACAACCAAGCCTGTGTAGCTGTCCATTAGCTATGCTCCTACAACACCTGGGCCTCACTGCTTGGAAGCATTTATTAATATTCTACTTTCTCTGATTAAAAATTCATTGAGCATACAAAAATTACTCTATGGTGCTTGCACAAATGAACTGAATTAAATTTATGTTAAAGGAAAAAGAATCACCAAGTCTAACAATTAAAAAATCTTATGTCCATTACATCTTTTCTGGGTTTTTCACATTCTGATTTATTGCCTAAAACTTTTTCTTTGGAGATGTAATGGAGTTTTTCAACAGTTTGATGAAATTTCATTTATTGTGACCAAAAGGAGAAAAGATTTTATTAAGATCAAGATGATGTTTTAGAAAAGCTTCTCATGAAATGTGATGATATTCTGAGTTGGAAAATTAGTACAAACCTAGAGCCTTAAAACAACATATATTTATCATATTACATTCTTCAGTGTCAAAGACCAAAATTTGTCTTAAGAGAAGGAAGAGTAGAAGGAAGAGGTCAGCAAGATTGAATTCCTTTCTGGGGGGTCTAGATGAGAATCCATTTTCTTGGGTTTCTTGGTTTTGAGTTTTGTCTCAAGCTTCTCGAAGTTACCTGCAATTCTTGGCTCCTGTCTGCCGACTACCTGCAAAGCCAGCAGTGGTTGTTCTTATGTTATATCCCTGTGAGACTGAGTCTCTTGCCTCCTGATTACACATTTACAGATTCTTATAATTACATTGAGCCTGTCTGGGTAACCCAGGGTAATGTCCCTATCTTAATGTCAGCTGATTAACAACTTAATTGCATTCTGTTATTGAACATCACAATAATTTAAACTATAAACTTTGACTTCATTTAAAAAATAATTTAGAAAACCTTGGTAATCCCTACCCTTCCAGCCCAATGCATTAGGAATACTTTGTAGTAATTTTCCATTATCCTTTCAGCTGTTTTCCTACTTAGCATGTACTATAAATGTGGACTGTGTCTTGGTCCATTTTGTGCTGCTATCACAGGAAACTGGAGACTGGGTAATTTATAAAGACAAGAAATTTATTTGTCTCATGCTTCTGGAGGGCAAGAAGTCCAAGACTCAGGGACCACATCTGATGAGGGTCTTCATGCTGCACAATCCCATGGTGCAAGGGGATGGCAAGGAGGGGAGGAAGTGGGAGACAGAAGAACTCATTCTATTATCAGGAACCCCATCGTGTGATAACTAAACTGCTCCTCTGGTAACAGTATTAATGAATTCAGGAGGGCAGAGCCCTCATGACCCGATCACCTCTTAAAGTTCCCACATTTCAACACTACTACATTGGGTATCAATTTTCCAACACAATTTTGGAGCACATATTTAAATCAGAGAAAACTATACCATGAACATTGTAGCATTTTTAAAAACTAGAAAGTTTTAAAAACTTAGAGAAAAATCAAAGTTAATTTCTAATTTTTGCAATTTATTGATTATTTTGGATTTCACTTTGGCTTGGTTGGATAGAGAAGAAACTGCTAAAAAATCTCTTATTGTAGAAAATATTTCTCATTATTTAAATAGAATTAGGTATTTTTTGATTTTGATTTTGATTTTAATTCATTTTTAGAATTAAGGCCATGGTCCCATCAATATGTAATAGGGTTTGTTTAAGAATGGAAAGCCCTAGAGCAGTTTCAGTATGTTTACCCCATTGATATCATAGAAGCCTATATATAGAAATTGAGAGAAGATTGGTGAAGAGCAATGAAATCCTGTATTATGATATAAGATATTGTAAATGCTACGTAAAATCTTAGTTCTGTTACCTAAATTACAAATAAAACACTGTGCATTGTTTCCGTGCAGGAAAAGAAGAGGTTAACTCTCATTTTCCATGTCTATATTTGAAATTACCTTCCCATCTGCAGGTGCGTAATTCTATGTATCCACTGTGCTTGTTTTCTATGTTCTTTTAAAAAAAATTTTTTTTGAGCTATAAAGAGTCTTTTCTCCAATATCATCATAGCTATTATTAGAAACAGCAAAACTGCATGAAAATATCTAATACTGGGGGTGATTCCACCAGCAATATGGTAGGTAATATGTAGGATAACAACCAGATATTATTTCTAATTTTTCCAGAATAGTTAGTTTACAGGAATGCATTTGAGATCCAATGACTTCCACTTAAGTATTTCATATCAAAGGATTCTGGAACATTCTTTTTGACATTTAGTCTTCAACTTGGAAAACATGCCTATTATAATTATACTTGACTTCAGCATCATAAATATTAAAATTTTGAGGAGAGCATAAAAATTAGATTAGTGTCTACTGTGAGGCCTGCTTACTGATTCCATCTTGTCTGCCGCAAACCCCAGACCCAGACTCTCCCTGTTGTGCCTATGGTAATTCCTCCCAATAATACAGCAACAACTGATTAACAAGGACAGGACTCTCCTCATCCTGCTAAAATGCCAACATGATTATCATTTCCAGTCTTGGATAGAGGACATATCAGATATGAAACTGATAAGAACAGATACGACACTTGATCTTAGCCAAAAGGCCGAGAAGCGATACATCTCCAGTCTTGGAAGAAAGGCCCTGGTATTAGCTCCTAGTGCTCTGTCAGAAAGCTTGTGAGCTGTGCTCCCACTTACGGTCCCCATTAGAAACTCATGAAGGGTGCGCCCACATTCCTCATGCAGAGGCTGCCACTGGACCCCATCAGACCCCTGTGGATGCAACTACTCATGCTCTGTCTGGACTGGGCTGATGCAGGGTCCGTTTTTTATTGAACTGACTTTTCTTTATTGTGGTATCTACAAGAGGGACTCCTAGATTTGACCATTTTTACTCTTATTTTTGACACTGCATTACCTCAACTGCTTTACTGACAGAATTCCAACAATTAATAACAGAGAAGGACACCTATTGCAACATTAACTTCATGACACCTTCCCCCTGGCACCATGTCTTTCCTTGGGATAAATAGAAAGTGAGACTTTACTGCTACTTTTTTCCCACCCCATGAACTCTGTCATCTGACAATGCAGCTGGCTAATATCATTACCTGCTTGACCACAGGTAGCTTTTCTGTGCCACAGAGCTTCTTCCCTGCTTATGGGAGTCTGCTTTCTTCCACCACATGGCAAAGCTTCCAGCTGGATCAGCTTCCATGGACACCTCCTCACCTTTATTCTTAGCTTTTCTGGAGACTCCTCTACTGCTATGACAACTTTACAGGCTAGAACTTTTGCAACACTCAGCCAGTCTCTGACCCAGCTTACGTCTTTCCAATCTGTAAGGAGCTGTCTCATGCACAACAGCACGTGTGCCCTCTGGCCCTGGTGACTGCTTCTTGCCCTTCCAGACTACACACCAATTTTTCCACCTGCTGAAAGACGCTCTCATGTTACAATTTCTGTGTTTCATTCATATGGTCACATAGACTGTCCCCCCAACCCTGACTACATCTTGACCTAGCAAGACCTTTACAGGTGCATTTTCTCACCAGTCTTAAACTTTAGAAAAATTAAATTTAACAAAGTTTAATTGAGCAATGAATAACTTACAAGTCAGGCAGCCTTTGGGACCAGAAGAGGTCAAAGATTTGCTCCACAATGTGGGCAGAGAGCATTCAGAGACAGCAAACACAAATGAGATACAGAGGCAGCTTCACTGGTGACAGCTCAGCCTTGGCCTTTTGGGGTCAGGTCTGAACAATTGGCAGCCTGTGGGTGGCTGAAGGTTGGTTGCTGTTAGTGCCCAAGACTCAGCTATTTTCTACACAAAACATATTCCTAAATTAGGTTTCCAGTTTCTTTACATATTAAGTTAGGTTGCAGTTTCTTTCTTAAAGACTTAAGGGAGGAAGGCAGCCTCAGGCCACAAATAGTTTAACTGTCTCTTAGGCCACCTCCATCGCTGTTTCCACAACCTATACCACTTGGAAACACTTGACACCTCAGTTGTGCTTGCCAGTTATTTGGGACAGATAGGACTCAAAACTTAGGTTTGACTGGGCCATCTCCAATATCAAGATTTGCACCTACGACATCACCTCCTGCACACCCAGTGTCTTCAGACCTTACTGCTTGTTTCTGAGTCCTTTAGATCCCATCCCATTCCAGCCTGCCATTGCTCATCATCAAGCAACTCCAAGCCTACTACCAGTAAGTCTAAGTCTGTTCAACTCCTTTTACATCCCCACGTGACCATTTATTTCTAAGCCTCAGTACATCTGGTGGCTCTTGCTGCCCTAGGTGGCCTCATGTTCCATATTAAATTGTGGCTTCTTCAGACCTACTCACCAACTACTCAGCACCAAAGCCAATGAAAATTTTCATCACAGGGTCGTTTCAGCTACCCACCAAACAGCCAACCTTTCAGCTTGCCGGTAATGCCTTTACCAACATTCCGCCACTAGTCCACTTTTACACTCAAGCCCCGGTTACTTCCTGTTAATGTCTCTTTCTTCACCTTGGTGAGTTTCCTCCAGAGCCACAGCTGATCCTCACTCTCTTTATCCCCCCTCATTTTCAGCCAACACTGGGACAGTTGTGCCCTCTCTGCTGGTGACAGAGTTCAATTCTCACTGGACTGTTCCGGGGATGCTGCCAATTCCTGACTTAGCATCACACGTGCCCTCTTACTGGGTAACTTCATACTGATTGGGGCACCTGCACTGGCTGGTCGGGCACCTCTCACCTGACTGCCCTCCAGGGGGGATGGTGATCCTTTTCCGGTGATTCTCCTTTCCCCACCTATGGCCGCACCCACCCACCTCTTGCATTCCTTCACCTGCACCAAAGGGGCTATATGACTCCTGGGGAAGTTAATCAACAAGGACAATCCAAAGCCATCAAATATGATACACTATAAGAAAAATGAAGTGATAATACACAAATAAATGCATATATGTAGGGCATACATTTTTTCTCTGGCCTCGGGAACTGCAGATGCTGGCCCATCCTGACTTTTCCTGGGACTGTCTTAATGTTATGTGTCTGCGTTTCTCCTTTCTCTGTATTGGAATTTCACCCCCAGGAACAAAACTGACATTTGCTTGTCAGATAATGGGAAATAAATCTGACTAAAATTTAGTGGCCTTCTACCTCAGGAAAATTGTTAGTGGCCCAGTGGCTAGGGCATGTTGAGATATCTCTTCTCAGGTCAATGGTAAGTTTTTGCACCTGGCTCCTTCCACAACCAGGAAAAAGACATAATGCGTAGAGGCTTCTTTAGATTTTGGAGGCAACATATTCCCTACCTGGGTGTATCACTGCATCCCACTTGCCAAATGACCTGAAAAGCTGCTAGTTTCCAGGGGGGTCCAGGAGACAACTCTGCAGCAGGCCCGGGATGCTGTGCAAGCTGCTCTGCCACTCAGACCAGGTCATCAAGATCCAGTGCTTCTTGAGGTATCAACGACAGTTAGGAATTTTTTGGAGCCTTTATTAGGCCCCAATAAGTGGATCATATGTCAGCCTTTAGAATTTTGGAACAAGGCCATGCCATCACCTACAGATAACTACTCTCCTTTTGAGAAACAGCCCTTAGCCTACTGCTTGGCCTTGGTAGAAACTGTATGATGGACATGGGCCACAAGTTACTGTGTGACCTGAGTTGCCCATGATAAGCTGAGTATTATCTGACCGACCAAACCATAAGGTTGAGTGTGCATAGCACACTCTGTTGTCAAATGGAAGTGGTATATATGTGATTGGGCCCAAGCAGATCCTGAAACACAACTAAGTTATAGGAAGAAGTGGCCCAAATGCCAATGGTTTCTTCTCCTCCTGCATTGCCTTCTGTCTCCAAGCCAGCACCTGATGGAGAGTACCCTACTATCAGTTGGCAGGGGAAGAAAAGACTGGGGCCTGGTTTACAGATGGTTCTGCACAACATGCAGGCACCACCAAAAACTGGACAGCTACAGCACTACAGCCCCTGTCTAAGACATTCCTGAGGGACAGATGTGAAGGAAAATCTTCCCAGTGGGTGGAATTTTGGGTGGTACACATCATTGTGAACTTCTGTTGGAAGGAGAAATGGCCAGACATGCTACTGTATACCAGTTCATTGGCTGTGGCCCACGGTTTGGCTGGAGTGTCAGCAACTTGAAAAGAAAATGATTAGGAAATTGATGAAAGGGAATTGGGGGAAGAGGCATGTGCATAGACATACTTCTGGAAAAGCCAAAACCATGAAGATATCTGTGTCCTATGTCAAGGTCAACCCAAGTGTGATCTCAGCAGAGAAGGGTTTAAATAACCAGGTAGACAGGATGACCCATTTTTTTGATACTGGTCAGCCTCTTTCCCCAGTCACACTTGTCATCACCCATTTGGCCCATGATCAAAGTGGCCATCCTGGCAGGAAATGGGGTTTATGCATGGACTCAGTAATATGGACTTTCATTCACCAGGGCTGACCTAGCTATGGCCTCCACTGAGTGCCCAATATGCCAACAGCAGATACCAACACTGAGCCCCAGTATGGTACCATTCCACAGGATGATGAGCCAGCTGGTTGATGCCGGGTTGATTATACTGGACAACTTCCATAATGGAAGGGGCAAGCTTTTGTCCTTACTGGAAAGACACTTACTGTGGATATGGATTTACTTTTCCTGCAAGCAATGTTTTTGCCAAAACTATTGTTTATTGACTTGCAGAATGCCTCATCCACTACCTTGTTATTCCACACAGCACTGCATTTGACTAAGAAACTCACTTCACAGTCAAAGAAGTGTAACAGTGGACCCATACTTACAAAATTCATGCTGTTATCATGTTTTCCATTGTTCTGAAAGAGCAGGCTTCACAGAACTTTGAAATGGCCCCTTGAAGATGCATTTACAGTACCAATTAGGTGCAGTGTCTTGTAGGTATGAGATAAGTTTGCACAAAAGGCTGTATGTACTCTGAATTAGCATCCAACATATGGTGCTGTTTCATTTATAATCAGGATTTACAAATTAAAAAATCAAGTGGTAGAAATGACAATGGCACAACTCACCATCATCCCTGGTGACCAAACAAAAGTTTGGCTTCTTGTTCCCATGATTTTATGCTATGCTGGCCTAGTCTTCTTAGTCCCAGAAGGAGGAATCTTCCACCAGGAGACACAACAATGGTTCCATTGCACTGGAAGTGAAGACTGCCACCAGCCACTGTGGGATCCTCATGTTTCTGAGTCACTAGGCCAAGAAGGGAGGAGTTACAGTGTTGGCTGAGGTATTTGATCCAGACTACCAAGAGGAAGTTGGTCTACTCTTTCACAATGGAGATAAGAAACAGTATTCTTGGATTACAGGGTCCCTTAGGGCTGTGGTCCCCAATCCCAGAATGCTGACTGGTACCAGTCTGTGGCCTGTTACAAATCAGCCACACTGCAGGAGGTGAGCAATAGGCAGGTGAGTGTATTCATGTATTTACTGCTGCTCCCCATCCTTTGCACCATGGCCTGAGGTCCATGTCCTGTGAGATCAGTGGTGGCATTAGATTCTCATAGGAGTGTGAACCCTACTATCAACTGCACACGCGAGGCATCTAGCTTGTGCACTCCTTATGAGAGTCTAGCACCTGATGATCTGAGGTGGAGCTAAGCTAGCACTGGGGAATGGCAGCAAATACAGATGATCATTAGCAGAGAGGTTGCATTATGGTGAGTTGTATGATTATTTCATTATCTATTACAATGCAATAATCATAGAAATAAAGTGCAAAATAAATTAATGTGCTCGAATCATCCTGAAACCATCCCCCCTGCTCCCAGCCTGTGGAAAAATTGTCTTCCATGAAACTGATCCCTGATGCCAAAAAGGTTGTGGACTGCGGCCTCAGGGCATCTGCTAGTATCACTATGCCCTGTGATTAAGGTCAGAGAAAAGTTTTACAGCACAATGCAAGCAGTACTGTAACTGACCCAGTCCATTCAAGAATGAAGGTTTGGGTCATCTTTGCAGGTAAAAGCCAGAACAAGCTCAGGACCTTTCTGGAGTTACAGCAAATACAGAATGGGCAGGGAAAGAAGGTAGTTTATGAATACGAGCTAGGACCATGTGACCAGCTGCGGCAAGGAGGAATGTCATTTTCATGAGTATTTCCACATTTTGTTATAAATACTGTTTTTGTTTATATACATGAATTAAGCAAATATCTCTGTATTTTCCTCTTATTCCCTTAAGTTTCATAAGATGTAGACTTTGTATCAGTATTTTAGTGTGATTAATTTTACATCATATTATTTCAGTTACTGGATATATACAGATGAGAAAACATCACTCAAGGACTTTACCTCTTGTTCTGAGCAAACGTTAAGTGTGTTTTAAGTTGTATGCAGGTTTCAGTTGTACACAATTTGTATCATGTTAAGTAGAATTATGACCTTGTCATTTTTATTTCGAAATTAAGTGTGGCTTAAGAAGATGCTTATGGGTTCCAAGTTTAAAAAGGGGAAAACTTCTGGTGGTTGATTGTCTGTTAATTTTATTTATGCTGGACTAAGGGATCCCTAGATAGCTGGCAAAACATCATTTCTGGGTGAGTCTTACAGGGAGTTTCATAAAGAGATTTGAATCAGGAGACTGAGGAAAGGGACTCTGCACTCACCAATGAAAGCAGTCTCCACTAAATCTGTTGTGAACCCAGATAAAACAGAAAGGTATGGGTTCTCAGAAATTATTAACATTAATGTCACTAAAGTTGGTATACAGCAACCCCCGCACTGCTAAATTTGGCAAAAAAAAAAAAAAAAAAAAAGTAGAGGAAAGGTAAATTATCAGCAACACTTCTGGAGTTGGCAAATCAATCTTCTACTGTCTTTGAACATCACAGCTCCTGGTTCTCTGGCCATTGAACCTTCCCCTGCCCCCTACTCTCCTGGTTTTAGGTTCTTAGGCCTTCAGACAGAGACCAATGCCTTATTTGTTCTTAAGTTTTCATTTGGCATATGGAATTTTTTGGCCTATATAACTGCATAAGCCAATCCTCATAATAAATCTCTTTCTGTATATCTCTGTAAATTCTATTTGTTTCCTTTCCTCTCTGGAAAATGCTGACTAGCACATTGTGTCAGGGAGAAAGTATCCCTGGTAGGGAAACTAGTGGGCAGAAATGAGTTTGGCCAGAGGAGGTTAGACAGATGGCGACTATGGCTGCAGCAAGCCTTAGAGGAGATAATGTGAGGGTGGGGGGAAGACAGGGTCAGATGCTGGGGCCTGGTGCACTGTGTCATTACTGCTCTCTGAAAACATTAGCTCCAAATTTAGTTTCTTAAAATTGCAAACATGTATTATGTCACAATTTCTGTGGCCCGAGAATCCTGGCATGGCTTAGCTGGGTGCCTCTGCCTCAGGGTCTCTCATGAGGCTGGGGCTGCTTCCCCAACTGAAGCTTGGGCAGCGGAGGATCAGCTTCTAAGCTCAATCTGGTTAGTTGCTGGCATCATTCAGTTTCAAATGAGGGCCTGAGTTCCTTTCTGTCTCTTGGCCTGGGCCCTCCCTCCATTCTTTGTCACACAGGCCCATAAATAGGGAATCTCAAAACATTCAAGCTTGCTTCCCCAGAGGAAGGTACAGGACAAAGTGAGAGAGAAAGGGAGAGAAGACACCTGAGAGAGAAAGCAAGTGGCAAGTCACAGTCATTTAGTAATTCAATCTGTGAGGTGACATTCCATATCTTTAGTTTGCATGCTATTGACTAAAAGTGAGTCACTAACCCTTATTGGTTACACAAGGTTGGGGATATTTGGAGGTGGGGATCATTGTGCACCATCATGGGGCTCCCACCACAGACACAAAGGTAAGGCACATGAGCTTGATTCTAAATATAATGGGAAGGCACTGGAAGGTTTATTATCACAAGACAACAATATCTGAATTTTATTTAATTCCAACTCCCCCATGGTGGATCTTGGTAAATGAGACCAAGAGAGGGAGTGATTTCCCCAAGATCCAACTGACAGAACCCATGTCAGTTTGAGTTTTATTGTAGGCTCCATCCCACTGATCATAATTCTTCCATCTCTAAGCTTATGCCTTAGCTACAAGAAACACACACCTACAAGAATTATAAGTATTATCTCATATGCACTAGATGAGTTCCCTTGGAGCTAGATGGTAAGCATTATTCCCACTGTGCAGGTTGAAAGACTGAGGAGGCCATTAGAGGCACAATGACATATCTAGGCTCACAGAACTGGTAAGAACAAGGAGGCTCTGACCCAGCTCTGTCTCCTCAAACCTGTGGCCCTGACTGTAGCCAGGTCTTCCTGGGGTGCTGAGGGAGGCTGTGTTTGCATTACTGTGGATAAGACAGCAGCTGACATGCGGGAGGAGGGTGAGCAGTCAGCAGCCCACAGGGCCCTTTGAAAAGAGCCCACATGACGGAACCTTGAAGAAGTGACCTCACCTGCTTGGTGATTAATCCCAAGAGAACTTAGAGCTCTGATAACCAGGCACCCACATTCTAGAGACAGCCCTCTATACAACTCACTTGACAGGAGACTCTTAAGAGAGTAAGATGTCCTCCTCCTGTATCCCAAGTGTCTGAGGCTCTTGCCCCTGAGGCCTGGAGTGAGAGCCTTTCTGAATGATGCAGAGATTGGCTCAGCCCTCAAGCTTCTCACCCCCATGCTTCAGACCAGTTGACAAGAGACACCGAAAGGTAACAACACGGTACCCCAGGGCAGGTCCATCCAGGTCAGGCCTCACTTGTGATTCCACCTGGGCAGCCTCACACCCCTCCCTGTTATTATACGTGTGTGGGAGGAACGGGGATGAGAGGGATTCCTGTGCAGAATCAGGCTGTCAGGTGTCGGCACACTGGTGGGTGTGTCGTGTTCATACCCCAGGTCACGATGGCAGAATGGAAAGTTGAGTGTTGGGGATCAAGCTTGTCTACTCAGATGTTAATTCTGAGACCTTGGTTCACCATTTGGTTTCCTCCCTGCCTGGAGGTCTCTGGAGATTCTTCTCTGTGCCTGATCCAGGGTACAGAATTTCTAAAAAGACCACTGACACCTCTTGACCCAGCTGCCAGGCACCTTTTTCGCAGGGCTCAATGCAGGAGATCAATGAGAGGGTGTGTGGGTCCAACTACTCCATCTCCTTGGGTAACGGGTAAGGGTACCAGGCCACCAACCATGGCCAGTACTGCGCTGGGGTGAGAGTGGGCACAGAAGGGTTTCCACAGCCTGGAACTCAACATGACCAGGGTGGGCCTAGGACCCAGAGCCAAATATGGGAACTCCCTGGGTCCTGTCCTAGGACTTTTGTACTTGAGTGACTCACAGTCCCCTCCCAAAGAAAACTGGCCTCCGTTAGTCCCCAGTGGCATCTTGGTTAGGTACAAAATTCACGTGCATATACTTGTAGGAAGATCAGAGAAAATGTTTGCATTTTTTTCACTTTACACTAGACCATGAGTGTCTTTGCATTTGACTACTGTTTTATAGTTTTAACTACTTGCCACAGGTACCCCATGTAGCTGTCAGCTCCACTGCCCTTGCAGACCTCCAATTCTATAAAACAAACAAATATCACTTTTACAAGGATGGTTTATGTTTTAAAATATTTGAGGGGTTTAAACTATTCTAACATTCATCTGCAACCTGCTGTCTCACAGAACACATCATCTTAGTGCTGCCATATTGAAAGCTGTGGTCTCACCTGTGTTCATAATATTCCACCAGGGAGGCCGTTTCTCATAGTCTTTTAGCCTTTCAATGCTGGTGGACCCTGACATGATTCAATTCTCTTCCCATCTCAGCTATGCTGCAAGGGACACTGTGTGTGTGTCCTAATAGATCACATCAGATTGATAGGGCTGCCATGACAAATTACTACAGGGCTGGGTGTTTTTAGCAGCGTTTACTCAATTCTTGAGGCTAGAAATCTGATAGCAAGGCAGCAGCTGGAGTAGTTTCCCATTTATTTACCTATATTTTCACGATGTTTGAAGACAAAAAATTTTAAATTTGATGGATAATCCATCAAATTTTCTCTTCATTATTCTTTTGGTGTAAAAGGTATGAAATCTTTGCCTAATTCAAGATCACAATAAAATACTCTACTATTCCTCCTAGGAATATTTTAGTTTGGGCATTTAGATATACAATCTTTTTGAATATTTTTATCACATGTGTTTTAAATTTGGGGTCCACATTTATCCTTTTGCCTCTCCATATCCAATTTTACCAGCATCATTTGTTCAAAACACTTTTCTTTCCTCTCAAATTTCTTGACCCCTTTCTCAAAATGCCTGTTTTGTTAACAAACCTTTAAACCTCCTCATTGGTCTACCTGAATCTATCTTCGTTCTACTACTAAGTGCTTTAATTACAGTTACTCCTTTTAAAGATTGTTTTGTGGTTTCTGGTTTCCTTTGCATACAAATATAGATTTAGGGTAACCTTGTTGATTTCCATAAAAAATGCAGTTGACAATTTGAAGTGCGCCCTCGCCCCCATAGGACGCGTCCTTGGCGCTGCCACACCTCCTTGTCAACACCGCCTCAGTGACCTCACAAAGCGGGTCCCCACGGGCCGCTGGCGACTGGATGCAGGCAGCCAGGGCAAGCGGCCTGGCCAGGAGCGCGGCCTAGGGGCAGCGGAGACCCCACGCGGTGAAACGCATCCACAAGGAGCTCCTGGACCGGCTTGGCGACCCCCAGCCCAGGGCTCAGCAGGGCCAGCGGGGGAGGATATGCTCCACTGGCAGGCGACCCTAATGGGGCCCCACCACAGCCCCTCCCAAGGAGGGGTCTTCTTCCTGACGATCCAGTTGCCACCCGATTGCGCCTTCAAACCACCCAAGATCGCATTCACCACCCGAGTTCACCCTCCGAGATTAACAGAAATGGAAACGGCTGTCTACACTTCCTTAGATCCGAGTGGTCTCTGGCAGTGACTGTTTCCGAAGTGTCCTCATCCATCTGTTTCCGTGTTGCGCAACCCCAACCCTGGTGATCCTTTGGTTCCTGAGATTTCAAAGATCTGCAGAAAGGATAGGAAAAATTACGATGGGAAATAGCTCGGGAATGGACTCAGAAATATGCCATGTGACTTCAAAAGAAATAACACCATCACCTTAATGGTAAAGATAAAGTGGCAGTTCAATTTAAAAAAATTTGCAGGAACTACATTGACTCTGTAGATCAATTTATGGAGTTTTCTGTTCTTAACAATATTAAGTTTTGTTAACATTTAACATTAGATGTCATTCCATTTATTCATTTATTTTGAAATTTCTTTTAGCATTTAAAAAACCAGTGTAAAGTTCTTACACTTCTTTCGTTAAATTTATTCCTGAATATTTCTTTATTTGTGATGCCATTGTGACTAGTTTTAATTCAATTTTCAGATTGTTAATTGCTAGTATAATATGTATTGATCTTGTATCTTGTGACATGGGTGGATTTATTTATTAGTTCTAGTGAGTTTTTAGTAAGTTCCTTCCAAATTTTTATATAGAAGATTATGTTGTTTGCAATAAAAGGTAGTTCTACTTCTTTTTTTCAATCTGGAGGATTTTATTTCGCTTTCTAATGTAATTTCCCTGGCTATTTTCTCCAGTACAATGCTGAATAGAGTAGTGAAAGTGAAGATTCTTTTCTTGTTTCTAGACTTACAGGGCTTTCACTATTACATACAATGTTAACTGTAGGTTTTCATAGATTACTTCTGTCAAGACTCAGAATTTTCCAAAAATGAGTAGTGTGCTGGGAATTTTATCACAGTGGGTGTCGGATTTGTCAAATGTTTTCCTGTGTCTATTGGAATGATATCTTTTTTCACTTGAATAAAGTAATATTGTGTATTATATCGATTAACTTTTGGGTATTAAGCCAACATCGCATTTTTTAAAATAAAATCTCACTAGGTCATATAGTCGTATTTATATGCTCCTTGTGAAGTTTGCTAGTATTTTCTTAGGATTTCTTTGTCTGTATTCTTAAAGGATTTTTGTCTATACTCTTCTTTACTTTTCATTTCTTTCCTGCTTTTGGTATCATGGTAATGGTGGCCTCATAGAATGAATTGGAATGTGTTACTTTTATTTTTAGAAGTTACTGTGAAGAATTGGCATAATTTTTATTATATGTTGATAAAACTTATCATTTAAGCCCTATACATCATTCAACAATGGAGATTTGTTCTGGGAAATACACTGTGAGGTGATTTTGTCATTGTGTGAACATCACAGAATGTACTTGCACAAACCTAGAAGGTATAGCCTGCTATATACCTAGGCTATACATGTTACTGTACTTAATATTGTAGGGAATCATAACACAATGGTATTTGTGTAGCTAAATGTGTATCTATGGTTAGATATCTAAGCATAGAAAAGTTACAGTAAAATACAGTACGAAAGATAGAAAAATGGTACACCTGTATAGGTCACTTGCTATGAATGAACATATAGGACCAAAAGTTGTATCATAAATATATAAACCAATAGCATAGTCACTTGATTATATTATCATCAAGTATTATGTATTGTATATAATTGTATGTGCCATAGTTTTATCTCACTGGCAACACAGGTTTGTTTATACCAGCATCACCATAAATACATGGATAATGCATGCACTAGAAAGTTTTCAGCTCCATTACAATCTCATGGAAGCACTCTAGTATATGCAGTCCATCATTGACCAAAACTTTGTTATGCAGGGCAGGACCGTATTTATTTTTATATATATGACTATTTGTATAAGCTATTTCTTCAGTTTTCTTTCAAAATTTATACCTATAAAGATATTTATTTCTAATAGATAGTATTCCATGGTAACAGATTTTCTGGAAATTTCACCTGAGAAAATCTGGAATAATAATATGCAATGAGGCTTTACCCTAATCAATGACAGACCCAAAATTTCCTCTTTTGTAGAATGAACGTGGTGACTACAATTACTGTACCTAATAGTCATATTTACTGTGTGTGACAAATAAGTTTTTGAATATAAAAGATATTAGTAAAACTGTAATTTGACATTGGGTTTTATGAAGAGGGCTCTGACAGAGATAACCTCCTCTTTTCATCGGTATTTAGATGAGACAGAAACCTAATTTTTATGACAAATACAAAATATTATAATTGAATGGTATTTATAAAAGATCATTTGATGACTCAAGGTGGTTAGTATTTCCTTAGCACATACAGTGTATTAGGTACTATACCAAGCCATGACACATTTATAGATATAATACCTAGAGTTCAAAAATAAATAATTCAGGCCGGGTGTGGTGGCTCACGCCTGTAATCCTAGCACTCTGGGAGGCCGAGGCGGGTGGATCACTTGAGGTCAGGAGTTCGAGACCAGCCTGAGCAAGAGCGAGACCCCGTCTCTACTAAAAATAGAAAGAAATTATATGGACAACTAAAATATATATATATACAAAAAAAAAATTAGCCGGGCATGGTGGCGCATGCCTGTAGTCCCAGCTACTCGGGAGGCTGAGGCTGGAGGATCACTTAAGCCCAGGAGTTTGAGGTTGCTGTGAGCTAGGCTGATGCCACGGCACTCACTCTAGCCCGGGCAACAGAGTGAGACTCTGTCTCAAAAAAAAAAAAAAATAAATAAATAAATAATTCAGAGATTGATTGGAAATAACAAATTGACATATTTTCAGTCATACGAAGTGACATTAAAAGCATCATAAAAATCAACTGTTTTAGTATACGGTAAATAAATTAACCTAAAGTGTTAGGTAATTTTATTAGAATATTTGACTAATTAGTCATAGAAATAAATGGGCAGCATTTTGACCAGTAAAAAGAGAACATGCATTCTTTTCAAATAACAGACAAAAGTATTTTAAATGGATAAGTTTTATTCTTTTTTTTTTTTTGAGACAGAGTCTCACTCTGGTGCCTAGGCTAGAGTGCCGTGTCATCAGCCTAGCTCAGAGCAACCTCAGACTCCTGGGCTCAAGTAATCCTTCTGTCTCAGCCTCCCAAGTAGCTAAGACTACAGGCACCATGCCCAGCTAATTTTTTCTATATACTTTGGGTTGTCCAGCTAATTTCTTTCTATTTTTAGTAGAGATGCGGTCTTGCTCTTGCTCAGGCTGGTCTTGAACTCCTGAGCTCAAGCAATCCTCAGGCCTTGACCTCCCAGAGTGCTAGGATTACAGGTGTGAGCCACCACGCCTGGCTAAATGGATAAGTTTTAAGCCTAAAATTTTTATTAAATTAATAACAAATATCCAACCGCTTATATATTGTGAGCACTGTAAAATGGCAACAGAAACTATCAATTAAAGTACAACCAACTGGTAATACCAAGTCACATACAGATTTCTTTTAAGATGTTTTAAACTGATTCCAGCATTAAATGGAAAATCCAAACTGAGATCATTTTTAGTGGGTCAGGGAAGTGCTAATTTAGGCAACATGGTGATTGGAACCAAAATACGTGAACTTAAGTAAATAATTCTACCAATATTAGCTTCATTTTACAAGACAACAGAAATTCTGACCATATATAAGTACTATTCTCTGTAGTCTAGTATTGTCATTTCAGATATTTGGGCAAAACATAAATGTCTAGTATATTTTTAAATAATCACATTTTACAGCTTATAATTGCCATACGGCATAGTGAGGGGGCATGTTCCTGATGAAGGAACTTGGGATGTATTGTGAGATGCTGTTGATGCTACAAAAAATATTGTGTGAAATATTTTCTTCATGTGGACACTGTTTATATTTGTGTTTTAGGGAAAATAGTATACATTCTAAACACTTTTAATGCACATGCCTAAAATCCTCAGAAAAATACAAGAATCCATAAAATGCTGAGTAGAGGTGAAAGGAAATGTGAGAACTTCCCGGGAGTAGAAGTAAATCAATGGCATTATCTAGAGGAGCCACCAACTGAGAAGCACATGCTCTATTCAGACACAGCTGATCTCAGAGACATCAAATCCATATGGATTGTCCAATGGGCTACAGGACAATAGAATACATTTTTTTTAAAGTGGCTATAGATGTCCCAAATATGCTGTCTCTTATATGTGACAGCCAAATTATAAATTATGTTGTACTCAAGGAATAAGATACTATGATGAGAGTTAGAAGAAATTTCACATCGCCTAAGTTTCAGATATAAGAATTATGTTTAAAATGTTTAAGTCAATGCAATAGGGAAAATGGGAAACCGAAACAATGTGGCTAGCACAAGAAACTATAAGCTTGACAAGCCATGTTTGGAAAGAGCAAATCAAATGAAAACTATTGAAAATGTAATAAATCTACTTAATAGATAACATTTGGGTAAAACAGTAAATTAGACTGATGTGAGGAGAGGGCTAGGAAACTGTAATTTTGGGCACAATGTCCAAGGGAGACAAAGTAATAGAAAATACAAATTTAGTAATACATATATGAAGACTACAATGAGAAGAAAAGAAGTACATGTACTTGGTTCACTAAAATATATGAAAAGAACAAAGGGTTCTGAATCATTAAATTCAGAAGTACAATACATAAAAAAGAGAAAAACAAAGAAAAATTATTAAAAGCAATAACCAAGCTGCATCTAACACCATACAGAAGGTAAACACTTAAAAAAAGAGAGAGAGTAAAAAAAAACCTAATCTCCAAAGGTGAGAAGGAAGTTTCCACAGCTTGTATAGAGCCAGAAAACAGAGAAATGTTTATTAATGGTGCTGAGAGTAATTCAAACTACAATTAGATTCTTAGCTAAGAAGCAGCAGACAAAAAACACTGAAAGATTTGATTACCAATAGGATCTTCTCAAAGTATACTTTAAGAAGAAAGAAATATTTTCCCTTATGAAAGTCAAATGAAGATGAAAGAGTTAAGAGGTTTGATATGAGAATATTAGATCATAATGGATGTTAAACTAGTGGAGCTATATTGTCCTTGGCAGCATCAAATTCAAAAGTATTTTGATAATAAAAGTGTGATTCAATATATTTTATTTAAATTAGATAACAAATTATATGCTGCTTGGATAATTTAACTAACGACAGAAAAATCTATTTTTCAGACAACTTTTTATCCCTAACATGTTAAACATTCTTGAAACTTCTGTTGCATATTTTGCAGGTTATTAATTATCTTTTATCAAAACTCATTTGTATCAAAGAGCAAACAGTGGCATAGACATTGACCACAAGCTTCTGAACACCCACAACAGGATTGAAAGGATGTGATAAGGTTTGTCCAGTACATGACCACAAAGAAACTCACCATAAGCAGGATGATCTGGGTGGCTTTTTCTCGGAAGAGGCTCTCAGGGAGAATCCGGTGCTGTGAAGGTGCTGGGATCCCGCCTGATGGCTGAACAAGTGAATGACCATGTACGCACTTGCGAACAGCATGAATCCTACAAAGGAACATCACTGGATGTTGTCAGAGTGAAAAACAGATCTCTGAGGATGGAGTTCATGCGTGAAAGTATTTATCGAGAATCAGCACATTGGTCTGGGTCATGTTGAAAGAAGCCGCAGTGTAAAATATCAGGTTACTACTAAAAGGCAAAATGAGGGGCCATAAAAAGAAAAAAATATGGATAATGTAATTTGTGAACTTGTGTTTGAACTTTGCCATCCGGGCAGTGCTGGGGCTGGTGGTGATGGCCTGGAGCGTGATCAGGAGGCAGGTGGTGCAGATGGAGAGGCCGTCATCACCCTGCTCATGTAGAAAAGCACCTTACACTTGAAGTTGTTCCAAAAATCCAGAGACTCCAAGAGGTCTGTAGACAAAAATCCCCTGCAGTGAGGAGCATCACTGTGTGTATGAGGACCAAGTGAGAGATGATCAGGTTAGTGGGCCAGGCCTTTGCTCCAGAAGAAATGTGAGGCTATAGAAGAGAAGCAGGAAGGTGTTGGCTGAGACTCCAACGCCAGCTTGGGAAAAAAGGCATTTTTAATAACATGAGTAGAAAGAGTGTTCATCTTAATGGTACAGAGGAAACATCTTTTGTATAGCTGGAAAAAACAATAAACCTTACATCATGAATGTTCTTTCTTAAATAGTCAAATTATCATCATAATTATTGTTTCTTATTTTATCCACTTAGTCTTAACATGGACTATCTCATATAATTCTGAAAATCTAGCCTCTACATCATTTGCCACACTAAACATGTATATGGAAATCACCAGCATAGCCACAATTATGCCCCTGTGGAATGCACACTATCTATACTTTTATTGTACCTGGGCCTCCCCTTTTAGAATTCATATCTTTGTTGCTCTTTATTCCCTCATTTTATATTTAACTTCCAAAACATTGATAGGCATATAAAATTGATTAAACCAATCAAAATATAACATCCACTTTGGTCTTTCTCACATCTCACTAATCTGACACTTTCTATTTATCACTTTTCCACCCTTTTGGACCCTTGTGATTACACTGGACACATTCTGATAATTCAAAATAATCTTTCTATTTTTAGTCAGCTGTTTAGCAACCTTGATCTCACCTTCAACCTTCTATTCCTTTTGTCATGAAGTCTATTACATTCCCAATATGTGGGAATTAGGACACGGCAACTTTGGGGGCCATTATGTGCTTATCTAAATCCTGTATCACCTAAAAATGGTCATGGTTCTCTCTGAGTTTAGTCCCAGTTTAGTTTATGTCCCAGAAATCCCTATGTGAACTCTCCATCTCAAACAGACTAGCTAATATACAACTTTTCAATTATCAAAAGGGTAAACACTACTTTTAATGACTTTATGACAACTGTGAAGTTGCATCAAAATAGTCACATGATTCTTTTCCTGAGACTTCACTTGCAACAAGGATATTCTCCTATGCTTTGAAAATCACTGACATCTCCAATAACCAAGATAATCCCGCTGATTTTTTCAGGATATCTCCTACACCAGAACACCTTGTAAAATTTCACTTAATTATTTTGGAGTTACTATCTCATGTTATTTGTCTCGGATTCAGGCATCAGTAGTTTAATTCAGTGCTTACAACAATTCAGCTTTATGACAGAAAAAATTAAAAACAGCACATTCACTTAGATTCTTTTCTGAGATGAATGTCCAGTTATATTCTAAAATCTCTCCTGTCTACGTCATCACATGCGTATAAATATATAAGGCAATGTAGATATGTTGATAAATAGTATTTCTGGCTCATACTCAGAAATTAATGGCTGATGTAGAGAATTGCTCTAAAACCAGCTGGTATGTAAGAGTTTGTAAAGGACACATCTTATAGTTGATCATCTTTCTCCAAAAGCTTAATCTAATAAAAGGACATCATTATCTTAACTACCAGAAGCAAACAACTGATAGTCACCACTAACGTACATCTGTATCCTCGGTCAAATTCTTTGTTCTGCTGTCAAGTTGGACCCATGAGGAGCATCCAAATAATACTCTCTCTCTCTTTTTTTTTTTTGAGACAGAGTCTCGCTTTGTTGCCCAGGCTAAGTAAGTGCCGTGGCGTCAGCCTAGCTCACAGCAACCTTAGACTCCTTGGCTTAGGCGATCCTACTGCCTCAGCCTCCTGAGTAGCTGGGACTACAGGCATGAGCCACTATGCCCGGCTAATTTTTTCTATATAGATTTTTAGTTGGCCATATAATTTCTTTCTATTTTTAGTAGAGACGGGGTCTCACTCTTGCTCAGGCTGGTCTCGAACTCCTGACCTCGAGCGATCCACCTACCTCGGCCTCCCAGAGTGCTAGGATTACAGGCGTGAGCCACTGTGCCCAGCCTAATTAATACTCTCTTAAAGGTATAGTAGTTTCCACATTTTAGGAATCATAGTCTGGTATGTTAAGGAATTATCAGTTAAAAAGTATTTGGGCATAACCTACTAATATATGTACTAATATAATAACTGTATAATGAATATACAGTTATTCATTAAGTATATATATATTATTTCAATGGAATAATGTTGACAACTAAAGTATAAGTATTTTTATATCTTTTGGAAATATATCTCAACTCACAGAATCAAACAATTGATAGTTATCAAAAACATCTATTTGTGTGCAAAAACGTCATTTGTTGTTGGTTTGCATTTTAAACTTTGTGTCCTATGTATGAATTTAATGAATCTGGGAAACCCAGCAGGAAGAATCATGCAGTTTGCAATAATGTGGTACCCACTAGGGAGAAACAAAATTTTAAAATATGGAGGTGGCCTATAGGTTGGCCAGGATGCTAATAACTGAATACTATCTGATACACTGAAAAGTTAATATCCTAATGCACATCTCAGCACTCATAAGAAGTGACAACCATGGCCTCCTGGAGCTGAAGGTGAATCCTCTGAGAACCCTCACTGAACATATGACACAGAACAAGTTCATTCTCATACCGGCATTCACCCTAGGCTCCTTTCAATGTCGTAAGTCCCAAAGCACACACACAATCATGAATAATGAAAAATAACACTGTCACATGGACCAGGAAAAAAAGACTGATCATAATGTACCTGGGCATAGAACAGGGGGAGGGGGAAAATAGGAGTGAATTCAAAAAGCCATTTACAGAAACCCAGGAGTTGTTTTGCATTAGAGAATATGTTCTTTTGAAGAAAAAAGAAGTTTGGTAAATCTATTTACTCTTTGGTATCACAATATCTAATTTTTAGAATAACGCTATTTTATAAATGATATCATTTGAATAGTGATCTTTACATTCTGCCCTGCACTGACTAAATATTATCTATATGATTCTTAATTTTTTTTACTATACTAATAAATATAGAGTCATTTTCATCACTAATTTCGCCACAGGTACCGAGCAGCATTGTAAGACCTATGATTGCTCACTGAGAGCATAAAGTGATTAGGATCATTGCAGGTGACAAGGTGAGAGAGGGTTACTTGGTCCAGTCAGTGGCAATACCTGGCAAACTGGAAAACAGCTGGCAACTTCAGAGAAGGAAAACTTATTTCTCACCAAGATTAGTTCCATGGAAAGATCGTTATGAAATACACAAATGGCATAAGGATAAATGCTGCACATCAGATACACTCAATGACTACAATACATCGACTGTTCTTTAGAAAGTTAACAGAGTGTAAGCTGCAAGTGGAGCCACAATGTTTCTGACAGGAAGATTTATAATTCTTCGCTTCCCTGGGGGAAAGCACAGGCAGGAAAACTGTCACTGTAAAAGTGTGGGACAGAGAAACCATGGAGAGACTTGATGACTTGATCTCAATTCCTGTGCTACCAATTTTGGGAAATGCTGTAATAAAAATGCTTTTGCCAGTCTGTGTGTGTGTGTGTGTGTGTGTCCAGAACAAAGAAGCAAAGTATATACTCTTTTTTTCCTAAAGACTTGTAAGTTCTTTTACCATCATGCCCCTGTGTATCACTCTGAAGACAAAATGAAAGTCATATATAATAAAATATAAAAATATTGAATTTGGTTGGACATTTCCAAGTTGTAAATTGGAATATCTTCTGTTCTCCATGGACACTTGACTACAATCAGTTGATGTCTCTCCTTTCTGACATTATCCACCCTAAGTGCATACAGTTCAGACTTTTAACATGAATGTTTTAATTTTGTTTCTAAGTTCAGAGAAAGAGGTTTTTTTACTGTTACGTATTCTTCAGGGTCTGATGCCCTCCTGAGCCACAAAGGAACAATTGTCATCGCCATTATTTTCCTTTTTATTTTCAGCCCATCCTGCTTTCATTCTTTTTGTCTTCATTTAAAGAAAGATAAGCACAATGAAGCATTATCCCTACTGAATTTGGACTCCATTTACTAGTAAATTTCAACAAAATAAAAATGAACTTCTCATAGTTGGGAACACATGCTTTAAGAAGAAAATTAAAATTTGAAACTTTCAATAAAACGTTATGAAAACAAAATCTAGAAGATATACAAGTATATTTATAGTAAGGAAATGCTATGTTCTAAATATTTTGAAAAGTATCAGTTTCTCATCATTAATAATGTCATCCAAAGAAATATACAGATACTTCATAATTTTTAGTTTGTTAAACATATAAGACACTAAAACAGAATTTATTTTAGGGAAGTATTTAAAATCATGCAGAATATTTCAAGCTCCCATTCCTGTGATGTAATCATTGAAACTACAGAAAATTCATGTGTGGCAGAAACATATACGCCCAGACAGATTTTTTATAACAGCAGCAACAAAAATTCTGCATTAGTAATAAGTATAAGAAAATAAAATTTTTTAAAAGGCATCTTCTAAGAGTTAATAAATTTAAAATATTGAAAAAATCATTGATAACAACTTTAAATGGTTTTAAAATATTATAAACATACTAAAATACCTCCAAATTTCTAGAACAAAGAATTACGATTAAATCTTTCTGAATTTTTTCAGATTTCTCCTGTTTTAAAAGATAACATTTCACTCAAGTACACACTACATTAAAACTAAAACAAAAATAGTAAAATAAGAAATTCAAATGCAATGGCTACTCATTGCGAGCAGCGCCCTATGGCTGGCCTGTAGGGCCTGGGCAGGAGCAGCGGTGCCCCCCTCGGCCCGGCCAAGCACTTGTCGCTGTCGCTGCACGGGCCCGGCACCCACCTCTCTCATCTCATGTTAGGCGCTCTGGTTCCAGGGGCAGCAGCAGCAGCACCATGTGGCGGCCACATTCACGTCCCTCTGGCCCCCAATGCGGCTCACGCACCTGTCGCTGCCCGCCAGCAGCCTGGTCAGCGCAGGGACCCTCCGATTAGCAGCGCTCAGGCAAGAGCTGACCACGCGGCTTCTGGCACAGAGCGCCCGACGGGCTGGCGCCCTCGCCTGGCTCGGAGGCTCCGCCGCGCGCCAGCTCCATCAGCACCGGCGCCCGCAGCGGCGCCCACGCACCTTCGCCCCTTTCCTCGCGGGGCTGCCCTGAGGGCCGCTCGCAGTCTGCCCACCCCCAGCAGTGTGGAAAGTACGCGTGTGACGGTCCAGCTTCCTCCCATCCTTCCCTCCTGCCTTCTCTGCACTGCCCTCCTCACTCCCAAATACTGTCATAGGACAGTCACCAGTGGTGAGAAATATCGGATATTCAGTATAATTTTTTCTCCCGTGTTGTGCCAAAAAGAAACAGCCAAATAATGACCAGATTTCTCATTTTTCTCCATTTTTGTTTACACTTTTCTCTTAGCGAAAAATATTTGAGCATCCATCTTGTAGGAGACATTATAATTATTCATATTTTACGTACATTGTGATACTAATCAATTACATACATTCTAACATGTACCCCCAAAATACTTTAATAGAATGAGAGAAACAGAATGGAAATAGAAATTGCAGCAAGATATGGGATGGTTTGAGATAACACAAAACAGACAACACAACTGCTCCTCACCTATAGGTTGGTGTAGAAACTCCTTTCCCCATTGTGTGCCTTGGGCAGTTTCTGGACCAAGTGCTAGCCGGCTTGACTACAGTCTGAGTCTTAGAGTCAGCATCACCTCCTGGAGTTAACTACAGTCTCCAAGAAGGAGACTGATGGAGATAGTGGAGAAATAGCAAGGTGAGCCACACAGGTCATATGTGAAGGACACAGAGGGTTTAGGCATGTTAGAAGGTGGCAGTAAAAGAGAACTTCCTTTAAAACCTATAGCAACATCATACCTCATGGCAAAATATTGAACAATTTCCTCTTGAATCTCAGAACAATACGAAGATGTATATTATACTATTCTCATTCAACATTGTACTGAAAGTACTATTCAATGCAATAGTGCATAAAACAGAAAAAAAGGGTATAAAGATTGAAAATATTTGTAGATGATGACTGTGTATGTAGAAAACCTAAATGAATCCGCAAGCTATTAGAATCTGTATAAGCATTTATTTAGTAAGGTCATCCAACACTAAATCAGTGCACCAAAATAAATTGTATTTCTATATATAATGAAGAATTAGAAAATGAAACTCAAAAATATCATCTACAACATTAAAAAACAACAAATATCTAGGATTAAATCTAACACAAGAAGTCTTGTATACCTATACAGTGAAATGTACCAAACATTGCTGAGAAGAATTAAAGGAGAACTAAATGTTTATGGGTTAGAGGATTCGATATTCTTAAGCTTAACAATAACGATGAACAAATTGGTCTATTGATTGAACGTAAGCATAATTAAAATCCCAGTAGGATCTGTACATGTTTGTAAATTAACAATTTGATTCTAAAATTTATATGACAGAGCAAAAGTCCAAGAAAACATAAACAATCTTGAAGAAG
This sequence comes from Eulemur rufifrons, assembly GCF_041146395.1. Lineage (NCBI taxonomy): Eukaryota > Metazoa > Chordata > Mammalia > Primates > Lemuridae > Eulemur > Eulemur rufifrons. The sequence goes on along the minus strand of NC_090984.1, from coordinate 3,300,411 downwards.
AACAAAGTCAGAGGACTGTAGGTAGGAAGACATACTGTAAAAGTACTGGAACTTAGGATGGAATAGAATATGGATGGGCAGAAATATCAACAGAACATAAAGGAGTACCCCAAAATAGACCTGTACCTGACTGTCCACAAAGGTGACATTGCCAGGCAGAGGCTGAGTTGACTGGATATTCATGGGGGGAGGGAGCAGTGGAATGAACAGTGACCCAGTGCCCCTACCTCACTCCATACACAACACCCAAAACCCCAGCAGGTTGTGGACCTAAATGTGAAATAGTAAAAATTCTAAAAGACAACAGGATATTGTCTTCGGACAATGGAATAGGCAAAGATTTCTTAATAGGACACAAAATTCACTAACCATATAAGAAAAGATTGACAATTAGACTTCACTAAAATTAAGAAGTTCTGATTATTGAAAGAAATCATTAAGTGCCTGACAAGGCCAGCCAGATGTATAATACCTCTATCCGATAAAGAACTGGTATCCAGAATATACAAAGAATTCCTACAAGTAAGACCCACAACCCAATTTAATAATGGCCAACAGATCTGGAAGAGGCATTCCATAAAACAAGAGCTCCAAATGGCCAGTAACACGTGCAAAGGGGCTCAACATCATCAGTCGTCAGGGAAATGCAAATTCAAACCACAGGGAGATACCCACATACATCCACCAGAGTGCCCCAAATGACAATGACAACACCAACTCGGCATGGAAGGGGAGTGACTTGAACCCTTATCCCCAGCTAGGAAACTGGTGGTAAATATATGCCTACCATGTAACCCAGCAATTTTATTCTTGGTAGTAGTCACCAAGGAAAATGAACGCCACGTCTGACAAAAGGCAAGCATGGGCACTTACAAAGACAGAGGCAAGTGTAGGGCTCTCCATAGTGCCACCAGGAGAGACTTTTCACACCAACACATTGAATTTTTCAGTTTCCCTAGAGGGAAATTGACCAGAGGGGGCGCTCGGGAGCAGCGGGATTGGCGCCCTTCCCACACATAAGCGCACACCAGCCCCGCGGGGCCTTGAGCCCTGGACAGTCCTGGACAAGGCACTTGCATTCGGCAGAATCAGTGATTTGGGCCACCCGGGTTCACGGATTTCATTACAGCTGACTACAGCGAGGGCAGCCCACGCAGGGAGTGCACTGGGGACGCAGGCGAGACAGAGTATTATCTTCTCTCCTGTCTCCATCTGACCAAGCGGACCAGAGCCTCTTCCTCTCCGACTCCGTGCAGGCCTCCAGCAGCCCGCCCTTCCTGCCTCTGGCCCCGGGAGGAGAGAGATGTGGTTGTTACCAGCTAAGCTGCGGAAGGCATGGGGGACAGGGGTTCTGAGACCCAGATTGAGGGACGGGTCTGGGTTGGGGGACAGATGTGTGTTTAGAGGTATGGGTCTGGGGTTGGGGGGGGGTCTGGGGTTCCGACGGCAGAGGGAGGTGGGCAGTCATGGAATTCCAGGAAGAGCGGAGAAGGTAGGGAGAGCAGGTCCGGGGCTTCAGGGGGCAGGTGGGTGGAGGTGGGCAGGTGTGTGTGGGGGGAAGTTCTGGGGTTCTGAGCAGGGTAGATCTGGGGTTCCCAGGTAAAGTGGAGTAGAATTCCGGGGGTTAGGGGCGGTGGGGTGGGGAGGTCTGGAGTTTCAGGGGGAGCAAGGGCTGGTCAGGGGTTCCCAGGGTGGGTTGGAGGAGGAGGATGCTCTCCGCAATCTTGGGGGAGGAAGGACAGGCCTTGGGTTCTGAGGGCTGGGGACTAGTGCTCAGCCCAGATCTGCCGGCTGGCTTGCGCAGCACACCAGCCCCTAGTCCCCTGTAGCTTGGCGTCCTGCCATTGCCCAGGGAGACGGACCCTGGCAGCGCCGCGCATGTGCGGTCACAAGGAGAGGGTGGCGGATAGCAGGCGCGCGGCACTGAGGCCGGCCGGGGTAATTTAGATTCATTGGTGCGCGGGGGCGACAGGGGTGGGGGGTTTACTTGCGCTGTGTCAGGGGCTGGGGCAGGGAAGGCGATACCAAAAGGCTGCAGTCTGTGGCGCTCAGGCTTAGCACCGGTCCAGGTTCAAGTCCCGGGCTGCGGTCAGATGCAGCTGGAGCAAGGGCGGAGGCGCGGGCCAGGACCAAGAGGGCCTGGGTTTCCGAGCGGGAGAGTCCGCAGTGGCCAACACGTCCCCGCCTCGGGACCTGCACTCTGTCCCCACGCCTTGGCTGTCCTGGTCACACAGAGGAGCCCTAGCATTTAAACATCCTTTTCAAACAAAAGACTGGGCAGGCTGGGTGCTGTGGCTCACGCCTGTAATCCTAGCACTCTGGGAGGCCGAGGCGAGAAGATCGCTCGAGGTTAGGAGTTCGAGACCAGCCTGAGCAAGAGCGAGACTCCGTCTGTACTAAAAAATAGAAAGAAATTATATGGACAGCTAAAAATATATATAGAAAAAATTAGCCGGGCATGGTAGCACATACCTGTAGTCCCAGCTACTGGGGAGGCTGAGGCAGAAGGATTGCTTGAGCCCAGGAGTTTGAGGTTGCTGTGAGCTGGGCTGACGCCACGGCACTCTAGCCCGGCAACAGAGTGAGACTCTGTGTCAAAAAAATAAAAAAAAATAAAAGTAAAATAAACAAAAAACACTGGGAAGATCACACCCCGCCCCTTCCTCCTCTCTCCCAGGACCGCCTGACTCGCCCTACTCGCCCCCACCCTGGGACTGTCTCCAACCGTTGCTCGCCTTGCCCCCAACTAGACGCCCCTGTCCTGGCCCAGATGTCAGGCTTGAGGTGGGGCGATGGCGATGCGGGGCAGGAGCTCGGCTTCTCCGCGGCCTGGGACCTGGGTGTCCTCTCGCGGGTTGTGGATGTCCCCTTGCCTGCTGGAGGCGATGAAGTGACCAAATCACCTCCTACGTCCAGCGAAGGAAACCGGAGCGGCCTTGGCCTCCGAAGGGTGACTCTTTGGTCCCCGCCCCGGCCCCCCCCGGGTGTTCTGAGTCCCTGCCATCTATGCAGCCAGTGTCCCATGCCACCCAGACCCCACCCTCCAGGGCAGTTTCCTGGCTTCTTTGTCCCCCCTCTGGTCTGGCATCTTGGCGGGGTGGGGGTTGGGAGAGATAGGAGAGACCCATGCAGTCCTTCAGTGCCTCCACTAGATCAAAACCTAAATGCCATCTTTATTGGGTTTAAAATCAGTTTTATTCTACGTTTAATTTTCCAAGATATCCCACAAGGAAGGTTCTTGTAGTGGCTCTTAGAGGACTCTAAGTGCTTCCCCTTTGCTGAGATGGTGTCTTTCTCACACCTTTACTGTTTTCACCCCAGGAAAGCCACTAAACTCTCACCAGCACCCCTTCCCGACTGGCCTCTAGGGGTTACATAAATCATGGCTACATTAAAAGATGGCCCTCATCTCCATCGGCGGCTTCCCAGTTTTACCTCCCCATTTTTTCAGAACTAGAGCAAGCCGATCCGCTGAGACCCACCAGTAAATAAATAGGCCACACACTACATGTACCTGTGAGCGTTTATTGTGCAAGCAGCGTTAAACTGCACCAAGCAAACATGCCCCGCCACCAGCGCACGGCTGTGAGCGCCAGTCTTGATGTGGCCCGCACCCAACGTCTCCCCTCCCTTCTCCTCCCTCAGCCACTAATAGGAGTAAGTTGCAAATTTCTAACGGTCCCAACCGGCCCAAAGACCCCCTTGGCCAAGCGGGGCGGGAGGCAGGTGCAGGTCTGGTGATCCCATTGGCCGAGAGTGGCAAGAGCAGCGCGGGGGTCGCGTGTGGGCGCATGGGGCAGCTGGTGGCTGCACAGGCCCAGCGGCGGGCCAAGCTGGTGGCTTCTTCTGGAGGAAGACGACGTGCCAGAGGAGGGGCCCTGTGCTCACCGCAGGTGCCTCGTGGCAGGGGCACGGGTGGGCGTGGCTCGTGGGCACAGGACCGAGACTACAGCGGCTGCCCAGTGCCACCCTGCTCTGTGCCCTCCTGTCCTGGGCGGAGCTGCCTGGAGGGACAGTGGAGGGGCATGGGCCAGGGCTGCCTGCTGCCGGGGCCTCACCGAAGCCGGCGTCACTTCATGTTTTATATTAATATTACAGCTGCCTTGGCCGGGCGTTGAAAAGAAACTCATGGAGCGGCCTCAGGTGGGAGTCACCCCCAGTCGCCGTCTGGGGAGGCAGCAGGGCAGGCGCGGGCTGGGGCCTCTGTCTTTGTCTAAAGGCAGGTTCCCCCAAGGACAACTGTGCAGCTGCTGACACCCACCTCTGCCTTCCAAACCCTTACTGCTCTTCTCACACTTACAGAGTTACAACGAGGGAAAAGAGCGTTCGATGCTGTTTTTAATGAACTTGCTGGTTCACGGAGCTTTGGTAGAATATGGACAGTTTGAGAAATGCTGGTGTCCTCAGTTGTTTGCTTTTCAACCCTAGAACTAATGTGTATCCTTTCCTTGTTCCTGTCTTCCTTTAATTTAAAAAGGCTTTTTAACTATATGCAGCATTTTGCATGATTTTGAACATTTGTCTTTTTTGGGGGTCCGTGCCACCATTGAGTCATTCTTCCTCATTTCCACTCTGCATTTTATCTGCCAAGCAACATGAAAAGATGTCTGTACGTATTTTTCCCTTTTCTCTGCCATTGGTTTCAATTGCAGCGTGTGCCTGGAAAACTGAAAAAGAGAATCCCAGCCATCTTAGGTTATCCTTTCAGACTGTAACAAAACCAAGCTCATCCTTTCTTTAAATTGTGTTTGAACCCATGTTTCTAACGCCTGGAATATACTTTAGATTCTGGCAGTTTGGCCCTCCCTGGTGCTCAAAACTCCAGTTGCTTTCTCCCAAGGTTGCTGATGTTTTGTCCCAATCCTTCATATAGGAATTTAATTCATGGCAGTGGCTCCCTAGTTCCTTTCTCTAACCTCTAAAAAAATGAAATTCTCCACAAGAGAAGCCAGAAACAGTACCAGAAATGGAATCACTTATTAAAGGCAGCATTGTGAACGCCATAGGAATAATACCTGCATAGCTGGCTTTGTAACCTGGAGCAAATAGCTTCATTGATCTGGGTCTCATTTGTGAAATACTGGCTTTCACGGTTTGAGCTCCAGGTGTAACTAAGTTTGATGAGCAAAGAAAACGTGTTAGACTAAGGAAAAAAACAATTCGCTAACGGAACCGACTCTTTACTAACAGGGGTTTTCTATAGAGCCCATTGACGAGGATGGCCGCAAGGAACAAATGGCCACTGCACTTCCCACAGGAGAGAGGTCCTGGCTGCCAGCAATGAATGAGAACTAGAGCCCAGTACTCATTACCTAGGGACGGGGCAGCCCTGGGGTGGGGCGGGGCAAGGAAGGGCTGGACATCGTGAGTCACCTCCCTGGGCCCTGAGGTGGGCATCTAGAGGGAACTCTGGGTGTGACGTTTTCCTTGTATCCAGGCGACCGCAGGACACCAGTTGGCAAGGACCGGCCAGGGCAAGCTGCCTTCAGTATGGAGGCTGCAGCGGAAGGAGGAGGAGCTCTGACCATGCTTTTTCCTGGCCCTGGCGGTGCCCCTCAGAGTTTGTTGGGTCTCCATCCCTTTTAAATAAGCTCAGCTGGTCCCCACCCTCAAACCCGTGTCAGCTCAGAGGCGGCAGCGGCCGGCGGGAGCGGGGCCGTGGCCGAGGCTGGAGCCCAGCCCAGGGCAGGGCTGCAGGGACAGCAGGCGAGCAGCGGGCGAGCAGCGGCTGTGAGCGCGGTGGAGCTGGGGAGGGAGCGAGCGCGCGGGCAGCCCCGGACAGCAGCCGAGGCCCCCGCGAGGAACACGCGGAGCTGGTGTGTGTCTCCCAGTGCCAGCCCCAAGCCGGCCGGCGCCCCCATCCAGCCCAGCTGGACTGTGAGATCTACCAGGCGGTGGGGGGGAACCCAGCAGCAGTGGCGCTGGCACCCACTGCCATGAAGACTGCCAAGTTGGATTTCGAAGCTGGTGAGGGCCACCACCTGCAGCACATCAGTGCCCAGGAGATGCCTGAGAGGCACACTTCTGGCCTCTGCTGCCCCCAGGGTCCCCCAGGAGGCATCCTCACCCTCGGGCTCCTTCCTGCCCGGACCCAGTTCTCCCGAGGCTGGGCACCCGGGGTGAAGCCTGGCTCTGCCTCACAGCCCCACCCTTGATTCTTTCCCTGCCACTCGGCCTGTTTCTTCCCCTCCCTCCTGCCCAAATGCCCAGTTCTTGCCGCCTCTTCCTATTTCCCCAACTCCGCATGGGACCCTCCCTGAGGCCTTTTATTTTTGTAGCGGTATTCATCATCCCATGGGACTTGATAAAGATGTTTTTGGTATATTCCCTCCCATTTCTGAATGAAAACTCACATGTGCCGCGTTCGGAGTTCCCATCCCATCCTGGGTCCTTCCCCGTCCAGATGGAACCTAAGTGAAGGAGCCCGGTAAGGGTTCCTTCCTCGCACTCATTAGGTATCTGATACTTGGGACAGTTGAGACCCAAGTGTTTGAGGCTTTCTTACTTAAATTTAAAATAGAGGTCGCCATAGGACAGTCTATATGGTATTTTTAATAGGCTGCTTTATTCCTTCCAACTATAATTTGAACACAAAGAAAGAAAATTGGGGGGTTGGTTCCAATAACTGTAAACAGTGTGTATGTTACTGACAGGGCTGCAGAAATTTTGTTTTGTTTGTCTGGTTTATTTTTAATCAATGTGTTTTACCCATAGAGTTCTGATTATTTTAAAATTCCCACTTTGAAGCAGACATATCTTCAGCCCTACTCCAGTGATATAACAAATTTTATTTTCCTCCCCTAAAGGAGAGGTGGTGTAAAGGTTTGGGAGTAAAATGCCAGACCCTGCCTTTGTGAGACTGTTTGTTTCCATGGCTCCGCCTCCTCCACTGGGAATAGAATCCTGTTCAAAGATAAGAATGTTTAGGTAGAGGTTTTTCAGACTTCAAACCACTAGCTGGGGGGTGATGCGTGGGGTAGAAGAAAGGAAACATTTGATTTTTTTACTTCTAGAATTTTGGAAAGGGATAAATCTAGGTAAAAATAATTCAGGGTAACAAGGTGGTTCTTTAATAAAAAATAAGTGTTTTGGAGTAAAAAGCATTGTATCATAAAAATGGCTAAATATGTTTGGCTTTCTTGTTGCATTTAAATGCTAGTGGTTTCATTAAACAGCAATAAAAAACCTTCCCAAAAAGAAAAGCCCTGGTCCAGATGGGTTCACACCTGAATTTTACCATACATACAAAGAACTGGTGCCCATCCTACATAAACTATTCTCCAATATTGAGAAGGATGGAATTCTCCCCAACACGTTCTACCAAGCCAATATAACATTGATACCAAAACCTGGAAAGGACACAACAAAAATAGAGAACTACAGACCAATTTCCCTCATGAATATAGATGCAAAAATTTTCAATAAAATACTAGCAAATCGAATCCAAGTACTTATCAAAAAAGTAATCCACCACGACCAAGTGGGTTTCATCCCCGAGATGCAGGGGTGGTTCAACATACGTAAATCTATAAATGTAATTCACCACATAAATAGAAGCAAAAACAAAAACCATATGATACTCTCATTAGATGCAGAAAAAGCATTTGACAAAATTCAACACCCTTTTATGATAAAAACGCTTAACAAAATAGGCATTGATGGAACCTACCTAAAAATGATACAAGCCATATATGACAAACCCACAGCCAACATCATACTGAATGGGGAAAAACTGAAAGCACTCCCACTTAGAACTGGAACCAGACAGGGCTGCCCATTGTCTCCATTACTTTTCAACATAGTATTGGAAGTCCTTGCGAGAGCTATCAGGCAAGAGAGCACAATCAAGGGAGTCCAAATAGGGAAGGAAGAGATCAAACTCTCACTTTTTGCTGATGATATGATGTTATATCTGGAAAACCCCCAGGATTCAACCATGAGACTCCTGGAATTGATTAACGAATACAGCAAAGTCTCAGGCTACAAAATTAATATACACAAATCAGAGGCATTTATATATGCCAATAACAGTCAATCGGAAAAACCAAATGAAAGACTCAATACCCTTCAAAATAGCAACAAAGAAAATAAAATATCTAGGTATATATCTAACTAAAGAGGTAAAGGACCTCTATAAGGAAAACTATGAAACACTGAGAAAAGAAATAGCAGAACTGGCAAATAGATGGAAAAATATACCATGCTCGTGGATCGGAAGAATCAACATTGTTAAAATGTCTATACTACCCAAAGTGATCTACAGATTCAATGCAATCCCTATTAAATTACCAATATCATTCTTTACAGACATAGAGAAAATAATTATACACTTTGTATGGAATCAAAGAAGACCCCGTATAGCAAAAGCAATTTTAAGCAACAAAAACAAAATGGGAGGTATTAATTTGCCAGACCTCAAACTATACTACAAGGCCGTGGTTCTTAAAACAGCCTGGTACTGGCACAAGTGCAGGGACACAGACCAGTGGAACACAACAGAAAATCCAAATATAGAACCATCCTCATATAGTCACCTAATTTTTAACAAAGCGGGAAAGAATATACTCTGGGGACAAGAATCCCTATTCAATAAATGGTGCTGGGAGAATTGGTTAGCCACTTGTAGAAGACTGAAACAGGACCCACAGCTTTCACCTCTCACAAAAATCAAATCACGGTGGATAACAGACTTAAACCTTAGGCGTGATACAATCAGAATTCTAGAAGAAAATGTAGGAAAGACTCTTACAGACATTGGCCTAGGCAAAGAATTTATGAAGAAGACCCCCAAGGCAATCACAGCAGCAACAAAAATTAATGAATGGGACATGATTAAATTAAAAAGCTTCTGCACAGCCAAAGAAACAGTCCAGAGAATAAACAGACCACCTACAGAATGGGAAAAAATTTTTGCATACTACACATCAGATAAAGGACTGATAACAAGAATCTATTTAGAACTCAGGAAAATCAGCAAGAAAAAATCAAGCAACCCTATCAAAAAGTGGGCAAAGGACATGAATAGAAATTTTTTAAAAGAAGATATAAAAATGGCTAACAAACATATGAAAAAGTGTTCAACATCTCTAATCATCAGGGAAATGCAAATCAAAACCACAATGAGATATCACTTAACCCCAGTGAGAATGGCCTTTATCAAAAAAACCCAAAACAACACATGTTGGCGTGGGTGTGGAGAGACAGGAACACTCATACACTGCTGGTGGGACTGCAAACTAGTGCAACCCCTGTGGAAAGCATTATGGAGGTATCTTAAACAGATTCAAGTAGACCTGCCATTTGACCCAGCAATCCCATTACTGGGCATATACCCAAAGGAAAAAAGGTCATTCTATAACAAAGACACATGTACCCGAATGTTTATAGCAGCACAATTCACAATAGCAAAGATGTGGAAGCAACCCAAATGCCCATCAATACATGATTGGATTAGTAAGCTGTGGTATATGTATACCATGGAATATTACTCAGCTATAAGGAATGATGAAGATACGACATCTCTATGGTTCTCCTGGAGAGAGTTGGAACCCATTATATTAAGTGAAGTATCCCAAGAATGGAAAAACAAGCAACACATGTACTCACCAGAAAATTGGTTTCCCTGATAATCACCTAAATACAAATCTGGGAACGACACCAATTGGACATCAGACTGAGGTGGAGGGTGGGGGAGGGGATGGGGGTATGCCTACACAATGAGTGCATTGCGCACCGTTTGGGGAGTGGTAACACTTGAAGGTGCTGACTCGGGAAAGGGGGGGTGGGGAAAAAAATATGAAACTGTTGTTTTTAATTTGCATTGTTCACTTAATAATTTATCATGAATATTTCCCATATTATTTCATATCATTGTACAAGAAATAATGTATACATTATGAGGACATACTGTATCTAACAAGATATACTGTTAGGCCGGGCGCGGTGGCTCACGCCTGTAATCCTAGCACTCTGGGAGGCCGAGGTGGGCGGATCGTTTGAGCTCAGAAGTTCGAGACCAGCCTGAGCAAGAGCGAGACCCCACCTCTACTAAAAATAGAAAGAAATTATATGGACAGCTAAAAATATATATAGAAAAAATTAGCCGGGCATGGTGGTGCATGCCTGTAGTCCCAGCTACTCGGGAGGCTGAGACAGGAGGATCGCTTGAGCTCAGGAGTTTGAGGTTGCTGTGAGCTAGGCTGACGCCATGGCACTCACTCTAGCCTGGGCAAGAGAGTGAGACTCTGTCTCAAAAAAAAAAAAAAAAAAAAAAAAAAAAAAAAGATATACTGTTAGACTCTTTGATTCTGTAAAATTAAATTGTTATTAATGATAAAAAAATAAAATAAATGCTAGTGGTTTCATTACTATAGAGGAAATGTCTTATAGCTCTTCTATTTAAAATTTGTTATCCTCAACCTATTTAAAAGCTAGAATAATTAAGCCTCATGACATAATGGATGTGCCTCTGTAACTGGGAGGTACTGTATTCACTATTCAGAATATTAAAAAATCATAAAAGAATTAACAAATATATTATGTTAATTATTTGACTGTGCCTTTATACACAAAGCATGTAAGCACTTGTGAAAATTGCTGCTCTGCTTGGTAGTATAGGGTGAGCTTCTGAGTGATTTTACAAACCAGTTAGTAGACGGGTACCATAAAAATTAGAGCCCCAAATAGACTCTTTATATCATTCTTTAGGATTTGAACACATTTTTATATACATCTTATTAGGCCCTTCCAAATACAAATAAGGCATATTTTCCCTAAATTGCTGATGAAGAAACAAGGAGTTAAGGATCTGAAATGCCTATGTAAGTCCGCTGCTGAATAGAACTAGGTTCTAAGTCGTCAGACTGACATGGAAGTGTTAGATATGTCAAATTTGGTTGTTGAAAAATTTGAAACACTGAGGAATGCATCTTATATTAACACTTTCCTCATAAAGTAGACCTATTTCTTAGAACTTACTCCTGGGTTGATTACTTCCACTTAAAGTTTATTTTACACAACTCAGAGGCAACATTTTTCTCTCCATCTTTTTTTTTTTTTTTTTAAAGGGACTGGGTCTCACTGTTGCCCAGGGTGGGCTCAAACTTCCAGCCTGGGCTCAAGCTCCCATTTCAGCCTTCTGAGTGGCTTGAACTACAGACCTGGGCCACCTTGTCTGGCTCCATTTTGTGTCCACATTCATTTCTATGGATGAGAATAAAAGTAGAGGAAACAAAATGGCCTAAATTTATCAGTCCAATAGATGGGTAAAAAATTTTAAAGAGTTTGTTCTGGTAACTGTGAATTGAAGCTGAGAATGCCCTGGCAGATGAATGTTAGGAGAGGCTGACAAGAGGCCAGGTAAAATACCAGACATTAAGCATAGAGTGATGAAAAAAAAGTGTTAAATCAGAAAAGTTACCCAAATAGTTTGTGAGCACAAAAATGTATCATTTTATGTTTATTAGAATTACAATTAAATTTTCATTTCAATGTGTGTCCTTCAGTAAAGTGATAAGAGAAACCTCAATTTTAGCATTTCCCTATTATTCTTGAGTTCCCATAGAAACATGGTTAGAACACCAAATATAAAGTATAGACACACTGAAAGTTTGCTTTTAATATTTTTATTTCAGATAATTTTATATCAGTTTCCCTGGAAACTGAGACATTTCTACTTAGATATAAAACATTTTAACTTTACTACAGTGAAGAATTGAATTATTTTGGTTACTTAGACAAAATCATATATAAATGGTGCTCTGCTTTGTTCTTATCCTCTGAAACATTTTGGAAGAACATGATCTCTTCAGACCATTTCAAAGAGATGTTCCTAAGAATCTAGTATAGATTTCAGATAGACTAAAAAGTATTTTCTGCTACCTAGGCTTTATTTAATAGTACATTAGGCCAGGAGGGGTGGCTCACGCCTGTAATCCTAGCACTCTGGGAGGAGGAGATGGGAGGATCACTCAAGGTCTCAAGGTCAGGAGTTGGAGACCAGCCTGAGCAAGAACAAGGTCCCATCTCTATTTAAAAAAATACATAAATATTAAAAAAATAAAAATAAGGCCGGGCACGGTGGCTCATGCCTGTAATCCTAGCACTCTGGGAGGCTGAGTCAGGAGGATCGCTCGAAGTCAGAAGTTTGAGACCAGCCTGAGCAAGAGTAAGACCCTGTCTCTACTAAAAAAATAGAAAGAAATGATCTGGACAGCTAAAAATATATATACAAAGAAAAAATTAGCTGGGCATAGTGGTACATGCCTGTAGTCCCAGTTACTCGGGAGGCTGAGGCAGTGGGATTGCTTGAGCCCAGGAGTCCCAGGTTGCTGTGAGCTAGGCTGATGCCATGGCACTCTAGCCCAGGCAACAGAGCGAGACTCTGTCTCAAAAATAAATAAATAAATAAAAATAAAATAGTACATCTAATACAACTAATGGTAGTATCAGTAACACAAATAAAATGCTAAGATCTTATTATCCAATCTAATTATTACTCATCAACTTTTCACGCATTTGTTTATGTTTTAATGTTAGGAACTTGTTTTAATGTTAGGTACTTGTTTGGGGCAGTGTACAGAAAGACACAAGGGTGGCTGCAGCTGAGTGAAAAGGAGACAGGAGGAGTATGGTGGGTTAAGGCCTTGTATGCACAGTGGGCCTTGACAAAGTATATGGACTTTAGTTGTGATGGGAAACCATTGGAGGACTCTAGCCTGGGGAATAATGTTATCCTTTAAAAAACATATTAGACTGGCTTATCAGAGAGCACACTGTCATGCAGGCATGGGTGAGGAAGGGAGACCAGCTAGAAGGCTGGTGGAGTGGTTCAGGTGAGAGCCAAAAGTGAACAAAAAGAGAATACGGACCTAAAATAGGCTGACTTAAAGAAAATAAGTGAATATAAAAGTAGCTAACAACGTTATGAATACACAAGTCACAGAAAAAGAAATGCAGATGATCCTTAAACATATCTTCACACATTAAAGAAAGGCAAATGAAAACTATACTGCAGTCTCTCTCCTATTGGGAGAAAATCAAAAACTTGACAGTACATTCTTTGGTATGGCTGTGAAGAAAGTTACATTCATATATTGCTGGTGGAAATGCAAAATGGTTCTAGGCCATGAAGGGGAATTTGGCACAATCTCACAACATTGTAAATAAGTTTAATGCAGATATCCTACTTTGTCAAATTTATCCTGCAGGTACATCCCACAAATATGAAACAACCTATGCACAAATTTTTTGCTGTGTTCTTTTCTTTTTATAAACGAGGGACAGGGTCTACTCTGTCACCCAGGCCAGAGTGCAGTGGACTGATCTTAGCTCACTGTAGCCTCCAATGACTGGGCTCAAGTGATCCTTCCACCTCAGCCTCCCTAGTAGCTAGGACTACAGATAAACATAATTGGCTTTTTTATTTTTTGTAGAGACAGGGTCTCAATATATTGCCCAGGTGGGTCTCAAACTTCTGTCCTCAAGCTTTCCTCCTACCTCAGCCTCCCAAAGAACTGGGATTACAGGCATAAACCACCACACCTTGCCCGCACTATTTTTAATAGCAAAATATTCGAAATAACTTAAATGTCTAGTAAGGGACTGGTAAAATAAAGTGGTACATCCACACGGGGGGAACCATGGAGTGATAAAAAAGAATATCTCTATATGCTAGGGAGTGATCATTAGGATATGTTACATGAAAAAAGCAAGAGAGAGAACGTATGTTAATCTATATGAAAGAAAACAGGGGAAATATGTATTTGCTTATTTAATAAAAAACAACATTTGTGATTGTGTGTGACTATTTTCTCTTTAACTTTAGTAGGTAGCCAAATTGCATATTTGCCCAAGATATTATTTTGGCATGGGTTTTCCAATGAATGCTAAATGTTTACTTTTTGCTTTTAAGTTAGTGAAATCTTCATTTCATAATTTATTGTGCATTATATAGTATATATATTGCTCTTCCATTTCATTTGATCCTCACAGTGTTTTGAATTAGGTAGTCTAGGAATTATACCTGTTTTACATAAGACAAGACAGGCTCTGAGAAGTGTAAGTTGAGTTTCCAAGTTTTTAAAAAAATAAAACTTGGTAGACCAAGAATGTAAATTCCAGATCCATGGCATATAGGAACAGAATTTATAGAATGACTTATATGGACCTCTTTGAATACTACCTTTTTATCACCTTTTTTAGTATATTAAAGTAATTAAGCTTTAGGGTTAAAATATTATAGTAACATTGGATAATACAGAATATGGAGGTACTCGTAACCCAGAAATGTTTTTAAAAGTCTAAGAAATGGAGTTAAGTGCTATTAAGACATATATAAAGGGTGAAAGTTATACTACAGTATATGAAATGTCACAGCTCGTCATGGTCACTAAATCATAGATTGAGGATTAAAACAGTTAAGGCAAGACTGAGAACTGACGCAGAGCAGGTATAGAAGAGGTTTGAAGCCAGAGTTCGGATTGTCAGAGGCTAGGAAAGCAGAAGCGAGCCATGCGTGAGCACTGGCCTGGGCACGGAAGCTCTGTCATGGCTGTGTGCCCTCTGGAGAGACCCGCCAGCTCAAGGCCACCAGGTAAGACAGTGTGGACTCAGACAAAATTATCAGACTTTACGTTGGAACTGAGAGACTTAAAATGCGTGTGTTATGGGCCATAGAACTAACACAGTGTTCAGCACAGGGATGACAGAGCAGGCCAGTCAATGAAGTCAGCCTTAAATGGGTGGGTGCCCAGCACTTAGCCCAGAAGCTGCTTCTATTTAATTGGGATATACTGAAATTAATATGTTAAAATTAATCTCTTCCTCTAAAATATGCCACTTCTGTCAGTTAATTTCTTGGTCACTACCCTCTCCCTTGAATATTAATATTTTGACAAGAAAAATTATTTCTTGACAGTTTATAATTGCATAAATTTAACACTAAATTTAATAATACATTTTGTTTACTCTAAGTTGTAGATATGTTTATATTTTTAACATCTGTGTAATTGAGATGGATCTTGTAACTATTAGTAATAGAATCTTAGATTAGAGGAAAAGAAGTATTCAATGTTAGTGGTGTCTTACAGATTTTTTTCCTCTGAAGGATGTTTACATTAAGACCTGAGATTAATTTTTAAGTCTTATTTTTCTTCCATCATAATTTCATGCTGTTTAATTAAGTTTTAATTTAAATTGACAATACAAAAGTAGTGGGTCTCAAAATATAATTTTATTCATAACCTCTAATCATAAGATCAAAAATATTTTCCCTAGTTCCAAACATTCTTAGAGGTTTTTTTAAAATAATTTTTTAGGGCATTCACATACAATACATGGTATTGATGTGTTTTTATTTTCTGGACATCTTTCTAAATCTTTCTATGTGCATATTTCTGGGGCCCTGGCAGCTCCTGAGTACCCACCACCATAGAATATAGCTCTGCCTTTCTCCCCTGTTTCTTGGGAAGTCCCAGCAGAGCTGTGATTGATTGGCTATTCCTGGGTCATGTGCCCACCCTGAAACCTCAAGGTAGGGGAGTACCAGCTTGTCATTTGGGTAATTTTGCCTTTTTCCTGTGCATTGTCATTTCTTTTATTGTAGCCTTCTTGATCTTTGTATTTTAATACATAGTAGAACATCTTGGGGTGTGTGTGTGTGTGTGTGTGTGTGTGTGTCTAAGTCTGCTCCTATTTGATTCTGGTACCTAATTTTTCTGGACTTCCATTGAAAATTCTTAATTAAACTTTATTATGACTTAGGTACTGATACCTACTATGGCTTCTTCTGCAGATATTCTCATTTTATAGATGCAATGGTAGTATGTATGATTTATTTTTTTGTAGGAAGTAGTCATGAATAATTTCAGAAGCTTTAGATTAGAGACTCTTGTGAGTCTCTTCCTGCCACTTTGTGACAAAAAGTATTTTCTAAATAGCTAGTATTGTCTCATCATCTTTTTTAAAATATAGGAAAAAAAACCCTTTAAAATAACTTTTGTGTGGATCTTTTACATAAGAATAGTTTTCTCCAAAAGCAGTTTAATAAACTTCAAATCAGTGAAGGAATTTCCATGTAGAACAAAGCAGTTGGTTTAGCTCTGTAAGTTTCTAGTGATCTGGCAGTATCATTAAAATGGATGATTCAGACTTCTATTAAAATGGGAAGCCCAAGTTGTGTGTATTCATGTAAGATTCAATCCATATTACTGGGAGGGGACAAAAAGATTCTAAGTAGATAAATTTGTGAAATGCTGAGTTAGACAGTATTCACTGCTAGACTGATTAGTTTTTAATATATAAAGGTGCATTTTGATTCTGTAAGAGCCAGGGATGTAGTGTATTGTAATTTGACCACTAAATCCCTTTTTAAAACTTAGAGCAATTATTGTGAGTTTTGAGAAATATTTCCATAGCCATTAATCTGTCTGGATCTTGGCCCAGTTTCGTACAAGATTGGTTCATATAAGTAGATTGACGTGGACACTGCTGAGGAGTGTCATAGCCCTCTCATGACAACTATTATTATCTCATATGATGGAAAATTTTCTTTTATGAAAATTGAAGAATCTGTTTTGTAGTCTCATGCAACTAGGAGATTATCCCACTTTGGTGCAAGGTGGACTGCAGACATAGATAGGGCCAAAAGTTTTAGAAGAAGCCCTATGACTTTCTTCAGAAGATACTTTGGATGAAGGTCCAAATTAATCATGCTGTTGGAAGGAAGGTATGAGAGTTTAACTTTGGAAATTGAGGACAAAATTTAAAAATTTCTTTCTGTCATGGAAGTGTTCCTGTAAATTAGAACATTGAACTTTTTATGCAGCCCTCTTAAATCTGCCATGATGACTAACCCCCAAATAAACCACAGCTGACTAAATTTGTTCACTTGTTGCATGGAGTTAAAATTAGCCATTTGATGCTCTAAAGAATGCTAGCCACATGGAACCTTCTTTGTTTTAGCATATTTGATATATTGAGCTGGCTTCTGACAGTAATTGACCCCAACATAACTTGTTGCTTGAGACTGTTCCTGAAAAGTGCTAGTCATAACAGCATAGAGGAGGGTGATTGTTATTTGTATTTGATAAGCAGAGGGGAGAGTATGTATATGATTTACCTAAAAGTTGCATCAGATTATTTAGGTACAAGTTTTTGTTTATAAAAGTCACAGACATACCCTAGCTTAGGTCTACATGTATGGAGATATTCAACAGCTATGCATTTCCCAGTAAAATTTTTAAATTGTTTTCTTTCTATTTCTTTCATATTTATTACTAAAAACTCCTCTCAAGACTGTTAAAAGTGATTAAAATTGATGTGTAGCTTTTCTTTTCTTTTCTTTTTTTTTTTTTTTTTTGACATAGGGTCTTGCTCTGTCACCTAGGCTGTAGTGCGGTGGGGTGATTATAGCTCACTGAAGGCTTGAACTCCAGGGCTCAAACAATTCTCCCACCTTGGCCTCCAAAAGTGCTGGTATTACAAGCATGAGCCACTGTGGGGAGTTAGCTAGGCTCCCCACAAAGAGGTCCTTTTCTCTTTGTTCTGATCAGGTCTGTAAGTTGACTACGCCAGTTTGCAGGGAGTTAGCTATGCTCCCTGCAAAGAGGTTTTTTCTTCCAATCAGGTCTCTCAGGCAGGTGTCATCGCAAAGGATGAAAAATATAGTAGGAAACAGAAATAAAAGATAAAGTAATGGCAATAATAATACACAGAGACAAACATATAGTTTATAAAGTAAAAGTTTATGAAAATAGATAAAGGAGGGTATCTGGATGGAAATAGTTTACCCGCATAAAATATCTCCCCGACTGAAACTCCACACAGGTATTATATAGGGTACATACAGGCTCCCCGTTGCCAAGGGCAACGGGATTTGCATACTAACAGGCAGTTTGCTTTAGGGTCAAAGTCTCCTAAAAGGCTACTACTGATCCTTTAACTAACTCTAACTAGGGGAACAATGAGTTATAAAATCATCTTGGGGCAAACTTCTAAGTTTTATGATAAGGCTATTACTTTAGCAACAAACAGAGACATCTTGGCTCCGGTGATTGTATTCTTGGAGACAGAGATGATCCCAGAAGTCAACAGGGGCTGTGCTTTGTGTTAATTACTTTAACCACATGGTTCCATCTGGGCCCGGCTTGGGCATTAGCATATCTATCTGCTTAGCTCTCATCTCCGGGGGTCCATCTGACAGCTCCGGCAACCTTTGGTTCTAAGGGAGGCCTGCCTTGTCTTTCAAAACAGGTGAGAACCAAAGGCCCAGTTTACAGCTGTCTCTTTGAGGTGCAGCTTCTGCTGACCAGCAAGACGCCCTCCTGAGACAAGGCAGCTTTTGAACTAACACATTTATTTTTTCTTTAAGGCAAAGCCTTATTTGACTTCTGAAATCAAATCTTGTGTCCAGAAATACAGGGGGCATTTCTATAACTCAGTATTCTTAGGCTCAACAAGCCACCATGTCCAGTGATGTATAGCTATTTTAAAAATCAACTTGTCTACTCACCTATCTTCTTCTTCTACAGATTAACTTCGGAATTAAACCCTTATGATCATTCAAGTGCAAGCACAATTCTCCTGAGAAAAATCTCCAATGGATTCCAAGACAATATTTTATTTCCTCCAAGAGAAAAACTGAAAACTGTTTCTGTTTTATGGAATGTACTATAGAAGATATTTAGAAGAACTCATAATTAGTTTATATTTTTCAACTTTTCATATATTCATTTATCTTATTTTAATACATGATCCACTTGTTTTAGTTGTCACTGTTTTAATGTAGACTTTCTGTTTACACATTTTGCCACCTTTTTATCAACACAAAGTATTGGTCATGTGATTTAGAAGTGGTCATAGATTTATCCCTTTTGCTCCATATTTCTTTGCCCTTTTTCTGCTGATCCAAAAAGCACATTTTAAAGATGAATGACAGAATTTAGTCTACAATTAGGTTTTCATTTCAACAAATCAAAAAAAATTAGTTGTTCACATGTAAGAATTGAAACTGTAATTTTGGCTTCCTTTATCACAATGACCTAACCAAATGAGCCTGTCACATCCAAATTTGTGCTACTCAGAACTTTTAAGCTATTTGAAACCTTTTCATCCTAATGTAATGCAAATGTAAACATGCCCTCTGGTGTTTCAGTTAGCCTCAGCAATGAAACTAGTGTAAATTTCTATGTCCCATTTGTTTAGGATGAGATTCAGCACTGAGGATTTTTCTGCACTTCTGTTTTTTTTTCTTTAATGTTATATTAAATCCTAGTTTATGTGCTAAGAAAACATATACAACTAAGTTTTTCAGTTGATCTGAACAGCAGGAATACAAGAAGTGAGGATTCTATAATAATATTTGAATTGATGTAGCACAATAAAAAATGAGGGTTTCAATCTGTCACTTCAGGGCAGAATGACAACTGTGTTCCAGCCAGCAGGTAAAGCAACTGCATTCAAAGCCAAACTAGACTTACAGGGGCAATGAGTGAACACTGGGAATTTTGACCTGTTTCAAACATTAGAGATTTTGGAAGAGACTGAGCTGCGCCTGCCTTTCTCCCAGCTGGTGCATGATCACCTAGCTCAGCTTTCAAAAGGGTTTGAGCACTAGTTCCCGACCACAAAGGAGCCCCAAACTGGAAAGGGATAGATCCACAACCCATTTGTGAATAAGCCAGGTGAATTGACTTGGGGCTAGAAGAGGATCAACTACTTGAGAATGTAAATAATAATGGCCTCAAAAGTATGTTTGAGACAACTTTAAATCTCCATACATTCTGGATTAAAGTCAAGGCAGAATATCCTGAGACTGCCACAAAAGCACTGAAAAGCCTGCTTCCATTTTCAACATCCCATCTTTGTGGAGCATGGTTTTCTGGAGTGACAGCAACCAAAATGTGATTAAGGACTAGACTGGACATAAGCAACACAATTCAAGTGTCATTGTCTCCCATCACTCCCAGATGGGACTGTCTAGTTGCAGGAAAACAAGCTCAGGCTCCCACTGATTCTGCATTATGGTGAGTTATATAATTATTTCATTATGTATTATAATTCAATAATAAGAATAAAGTGCACAATAAATGCAATGCTCTTGAATCATCTTGAAACCATCCCCCTCCCCTGTCCATGGAAAAATTGTCTTCCATGAAATTGGTCCCTGGTGCCAAAAATGTTGGAGATCACTGTCCTAGACCACAGGACAGAGATGTCTTCTAATCCCAAGAATTTAGGATGAAGATGTTTTTAACCTTTTAACCTTTTAGATCTAGAGTCCCAAGATAAACTACCATTAGAGGTTTCTTTCAACTTCTCAGACCTTGTAATGTGCTTATAATACCACCAATACCATATTTTAAGTAGGCAAAAAGAAAAGAGAGACAAAGAGCTTAATAAACTTTGCATTTATGTGCCACACACCAATACAGAAAAACACTCAACATAAAAAGAAATTCAAGAAGTTCCAAACAAACAAACCGCAGTTTCACTTAGTAAGCCCTGGGAGTGCCAAATCAAAACAGTTAGGTTAGTTTCTCTGTTTTTCCTCTCACAAACCAAATGGTTAGGGGATTATCCAATCGAAAACTAATGGGAATTCCAGGAGAATTTCCCAAGTTGAGAAGGGCATCCCTTCCTCTGTGGTATTTTTGAACAGCACCCACCTGCCTGGACACAAATTTCAAAATCCAAATTGAAAGTTTTTTCCTTCAGAAGCAAGCGGATGCAACCGTGGATGCATGAGAGGCTGGTGAGAATGTGGTGGAGGCGGGTAATTGTGGAGAGTCCAAAGCTGCCCCCTGGCAAATATGGACAGGCAGATGCTAAGGGGTGCTGTTGGTCTCTCTCTGCTCTGCAGCCACTGAAACACGAGCAATGACATCCTGAATGAGCCTGTTACTGCATCTATAAGTGGGCCTTACTGTTGCTCATCACACAGAAAGCTAGTTATTAAGACAATGAGGATTATCAAGGAAGAAAGGGTTTATTTTAGTGGACATGTCTACTGGGAGGGAGAGGTATGGAATATCTCAAATCTGTCTCCTCAACCAACAGGGTCAAGGGGTTTTCTGGAGGTGAAATGAACAACGTATGAGGGGAGTGAGCATCATTACACGTTGAGGGTGGAGTGTGGGGCACATAAGTATAGTGAGAAATCATGTTTGATCATATCCTGTGATCAAAAAATGGTTGATTAAGTGCCTCCCAGGGTGGGGATTTTAGTACTATGAACAAGCGGTTACTATTAGTCATTTTTTAGCCTTGTGTATAGGCTCAGTGGGCCCCTGGGCACAATCTGTGGCGGAGCATCACTTGTCTTGACTTCTCTGAACAAACAGGCCGGGCGAGGCTTTGCAGTTTCTCATGACTGTGAGGAGGCACCACCATCTCTGGGAAAGAAACTCAAAAGGGAATGCGTCAGTGCAACAGAAAGTTACAAAGTTCTGGTCAGAAAATTTTACTGGTCTGGGAACTTGAAACATAAGAGAACAAGGAAAAAACTATAAAAAAAGTTTTCTTCCTTATGGAGCTTGTTACAATTCCTGTCCCTCCTGCCCTTAGTTTATTTTTTAATCTTGGGGAATCAGAGCATCAATTGATCTGGCTGTTTTTTTGAAATTGAGTGTAGTTGGGATATGAGAAGTGAAAGTTTTGAGCCTGTTGCTAAAGTATTTATGAGTCATGACTGAATGTCTTTAGTATCATTCTTTGAGTGTTTTTGTTTGTTGTTTTGAAGCAACATTTTAGAACACACTTAATTAATATAGTTGTTATGAGGTAAATTAAGAAAATCAGTAGTAAAAGGGAAAGGCTAAATTTTAAGATTCCTGAAAGAATAGAGTGAACATCTTGAGGAATTTAAGAGGACAGTCTTGAGAACTAATTTTTTTTATTTTTAGATTATTTCTGTTAACCTATTTCACTATGAAGCTTGTTGTCTAATTTTATTAACAGGTATTTTTACTTTCATGAAGGTATTTATATAAGCCTTGAATGAAGACTTAACTATAAAACAAACATTTTTGTTCTGTTAAAATGTAGTCAAGAGTAGTGTGATTATCAAGAACCACTCGAGCTAAAGCGTCTAAAGAGTTTGTTATTGTAATTTTATTAGTGTTAATTTTCAACACTAATTTTATGGAGAGGTTTCAGAACATGTATTGATGAGCTGTCACTTTCTACTAGGGTAGTAGAATGTACTCAAAGAAATAGTCATCTCCATCTGGATTTTCCCTGAGAGATACTGCTTTGGGGCTCCCCAGATGGAGGCTCTGTCTAAAATTTTTCTAGTTATTCATGAAAATAATTTTAGGGAACTGGTCTAATGAGCAACTTTAGATCTGTTATGGACTGAGAAGGGAGTGGTGAGGAATCCTAATAAACAAGTATCCCCCATTCTGCTTAAGTAATTATAAGTCCAAGAAGGTTTTTTGTTTATTTGTTTCCACAGACAAAAATATATCTAAGGGCTGTACAAACAGTACTTGTTCTTATTTGAAGGTTTATAGAAACATTTTAGGTAACATTAGGATTATATTTTTAAACTAAGGGTCTGTAATAAGAGAGTTGATTCTGTCTCTCTGGGAGTTAGTTGGCAGGCTGTCAGTTTCCCATAGCCTCGAGGACAGTTTCTGTTGACGTACTATAGTAAAGAAAGGGGTCTCATGGTCTTTGTCCAAGGGGTTAAAACATTTGTTAATAATTTCAACATGGTGTTGAAGAGACTATAACTGTCAAGTTTTTATAACAGGTGGTCAATTTAGAGAGACCAATTGTCCAGTAGGAAGTACACTTGTGAAAGCACGGGTCCCTACTGTCACCTTGTACATAATGTCTGTCCTTTATAGGGCTGGGTACAAAAGAAACATGGGACCTCTGAATATGGAGTTATTAATTATACCCTGTAGGTGACCCAAGAGACAGACTTCTATGACTTTAATGTACAGAGGGTACATTAGTGAAATTGTATACAGGGACAACTATAGGGTCAGCATGGTCTTGTACTGAATGAGGTTTAAGATGACAAAACCAGTAGCAAGACATGTTAGTGGAGGAGGTGATAGTTTGAGAAATCTTAACTAAAGAGTTATCTCACTAGGCAAACAAAAATTTTGAAGGAACAAGTAAGATGTATAGGGTATATAACTTTATGTTACTTATCTCTTTTTGTGGAAGAGCAAATTTAGGTCCTCTAAAAGCTCATAAGTCCACTGTTCCTCTGGTCTCTCAGAAGGGGATGAATTTTGGAGATGTGGGGGTCTCCAGTAGGGGTGTCTCTTTTATCTGAGTGTGGTGGATCCACAGCTTAACTCCTGTGAGTTTAACTGATGAGTGAGCTGTCAGGAGCATCTCAAATGGGTCAATCCATTGTGGCTACAGTTGACTTTTAGGATGTTGGTTTCTCCAGGTTTTCAGGTACACCTCATCTCCTGCCCTTATGGAATAAAGGGGCACATCCACTGGAAACTGGAGGCTGTTGGAAGTAAACTCAGAAATATCAGTTAGTATATTATCAAGCTGTTTTACATATGAGTGAGCCTCCATCACTGGGGGTAGACAATTATTGGGTAAGCCCTGGCTGGAGGCTCTTAGGAATGGCCTCTCAGAAAATTTTAAAGGGGCTAAGTTCCAGCTTAATTCTGGGGCCACCTGAATTTTTAACAGGGCAAGGGATAACACTTTGTGCCAAGTTAAATTGGTCCCCTGACAAATTTTAGAGAGAGTCTTCTTTAAGGTTTTCATTATCTGTTTAGTTCTTTTTTTTAAAGGGGTCTCTATGATAAATGTCTTAATAGTTTTTAATTAATTTTTAAATTTTTTGATACTTTTGGGGTGTTTTTGGCAACAAAGGCTGTTCTGTTATTACTTTGGAGAGTTTATGGAAGTCCAAGCTAGGAATATTTTTTTTGAAGGATCTTAGTGACTTTTGATGTCTATTTAGTCTTGGTGGGATAAGCTTTAACCCATCCTGGAAAAATATCAAGAAATACCAGTAAATATTGGAAATTCTTAGGGAGTCATGGCATCACAGTACAGTCTACCTGTCAGTCTTTTCTTGGGAAACTCTTTTGTATTATATTTTTTCTTTTAGGGGTGGCTGTGAGGCTTCAGGAGGCTTTGGGTTATTTTTTAAGTATGTAAGTCCGTTTGGGACTATTGTTTGAATAGTTTTCTGTAAGTTGGGCCCAGGCATATGGGACTGTGTTTATTGTAAGGTGGCATCTCATCTAAACTGGGCACTCTGATGACTCTGTTTAAGCACTGGTCTGATGACATTTGAAAAGGAGGACCTTTTTTGGGTTTGTGAGTCAATTTTGATTATTCCACTTTGAGAATTTTTGTTTTCTAGTTCTCTCTAGTTTCTTTTTAGAATATTGGGGATCATGTTTATCTAATTGAAGAGAGGGAATTAGAGTCAGTTGACAATTTATTAGTCAGGCTGCCCTTTTTGCAATTAAACTTCATAGTGTTTTCTTTTGTAATATGAGTGTCCGTGTTCTGATGTCCCCAGCAGTGCCTAGTGGCTATCTCCTTAGGCAGTAAAACTGTTTTTAATAATTTAAGAAGTTGAGGCCCATATTTAATTTATTTTTAGAAGTAAGATATCTTTGTTTCTTTTAAATAGTTCTATGAGCATGTATCATCATAAAGACATATTTAAAGTCTGTGTATATATTGATATATTTATTTTTTCTATGATATAGGGCTCTAGTCAATGTAATCAATTCCACTTTTGGGGCAGACATCCCAGTGGGTAGGGCTTTTGTCTCAATGACCTGTTGGCTGGCAACCACAGCATACTCAGTTTTGTGTTGTTCATGTTCCAGGAAGCTGTTCCCATCTGTGAAGAATATTTTATCCTGGTCTAACAAGGGCTGATCAGTCAAATCCAGGTAGCTAGAATAGACTTGGTCAATGATTTGAATGTAATCATGAAATAGAGAGGTGAGAATCTATAAGCAGTAGGTGGCAGGATTCAAGGTAGACATTGCCTTAAAATTTACATTAGGATTATCTAACAGAGTAGCTTGATATTTGTCCAAATGTCCAGTTGTCAACAAATAGCCCCCATTCTGTTCTAGTAGGGATAACACATAATGTGTAGTATGAACAGTCACTGGCTGTCCAAGTGTAAACTTTTTAGTTTTTTGTAAAATATCACAAGTAGAGGCAACTGTTCTCAAAAAAGTGGGTCATCCTTTCGCCATTATACCTAATTGTTTAGAGAAATAGGTCATGAGATGTTTATGAGCCCCCAAAGTTTGGGTTAATACCCCCAGTCCAATTCCTTGTCCTTTTTGGATTAACAAATCAAAAGGCTGTGTAAATCCAGGAGGCCCAACGGTGGGACAGTCATAAGGCTTTTTTTTGTTGTTGTTGTTGTTGTTTTAATAGTCAAAAAAAGGCTTTTGACATTCTCCTGTCCAAATAGTGGGTTCTTTTTTTTCTGTGGGATGGTGGTCAACAGGGGGTGAGGGGACCCCCCCTAGAGTTTTTTGTCAGAACTGCTGTAAAATATTTTGTCTGTTGTTTTATTTTATAAATTTTTGTTGTTGTTAAATCAGAAGTGTTTAATGGGTTATAAACCCATATTAATCTAGCCAGTTGTCCATTTTCATTTATTTTTCTTGCAGGGACCCGTCTCAAAGGAAATTGCCCTGTTGTGAAGGAGGGAGGACTGGGAGCAAATTCTGTACCTTGCTGAGTGTGTGAAGCAGAGAACATGTCCCTGTGTTTCCCATGACTGTTTTCAGAGAAGGAAGAAAGCAAAGGATAAATGGCTGGAGGAGCCAGCGGGAGTGAAGAAACGGTTTAGACTCACAAGGTGTGGGGAGGGCAGGAAGGGATAGGAATTTCTTAAAGAAATCAGAGCTGCAGCCAGAGCTGCCACCACAGCCAGGGCCTGCGCCTGGGCTGCTGCAGCCACAGGTGGAGCTGTTGCCATGGCTGTCCAAAGGTCTTCTGCAACATGGGACTTTCTTTTTGATGGCAAGACAGGGTTCACTTCTTGTTTCCTGACCTTTTTGAAGGCTTTTGTGTTCTGCACTAGAGTCTTACATTTAATTTGATCTGGCTTGTTTTGATACAGAACTATAAAAGACTGTACATGAGGTATCTATAAAGAGGCCATATCTTCCTAGACCTGAGAAAGTACTGGGGCCAGGCAGTATTACACAAGTATGTCTTTTTTTTTTTTTTCTTTTTTGGCTCATAGCCATATTCAGACTAGTTGGTAAAAGATAGTTGGATCAACTTATTTTTGACAAAGTTGGAACTTTTCACATGGCCAAATTTTAGTCATCCCAACAGGTAATGTAATGAAAATTATGGACTAAAGTTTTGGATAAAGCAGCTTTTATGGCATTTGAGTTTTCTTTAAAGGCCTCTTTAACCTTTTTTTTTTTTTTTTCCAGTTTCAAATGAGTTTTTAGTGTTTACATTGTTGCCAGAACTGGCTATTTCAATTGACTTTGAACAAATGATAACATAGACACTGACTTTTATTTCAATACCAGTAACCTAGCAACCACAGTTTACAAGTAGGCAGAAAAAAATATTTAACAAACTATATATTTTAATTCTATAGTGGCAGGTTGACCGTTTGAGCTCTGAAATTTTTTTGATGTAATTTTTCTATCAGTTTAAATAGGTGTACAAGAACAGAACATAGTATGTGGAGACCAGCTGGAGTCCTAAAAAATCTGGCATTTTTTAAAACTTTTTTATAGACACTACATTTATATGTCACATACTAACATACATAAACACTTAATACAAAGAAAAATTTAAGAGGTTTAAAAACAAGCCGGGGAACACCATGTTAGACAAAACAAAAGTCAAAACAGAGTACTTTTAAATGAATTTTTACAGAAGGAGACTGGAGACAAGTTTTCAAGAATTTTATTTTAAACCAATCAGTACCACAAATGACCATAAAAGCCCAAATGGCAGAGACAGAGGATTTGTAGTGTGTACATCAGTTTTGGAGAATGTAGTTGAAAAGATTATTTCTATATTTAGGGATCAAATTTTTATTTCTCATAGTCACACACACAAATACACTTATATATCAGAGGGGCTCTAGTTTCAATAAATAAGTCTAGGGAGTGTCAAATATAATCCGCCGGAGGTCTTATTTTTCCAAATGGTTGAGGTTTCTAATCCAAACAGGAATTTCTCTGGAGCCCCCCAAATGGAGAGAGGAGCTTTTAGGTCCTACTCTCTCAAATGGTTGAGGCTCTCAACCCACATGGGAACTCCAGAGAAACTCCCCAGATGAAAAGAGGAGCTTTCTGCTATGGAGCACCTTTAAACACCACTCACCCATTTGGACACAGATGTTAAAATCCAAAGGTCAAAGGTCTATCTTTCCCTGACAATCAGGGATACATCTGGGGCTGGTAACAGTGAGGCTGGTGGGAGAAACCAAAACCAAAGAACAGCAGAAATTCAGCTGGGCAGCTGCTAAGGAGCCTTTAAAGTCTTTCCCCAATCTATGGCCACCAAGCCACAAGCAATGAATCCTGGGCAAGCCTCCAAATTGCTAATGAGCCCACAAGGGGGGTTCACTGTTGCTCACCACACAGAAAGCCAATTACTGAGACAATGAGGATTGTCAAGGAAGAAAGGATTTATTTCAGTGGATGTATCTACTGGGAGAAGGGAAGTATGGACTGTCTCAAATCTGCCTCCTTGACCAACAGGGTCAGGGGTTTTTCTGGAGGTGAAATGAATAATGCATGAGGGGAGTGAACATTGTGATGTGTTTGGGGTGGAGTGCAGGGCACACAAGCGCAATGAGAAATCCTGCTACTACATACATTTATTATAGGAATAACCACCACCCTTTTCTGTTCCTATATGTGCATATACTTTTAAATCGTGGTAAAAAAAAAAAACAAAAAACCAAAACCCACAACATACAATTTACCATCTTAATCATTTTTAAGTGTAAAATTCAGTAGTTTTTGTTTACTAGAATAATACTTTATACTGTTTTAACCTGTATATTTTTCTCTTAGGGAAATAGCTTCTCTGGATATTTATAGCTTTTCCCCCTTTGCTTATCTACATTTGCTATAAATCTCAGAACAATATAAAACAGTGGTGCAATAAGAATCTTTGCTTTATTCCTCACATTATATATCCCTGAGAATTTAGGTGGATAGTCTTAACAATTAAAAAGAATGTATCTTCATTTTTTAATTTACCACATTAATTTTTAAGAAGTGTACACTGATTTTTATCATATGGTCTTTTCTACATCTTTCAGTTGATACATATGGTTTTTCTCTTTGATCCAATTATGGCATGAATCATATTAACCCATTTCTTAATATTAAACCAGTTTTGTATTCCTTGAATAAACTATTTGATGAGTGTATTTCAACTATGTTACTGAGCAATGAATTCAGTTTTTCTGGTAGTTATTCAAATGTTTATATTTGTAGTTATATTTATTCAGTTTATATCAGCATTATACTAGCTGCATGAAATAATTAAGAAATTAGGCCAGACATGGTGGCATGCACCTGTAGTCCTAGCCACCCAGGAGGACAAGACAGGAGGATCCCTTGAGCCAAGAAATTTGCAAACGACCAATTTGATCAACAAAAGCAAATAGGCCTGTTTGAAACAGACTTTTTGTGCAGAAGAAAACTTAGAAAAGTAAATTATTATTCAAAGTCAAATTAGGATGGTACAGCATCGTTTAGAATCAGATCAGTTAATCCCCCCCCCCCCAAAAAAAGACGAACTGAGAACAAAAATGTTACTGGAAATTTAAAACACAGTTTCAGAATTTTAAAACAAATCAATGAAGGGCAGATCAAATACTGAATAAACCTGAATAAGTGAATGAGAAGAAAGTTAAAGAAATTCTAATAGAACTCAAAAGAAGATAAAAATTCTAAGTGAAGGGATTGGAAACGTGAAAAATAGATACATAGAATTCCATATAAATAAATGTATATAATAATATGTGTATATGTGTGTGTTTTTATACCAAAAAGATATAATAGGAGACAATTTTTCCCAGGACCTGGGCTCTCATATTGAAAGAACATCCAAAGTAACAGGCATAGTTAGGGGACAGGGGATATAGTGAGAGAGAAAAAAAACAACAACAACAACAAAAAAACCTTATAGCTAAACTTTGAAATAACACAAAGAAAAATCTAAATTTCAAGACTAACAAAAATATTCCAGAACATCCAGATAGTTTAAAGCATGATACTCAAAGAAAGAAAGAAAGAAGAAAAGAAAAGAGAAAAGAAAAGAAAGTGGAAGAAAATGAGATCAGCATCAGGCTTCCCTTCCTGTCCCCAGAATTTTGGGGACAAAATGTGATTCATTAATTCTCTAAACTTCTGGGCTTTCATATATGTTCTGATCAGAGTGTAAGCTCCACAAGTGTAGGGATTTTTGCCAAGTCTTCAATGTTGTAGCCCCTGTGTAGCTTAGATATCAGCATTACTAACTGCATAAAATAATTTAAAAATTAGACCAGGCATTGTGGCATGCAGTCCTAGCTACCGACAGTTTTACCTATAGAAAGGGATAATAATTCATATAAGTTATGAAGCTTAAAATAAAAACACAAACATAGTGCCTAGAGCAGTATCTGGCACAAAGTGGTTCTCTTATTCTCTTGAGATCGTGGAACTGTTTCAGTAGTAAAGAAAGTATAAAGTAGGATTGAGCACTAGATGAGAGAATGGCCCAAATTATTAAATCCTAGGTTTCCTCCAAAGAAATTGAGTCTTGCATCACAGTAAGGTTTCTGTGAGGTGAACTGAGCATCCAAAACAGCATTTCAGAAACTGGTTTCACAGATTTGGTAACCGTGTGCACTGTGGATCAACACCCCGAATATAACATGTAACGTATAGTATTCCTCAACCTTCTTGGAATGCAGCATGTCTATTAACATCTTACAGAATCTGTGATTAGTTTTGGCAACACCAATTTAGACCATTCCCAGATGTTATTCATTTTTATTAAGAATTTTCTTAATTTAAAAAGGCAGAGGTAGAGTTAAAATCAGAGAATCTCGATTCCTTCAAATCCTGAAGACCTAGAAGATCTTCTCCAGTCTCTCTTACCCTGACTGATGTTTATACCACCTCTATTTAAATACTTCTACTGATGGACAACTCACAACATATCCTGTGATTAGGTGGTATCTTTCTTATATTGAGCAAAGTGTCTGTCTCCTGCTAGTCTTCAATCATCTGTACCACCATTTGTTTTTGTTCCATATAGTATTTGAAATGAGACTTAGTTTTCTAGGTTTATATCCAGGAGAAAACTCTAGATCTTTAAGCTTTTCTTCCTCATATGATTTTTTACCCTTTCACCATTCCAGTTGCTGTCCTTTTAACATATTTTATTTGGTTAGCATCCCCCTTAAATAAAGTGACCATATTTAAACACAGCACCTCAGATATCATCCAACCAGTACAGACCACAGACACACTATTACCTCCCCACATAAGATAAAACATTCTTTTAATGCAGTTTAGCAATTGCATCTTATCATTAACTCATGTAGGAAGTCATGATCAACCCCATTTCTTTAAAAAAAAAATAAGTTATGTCTGCCTACTCTATTCCACAAAATGCAGGATCCAAATTTTGGTGATTGACTAAGCCATGGAAATAATGTCTCATGAACTATATTTACATATGAGTAAGCTTGGTCTATGCACTGAATTTTTAAGTGTAGATATCGCTACACATATGATACATATATGTCAATAAGCATTACAACATCAGGAAAAGAAAAAATTAATAGCAAGGAAAAGAAGTCACACCACAACCATCGTACACATTGTTTTTTAAATTTTGTTCTTGTCTGATGAGAAATAAAACTTAACATACAGTGAATCAAATGTTTTGATGAAGTTAAGATCCTTTATGTCTATTGCATTCCCTGAATATCAGCTTACCAATCATATTAGAAAAAAATAAGCTTAGGTTACTGTGATATTGTGTTAGAAAGTCCCTGTTTTCTCCAAAGATTTACTGATATGTGTATCAATATCTATAAGTGTCTATAATGTTTCTTTAAAATTCTACAGATTAGCACATGAATTTCTAGTCTGCAATTTATGGAATCCAGTACTTTTATTCTCAAAAATTTCAGTCATTTGTTATCTGTAGTCTTGTACCAACACTACAATCTATAATTTCTCAAAAGGACAAATTTATTTAGCATCATGAGATATAATTTTGGTCCTAGAGAGTTTAACTCATTTAAGAAGGCCAGGTACTTACTCAGCTACTTCTCAGCTATCTTGAACTTTAGGTTCTCTCTCTTATACGTGTTCTACTTCTTAGTTCACAATTCTCTTTACTGAAGAAAATGGAGGTAACACAAGTATTGAGAATTCCTATTGTCTTGCTGTCCTCTATTGACATTACACTAGTTTCTCCAAGTCGTAGGCATGTCTCCTTATTTTAAAGTACAGATTGAGCATCCCAAATCTGAAATGTTGAAAAATTCAAAAGTTTTTCACCATTGAAATGATGCTCAAAAGAAATGTTCATTGAAAAATTTCAGATTTTAGAGTTTGGATTTGTGATAGTCAACTGGTATAATTCAAATATTCAAAAAAAAAAAAAAAAAAAAATCCAGAACCCTACTGCTCCCAGGCATTTCCTCAACCTGGACTGAAAAAGGCCCTTTACATTATCTTAAGCTCTTTTATTTTAGTAGCCCCAGCTTGATTTTGAACATCCTGGGCATGCTACTGATCCACCCTGAGTTGATATCCCCTTTTCCCATCCACTATGTATGTCTTCTTAAAATAGGGGTTAGGGGAAGTGTTTATCCCTTTTTTTTGTCTCATTGAGATCATTCATGATTCATTTTTTAAGATTCTCCTGTTATTTCTAAAAGGAATTTTATTTTAGAGTTCATTATCCTAGAACCTGTTATGTTTCTCTTGTCATTTTTCTGTGTTGGAAATGATGGTTCCTAAATCAAGGTCACTAGGATCTATGGCTGTCCTTTCATCCAAAGTAATTTGAATGTGTATTTCCTCCTAAAATAATGGGATATATATTTCCTTCCCAAATTTCTCTCTTTTCTACATTATTCATTTCAAGTGGAATTTGTCCTCAAGATAGCTGTCCTTCTACTCAGGGGACAGACAACAGAAACACCAATACAATGTCTTTTCCCAGCCAACCCTGGAGCAAAGATGGGTACAGGGAGCATGGCTGGGAGGGGCCTGGGCTCTGGGAACCGCTGTAGGATAAGCTGCAAGTTGCCCAGAGCACCAGCACTATTGCACTTTGGGACACTCTGAGGGGTATGTTTCCTGTGTCAGAGTTTTCATAGACTAGAGGGGAAATATCCTCCCCCTGTTGTGACCCTGGGAAGAGTGCCTGGTGCTAGAGAGGAGAGGGAAGGTGGCTCCCAGTTATGGTCTTCTGCAGATCATGGACTTTTCTATATATAATTGATACTCACACCTGTTGTATGAGATAGGGTTAAGAAAATTCATTAGGTCCCAGTGAAAGTTAGGTCCACAGCCCATGGTACTATTTCTCATTCAGGAGCTCTGAATTCATCACACAAGGATTCCAGTGATTGTTCCCTGATTTGTGTTAGGATCAGGTAAGTCATCAACAGGAGCTGAATATTCACTATGGTAGAGGAGGGGAGGACTCGAGTACATCCATATTTATATTCTGTGCCCTGAACTTAGGTAAAGTTGCTTGTGTCCAAGATTCAAAATTATTATCTTGACTGGCTTAGTTTTATTGACCAGTAAGTGTAGAAAAATAATTGATTTCAGAAATTAGGTCATTGTATGTATTTGGAGCTGAGAATAGGGATATGGATGTGAAACATTCTTTCTCTCCTATCTTAGAACAACCAAATAAGACTCAGAGAGATGGACAGCTTGTCCCAGGAGACAAAGCCCTTCAGGTAAGTTGATTATAAAAGTCAAGAATTAGAAGGTCTTCCATAATCAAGTAAACTCTTTTTTTATTAAAGCAAAGAGTATTTTTTAATTTTCTATACTAGAACAAATTTATTGAAAATAACCAAAGTCAAGAATATAGATGAGGTTCTAAAAGCAAAATTATAAATGTCAACCTAACCAAATGAAACAGACCATAAAAGTACCAAGACCTTCTTTTGATCCTACTGTTAAATGTACAGAGCCTGTGGCACAGAGGACATCTTCTAGAATTTTAGAAATGAAGGGTTTCTACCTTGTGGCACATATGCCCTTCAGTTCCCAGGAGGAGCCATTTGCAGCAGTCTTTAGGAGTCAAAAAAAGAAAGAGGAAAAAGAAAAACAAATGAGTATAAGTAAAACTAGCAAAAGAAACAGCAAAAGGAAAAAGAACAACAAAAAAGAGAGGGAAAAGGACAGCAAAGAGAAAGCAAAAGAAAGACTTAAGAAAACAAGGAGCAAAAAGGGAAAGAAAGAATTTTTTTAAAAAGTGCCAGAAAAAGAAAGAGCAAAAGAGTGAAGGAAAGAAAGAAAAAAGGATGAAAATAAGAAACAGCAAAATAAAGACAAAGAAGAGAAAGAGCAAAAGAAAGAATGAGAAAAAGAAGAGAGCAAAAGAGCAAAACTGTAAAAGGAAAGAATAGAGTGAAACAAAGTAAAAAGTCAAAAAAGAGTGAAAGAAAGAAATAATGAAAAACTGAAAGAAAGAGTAAAAATATGGTGAAAGAGATAGAAAGTAAAGGGAAGAGAAAAAAAAAAAAGAAAACCAAGCAAGAAAGAGCTAAAGAAAGAGTAAAACAAAAAGCAAAACAGTGAAAGAAGAAAGAATAAAGAGCAAAGAGTGAAAGTAAGAAAGAGTAAAAGAAAGAACAAAAATTGAAATAAAGAAAAAATAGTAAAAGAAAGAAATAGTGAAATAAAGGAAGAGTGAAAGAAATTGGAAAAGAAAGGAAGAAAAGAAGAAAAGAGAGAATGACAGAGAAAACAAGCAGGAACAAAAGTGAAAGAGTGAAAGAAAAGCAAAAGAATGGGACCTGATCAAATTAATCTGCACAGCCAAGGAAACTGTCACAAGAGCAAACAGACAACCCACAGAATGGTAGAAAATATTCGCATGCTACACATCCGATAAAGGGCTGATAAATAGAGTCTATACAGAACTCAGGAAAATCATGAAGAAAAAATGAAACAATCCTATCAAAAATTGGGCAAAGGACATGAACAGAAAATTTTCAAAAGAAGATAGACTAATGGCTAACAAACATGAAAAAAAAAATGCTCAACATCTCTAATCATCAGAGAAATGCAAATCAAAACCACAATGAGACATCACTTATCTCCAGTGAGAATGACCTTTATCAAAAAGTCCCAAAACAATAAATGTTGGCATGGCTGCGGAGAGTTAGGAATGCTCATACACTGCTGGTGGGACTGCAAACTAGTACAACCTCTGTGGAAAGCAATATGGAGATACTTCAAAGAGCTACAAGTAGAACTACCATTTGATCCAGCAATCCCATTACTGGGCATCTACCCAAAAGTACAAAAGACATTCTATAAAAAAGACATCTGCACTCGATTGTTTATACCAGCACAATTCACAATTGCAAAGATGTGGAAACAACCAAAGTGCCCATCAATACATGAGTGGATTAATAAAATGTGGTATATGTATACCATGGTGTTCTCTTTGGCCCCAAAAGAATGGTGATCTAGCACCTCTTGTATTATCCTGGCTAGAGCCGGAACCCATTCGACTAAGTGAAGTATCTCAAGAAAGGAAAAACAAGCACCACATGTACTCACCATCAAATTGGTTGTAACTGATCAACAGTTAAGTGCACATATAGTAATAACATTCATTGGGTGTCGGGAAAATGGGAGAGGGGATGAGAGGATGGGCATATACACACATAATGAGTGCAGTGCGCACCATCGGGGGGATGGACACTCTTGAAACTCTGACTTGGGTGGGGTAAGGGAAATATACATAACCTAAACATTTATACTCACGTAATATGCTGAAATAAAAAAGAAAAATAATAAAATTAAAATAAAAATAGGCCAGGCGCGGTGGCTCATGCCTGTAATCCCAGCACTCTGGGAGGCCAAGGCGGGAGGATTGAGCTCAGGAGTTCGAGACCAGCCTGAGCAAGAGCAAGACCTCGTCTCTACTAAAAATAGAAAGAAATTATCTGGCCAACTAAAAATATATATAGAAAAAATTAGCCAGGCATGGTGGCGCATGCCTGTAGTCCCAGCTACTCAGGAGGCTGAGGCAGTAGGATTGCTTGAGCTCAAGAGTTTGAGGTTGCTGTGAGCTAGGCTGACACCACAGCACTCTTGCCCAGGAAGAGTGAAACTCTGTCTCAAAATAAATAAATAAATAAATAAAATAAAAACTTCTATTTGAGGCAACATAAACATATAAAAAAAAGTGGGCAAAGAACATGAAGAGAAATTTTTCAAAAGAAGATAAACTAATAGTCAACAAACATATAAAAAGTTGCTTAACATCTCTAATCATCAGGGAAACACAAATGAAAACCACCATGAGATATCACGTATATCCACTAAGAATGTCCTTTATCAAAAAGTCACAAAACAATAAATGTTGGCATGGATGCAGAGAGATAGAACACTCATACACTGCTGGTGGGACTACAAACTAGTACAACCCCTGTGGAAAGTAATATGGGAATATTTTGTTGAGCTACAGGTAGAATTACAATTTGATCCAGCAATCCCATTACTGGGCATCTATCCAAATGAAAAAAAGACATTCTATAAAAAAGACATCTGCACTAGAATATTTATAGCAAAATTCACAATTGCAAAGATGTGGAAACAACTCAAGTGCCCATGAATACATGTGTAGATTAATAAAATGTTATATATGTATACCATGGAGTTCTATATAGCCACCAAAAACAATGCTGATCTAGCACTTGTATTTTCCTGGAGAGACCTGGAGCCCATTCTACTAAATGAAGTATCAGAAGAATGAAAAAACAAGCACCAGATGTACTCACCATGAAATTGGTATTAACTGATCAACATTTAAGTGCACATATAGAAGTAACATTCATTGGGTGTCAACCAGATGGTAGGGTGTCAACCAGGATGGAGGGGATGGGTATATACACACCTAATGGGTGCAGTCACACCATCTTGAGGGATGGACAGGCTTGAAGCTCTGACTCAGTGGGGCAAAGGCAATATATGTAACCTAAATATTTGTACCCCTGTAGTATGGTGAAATAAAAAAAAGGAAAAAAATACCTGTAAGGACAAAATTTTCATTATTAAACTTAGAATAATGGTGCACATTACAGATAATCACTATAAAGATTGTATACAAATATATACAAAGAAACTAGCACAGAATATAACATTAAAAGTGCTCAAAAAAGATATGGTAAGATGGTTATAATATTCCACCATGTGGGGTTGGTTACATTTCGTCCTGTGGATATGCTGGTCACTGAAATTGTTCTGAGAAATGAGGGTCTATGAGGAAATTAATGGCAATAATGTGGTTAAATAAATTATATAGACAATGAAAGTGTAACACAAATCGTATTTTTTGACCTTGACAATTTAGGGTTTTGGTTATGACAACATGATAATTAGTTGCAATGCCAGAACATATTTGTGTATACCCAAAATATGAAATCAAGGGCATCACATCCTGATTATTGTTTCCTCAAATAAAGCTGCTAGTTTCTGTAAAAAATAAAAAAGAAGACATCAATGGCTGGGGACCCCATAGAAATAAATTGCCAAGCTTAGAAGGAAGAAGATAAAGAGGAGAAGATACTGGTGAGGATCAAACCCAGAGAGGCTTGGAGCCCAGTGAAAAAGTAAGGGGAGATTTTCCTCTCCCTCCTGTGGTGAACAGTGGGCTGCTAAGTTTATTGAAGGCTTTTCCACTCCATGATCCCAAGCATGGTGGCAAATAAATAATAGTGGGATGAACCAGCATGTCTGTTGAGTTTAGGCAGTTCATGTGGGGCTCCCTTGAGAGAGTGCCATGAGAGGCCAGAGTGCCGGCTTTCCTTCTTCCAGAAGGGAAGGTACTTCCTCCCCTGCATCTCTGCTAGCCACTGCAACTGAGAAAACAGTTTGCATTGGGCTGACCAGAAGCTTTGGCCCCTCACCCACCCATTACAACTGCGAGAGAAGTTTGAGCCAAGAAGTTTGCAAATGGCTGCTTCTCTCCAACAAGCATGCACCCCAGGCTGAGGTCTCCACAGAGACAGAAAACTTGCAAATAGACAACCTAACGAATAGACTCAAAGAGCTGGAGAAAGAAGAATAGAACGACCCCAAACCCAGCAGAAGGTGAGAAATTACTAAGATCAAATCAGAATTAAATGAAAAGGACAACAAAGAAACTATAAGGGAAATTAATAAAACAAAAAGTTGGTTCTTTGAAAAGATAAACAAAATAGACACACCTCTGGCTAGACTAACCAAGAGCACAAAAGTAAAATCTCTTATAACCTCCATTAGGAACATGAAAGGAGAAATCACAACCGATGCTACAGAGGTACAAGATATCATCTATGAATTCTACAAAAATCTTTATGCACACAAACTGGAGAATGCAGAGGAAATGGACAAATTTTTAGAAACACATAGTCTTTCCAGGCTCAACCAGGAAGAAATAGAGTACCTGAACAGACCAATATCAAGAACCAAAATTGAAACAGCAATAAAAAACCTTCCCAAAAAGAAAAGCCCTGGTCCAGATGGGTTCACACCTGAATTTTACCATACATACAAAGAACTGGTGCCCATCCTACATAAACTATTCTCCAATATTGAGAAGGATGGAATTCTCCCCAACACGTTCTACCAAGCCAATATAACATTGATACCAAAACCAGGAAAGGACACAACAAAAATAGAGAACTACAGACCAATTTCTCTCATGAATATAGATGCAAAACTTTTCAATAAAATACTAGCAAATCGAATCCAAGTACTTATCAAAAAAATAATCCACCACGACCAAGTGGGCTTCATCCCAGAGATGCAGGGGTGGTTCAACATATGTAAATCTATAAATGTAATTCACCACATAAATAGAAGCAAAAACAAAAACCATATGATACTCTCATTAGATGCAGAAAAAGCATTTGACAAAATTCAACACCTTTTATGATAAAAACGCTTAACAAAATAGGCATAGATGGAACCTACCTAAAAATGATACGAGCCATATATGACAGACCCACAGCCAACATCATTCTGAACGGGGAAAAATTGAAAGCACTTCCACTTAGAACTGGAACCAGACAGGGCTGCCCACTGTCCCCATTACTTTTCAACATAGTATTGGAAGTCCTTGCGAGAGCTATCAGGCAAGAGAGCACAATCAAGGGAGTCCAAATAGGGAAGGAAGAGATCAAACTCTCACTTTTTGCTGATGATATGATGTTATATCTGGAAAACCCCCAGGATTCAACCATGAGACTCCTGGAATTGATTAACGAATACAG
The DNA here is from genome assembly GCF_041146395.1 of Eulemur rufifrons. Lineage (NCBI taxonomy): Eukaryota > Metazoa > Chordata > Mammalia > Primates > Lemuridae > Eulemur > Eulemur rufifrons. The sequence goes on along the minus strand of NC_090984.1, from coordinate 3,261,926 downwards.
CAAAGTCTCAGGCTACAAAATTAATATACACAAATCAGAGGCATTTATATATGCCAATAACAGTCAATCGGAAAACCAAATGAAAGACTCAATACCCTTCAAAATAGCAACAAAGAAAATAAAATATCTAGGTATATACCTAACTAAAGAGGTAAAGGACCTCTATAAGGAAAACTATGAAACACTGAGAAAAGAAATAGCAGAACTTGCAAATAGATGGAAAAATATACCATGCTCGTGGATCGGAAGAATCAACATTGTTAAAATGTCTATACTACCCAAAGTGATCTACAGATTCAATGCAATCCCTATTAAATCACCAATATCATTCTTCACAGACGTAGAGAAAATAATTATACACTTTGTATGGAACCAGAGAAGACCCCGTATAGCAAAAGCAATTTTAAGCAACAAAAACAAAATGGGAGGTATTAATTTGCCAGACCTCAAACTATACTACAAGGCCGTGGTTCTTAAAACAGCCTGGTACTGGCACAAGTACAGGGACACAGACCAGTGGAACACAACAGAAAATCCAAATATAGAACCATCCTCATATAGTCACCTAATTTTTGACAAAACAGGAAAGAATATACTCTGGGGACAAGAATCCCTATTCAATAAATGGTGCTGGGAGAATTGGTTAGCCACTTGTAGAAGACTGAAACAGGACCCACAGCTTTCACCTCTCACAAAAATCAAATCACGGTGGATAACAGACTTAAACCTTAGGCATGATACAATCAGAATTCTAGAAGAAAATGTAGGAAAGACTCTTACAGACATTGGCCTAGGTGAATGTCCATTTTTAAATCCTCTTTTGCACAGAGATGATGGAGCATACAGATGGAAGCTCAACAGTACATAATTCTCTTCTTCACTGATATCTGAGGATCCAACCCCAAGCCCAAGAGGAATCTTGAATATCTATAACTTCTCATGGCAATCTGTCAAAAAGGAAACATTTTTAATACTGCAGGTCATAAATTCATGGTGAGAACTGTTTATGTAAAAAGCCTGGATGGAGAGAATGAAGAGAAGGTTGTGATATATAGGGCAGAAGAATTTTTAAAGCCTTTTGAACATCATATGAAGACAGGAAAAAAAAATAGGTAAGACAATGGTGTTAGGCAGAAACACCAGAAGTAGAGAAGCAATGGTTTGAAAGTCCTAAATACATGACATTGTAGGAGTAAAAGTAGACATAGCCTAGGACCTGGGAAAGATTTGCCTGAGGACCAGCCATTTCTTCCTTCTCCTCCTCCTCGAGGATTCCTTTTCAGATGAGATTATCTGGACAAATCATAGCTGCATCTTGAGAATATGCCTTTAAAGATATCAGCACAACCCCTTCACCTCCTACCACCATACATACAGGCATAAGGATCTTGAAGTACAGAAATGGTGACACCTGTCTTTTGTCACAATAGAGATTCAGCAACATTGAGCTCCCACATAAAGATGAAAATGATCAAAATGTGAGTTTCTCCTTTCCTGCCCTCAGGTGCCCTCGCCTGGCTCAGACACCAGCAATTTCTGCTGCAGCAATGGCAATATGGGCCACACTGACTCACCGCCACCAAACCCAAGCAGAGCAGACCCTGTGACTGCCCTTTGGAGAAAAAAGGCTGAATTCCATTCTCATAAACAGATCTGGGAGCCCACATCCACCACCCTGGCCTCACCTTAGAATCAAATGGGGCATTTAATTAAAACCACATTGATGTTTCCAACCAGAGTGATGGACAGAATCTGTGGAAAGGGCACAGGTGATGGTGTTTCAAACCGGTATATTGTCCTAATTGGGAGCCTAGGCTGAGAGCCACTTAGCTGAACATTGCCTCTCAAGCTTCAATCTGCATATACATCATGCGGTAGTCCAGGACCCACTCTAAGAAATATGACTCTGTGGGTGTGGGAGGGGTCCGTGGATTGGCTTCAATAACAAGTCCCCTGTGAGTGCTGATGTTGCTCCCCTGACCTTTAATCAGCAACACTCAGCTAGAGACACCAGGCACAGCACAGAGTCTTACACCCAACACTTCTATCATAACACATACACTACTGGGCCAAGTGCAGACCACCAATGATCACTCTGGAACAACATCTCTGATGGCTCTTTAAAGCTTACAGAGGCTAGAGAAAGCAACTATATCTGAGGAAGTCTGCATTTAGAAAACAGCATGTACACATGCATTAATGGAATGTTTACTGATGATGTTCTATGTGCACCCAACTATGTTACAGTGCACTGTGCTGGGAACCTCACATTGCCTGTGTTAATCCTCATAGCACCCTGCTCACAACACCCATCTGGGCACCAACCAAGCAAATTCCTTCTATGAGAGGAGGAACAACAAATAGATGATACATTCTTCTCCCTCTTACATGGAAGGAGGATTAGACCCTGTTGTCAGCCTGACCCCCATTTGCACAGGACAACCCCAAGGTCTCAAAGACTCCTAGGTACTGCTGAGAGGGTACCCAGTGAGCATGGCCTGATGCTCCTATGGTGATCCAGACAGGAGAGACTCGGGCTGACCCTGTGGAGTCTGCGTAGAGAATAAACCTGGCCTGGTGGTGCAGTTTACCCTGAATGTAGGTGTAATATCACCGGTTCCTGATCCGCTAGCTCTGGGGTAAGAGGAAGAATACCCTACTCTGGCAACACCGTGTACAGGCAGGAGGAGTTGTGATCATGGCTCTGAATATTTTGTGTTCCTGACTTTTCAGTTTTAATCTTCTCCATTTTTATGTTGACTCAAGGAAGGGTCTGTCGTCCCTGGAAACGTTGGATTTTATGCTGATGATTGTTTTCACTTACAGATTATGCACTTACAGAGCTAATGCAGGTCACTGGAGAAAATATGGAAAATTCCAGGGGCTTCACCTGGAGAGGACTCTCAGTTTTTACAAAGTCCACATTGGTTTCTACATCCTCAGTCTGAAGTCTGGCCCTGTCTTTTGAATCCCAGCTGGAGGCCAGGTCTTGTATGTATGTTCAATGAGAAATTACACTTGCTCTGTATTCTTGGGTTTTACTGTGGTGGGAAGGGAAACTGGAGGAGAGATTGTCTCATGCAGCCTTATCTGGTGTATCCTGTAGAAGTCCAGGCCTTGGATTCAGAATTTGAAGCTGCAGATTTGGAGACCTAAGGAAGTGGGGAAGCAGCAGCACCTGCTGTACATCCTCTGGCATTTGAGCAAGGGATGCAGCAGGTGCGGAGGTTCTCGGCTCTATGGTGTGTATTCACCCATCTGGGTGGGTGTCAGCCACATGATCTCTGGATCAGTTTCAGGTCCAGTTTCAGGTTCCATGCAAGGAACACTGAAAGATAGGGCTGGAACTACTGATTGTCACCCTGTGAGGGTATTCTTGTAGGAATTTGGTCTAACTGTCCTCTAGAAGTGACTGTACTCCATCCATAGGCAGAAACATCAGATAGCTTATGTTTTTAAAAAATTTAAGAGATGTACTCATAAAGAATTAGTATGTGACTAACAGTTAAAATTGTCTATTTCAACCAGGTGTAGTGGCTTGCACCTGTAATCTAGTACTTTGGGAGGCTGAGGCAGAAGGATCACTTGAGCCCAGGAGTTTGAGTTTGGAGAGGGCAGTGATGACACCGCTGTACTCTAGTCCAAGGAACAGAGTGAGACACAGTCTCAAAAATATTGCTTATTTCTTAGGTCTTCACTATGAATTAAGATTAACTAAAAGTTAAAATTCTGACTTGCATATGGTAATAAAGCTAGAGATAACAAGACAAACAATTCTGCATACAGAGTGTACAAAGAAAATAAGGTGCTTTTGGCAAAAAAAATTATAAAAAAGAGACACAAGGATGTATTTTCTTCTTTAAAAAGTAATTTTGCCTAGTTTAGAGGTTATTTAAATGTTGTATTAAAATTAAAGGATAAAAGGGAAAATGAGATAAACTGAATGAATATGGAAAAAAGGAGGCAAAAGAGACTAGAAAAGATTGTAAAGGGTTAAAAAAAGTTGATAGAAATCTCATCTTGTGTAATCAGAGCTGATTGAGATTGGCTAGATCTATTTAAAAGATTTTATTAAAATTAACGTTAATAAATACAATGGCAAAATTTGGTTTTCTCTTTTAAACAAGATTTTCATGAAGTATTAATAAGAGATAATAAAAGCCTTTGTGGGAGGCTGAGGCGGGAGGATCGCTCGAGCTCAGGAGTTCAAGACCAGCCTGAGCAAGAGCGAGATCCCCTCTCCACTGGGTCCCTCCTCGTCTGCCGCTCTCTGCAGGACGCGCTGCTCCGAGCCCCTGGACTCCGAGGCGGTGTCGCCAGGATGATCACGGCCAAGCAGAGAGCCAGGCCGCAGTCCCGGGCGCCCATGAGGGCCATGGCGTCCTCAGGCGGTGGCGGGCAGGCTGCCCCAAGCCGGCTCAGTCCCTCCGGGGCAGCAGCGGCAGCAAACTTTCTAGAGCAGGAAGCCGGCGCCCGGCTGTGCCCGTGGCAGAGACCGCTCAGGATCTGAGCCCACCCGGGCGTCCCGGACCCTGCGCTCCTGCCCCGCCCGCGCCGTCCCTGCAGCTGGGGACCCGCCGGTGCGGGGAGCGGGATCCCGGTGCCGAAGGCCGCGCCCAGCAGCTCCCGCAAGGGAAGCTCCAGGTCGCTGCGGTGCGGGGACACGCACTGCCAGGCGGGTGGCTGGGGCAGGGATATGTGTATGTTGTGGGGAATGATTTGTCACAAGCCGCTTTTTATTTCCCCAGAGTAGAGACTGGCTTTATAATTACATTTTTCCCTTATTTACTTTACTTAGAACTGGTAGAGTCTAATTATTGTATGATATAAACATTATTCTGTCAGTAAATTTGAACATATTTTTATTAGTTTTTGTTAGGTTAACTAGTCCTTTTGTTTGTTTCTATTTGTAAGGCGAATTTTAAATTCTATCCGAAATCGTTAAGATAACCTGCAGAAAAACTTCAATGAGAGGCGAATATTCTTTTTCCGGAGGAACTTGTATCTCTGGCTATTTGTCCTCTCGTTATAGTTTGTAATTCGGTTATTTTGTTAAACTTTTTTTTTTTTTTTTTTTATTTCATCTTGTTATGGGGGATACAGAATTTCAGGTTACATACGTTGCTCCTGTTCCGCCCTTCCCCCCAAGCCAGAGCTCCAGACGTGTCTGTTCCCCAGGTCGTGCGCATTGCACCCATCATGTAGGTATATATCCCTCCCTTCCCCACCCCCCTTCCTGAGTCAGCACCTTCAAGTGTTACCACTCCCCAAATGGTGCACAATGCACTCATTGTGTAGGCATACCCCCATCCCCTCCCCCACCCCCCACCTCAGTCTGACATCCAATTGGTGTTGTTCCCAGATGTGTATTTAGGTGATGATCAGGGGAACCAATTTTCTGGTGAGTACATGTGATGTTTGTTTTTCCAATCTTGGGATACTTCACTTAGTATAATGGGTTCCAATTCTCTCCAGGAGAACCATAGAGATGTCGTATCTTCATCATTCCTTATAGCTGAGTAATATTCCATGGTATACATATACCACAGCTTACTAATCCAATCATGTATTGATGGGCATTTGGGTTGCTTCCACATCTTTGCTATTGTGAATTGTGCTGCTATAAACATTCGGGTACATGTGTCTTTGTTAAAGAATGACCTTTTTTCCTTTGGGTATATGCCCAGTAATGGGATTGCTGGGTCAAATGGCAGGTCTGCTTGAATCTGTTTAAGATACCTCCATAATGCTTTCCACAGGGGTTGCACTAGTTTGCAGTCCCACCAGCAGTGTATGAGTGTTCCTGTCTCTCCACACCCATGCCAACATGTGTTGTTTTGGGTTTTTTTGATAAAGGCCATTCTCACTGGGGTTAAGTGATATCTCATTGTGGTTTTGATTTGCATTTCTCTGATGATTAGGGATGTTGAGCATTTTTTCATATGTTTGTTAGCCATTCTTATATCTTCTTTCGAGAAGTTTCTATTCATGTCATTTGCCCACTTTTTGATAGGGTTACTTGATTTTTTCTTGCTGATTTTCCTGAGTTCTAAATAGATTCTTGTTATCAGTCCTTTATCTGATGTGTAGTATGCAAAAATTTTTTCCCATTCTGTAGGTGGTCTGTTTATTCTCTGGACTGTTTCTTTGGCTGTGCAGAAGCTTTTTAATTTAATCATGTCCCATTCATTAATTTTTGTTGCTGCTGTGATTGCCTTGGGGGTCTTCTTCATAAATTCTTTGCCTAGGCCAATGTCTGTAAGAGTCTTTCCTACATTTTCTTCTAGAATTCTAATTGTATCACGCCTAAGGTTTAAGTCTGTTATCCACCGTGATTTGATTTTTGTGAGACGTGAAAGCTGTGGGTCCTGTTTCAGTCTTCTACAAGTGGCTAACCAATTCTCCCAGCACCATTTATTGAATAGGGATTCTTGTCCCCAGAGTATATTCTTTCCTACTTTGTCAAAAATTAGGTGACTATATGAGGATGGTTCTATATTTGGATTTTCTGTTGTGTTCCACTGGTCTGTGTCCCTGTACTTGTGCCAGTACCAGGCTGTTTTAAGAACCACGGCCTTGTAGTATAGTTTGAGGTCTGGCAAATTAATACCTCCCATTTTGTTTTTGTTGCTTAAAATTGCTTTTGCTATACGGGGTCTTCTCTGGTTCCATACAAAGTGTATAATTATTTTCTCTACATCTGTGAAGAATGATGTTGGTAATTTAATAGGGATTGCATTGAATCTGTAGATCACTTTGGGTAGTATAGACATTTTAACAATGTTGATTCTTCCGATCCACGAGCATGGTATATTTTTCCATCTATTTGCAAGTTCTGCTATTTCTTTTCTCAGTGTTTCATAGTTTTCCTTATAGAGGTCCTTTACCTCTTTAGTTAGGTATATACCTAGATATTTTATTTTCTTTGTTGCTATTTTGAAGGGTATTGAGTCTTTAATTTGGTTTTCTGATTGAGTGTTGTTGGCATATATAAATGCCTCTGATTTGTGTATATTAATTTTGTAGCCAGAGACTTTGCTATATTCATTAATCAATTCCAGGAGTCTCTTGGTTGAATCCTGGGGGTTTTCCAGATATAGCATCATATCGTCAGCAAAAAGTGAGAGTTTGATCTCTTCCTTCCCTATTTGGACTCCCTTGATTGTGCTCTCTTGCCTGATAGCTCTCGCAAGGACTTCCAATACTATGTTGAAAAGTAATGGGGACAGTGGGCAGCCCTGTCTGGTTCCAGTTCTAAGTGGGAGTGCTTTCAATTTTTCCCCATTCAGAATGATGTTGGCTGTGGGTCTGTCATATATGGCTCGTGTCATTTTTAGGTAGATTCCATCTACGCCTATTTTGTTAAGCGTTTTTATCATAAAGGAGTGTTGAATTTTGTCAAATGCCTTTTCTGCATCTAATGAGAGTATCATATGGTTTTTGGTTTTGCTTCTATTTATGTGGTGAATTACATTTATAGATTTACGTATGTTAAACCACCCCTGCATCTCTGGGATGAAGCCCACTTGGTCGTGGTGGATTATTTTTTTGATAAGTACTTGGATTCGATTTGCTAGTATTTTATTGAAAAGTTTTGCATCTATATTCATGAGAGAAATTGGTCTGTAGTTCTCTATTTTTGTTGCGTCCTTTCCAGGTTTTGGTATCAATGTTATATTGGCTTGGTAGAACGTGTTGGGGAGAATTCCATCCTTCTCAATATTGGAGAATAGTTTATGTAGGATGGGCACCAGTTCTTCTTTGTATGTATGGTAAAATTCAGGTGTGAACCCATCTGGACCAGGGCTTTTCTTTTTGGGAAGGTTTTTTATTGCTGTTTCGATTTCAGTTCTTGATATTAGTCTGTTCAGGTACTCTATTTCTTCCTGGTTGAGCCTGGGAAGACTATGTGTTTCTAAAAATTTGTCCATTTCCTCTGCATTCTCCAGTTTGTGTGCATAAAGATTTTTGTAGAATTCATAGATGATATCTTGTATCTCTGTAGCATCGGTTGTGATTTCTCCTTTCATGTTCCTAATGGAGGTTATTAGAGATTTTACTTTTGTGCTCTTGGTTAGTTTAGCCAGAGGTGTGTCTATTTTGTTTATCTTTTCAAAGAACCAACTTTTTGTTTTATTAATTTCCCTTATAGTTTCTTTGTTGTCCTTTTCATTTAATTCTGATTTGATCTTAGTAATTTCTCGCCTTCTGCTGGGTTTGGGGTCGTTCTGTTCTTCTTTCTCCAGCTCTTTGAGTCTATTCGTTAGGTTGTCTATTTGCATGTTTTCTGTCTTTTGGATATAGGCATTTATGGATATGAATTTCCCTCTCAGGACTGCTTTAGCTGCGTCCCATAGATTTTGATAAGTTGTATCTCCATTGTCATTTAATTCAAAGAAACTTTTGATTTCCATCTTGATTTCTTCCTTTATAGAATAATTATTCAGGAGAAAGTTATTTAGCTTCCATGACTTTGAGTAAGAGTGAGGGTTTCTGTTTGTGATCATTGTTACCTTTATTCCGCTGTGATCTGAGAAGATGCATGGTATAATTTCTATTTTTTTGAATTTTTTAAGACATGCTTTATGTCCTAGGACATGGTCAATCTTAGAGAATGTCCCATGAGCTGATGAGAAAAATGTATATTCTGTGGACTTTGGGTGGAATGTCCTATAGATATCAGCCATGCCCATTTGTTCTAGCATTCTATTTAGGTCCATTATGTCTTTGTTTATTTTCTGTTTAGAGGATCTGTCCTGTACTGTCAGTGGGGTGTTAAAGTCTCCAGCTATTACAGTATTATTATCTATCATCTGGTTCAGATCTAGTAGGGTTTGCTTTATGAATGTAGGTGCACCTAGGTTGGGTCCATATATATTGAGTATAGTCATGGCTTCTTGTTGAATTGTGCCCTTGACCAGTATGTAGTAGCCATCTTTGTCTTTTATTATTTTTGTTGGTTTGAAAGCTAAGTTATTGGAAATTAAGATTGCCACACCAGCTTTCTTTTCGTTACCGTTTGCTTGAAATACCGATTTCCATCCTTTTACTTTCAGTCTAAATGCATCTTTGCTCGTTAGGTGGGTTTCTTGGAGACAGCAGATACTTGGCTTGTGCTTTTTTATCCATTGGGACAGTCTATGTCTCTTGAGCGGGGAATTCAAGCCATTCACATTTATTGAGAAAACTGATAAGTGAGACGGTTTTTTGTTCAGCTTGTTGGGTAGAACTTCATTGCGATGTTTTCTCTCCTGAGCCATTGTGGTATCTGGAATTTCATCTTTAGCTCTTGAGTAGTTTTACATTCGTGGATCTTTCTTGTGCTGATCCGTGTGTAACTCTCTTTTGAGTACTTCTTGTAGGGCTGGTCTTGTCTTGGTGAATTCCCTCAACCTTTGTTTATCTCAGAATGTCTTGATTTCTCCTTCGTATAGAAAACTTAGCTTAGCTGGGTACAAGATTCTAGGCTGGGCATTATTCTGTTTCAGAAGCGTGAAAATGGGGCCCCAACCTCTTCTTGCTTGTAAGGTTTCAGCTGAGAAATCTGGCGTAATTCTGATGGGTTTTCCTTTGTAAGTTACCTGTTTCTTTCTCCTTACAGCTCGGAGAAGGGACTCTTTAGTGGATATTTTGGTCAGCCTGATGACTATGTGGCGTGGTGTTTTCCTATTTGCTATGAATCTCCCAGGGGTCCTTTGAGCTTCTTGAATCTGTATGTCTAGAGTATTGGCAAGGCCTGGAAAATTTCCCTCGATTATGTCTTCAAATAGCTTGTCCAACCCTTGCTTATTGTCTTCTTCACCCTCAGGAATGCCAATAACTCTCAAGTTAGGTTTCTTCACATAATCCCACATTTCTTGAAGACTCAGATCATTTCTCTTACTTTTTTGATCTATCTCTGTGACTGACTTATTTAGTTGGAAGGAGTTATCTTCAATTTCTGAGATTCTTTCCTCTGTTTGATCTACCCTGCTTTTGAGACTTTCCACAGTGTTTTGTAGCTCTCTGAGTGAATTCTTCATTTCTAGGAGTTCAGTTTGGTTTTTCTTCAATATTTCAATTTCTTTAGTGAATTTTTCCTCCAAATCCTGTATTTTTTTTGCATTTTCCTTGTGTTGTTTGTCCATTGATTCTTGTATATTATTCAGCTTGTTTATGATCCATAATTGGAATTCTTCCTGTGACATGTTGGTGTTTTGAGTCTGGTTTGTGTCAAATGGTTGAGAGCTGGTATTTTTCTTTGGGGGTGAGCTTTCTGTTTGATTCTTTGTGCTTCCTGTGTTTTTTCGCTGGGCCCTTCCCATCTAGATTAATCGTTGGATCTTTTCTTATAGATTTAGTCTGGTTAACAGCACTCTCTGTGCTCTATTCTTAGGCTGTGGAGCAGTCTAGGTATATTCCTTCCTTTGGCAAGAGGGGAAGACTGTTGTGAATTGTTTAGAAATTTTTCTATTTCAGTTGGGGGACTGCTTCTGATGGGTCCAATCCTAGAGGATTGGAGTGATCCAAGACTGCTTTGGTGAGTTAGGACACTGTGTTGTAGTCTTTCAGAAGGCAGGCAGGGTCCACACTAGTAGTGGACCAAAATTCTCTTTGTTTGTTTGTTTCCCTTTGGTTCTTCCTCTATAGGGGTGGTTTCTGTCTCTATCTGCAGGAAAGATACTAGCTGTGGGGAGTGGATGGTGCCCTCGCTCGCTCAGCGCCCCAGTTGCCACAACTCCCATGGGCAAAAGTCTGCCTTGGCCCAATGTCCCCAGGGACCAGGCTCCACACTCTCACTTCTGGAGAAGTAGTCAATGTTTAGACGTGGGTGGGGTCCCTATATAAGGTCTGTGGACCAGGGGAGGGGACCGTCCAGGGAGCCTCTTGGCACCCTATTGCTCCGCAGTGACTTGGCTGTGGGCCCCAAGATGGCTATTGCGCGCCCGCAGATCGCCGGCATTGGGAGTGAGTACTCAGGTTCCGGTATGTACCAGAGCCAGGGGTCTGGCCCGTTCCCAAGCTCACCGTGGGTTCCCAGTTAGAAGGCAAAAAGGGAGAAGAAATAAGGAAAAAGAAAAAAGAAAAGAAAAGAAAAAAAAAAGGAAGTGAAAAGAAAGAACAGAAGGAGAAGAAAAAGAAAGAGAAAAGAAAAGGAGAAGAGAAGAGGAAAAAAAAAGGAAAGAGAGAAAAGAAAAAACAAAACAAAAAAAAAAACAAAAGAAGCAAAATAAAACAAAACAAAACAAAGAAAAAACAAAAACCAAACTAACAAATAACACAAAGAGACCTAACCCAGAAACAGCAAAAACACAAACACAAAAGAACAAAAACAGAGCTACACAGCACCACAGCACATCGCTAAACGAAGGGATACACAATTCTGAAGTATACAGTTCAGCGGCTCAATGATTGTGTTTTTGTGCCTTAGCGCAGCTCCGCCCCTTCATGCCCGCTCCGTTGGGTCCGGAGCGGCAACTCGATGTTTATTTTACGTCTTAGCGCAGCTCCGCCCCTTCACGCCCGCTCCGTTGGGTCCGGAGCGGCAACTCAGTGTTTATTTTACGTCTTAGCGCAGCTCCGCCCCTTCACATCGAGTGCGGCCGGCGGAGATGGCGCGGGCCCAGAGACCAGCGGGGGGCACCGGGGAGAGAGAGCTGCTCGGCACCTTATGGCTCCCGAGGGGTTCCGCCTTTGCTTTCAAGATGGCGCCCGCAGCGCTCCGGGGTCGGAGGGGGACCGGCTCCCCGGCAGGCAGAGACCAGGGACCGCCGCTGCCGGGGGGGTTGGCGGGCAAAGCCGCCGGGGGCCACCGGCTGAAGAACCACCGACAAAAGTAGCGCAGAGGTACAGCGCAATTCGCTGATCAGGGATCGTTCGTGCCCCTCCCCCCTGGCACAGGTCCGTCCCTTCTCACCAAGGACTGTCTCAGCCGAGACTTCCCAGGTTCCAAGCTATTCTCCCGAAAAAGCCTCCTGTCTGCAATGCCCTACGTCTCCCTCGGTGATTCTGCTCTGGCTTGCGAGGGGGTCTCCAAGCAATTGGGGGTGGAGGTCAGTGAGGAGCGCAAGCCGCTTTTCCTAAAGACTGCCCCCGCCCCACCTGGGGGCGGGCGCAGCCGCCTGCGCTCCGCTGGCTACTGTCTGTTCCGCGCCTTCCGCAGAGTTCCGCGATCTTAATTTCTGTTCACCTCAGACCTCACTTGCTCTGTTTGTCCCACGCTGATTCTCCGTGGATTCACACCGCTGTTCCTGTGTGGGAGCGGTCCTCTAGCATTGTGGCAGGTCCGGATCCATGGTTCCTCGCCGGAGCGCAGATCCAAGCAGTCACCGCCACTCCGCCATCTTCCGTCGGCCTATTTTGTTAAACTTTAGTTTCAGTAAAATTTTTTTAAAACACTGGTAAAAATGCCCTATACTCATTGAAATGTTTAAAGAAATTCTGGTGCGGTGGTGATGTACTAAGCTTTAGAATTCTTAAATACTTAATAGAACTCTTTAACTTGAAGCTATGTTTGAAAAATTTATGTCATAGAATTTTTGTTATTTTTAAATGCCTTTCTTTACTCTGGAAAGAAACAATGTGGTCATCATTGCACCCTAACAGCCTGGAGAATTAGTTAAAATATCCTTTGAAAATTAAATTTTGATAAAATAGGCCTTTCATCAGTACAAAAACAAGCCCTTCAGTTTCCCCCTCACCTTTACAGATCTTACTGCAAAAGTGGAAAAGATATATGTCAGGTAAAATGTTAAGGAACCATGACAAGTGACTTTTCAGTAAGTTGACAGTAGTGGAATGTAATTTGCAGAAAATAATTGGATATTATATTCAAAATAATAGCAATTATGCCTTGACATTCTTTATCAAACTCTTTTCAAACAGTTCTTTTAAATGAAATTGTAATTTTCTAAAGTTATTTTACTAAAGCTATTTACGATAGAAAATAAATAACAAAGGAATGTATTTTCTCTACTGTTATTAACTTTTATTATCTGTATCTGTGAGCTTAGGAAATGACCTTTCTGGGAACATATCTTTCACAAGGTCACTTAGCTAATTGGGCTGTTTAAACACATATGCTGGCAGAAAATGATGATATATTTTGACAAAATACATCATTGGTATGTAACATACTGTTTCTGAAGCCTTAGCTTGGCTGGAGTTATTTTGTACAGATGACACACTGCCTGCCTGAGCTACCAACACTGCACAGAGAATAATAGCCAAGAATGTGGGCAAAGTCAGAGCAGTGACAGTTAATAAGATTTTTTTTTTTATTTTGAAGACTTAAAAGTGTCTTTGTATTTAAAGCTGTATTTCTGCAGCTTTCAGTACAAGAGGAAAACAGTAACATGAACCTGAATCAGTTTTTATATCAAGAAAATCTCCACAGATGTGTAAGAAGTTTAGATTAAGTCATTTGTGTAATGTTATAGCATTGAAATACTGTGTTGTATTTGTTTTTATGTTTTTACATCAGAAAAATAAAGATGCAGTTAAAGCCAATTATAAATTTTATATGAAAGCAAATTATAACATTTTAATTGAATTCTATGGTACTTAATTAGTGTGATTTGTCAGGGGAGGGCCTGTGAGGTGATGGATCTAAATTTACTTTTTACTCTTAGTGCAGCTGGATCTAAATAAAAGGTTTTGAAGCTTATCAGAAAATCATACATGCTATATATGATATATTCATATATGACAATTATAAACATAAATTTACCTAACAAAAGAGCAAAGAATACATGGGCTAAAAAAATGATGAAACTAAAGGGAAAAATAAATCATCTAACAATAAGAGTTACAGACATAAATATTGCACTTTCAATAATGAATAGAAAAAAAAACAAACCAGAAGATCAATAAGGAAATAGAATTCTTGAATTAATCTGCATACTAACTAGACCTAACAGACCTGTGTAGTGTGCTCCACCCCAAAAAAGCAGAATATATATTCTTCATAAGTGCACATGGAACATTTCCCAGGACAGACTATATTCTAGGCCCTATAAAACAACATCAAAATTAAAAGAATTTTACAAATGCAAAGAAGATTCTCTGACAACAATAAAAGAAAATTGAAAATTAATGACAACTAGAAATTTAATGAATTAAGAAATGTGTGAATATAGGCCGGGTGTGGTGGCTCACGCCTGTAATCCAAACACTCTGGGAGGCCGAGACAGGTGGATCGCTCGAGATCAGCAGTTCAAGACCAGCCTGAGCAAGAGTGAGACCCCATCTCTACTAAAAATAGAAAGAAATTATATGGCCAACTAAAAATCTATATAGAAAAAATTAGCCGGGTATAGTGGCGCATGCCTGTAGTCCCAGCTACTTGGGAGGCTGAGGCAGTAGGATCGCTTAAGCCGAGGAGTCTGAGGTTGCTGTGAGCTAGGCTGATGCCACAGCACTCACTCTAGCCTGGGCAACAAAGCGAGACTCTGTCTCAAAAAAAAAAAAAAAAAAGTGTGAATATTAAACATAAAATCCTAAGTAACCAATGTGTCAAAGAAGAAATCAAAAAGAAAATTATAAAATATTTGGAGATAAATGAAAGTAAAAATTCATCATAAAAAATTGGAATGCAGCAAAAATGGTGCTGAGATGGCAATTTATAGCAGTAAAGTCTTACATAAAAAAAGAAAGATTTCAAATCAACCTCAAGTTTGTCAATTAAAGAATGTTACAATTGGCCAGAAAGATATTGACAAAAACAATGGCCTTGGACTAGATAATATAAAACAACACACACACACACACACACACACAGAGCACCAAAATATGTGCTCTTAATGTGGGCACCCCACTGCCCAGAAACCTCCATGTATTCACCTATTCAGAACCTCTAGAAACCCAGTTCTCTTGGAAATTTATTGAAGTTTCATGAGGTAGGAACGACTGATTAAATCATTGGCTCTGGGTGATCAGCTTAATTTTCACCCTCTCCCTCTTCTTAGCAGTTGAGGGTAGGGCTAATGAATGGTCTTATTGGAGTTAGATTGTATCTCCAGGTCTGAGACTGAAACATCCAGATGAAGAAGTGGCATTGCTTCCACATGAGGAGAGAGGACACCTGTTCCCAGGCTGCACAACTGATTCTCAATGAACTTAGGAAGAGAAATTCTGCTTGCTTCATTTCCTAATCCAGCCCCAGTCCCTCTCTGTCTCTTCAGTTTCAGCACCTGCTGCACCTGCATCACAGCCCTTCTCCTTCCCTGCAGTGTTGTGGCTACAGCTTGCTCACTGCTCTCCCCACTCCGTGTCATCTCACACGGGGCTCTGTTGGTTCTGATATGTAGTTTGAAATGTTCCTAATGCAATGAGAAATGGTTTTAACTTGAGAATTTGAGGCCATACGCAGGCTTTAAATACAACATCCTGACCATTTGATTGAAATAAGAAGACAGCAGTGTCAATGATATCACCTCAGGCCTGTTAGAATGTCTGTTATCCAAAAGACCAATGATAACAAGTGTTGGCAAGAATGTGGACAAAAGGGAGCATCTGTTCACTGTTGGTGGGAATCTAAAGTGGTACAACCATTCTGGAAATGGTGGGGAGGTTCTTTAAAAAATTAAAAAGTAAAAGTATCCTCTGATAACAATTCCACCATGGGGTAAATATCCAAAGGAACGTAAATCATTATGTTGAAGAGACATCTGCTCTCCCAAGTTCATTTCAGTATTATTCACAATGGTCAAGATATGGAAGCGACCTAAGTGTCCACCAACAGGTAAATGGATACAGAAAATGTGATTCATATGCATGAGAGAATACCATTATGACTTAAAAATGAAGGAAATTTTGTCATTTGTGACAATATGGATGGAACTGGAATATATTATCTAAGTTAAATAAGCCAGTCACAGAAAGACAAAGTGTGATCTCACTGTTATAGGCACAACAGCTTCTTGCACTTTGTGCAGTAACAAACCCATACACTAAAACAGCAGTTGTTGCAGAGAAAGAGTTTAATAATTGGATGGACACCAAATGAGGTGGGAGAGAACCTCAAATCTGCCTCTTCAAGGGGTCTTGGGCTGGGGTTTTATAGGTCATTTTGGTGGTTAAGAGGCTAAGGGGCTGGGGTCACTGATTGATTGGGGCATGAGAGGTGAAATCATTAGGATGTGAAAACTGAATCAGTTCCTCAGACTGACTGGTATCAGCAGACCCACAGGAATCCAGGATCTAAAAAACATCTCAAATGGAAATCTTTAGATTTCTTAACATTCAAGATGTTATAGAAAATATTAAGGGAAGTTAGCGCACTGTGACAGGATCTACTTGACCTTAAGACAAAAAGCAACTATAGGAGAGCTAATGGGCAAGCTGTAAGTAACTACAAGGAAATGGGCTAAAGGGGCAGCTGCTTGTGCTTAGCTGTGTTTCTCCTGAAAGTCTATATTTTCTTTAGATGTTAATGTTTGCTTTTCAGTACAATAGTTTCATCACTTATAGGTGAAATCAAAAAGTCAATCTCACAGAAACAGAGAATACAGACAAGCAAGGTGTTTACCAGAGGCTGGGGCAGGGGGAAGGGAAGGATGGAGAAAGAGAAGTGTTTATGCAGGAATACAAAGTTTCAATTAGACTGGAGGAAAAAGTGATCTATTGCACTACATGGTGATCACAGTTAATAATAATGTATTTCATCTTTCAAAATTGCAAAAATGGAAGTTTAATGTTCTCACCACAAAAACTGATAAATTGGTGAGGTGATGGATATGTTAATTAGCTTGATAGAAATTTTTCATAATTTATACATATATCAAAACATCACATTGTACCCCATTCCAGAAAATTAAGAAAAAAATAATATGGTGTGTACTCTTGTCACAGACATGTGAGAAACTCAATTTCCATGTATTACAAAAGAGGAAAAAAAATACTACCCAGATTGAACTGAGGATGATACCCCATTATACCCCATAAACATACAAAATTATTATTTGTCCAAAAATAAAGTCACAGAACCTGCAGCTGGTTCCAGTTCCAGTGATACTCATCTTCAATCTTTGGCCACCACCTGCTGACACCCTGATGTGAGCCCCGGATTGTGGATAAGGATGTGTTCTTTCACAGAATTCTCCCTGGTTATTGTCTGGCCCCAACAAGGACCTTGAATCCTCTTTGGAGTCGCCCACCCACTGCACTGGCTCTGCTGGCCATGCTCAAAGGAGCTGAGGCTCACAACTGAAGGTGGAGAAGAAACTCCCAGCTGTGGAGGATTCTGGGGCTCCATAGGACATTACTTTTATTTAGAATCATAGAATTTCCTTTAGTTCAAGAAGGCAGCTTTTTTGATATTCAATGGCAAATGCTACACACTGCACACACACACACACACCATGAGTAACACTTTAATCTATTTGAGTGTGCTTTGCTCCAGGGGTGATAAGTCCCATCCCCGGTTCAATACGGGTAGTATTTGTTTTCCTCTTTTGTAAAACATCAAAATTGAGTTTCTCACATGTCTGTGACAAGAGTATACACCATTTTATTTTTTTCTTAATTTTCTGGAACCCTTTACTCAACTGGAATAATTTCCTGGTAGCAGTTTTCAGCCAATCATTGCTTGAAAGCACAGATGTGACATCCACACCCTAAAGAGGACTTTGTTATAGAAGTTTCTTTATGCTTTTTAAATAGACATAGGGGGCCTGCAGGTTTCCTTTTTTATTTCTTCTTTGTTTTTTCTTCACTTTTGAGGAAGAAAAGTTCTATGTGTCCATGAAGTGGAACTTCCATCTAACTTCACAGGCTCCATCTCTAGTCTCCCCTGTCACCCCCTCCAGCTTGTTATGCAGCACTGTCCTTTTCAGAACTCTTGCACTTCTCAGCTGACCCTGACAACAGCAGTCAAGAGCAGGTGGCCCTTTCCACTTCTAGTCTGTTCTTTCCTTCAGAGCAAAAAGGAGGATGTTCCAGTCTCTGTCTGTTGGGTTTTGTCGCTGATAGAGCTTCATTGTACTTTGCAGTTGCATTCGATGGGTCGCCCTCTGTCCAGGATGCAAAGTCATTTAGTATCACCCATGGGTTGATCCCCAAGAACAATTTATGCCTATAATTTTTCTGGAAGGGCTTGACTCTGGAAGTTGATGGGGACCTGGGAAATATTCTTCCAGAGGCTTTTGAGCCAGAGTTGTTGGCCTGCATATGAGAAAGACAACATCTTCCCCTCCATGTGCCTCCTGGGCAAAGACCTGTGCATCTTACTAGGGCACACTGCTAGGGCAGAAGTTGGAGGAGGGAAAAAGAACTCAGAAGGTGCTGATGGTTTCTGGGCTCCTAGGTAGATAGAACTTCCTGTAGATAGAAACCCCTCTGTCCTCATTTTCAGTCCAACTGACACACTTGGTGGCAAGAGAAACTCTGCTGCATGTTTTTATTCTTATATTTATATATTTTTTTAATTTTTTCCTTTTACACAGGGTGTGTATTTAAACAACCAGATACTCAGTTTCAAAGGGAACATATATGAGATTCATCCTGTTAAGTATCATTTAGCCCTATGTAAAGACAGACTTGCTCTGTGTATAACAGCTACATAGAAAAAAATTATGAAATTATTCTTGGCTTTATAATGATATATGAAAACATTAAAGTTCTCCAGTTAAACAATAAATGGGAAGATTACTGTGTTTTGTTGTTTTTCGTTAAAATAAAGTCTGGAATATAGAGATAAGAGATGAATGAGCAGCCACTGGAGAAAGGGATTCTTTTCACAGAATCAGTATTTCCCCCACCCGATCTCCATTGTCTGTCCATCAACACTTACCATTGGTCATTTAGTACAAACAAACAAAAGCAGTAACATGTTTGTGCACTTACACCAGATACTTTATGTACAATAGAGGAATGGGGAATGAGAAAGAAGGAATAGAGAAAATGATACTGTACCGTCAGGATGTGGTGGAACCATTTTGTGGCTTTCCTCATGAGACTGTCTGTTCGGTCTGTGGAAACAGAGATCTGGGGCAAAATAACAGGCTCATTCTTAGCAGGCACTTTGCTGCTGGAACACAGCAATTGTATCTCTGTCCTACTTTGCAGATGTGCAGGTGAGTCTGTTTCACTGATTGGCTGGAATCTGATCTGTCCCACGGACAAACCCTGTGATTCACCACAGGCTTCCCCACACTCACTAAGTGGTGTGTGTCCCTTCCCTTCAACTGCACCCAGAACCATCCTACCCTCCACCTTCAAGTTCATAGGATCATAGGTCTCAGTCTCGACTCAGGCTCTGCTTTGTCCATAGCAGAGCCTGAAGTCTCTTCAACTGCATCTTCATAAAAGAAGTCTGGAGTCTGCACCGAACTAGCAAGTCAGCAGCCCCAGGGTGGAAGGAGGAGGAGGCTTTACGGGATGTTTTTATCACCATTTCTAAAACAACAGCAGCAGCAGCAACAACAACTACTACTTCTAATAGTGGTAATAATAATAATTATAGTAAAAATAGTGATTGGAATTATTGACATGCTTACTTTATATATAATTGCATTATTTTAAATGTTATATTATAGAATTTATTTTAGTAATATACATGTTACTTTTGCTATAAACATCAGAACCTTAAACACCCCACCTGATGAATGGGTATCACCTATGGTCCTACTGCCACTCACTTACTGGTGCAGGTGCCCTCACCATCCCATCCCCAGACCTACAATCTCTTTGGTCAATGTTTTGAGATGACAGCATTACCTCAAAAGTCAAATGATCTATTGGAGTCTTGTAAAATAGCTCTGCCCTGGTAAAATATAAGGATGCCTTCAAAACATGCTCAGCTGCTTGGCTAAATTGCAGCAGAAGAAAATGTCTTTTCAGCAGATTTATCTTTATGCCACTTGCTTTCAAGGAAGAGATGGTTCAGGCATGGCAATTTGTTTCTTCTGTGTTGAAAATCATAAATAGCCTACAAATACCTAAAAGAGATGAAAAGAATTTGCAGACATGTGGAGTGCATTACAGATGCTTTCAAATTTCTCCTATGATGAGAAATGAAAAATGTAACATTATGCTGGGATTTCCTAAACTGAGCCCTCAGCCATTTTCTCAAATTATTCCATGACCTTCCAAGATGCTTCAGAAGCATTCTCTACAGGGGGTTATTCCCAATGGTAAACAGTATTAGATGGATGAGAATCTCCCAGGAAACCTGCTTATATTTTCTGCAAGAACATGTATAATAATGTCCATTGCCAAAAATAGCAGTAATTATTCATCCCTCTTTGTATTCATTTTCTTTGCAATGCCCTCTTTATAGCTGCTTCCATCACAGAATGTTCCTGGAACCTTTCATCTGGTTGAGCTTATTTGCTCAGGCCAGATAAGCTGTGAATATGACAGTGTGCCTGTTTTTGGCCTAGAGACAAATGTTCTTACACTGCCATCTCCATGAGAACAAGCCCATGTTAGCCTGATGGATCATGAGATACCATAGGGAAAAGAACTAAAGTGCCTCAGTCAACAGCCAGCTTACCCCAAGAAGCAGAGCTACCTAGTCAACCAGTTGTTGACCACACATGGCTGAAGGAGCCCAACTGAGACCTGAAGAATGGCCTAGCTGTGCCCAGGCTACATGGCTTACAGTTCAATAATAAACTAAATTTTGGAGTGGTTTGTTGTGTAGCACTAGCTAAGTGACACGTATACCCAGTGCAGATAGAATGCTAGAATTAAATGACAGGTTGCTTACTAGTTACCTGAGAAACAGAAGGCACTCTATAGGTTTTGATTTTTTTTCCTCCTTATGTAAAGTTGGATCTCTTGTTCTATGATGTTGAGTTATACAGAAATGCATGTAGACATGTGTCCATGTGATTGGCACTTAAACTCACACAGTGACCCACACCGTAGGAGGAAACAGACAGCCACAGCCTGATCATTAGGGCCAAGGCCAAAGTGTAAAATAAGAAGTTTGCCTTTAATCTATTCCCTCTACATCTGTACCCTGCAGGCCAAGAATGTAAACATACCTGAAGACATGGATTCCCTCCTCCTGGCCCCTCATATACTTTGTTCACTCTGTGATCTTTGGAAGTGGCCTTTGCCCCTGGCAAGCAGCAGGTGGGCAGCAGTGGTCCACCTGTGGACAAATACCTGCTTGCAGGCATTGCTCTTTTTCTGGGCACTGTCTCCCCCACACTTAGGCCTGAGGAGAGATGTTGGCAGGAAATGGGTGTCCCCTCACATCTGGAAGAAGGGGGTAAGATCCTTCATTTCTCTGAAGTCAGAGGAGTCAGAGACCTCAGAGCTGCAGTTCAATGTGGCAGCCACTGGCTGCTGAGCATCTGGAATGTGGTTGGTCTGAATTGGGATAAGCTGGAAGCTTAAAATAGAGAGTGACTTTGAAAGATTTATTACCACAAAAAACTTTATTAATAATATTACATTGACCACATATTTAAATGATAATATTTTGAATGTATTAGATTAAATAATATATAGCAATTAATTTTATCTGTTTTGTTTTCCTTTTTATTTATTTTTTGAGACAGAGTCTCGCTCTGTTACCCCGGCTAGAGTGAGTACCGTGGCATCAGGCTAGCTCATAGCAACCTCAAACTCCTGGGCTTAAGCGATCCTTCTGCCTCAGCTTCCCACGTAGATGGGACTACAGGCATGCGCCACCATGGCCAGCTAATTTCTTCTATATATATTTTTAGTTGGCCAGATAATTTCTTTCTAATTTTAGTAGAGATGGGGTCTTGCTCTTGCTCAGGCTGGTCTTGAACTCCTGATCTCGAGTGATCCACCCTCCTTGGCCTCCCAGAGTGTTAGGATTACAGGCATGAGCCACCGCACCCGGCATGTTTTGTTTTCTTTTATGTGGTTACTAGAAAACTTAAAATGACATGTGGCTCCCATTTTATTTCCACTGGCCATTGCTGCGTAAGTGGTTGGCCTCACTTTTCAAAAATCAGGCTGCCTCCACAAAAGACCAGAGTCACCACGAAGGTTATGTAATCATAAATTTAAAATAATTGTCATTATATTGTTTCCAATTTTAAATGTTGTATATATTATTCATGAATGAATATAACTTTATATGCAAGGTTAAATGGGAATGTCCCTCAAGTGGCGCCAGGTTCCAGCGCAGGGAGGAAGTCCTGACTAAAAAGGGACTGAATAGAAAATAGAGCTTGAAAACTAAAACCCTGTTATTCTGACCTCCTTCCGCCACGCCTGGGATGGCATCTACTGTGACTCTGGGCATAAGGGGGCGGGGCCTTGAGCCCTATCCAATCAAGGCCGTGGGGTGGGGCTTGTCTAATTTGGCGCGAAGCCGGAAAGGAGGGGGCGGTTTCCGGGTTCTGGCTGGGCGTTTGTCTTCTTTGCCCGAGTGTTCGCCGCTCCTCCTTCTCGCAGGGAGTTCCACGTGGGTCTGTCGCAGCCTGTGTCACCCTGTGACCGGCAGGTACTGGGAGTTTCGTAGGGAGGACTCCGGGGCACCCCGGAAATCAGGAAATGGTGAGTTTGTGGGCCGCGTGTCTGGAGAGGGGAGAGGGGCTGGTTGAAATCCCCCGGAACTGGCTGTGGCGGGACTTGGGCCTCCCGGCGGTCAGCTGTGAGGTTAGTGGGCCTCAGTCGCTGCTGGGGCCTCAGTCGCTTCTACCCGCAGTGGGTAGCTGGGCTGGCAGTTGGGACCCCAGGCGTCCCGTCCCGTCCCTGCAGGGTGCATTTGGCTGTAGCCCGGAGCCCTCTCTGTGCAGCTCTGCGCCCACATCGCGGTATCTCCCCCAGACTGTGAGATAACGACGGGAGGGCCACCAGGGGAGGACCCCGACTTGGTGTGCAAGTTCGTGCATGGGAGGAGTTGTGGTCCCAGGGTCTGTAGTCCCTGTGTTAGGTAGATTGTAGATTTGGGCACTCGGAAGGTGCCTAGCTTCGTCCCTGCTAGAGCCGGAATCCCTCACTATCTACCTAATTCCTTTCTCCTGTTAAAAGTTAAATTGAGGCACCATTAAAACATTAAAGAGTTTATTTGAGCAACAGCAATTTGTGAATTGGGGAGCATCCAACCGTGTTTTGTTAATTGGGGGTCTCCCAGAGGGGCATACAGGAAAGACTTTTATAAGGTACATGAGGAAGCAAACCAAAATCAGTAATTGACCGGTTACTGTTATGTATTTGCCTTATTTGGACTATCCAGGTGGCTATTTTCTGGTTATATAATCAGAAGTTAATGGAGACTTATGGTTGGTTAAACTTAAATTTTGTTTCTAAGTTAATAATGTACAAAAAATGCATTTTAGTTAGCTATTGGTATTATTAGGTAGGAACCCAGGGCACTAGAGTCAGTTCAGTCTGATTGCCTCTTATTTTGTTATTTTAATACTCCATAGAAGGACTTTAGATCAATTTGTGAAGTTGTTTTTTTTTTTGACAGAGTCTCACTCTATTGCCCGGGCTAGAGTGAGTGCTGTGGCGTCAGTCTAGCTCACAGCAACCTCAAACTCCTGAGCTCAAGCGATCCTCCTGCCTCAGCCTCCCGAGTAGCTGGGACTACAGGCATGCGCCACCATGCCCGGCTAATTTTTTGTATATATATATTTTAGTTGTCCATATAATTTCTTTCTATTTTTAGTAGAGACGGGGTCTCACTCTTGCTCAGGCTGGTCCCGAACTCCTGACCTCGAGCGATCCACCCACCTCGGCCTCCCAGAGTGCTAGGATTACAGGCTTGAGCCACCGCGCCCGGCCCAATTTGTGAAGTATTGACATCTTCACTATATTACATATTGTTATCCTTGAACATTAGATGTCTTTCTATTTATTCAGTTCTTTGATTTCTTTTGTCAAAAAGTTTTTTAGAAAATCAGTGTAAAAGCCTGACACTTCTTTTGTTAAGTTTTTTTCTAAGTGTTTATCTTTCCTTTTTTTAATGCCATAATGAGTGGAATTGTTTTCTTAATTTCATCTTCTTATTGCTCATTGCTACTGTGTAAAAATACAGTTGAATTTTTTGTGTTGATCTTGAACCTTGCGACTGCTGACCTCATTTATTCTGGTGAGTTGTAGTGAATTTCTTACAAACTTATATATGCAAGTTTATGTTATGTGCAATAAAAACCCAATTCTACCTCTTCTCTTCTTCTATGGAGAATTTTATTTGTTTTTCTTATGTAATTTCTGTGGAGAATATTTTTAGTCCTATCATGAATAGGGTGATAGAGTGAACATTCTTGTTCCAAAACTTTGAAGTCTTTTATAATTATGATGTTAGCTGTAGGTTTTTCATAGCTTCCATTTAGCAGGTCTAGAAATGTTTCCTCGTATTACTAGTTTGCTAGGAGTTTAATCATATATAGGTGTTGGATTTGACAAATACTCTTCTGTGTGTATTAAAAGTGTCATTTCTTTATTCTGTTTGTGTATTTCACTGATTGATTTTAGGATGTTAAGTCAACATTGCATTTGTGTGTTAATTCTATTTGGTAATGATGTACAGTCATTTGTGTGGCTAGATTAAATTTGCTTGCTAGGTTATTTTTGTGGCTTCTCTGTGCATATTCATCAGGGATATTATTCCGTAGTCGTCTTTACTTCAAAGCTTTTCTCTGGCTTTACTATCAGGTTAATACAGTCCTCATAGAATGAGTTGGAAAGTATTCCCAATAATGTTCGTTTGTTTTTTGGAGGCGTTTGTGACGAGTTGGCATTAATTCTTCATTAAATGTTTAGTAGAATTTACCAGTCATGGAATGTGGCTCTAGGCTTCTCTTTGTGGAAAGATTTTAAATTAATTTAATAATTTTACATATATGTCAATTTATTAATATGTAGTCTACTTCTTTTTGAATTTACTTTGATAATTTGTGCCTACCAAAGTATTCATTTCAAATTTACAATATTCTATGTTTGTAGATTTTTCTAAATAGTTAACACAGAAAATTCAAGGAGTTCAATGTAGGATAATGAGACTTTAGTGTAATCAATGATTGATATAAAATTATCTCCATTATAGGATGAAGCATGACTGTAATTGCTATATCTAATATATAATTCATTATATAAGCAAAATGTGTTATTTAAGCTAAAGAAAACTAGTGAAGCATGCCATTTGTCTTTAGCTTTTATTAAGACAGCATACTGAGCCTCCCTCATCTTTTTCATCAATATTTAGATAGGACAATAAAACAAATTTTAATAGGAGCAAATGCTAAATAAATACAAAATAATGAATGGTATTAAAAATGGAAATTTGATGGATCAGAGTCGTAAATAATTATTTTGTCCATATACTGTGTTAGTTACTATTCTAAGTCATTTACACGAATAGATTTACAGAGAGTTTAAAATACATAATACAATGGTTTATAGACAATGACAAATTAACACATTTATAATATTAGTTAACACTAAAGCCATAACAGAAATAAAATATGTTTTGGTATATAATACATAACCAAACATAAAATTTTAAATAATTTTATTAGAAAGTTTGACTCATTAATCATAGTGACAAATGGACACTATTCACCAGAAAACATGAGATACATATTATTTTTCAGCAGAATAGAAAATTATTTAAAACAATAATGTTTTAGGCCTAAAATGGCATTAACTTTATTGAAGCAATATTAAACAAATCACTTTTTTTTAGATATTGTGAAATGACTATATAAATTAATGTAATCATCCAGTATAGCTTTCCAAATATAAATTTCATTTTTCTCTTTTAATTAACTTCTTGATTAAATGGAAATCCTACCTGAGATTATTTTTAGAGTCAGGTGTATGCTAAAGAGGAGACATGCGGATTGGAACCAAGAGACCTGAGTTCAGGTAAATGATAGTACACTGATATCTCATGATGATATAAACACAGTAATTCTGGCCATATGCAGGTACTGTTCACTGAAATGGAGTGTATCTTTTCAAAATTTGCATACAATATAAATTAGAACTTTGCATGTTAAAAAATAATCACCCATTACAAATTATTTTTACTATATGGTATATCTGAAGAGAAATGTTCCAAATGAAAAAGAATTTCCATGTTTCATGAGGTGCTGTTGTCTGCCAGAAAATGTCTATATGAAATATTCTACTCATGTGTACACTATGGATATTTGTGGTTATATAAAAAATTGTATATAGCAAAAACTATTAATAACAGACAACTGAAAGTAACAAGAATCTCACAATTCTAAATAAAGTTGAAAGAAAAATATGAATACTCCTCAGGAGCAAAACTAAATAAAGGAAACAATCCAAAGGAGTAATCAAACTAAAAATCAAGTACTCCCTTCACTTATTAACAAATCACAATGATGACAAATTCATGTGGGTTCTATCCAGCTTCCAGGAGGGAAACTGGAAGAAACAGAAATCAACTGACCAAAATACATCCCAAATATGTTATCTCCCAAATGTGAGAAGTAAATTGTAAAGTTTGAATCAGGAAAAAAAAAAAAATAAGCTACCAGGATGAAGGGTCAGAAGAAACAGATGTCATATAAAATTCAAATATTGAAATTATGTTGTAAATATTAAATAAATACAGCAGGGAAAATAAAAAATCAAAGTAATGTCAGAAAAACAAGAAACTCTTAAGTTTAAACAGCAATATTTAGAAATAAACCAAAGAGTAAACAATTAAAATATAAGAAGTAAACGTAATATACAAAGTATAAGCTAAATATTGAATTAGACTGAGCTGATGAGAGGACTAGATATGAAAATAGAATGAAGAACAAAACACTCTAAGTTTTACACTGAATATATAAAAAGAATGAAAGACGATAACCAATAAATGATAATTTATAAAATTTCTAAAAATAATCATAAATCCATGAATTGAGAATTTGTGTCAAAAGAGATTTAAAAAACTACTTAACAGAAATTACAGTAAAATTGCATACCACCAAGAGAAGTGAGAAAATTAAAAGCAGTGAGATAGGTAAGCCATAAAGTTGAAAGCAGAATCTCCAAATCTTTAGAAGCCGGAGCACAGAAAGAAAGATTGAGAGAGGTACGAAGGCATTTAGACTGTTAAAAGTAAAATTTCGTATATTTTTGTTGAATGAAATAGCACATCCTCTGATAATTGAATAATTTAACTGATGGAAAAATAATCTTTTTTTCAGAAAAAAGTTTTCATAACTAAGTTATTAAAAATTGATGGCATTTCTAGTGAGTATTTTGCAGAATATTGCTTATTCTTTTATTAGGACTGATTAGCACCAAAGGACTGACAGTGACATAGACATTGACAGTAAGACTCTGGACACGCAGGATGACTGGGTTGTACATGCATAGCAGGGTGCAGGGTTATGTGATGATTGAATTTACCTAGTACATGACTACAAAGAAAATCACCAGCAGCAGGTGGCCTGGGTGGGGGCCCTTTACTCTGGGGAAACTCTCAGGGAGAGGAT
Organism: Eulemur rufifrons; assembly: GCF_041146395.1. Taxonomy (NCBI): domain Eukaryota; kingdom Metazoa; phylum Chordata; class Mammalia; order Primates; family Lemuridae; genus Eulemur; species Eulemur rufifrons. The sequence goes on along the minus strand of NC_090984.1, from coordinate 3,234,549 downwards.
GGTGCTGTGAAGGTGCTGGGGATACCTCTGATGCCTAGACAAAAGAATCACCACCATGTATGCACTTGAATAGCGTAACTCCTACAAGGAAGGTATCCCTGTATGTTGTCAGTATGAACATCACAAGCCTGATGGTGTATTATAGTTCATGGGGGAAAGTGAACAGTATTTATTGCAATTCAAAAGATTGGTCTGGGTCATATTGGAAGAAGCCACAGTGTTGAAGATCAGGTATCTACTGCAGGGCAAATTAAAGAACCATAAAAAGACAAAAACATGTAAAATGTCATATATATATATATATATATATATATATATACACACACACACACACACACACACACTCACACAGAAATTTTTTTTTTTAAACCTTGCCAACCAGGTGATGCTGGGACTGATGGTGATGCCCTGGAACATACTCAGGAGGCATGTGGTGCAGATGGAGAGGCTCCTCATCACCCTGTTAATACAGAAAAAAGTGAATTAAATTTGAAGTCATTCTGAAAATTCAGAGACCACACAGACCTGGGAAAAAACCAAAACGGTACAGTGAGGAGCATCACTATGTGGATGAGGGCCAAGTGACAGGTGATCAGGTCAGTGAGCTTCTGCCTGCAATGGAGGAGTGTGAAAATATGGACAAAAAGAAGGAAGGTACTGGCTGAGTGTCCGTCCAATACCAGGTTGGAAAAGAAAGGTAGTTTTCAATGGTTACATATGTTAAGTGTGTTCAACTAATGGCAGGGAGGAAACATACAAGGGCTGTTGGAAAGTATCCAGCCATTGTTAATACTATTTTTCATATTACAATACATGGCTGCATACTTTCTGGAGAACCCTCATATATCATGTATCTGGAAGAAAAATAGAGTTCACATCATCAATGTTCTTTTTTTCAGTAGTCAAAATTTTTACCCACTGCCATCATTTTTACTTCACCCAGTTATTCTTAATAACCCTGACTAGCTCACTATAATTATTGAAAATACAACCTACTTACTATTTTCTACCTAATATGACACACACATGCACACATGTATCAAACACCAACAATTAATAATCTTGCCTACACACAGTATTTACGACATTCCAATTTGACCAATGCCTTTCTCACTTAAAAAAAATTTATTTTCTACCTTCTCTCATTTAATATTTAGTACCCAGAAGAATGATAGGTATATAAAATTATTCTATTGTATTTATAAATCTGAAATGAACAAATTTTGTGTTAATAAAAAAAGACTCAACAAAACAAATAACTGGAATAAATTCACTTGTCTTACACATCACTTCATTTTACACTTTCTATTCTTCATCTTTCTTTTATGTTTATAAAAATCTGTATTTATACTCTCCTCCCTGCTAATCTAGGTAATCTTTCTATTTTTAGATCAGCAGATTAGCAAACTTGGTTCCATCTGCAACTTTATTTTTCCTTTGCCGTGAAACTTAATGTATTCCTAAAATCTGGGGATTAGGGGATTAAGACTTAGCACCTTTGGGAGCATTAGTGCACTTACAAGTACTTTTCTTTGAGACAGTCTCCCTCTGTCACCCTGAGTAGAGTGCATTTGGCATCATCATAGCTTTTAAGTTGAAATATGTTACAAATTATAAAAGTCTTTTAAAAAATCTATAAATTTATGCCTTCGTTAGACCCACAAAAATGTTTTTTTTAACCTGGACAAAATCAACTGTATTTAGTTATGTTCATTAAGATATAACTGAAATAATGAAAAGAGAATTTTAACACTTGATTGAAGCAATCCTACCTCATCTTGCAGTTGCTATCCTCAAGGGTGAGCACTATACTGACATCTACTGCCAATGGCAGCTTTTTGGTGGCAACATTCCCTCAGTGATTTCAAATGAAAACTTAATATTTATATTCATAGAGTGGGGGCAGGGGTGTGTCCACTGCCACCATCTGCCTCTCGAATGTCTTCCAGGCAATTATGGTCAGTCCTAGTAACCTCAGGTGGGGCAGAGCTTGAAGGAAAATATCCCAAATAGGATGACTCCTTCCTATTCCTGCAGTGGATGCTCCAAATTCTGAAACATCATTTTTCCTATGTACGTGACTGGCAAATGAAGTAACAAAAATAGCACAAAGACAAAAAGATTTGAGATACTATTCTGCATTCTGCTGTCCATCCTAACAAAACCAGTCACTCCATGCAGCACTGTGATCATGCCCTGGTGTTTTATGTTTTTACGTGTACAGGTCAAATACATACATTTGACTATTGTCTCCCCCAGATCCTTCCCTGAGTCCAGAGCTACTAGAGCCATCCTTCTTCTGGTGAGCACCTTTGTATCTTTTTACACTCTCCTCATCTTTCAAGTTTTTTTGGCCCTTTTTCATAATCCCAGTCAGTTGAAGGTGCACATCTCTGTGATAACCAATGCAGTTTTCCCACTGTCAGTCCTTTATTCTTATGAGCAGAGATTCCAATGTATCCAAGTTTGCTATTCGTGGATAAGTAACACAAAATTCCCCAATCTTCTCAGAAATATGTGAGTTATATGAATTTGTTCAATGTTGTTTGTTCAGTCATCTTCATAGGATTTTAAACACAATTGTGAAGTAATCACAGTACAAGAAACTGACAGTATATACATACGTACATTTGTATAAGCATAAATGTGGGTGTACGTATTTGTATTGGACAGTCAGATCATGCCTATTAATTCAAGCAATAATATTAGAAAATTTTACATTAGGAATGTAAAAGTAGTACTAATTGTGACAATGAGAAAATGCTTTATCATAAAGTCTGTTATATTTGATATTTATATCACTATGGTAAGTGATGAATGGTTAATTTGTCTTTAATTTATCCAGCTGAATATGGTCAAATACTTTTTGTCTTTAATAGGAGCAATTGGTCTATTTTGATGAATATAATAATGAATACATTTGGGACTGGATTTTTTACTTACTGTGTGCTTTTCATGATAAACTGTTTTAGTCTCTTATTTTTTGATACTCTTTTGTATTAATTTTTAACATAATTCAAGCTTTTTCCTCTTTGTAATTGAAAGTTGTATATTTGTTTTCTCTTAGATTTTAATTTAGAAATTACACCTTGCCTTTAAACATTAATAACAGGGTCAAGTGATTTAATACCTGTGTCCTGTGGATAATGTGTTTGCCTTTCTTCAACTTAAAAAAAATTCCCATTCATTTAAAATATTTAAAGATACATGCAGAGGTTATAACTGGGTAGTGAATAAATGGAAATTTAAAAAGTTGGATATGATTCTGTATGAGACTTTTTAGATTAAAAAAGGACATTTTTAGCCCACAGATGTTTCCTGTGATCCCAGCCAGTCACTATCCTCAAGGACGAGCACTACACTAACATCTAAGAGCAGAGGCCACTTTTATTCCTTTTATACTTTGTGTTAATATTATGCAACAGGAACTTTTTGTACATGGCTTTTTTTTTTTTTGAGACAGAGTCTCACTCTATTGCCCGGGCTACAGTGTCCTGGTGTCAGCCTAGCTCGCAGCAACCTCAAACTCCTGGGCTCAAGCAATCCTACTACCTCAGCCTCCTGAGTAGCTGGGACTACAGGCATGCGCCACCCTGCCCGGCTAATTTTTTCTATATATTTTTAGTTGTCCAGCTAATTTCCTTCTATTTTTTTAGTAGAGACAGGGTCTTGCTCTTGCTCAGGCTGGTCTCGAACTCCAGAGCTCAAATGATCCACCCGCCTCGGCCTCCCAAAGTGCTAGGATTACAGGCGTGAGCCACTGCGCCCGGCCTATACATGGCTTTTTAAATTCCGTAGGTTGTTTTGAATTTATATGCATGTTGTTGTGGATTATTTCTTAGCATTGAATTCCATAGTGTAAATATCAATTAACTTAGTTATTCCACTGTGATGCACATGTGTGTTTCAGTTGGGGTTATTAGGAAAAGTGGAGGTATGTAAATTCTGGAAAATGTTTTGGTGATGAATGAACAAATTTCTGCTGGAAACATAAGTAGTAGTAGATTTTTTGTGTTTTCTTGTTTATATGTCTTCAGTTTTAGGTGATACTGTCAAACAGTTTTCCAAAATGTTTTTTGCAAATTTCACACCCACCAACTGTGTATTAGTTTTCTGGTGTCCCAACATCCATGCCAACATTTAGTGTTTTCTGTCATGTTCATTTTAGTCTGCTGATGGCTGTGTGATTATATTAGGCTTTATTTGTATTTCTCTGATTACTAAGAAAGTGGAATATTTTTCATGTTTTCTTTCGTTGAATGACCTCTATTTTGAAGATTGTTATTTTATTTTGTCCATCACCCCACTGTTTCTTTCTTAGCACTCTCTTTTTCTTTCTTTCTTGCTCTCACTCTTGCTTTCTGTCTCTATCTTCCTGTCTTCTGATGAGAAATTCTTAATTTCAATATAATCTCATTTGTTGTTTTTTCCAGTGTAGTAAACTTCTTTTGTTTTAATGAATCTTTTTCTATTTTAACATCACAGATATTCATCTTTTTTTAAAAATCAGGATTTATGTTTAAATTTTGATTTTGCATTCCCTTCAGAATTGATTTGTTGTATAGCTAGTGATTTAAGTATTTTTCCAGTAAGCTAACAAAATTCAATTTATTCTAAAAATGTCTTTTTTTATTTGCTGTCACCTCTCATTGCCTCACTCAAGTTAACATCACCTCACTTTCTTATCCTGGCTGGAGCTGGAGCCCATTTTACTAAGTGAAGTATCACAAGAATGGAAAAACAAGTACCACATGTACTCACCATCGAATTAGTATTGATTGATCAGCACTTATGTGCACATATGGAAGAAACATTCATTGGGGATCAGGCAGGTGGGGGAGGAGGGGATGGGTAAATTCACACCTAATGGGTGTGGTACGCACCATGTGGGAGGGGCACGCTTGTAGCTCTGACTTCAGCAGTGCAAATGCAATAGCTATAACCCAAACATTTGTACCCCCGTAAAAATTTTGTAATAAAAAACACTTGCACAGCTGATGTTTTTGTGAAGATCATATGTAATTATTTGTATTTCTTTCTTCCTCTTTCAGTTTATGGCAACCCCACAGTACAAAATAGCTAATGTTAGTTTTGGTCAAAAATCTTCAGTGGGACTTTTTGCTCAGCAGATAAATTATTTTTACATTTTATTCTATTTTTTTTATTTTTCATTTTCAAATGTTAATTGACAAATAAGAATGGAATATATTTAAGGTATACAATGTGATGATTTGATATATGCATACTGTATAGTGATTATCAAAATGAATTTAATGAACATACTTGCTATTGTTTGAATGTTTGTATCTCTCCTAAATTCATGTTGAAACTTAATCTCCAAAGTACTAGTATTAAAACATGGGGCCTATAGGAGATGACTAAGTCATGAGGGCTCTGCCTTCATCAGTGGGATTAGTGACTTCATAAAAGAGATTGAGGGAGTGAGTTCTACCCTTTTTGCCCTTCTGCCACATGCGAACACAGCATTCAGTGTGCCATCTTGGTGTAGCAGAAACTGGGCTCAGATCAGACACTTAACCTGCCAGTGCCTTGATTTTAGATGTCCCAGACTCCATAACCATGAGAAATAAGTTCATGCTGTTTCTAAATTATCTATTCTAAGGTATTTTGTTACAGCAGTAGACATGGATTACAACTGCATCCATCACTACCCAAGCTGTCCATTAAATTGCCAAAATTTGTTATAAAATATATAACTGAATGATTATACCTTTTGGCCAACATCTCCCTATTTCTCTCACCCACCAGCTCCTGGGAACCACTGTGTACTTTCTTTTTCTATGAGTTCAAAGATTTGAGGCTCCACATATAAGATCAAACAGTATTTGTCTATGTCTGGCTTATTTCACTTAGCATACTGTCCTTCAGGTTCATCCATGTTGTCACAAATGACAAGACTTCTCTTTTTGTGGAAGAATACTATTCCTCTGTATATATGTAACACAATTTGTTTTATCTATTCAACCATTGATGGACATTTAGCTTGTTTCTATATCTTGGTTATTGTGTATAATGCTGCAATAAACTTGGTAGTGCAGATGTCTCACTGAGATACTGATTTTTTTTTTTTTTGCATATGTACCTAGAAGTGGAATTGTTGGATAATATGATAGTTCCATCTTATATATTTATTCATTTATTTTTTTTAACCCTGTACTGTTTTTCATTATGTCTGCGTCAATATTCTCATATTTTTAAGAGAATGTTGTACCCTACTCGAGACAATTCTTCCTGGATCTCTCAGTTCAGTTTTTCACATCTTGTGTAAGCTTCTTTTTTAAACTATCTTTTCAAAGATTTTTTAAAATAACAAATACCCTTGGGAGATGCCAGTAGTATCTCTCTCCTGCATAAAGGGCAAATAAATACCTGAAAGAATTTAATAGAGATTATGTCTCTGTGTGAGGCAATGGTTGGAGAGATTTCCTTTGAAACACATTGAAGTATTGGGGTTTCTTAACCTTGAGGTTCCTCAGCCATAATACAAGTCTATTGTGCATAACATGTCCAGTTGGGTCTATTTGCGTCATCTTTATGTCACTTGGGGTGAATATAAGGAACAAATGCAAATGTGAGACTTTATTCCATTTTTATGATGAATAATTATTTTTTATCAGACCCAGAGATCTCTTACCTTCTTTTGGCATGAGATACATGAAACTGACTGTCCATCTTGTTGGCTTGCAAAAAGAGTAGAAATCTAAGACTTTTCACAATTTTGATAGTTTTCCTGATGTGGACGGCATGCTGATAGATATATGACTTTGTGTATGAGGAAAGTAGAAAGATTCTTCACAGGCATAGTTAGGGGATACGAGAAGGCTCCTCAGATCAAGTAGAAAATTCTCTCACCACGTGGGAATGAAGTGAGAGTAAGATCCCTCCACTCTCTGATGTGGTAATGAGGCTGTGTGTGAGAGGGAGAATTGAAATTCGCTGTCTGAATGTCCTTCATTTGTTGTTTATTCTTCCCCTGTTAGGAAGAAAAAAGAACAAGAAGTACCCAAAGCTAATATAGTACTTTGTATAAATTGACAATATTTAAGTTCTTGTGGTTTTTCTGAGACCATTTGAAAGACTGCTAGAAACTAAAAGGAAGTGTGGCTTTGGGGGCTTTGCCTACTAACCGGTGTCAATCCCTATACCCACTGAGCCTTCCCTGCACATATTCCCCACTTTAGCAACTTTATGGAAAATGTCAGATGTATTTGAAAAATTTGGGGAGAGAACAACTCAAGCTTATATAATTCTATTGCATACAAATGTCCAAGTTACCATCCTATATGGTCTTCTGGACAGGGGCAGTAGGTGCAGAGGTGGGTGAAAATGCCAAGAACAGTGGGGTGAACCCTGGCTGAAAAGATGCAGATAGAAGCTTCTGATTCTGAATATTCCCCAAATACTGGAAGGTACAAAGAAGCCAAGAGAACAGCACAGACTTTAGGATCTGTGCTTTGAACTTTGAAAAGTTCAAAGAGAATAATCCCTCCCCATTGCCCTAGCCCTACCTCCTGGATACACTCTAGCTAGCCTCCTGGTCCCTTGCATTCTCCTCCCCTGGGGTTAGTGTAAACTTTTTAGACCAGGTTTGCATAGAGGAGAAGTAAACAAAGTAAGACAAACAAACAAAAAACCCACCAAAACTCCACTGACAGGTTTTGAGCAGTTTTCACAGTGAGAGGAGGAAAGTCACCTAACAATGGAGGTAGGGCCCTTTGGGCTAATTCAATCTCCTACGTTGTTTCTTCATCAGAATTTATAGTAGGAATTGTTAAATTTGTGCTTCCCTATTCCATAAGACCCAGAGTGGATTATTCCAATTCAGGTGAGGGACAGGTAGAGAAGTATAAGACAAACTTCCTTGCCATTTGCCACACAGGAAAGATCAAGATCTGTCATGAGTGACTCTGTGCTATGATGGCCAATATTTTCACTCTGTGGATGACGTTCTGTTGACTGCCAAGTCATAAGCTTCTGTCTGGGATGGTATCTCTCTGCCAGCAGGGGTAGCTGATAAGACTCAAGAAAATCCAAAGTCCCGCTTTCCGATTAAGGCCTAGTGGAACTATGTAGGCAGGTTAGCATTGCAAAGTTTATCCAGTGGTCAAGGAAAACTTAACGATTTTGCCATTTGGAGGCTCTGGCAAAGGGATTCAACTTCCACTAAAGAAATCCCTTGGGGTTTAGAATCATAGCCACCCTAACACTACTAGTTACATTGATTTTAAACCCAGCTGTGAGCTTGCTACAGAGCTCCTGGCAAACTGAATCCTAACCCATCAAGGGCTGGGGGCTCCTCAGCTTTATATTCCAATTTTGAGGTGGGCCAATTTGAACTCTGTCAAAGACTTCAGAAATCCACTTGTTAAATGGAAACAATATCTTCTGGAAGGAAATTGGACTGAGAAATATCTCAGCTGTAAAGGGAAAATTAGGATTTATCTTTGGTAGTTATTTTATTCCCCCATCCACTGGCAAAATCAAAGCGGCTGGCTCTATGGGGAGAGAATCCTTTGAGACCGTTCCAATTCTTTGTGGTGTGGGCATGCAATTCTAGTGAAAAACACGTGCTTCCAGTATCCTGCTGTCTGAAGCCACAGTTGTTTGATATGATGGGGAGCTATTTCTTTTTTCCAAAGACACCTAGTAACCCATCGCAGAGCTTAAGCTGGATCCATGCAGCACTGATTCCACTTTCTCCTTCCTCTGTAGCTGGGGCTCCTCCTCTGCTTTTCTACCACCAAGAGATGAATCTATATTTGTCAGTATTTGCATAAGTTAGAGACATAAATCAGGTAAAGGAACCCTAGACCCAGCCCCCAGCATAAACTGACTCTTGCTTATTTCTCTTCCCACTTTACTAAATCAATTATGTTGGCACAGAGATGGGTCTTTCAGGAGAGATTAAAATGTTGTACTTCCAGAGAAGCTAGTGGTGCAGGACAAAGGTCCTAGGGGGAATCAAAGCTTCTGCTCACATTTTCCAGTTTATCTGTACTGGTAGATGGATCCAGGAGACATCTCAGAGCCCTGGAAGGGATGATTAAGATAGGGCAGGATCCCTATAGATCAGAGGACATGTGCTCATCACCCACATTCTGAAGTCAGATTCTCAGAGTTCAGCCTGTGTGGTGGGGCCACAGAGTGGTTACAGACCTGTGAAACCTCTGATTATGAGTGAGAGATGAAGGTCTGGCTCAGGGTGAAGTCTCCTTTCTGAGGGAACATTATGCTTCTGTGGGTTTGAGATTCTGTGAGCTTCCTCAGCAAAGCAGCACTGACTGAATAATTGTTTGAGGATCATGCATAAATCAGCCTTCTACATTTTCAATTTCTTAAATAATGAAACAGAGAAAACATTTTATCAACTTCCAAATCAAGTATGAGCATGAGTAACTTCAGTGAAAATGTCATAGGAAGGAATTCTGGGGCCTTGCACCCCAGAAACATCAAAAACCCTGGTGCAACCTGTTAGAATTAACCTTGTCAAAACTTGATTTTTTTTTTCCCATATAGATTCATCTTTCATTGGACCTTGATTTTGTTATTGGTTGTGAAGAATAAATCATTTTCTTTTTTTTTTTTTGCTTTTGTGATAGGAAAATCAAATTCCCACACCCCAAGTTTTATTGCCATCCTTACTGTAGTTTTTATTGCTTATGAACTTTCTGCTATGGGCTGAATATTTGTGTCCCTCCACCTCTCAATTCATATGCAGAAACTTAATCCCCAGTGTGATAGTATTAAGTGTGGGTGCCTTTGGAGGAGGTGATTAAGTCAGGACTGTCCTCATAATAGAATTAGTGTCTTTGTGAAGGAGATTGAAGGGAGCATCCTTGTCCCTTCTGCCATGTGAGGACATAGCAAGATTAACAGGGTCTTCAAACAGACACCACAAGTGTTGGTGCCTTGATCTTGGACTTACCAGACTCCTGAACTCTGAGCAACAGATTTCTGTCATTTATACAGTTCCCAGTCTAAGGTGGTTTGTTTGTTTGTTTGTTTTGGTTTTGGTTTTTTTAGCAGCTTGAATGGACTAAGACATTCTTATGCACTTTGGTCTGTTTCTGAATTTATAGCTTCCCTGATCTATGGGTCTTTTCATCAATCAGGTGGGCTCTGGTGGTTCCGCTCAGGTGTCTCCTCCAGCTGGGAGCAGCTGCGGAGCACCAGGAGGCTGGTCACGGGCCAGGGCCAGGCCCGCATGCGTACCTGAGCTGAGACCTGTGACACTGCGCGGGGACTATTGTTGCCTTGCTGCTGCCCTTGCGGGAGGATGTTCTGGGCGGGGCCAGGCTGGAAGCACCCTCTGGGAAGCAGCCCAGTGCAGGCTTGAGCAGCGGTGCCTTCTCCAGGAGGAATCCGTTGTTAGCAGCGCTTTCGAGGCTGATGCAGCTGTGGCCCGTGGACTAGGGGAGTCCCAACCCAGATCATGGCCCATGGCCTGTAAGGCAGGTCACACGGAAAGCACGACAGCTGCCACCGTGGCTGCTATGTCTGCAGTCAAATTTTATTCTCATGGGTACAAGAATGTGCTCCACAAATCTGTAATTTCTTAGAAATACAGATTCTCAGGCAAAACCTAGACCAATTGTATCAAAATGTGTGGATTTTTAATATTTCCAGATGATTCTTATGCACATTAATGATTATTAAGTGGGGTAGATTGGTTCTCAGGTTCACTACAAACAGGAATCACCTTAAATACTGAAGTTTGAATCCATGACTCAGACTTATTAATTTACTGGTTCTTGTCTGAAGCCTGGGTGTGGCGATTGTTAAACACTTTCCAGTACATTATAATATGCTTAAGAACCATGGTAGGGCAAGTACAGAGTTAGTGCTTCAGTTAGTGGTATTTGTCTTTTTGTGCCTGGTTTTTTTCACTTAACATAACGTAACATCTTTTAGGCCCATCCATGTTGTAGCAAATGCCAGAATTTCTTTCCCTTTTGTGGGTGAAAAATATTCCATTCTATGTCACATTTTCTTTATTCACCAATCCATTAAAAACACTTTCTTTGTTTCCATACTTTGGCTATTGTGAATAATGCTGTAGCTGATACATGGGAATACAGATGTCTTTTCAAGGTACTGATTTTATTTCCTTTTGATGATATATGCCCAGAAATGGGATTGCTGGATCACATGGTAGTTTTAATCTTTAAAAATTTTATTTTTTAAATTTTTTATAACATTTTTATTTTTATAATATTTTGAGGAAAATTAAATTATAATTTTTAAGGAATTCTATACTGTTTTCCAAAACAGCTGTATGCATTTATATTCCCACCAACAGTATGCAAGACTTCCCTTTTCTCCACATCCTTGCCAATACTTATTATTGCTTGACTTTTTAGTAATGGCCATCCTGGGAGATGGAAGTTGATATCTCATTGTAATTTTGATTTGCATTTTGCTGATTAGTGTTGTTGAGCACGTTTTTGTATATTTGTCATCACTTTTATGTCTTCATTGCAAACATGACCATGGTCTTACTTCAAGGCTACTGCAGCCCAATATTCTCAACATGGAATTTGTTCACACTTAGAAACACTTATTATTTGCTTTAAGAAGTTATTGGTTTTTGTTTGCATATTTATTATCCTCTATGCAGCACTTATAGTAAGAGTTATTATTATACATTTGCATGTAGTTACTGACTGAATATTCAGCTCTGCAAAACTGTTGATGATGTTCTCATGACTGATAAAGAACCTTAGGCAAAGAGGTGGAAATTACTTTTTTAACTCCCATTCCAGTAAGTGGCCTGAATCATGAATTAAATCTAGATTGTTTGTCAAAAAATGATACCTACTCATAATACTACACTAACAAGGTGAGATATATATATATATATATATATATATATATATATTTTTTTTTTAGACAGGTCTTGCTTCATTGCCCAGGCTAGAGTGCAGTGGTATCACCATAGCTTACTGCACCCTCAAACTCCTGGGCTCAATTGATTGTCTTGCCTCAGCCTCTTGAGTAGCTGAGACTAGAGGCATGTGCCTGGCTAATTTTTCTAGTTTTTTTTTTGTTTGTTTGTTTGTTGAGACAGCATCTTGCTATTTCTCACGCTTGTGTTGAACTCCTGATCTCAAGCAATGCTCCCACCTCAGCCTCCCAAAGTGCTAGGATTATAAGTGTGACCCACTGTGTCCAGCCTATGTATACTTTCTTGATCCAGAAATGAGATTACAGTGGTGCCAACAACCAATATCTTTGCAGAATACTGCTGTGAGCTATGCAATGGGATTGAACCTGTGAATAAAAGATTAAACATTGTAGGATACTACTAAATTATTATTGATTGTGGTCATATTATGATTTTTTAGTAATAAATGGAATTATAAGAGCTAATGATAATGTAATTATTATGAAATCATACATCAATGTAAGATAAATACTTAAATACATCTAAAAGGCATGGGGATAAGTGCTTTGAATATTATTGGAGAGATTCATAGTGAGACTTGAGGTGATATTGCAAATTTTTTTAAGCAGAAAGTTTTGAAGGCTTTGGGTTTTTTCTGCTATATCATCCCAGTATCACAATGTAACTTCTGCATTCCATTATTTCTACATGGAAAATAATTTCATCATAATTAACAAACCACAGAGGTTTTCTGTAAAAACAGGTCCTGTCACCGTTAAACACATCACACACCCAGCATTTGGGAAAAGAAACATTCTAATTGCAACTAAGACACATGCTTTCTGTACAGCAATTGATTATTGTATTATAGGTCCACTAAATTATAATCACATGCATGGAGATTTTATGCCAATATTTTTATTTTTCTGAAAATGGTGTCTGTGATTTAAGTAGAGAAGATTAATTTCAGAGTGACAATCATAGAATTTAAGTATCAGCTTACATTTACTAAGATAAAACATTAACTTCCATTACTATGTATTGAATGATATTAGGAGAAGATAAGACATCAGTATAGGGTCTAGGATGTAGGACCTCAGTCTATTTCCAAGAGATCAGCCCTTCCCTAGGAATTATTTTTCCATCCCAAGTGTATTAGGCACTGGACCAATTTGAAATCCAGAAGAATCCCTTTTGCAGACAGGTGCACTCACCCATAATTCTGATAAGTTTCTTTCCCTTACAGACTCTGCTTCTCAATCTGAAATCTAAAATACTCACCTGGCCAGGTTCAGTGGCTTACACCTATAATCCTAGCACTCTGGGGGGCCAAGGAGGAAGGATCTCTTGAGCTCAGGAGTGTGAGACTCTGTCTCTACTAAAAATAGAAAAAATTAGCCAGGTGTGGTATTATGTGTCTGTACTTTCAGCTACTTTGGAGACTAAGGCAGGAGGATCACTTGAGAACAGCAATTTGAGGTTGCTGTGAGCTAGGCTGATGCCACTGCACTCTAGCTGGGTGACACAGTGAGACTCTGTCTCAAAAAAAAAAAAAAAAAGAAAGAAAGAAAGAAAAGAAAAGAAAGAAACATCCTCAGCTGACTCCTTCCTGATTTCAGCATGGTGGTAGTATTGTGACAGTTTTCGCAGTCACGGTATATGTAGAAGGGAAGCAGGAAAACCCTGACCTAGACTCATGCCATTCTGTGACCTCACCTCTCTACAGAACTGCTTGTTGTCATTTTATCTGTAGTGGAATTGACAGTACACACTAATGGAACTGAGATTGTTTCTGAGAAAAAAAATTATCTTTGTTATGAATCCCCCAAATAATTGCCAAGTTCCAATCAGCATCTTCAATGAGACAATTAAAGCATTTGTGAGAGGTTCTTTCTTTTTCCATGATCCTTGGAGGCAGACAGGGTCTCATGTAGAAGAGAGGAGGAAATGCTGAGGTCTGACACTGGAGGTATTGGCAGTGAGGCCTGTTTTGTACGCTTGATTGTGTGCTTCCATGAGAAGGTATTTTACCCAAAATTGAATGCTTTGTTAACTCCTGGGTTCCTGAGATGTCCATTTATTTAAGTTATAGGAAGAAATATGAGATGATGTAAAAAAAAAAAAAATAAGAATGCTACAATGGGTTGGATATAGAACATGGAATATGCTATCATAAAATTTATACTAAAATCACTAAAGAATAATTAGCTCAACTCAATCAATGTACATTGATTTGGGAAAAAGATGATATGGAAATTTTCTACAAAAATACTGTTTACCTATATGGACCCCTGTTTAGATTCAAGATGTGAACAGAATAAGGAGTAGGGGCAGAAAAGTTTATAAAAGAGGCTCTCACAAAGTTTCAGGATCAAGTGGTTTAATAGGATTTTACAATCATATTTAAATATCATATAAGTCAATGCTTCTAACTCAAACTGAAGACATTACAATGGAAATATAACTTCTAAATAAATTATGAAAATCAAATAGATCCTTCATAAACAAAACTTCCAAATGCTGTACAAAGTACACTATTACAGAAAAATCTCATCTCTATACACATAGAAATACGTAAAATAAAAATACTAGCAGACAAATCCTAATTGATTATTAAAAACAATACCTAATGACAATTCAGATTATATATGAAGTTTGAGAGTAATTCAATATTAGGAAATCCACTGATAATGTTCATCATTTTCATAAAGATAAACAGAATGGTTACATAATCATTCATAGATGCAGAAATGTCTGTTTAGGAGAATTTAATGCACAATACTACTTAAAACCATTAAAATTAGGAATTTCAATCTTGACAAAACAACCTTCGTATTTATGGAAAATATGAAGGACATTACTATTTTCAGAAACAATACTAAAAAGCACAATATTGTGTTTGCAGTGAGTTTTATTCAAGGCAATTGGAGGTGGAAGAAGAAATGGAAACAAATATGTAGGACTCAATTTGCAGATGAAATGATTATATACCTGGAAATACAAAGGAATTGTAGAAAAACCTAATACAAAAAATACTTTGGTAAACTAATACAATGTAATATTGATGCACGAAACTGTAGCAAGTCTAACTCTTAATCATTTATGAATGCAGTGTGAGAAGAATACAATGGAAAAGTATAATACAAATTTTAAGAAGTAAAATAAAATTACCTAGGAACAAATCTAATTAAAAATGTACAGAGTCTATGTGAGCAAAGTAATAAAGTTATTGAAATATATGAATGAAGACTTAACCAAATAGAAAGTCATGTCTTATTCTTGGATAGAAAAACTCAGTAATATAAAGAAGTCATTTTTTAAGAAAATTTCAACATTGTATTTGATCTGATTATACTTTATTGACATGGATCAGTTTTTTTTTTTTTTTGAGACAGAGTCTCACTCTGTTGCCCAGGCTAGAGTGAGTGCTGTGGCGTTAGCCTAGCTCACAGCAACCTCAAACTCCTGAGCTCAAGCGATCCTCCTGTCTCAGCCTCCCGAGTAGCTGGGACTACAGGCATGCACCACCATGCCCGGCTAATTTTTTTTCTATATATATTTTTAGCTGTCCATATAATTTCTTTCTATTTTTAGTAGAGATGGGGTCTCGCTCTTGCTCAGGCTGGTCTCGAACTTCTGAGCTCAAACGATCCACCCACCTCGGCCTCCCAGAGTGCTAGGATTACAGGCGTGAGCCACCGCGCCCGGCCAGTTTTTTTTTTAAGGTAGCAATTATTTTGCAAAGTGGACATGGAAGAACAAACATACAAGAATAGCCAAAATCTCTGAAAAAGAAATACAATGAGAGTGGTCTTATAATAAGTTAAAACACATTAAAATAGTCTGTAACTAAAGCAGTGTGTTGTTGATACAAAAATAGGCAAACAGACCAGGACAGTAGAAAATTCTAAAATCTACCAAGGTGCATAAAAGAAGTTATGCAATAAAAACTACAGAGGAGGCACTTTTATTGATATTTGGTGATTGGAAATGGATATTCTTTTTTAAAAAAAGGTGAAATGGATTTATTCTTTACACATAATAGTAAGATAAATGACATGAGAAATCTAAATGACAAAAAATTGAAAACATACAAATAGTAGAAGAAAACATTGGTAAATATTTCTACCAGTTATGAGAAGAAGTCTGGCCTGTGACTCAGACCAAGAAATGTTAACAAAAAGAACAACAACAAAAAAAAGATTGATAAAATGTGCAGTATGAAACCAGAATATTGTGTATGGTAGGAAGCACCATAAGTCAAGTAAAAAGGAAAATGCCAAATGGGATACCTATTTGCAAATTATATAACAGTTAAAGGGAAGCACACGTGTGTTCATTCCAGAAAATAAGAAAGCTGTCAGAACAATGGTCTCATGGCACAAAAACACAGACCTATGGGACCATTTGAACTCAAAAATAAATATAGACTACAGTGTATCGAATCCTATCAAATATACTAAAAATAGTATTAGGAAAATTATCATTTATATGTTTGTTTGCTAGGGCCCCATTATAATTATGACAATGGGTAAAAGAAATAATCAAGCTTTTATTCTTCCTTTCCTGATCAGTTAGTTTTGAATGTAATGAAGAGCTCATGATAAAATGCAGTTCTTAATAGAAGAATGAGAACTATTACATGCAGAGGATATAATAGAATTAGAAAACTGCTATTTTGCAACAGTCAGTGAAATGACTGAAATTAGGAAAACACTAATCAGTAACAATAAGCAATTATATGAAAGAAAGAGGCAGACATTCCCTGGACCCATTGATCAACCTTAATATAAATATATGTGGAAAAATCAGACATGTGCATCCAAATGTGCTGTCTTAATTGGGTTGTTCAGGAAGCTTAAAATACAGAGTGGCTGTGAAAGATTTAGTACCCTCCACAAAAACTTCATTAAAAATATGATATTGATCACATTGAAACAATAATATTTTAGATATATTGAGTTAATTCAGTTTTTGCAGTAAATCCCATGTATTTCTTTTTCTTTTATGTTGCTACTAGAGAATTTAAAATGACATATGTGGCTCCTACTTTAGAAATGGTAGGCATTACTGCCTGAGAAGATCGTTTCCCTTTTCAAAACTCAGGCACTCCTCAAAAGACCAGAGGCCATGAAGGTTATATCTGAATTGTTTTTTTAGAGACATGGTCTTGCTCTGTCACCCAGACAACATTGCCGTGGCCTGATCAGAGCTCACTGCAGCTTTCAACTCCTGGGCTCAAGCCATCCTCCTCCCTCAGCCTCCCTAGTAGCTGGGACTATAAGCATGTACCACCACACCTGACTAATTTTTCTTTTTTTAATTTCTTGCAAAGACAGCATCTTGACATTTTCCTCAGGCAGGTCTCAAACTCCTGGCCTCAAGTGGTCCTCTTGCCTTGGCCTCCCAAAGTGCTAGGATTACAGGTGTGAGCCACCACACTTGGTCCCAAATCTGAAATTTTAAAATATTTGTCATTATAGTTTCTAATTTTGAATATCATATATATTACTCATAATGGATATAACCTTATATTATATACAAGATTAAATGTGAATGTTCTCCAGGCAGTGCCAGGTCCCTGTAGAAAGAGGAAGCCCGGGTTACAGCCATGAATATATGGGATCCCATCACCTGTCACTCAGGGGCTTAAGGGGAAGGTCGTGGGGCCCTATCCAGTCAGGAGTGCTGGGGTGGGAACTATCAATTCAGCCTCAGCGGGAGAGGCAGGAGTGGCTTCTAGGAACAGGGAGGCCTTCTGTCTCTTGCACCAACCCACCAAGCTTAGTCTATGGTCAGTGCTCCTTTTCTTTTGCTCTGGGAGGTCCAGATGTCTCTGCCACTGCCTCTGTGACCCTGTGACCTTCAGGTACTGAAAGATCTGTCAGGAGGATGTCGGACAGAAGCTGGAAAATGATGGTGTGCGGGGCTGGCTATCCTGGGTGTTGGAACTGCCCAGAACCGGTTGTGGCGGGACCCAGCCTCCCCCATTCACTCTGGAGTCTGAGAACTAAGTTCCCACTGGTGCAGCCAGGACTCTGGGGGCCCTGTCTATCCCTACCCGTGACTTTGGCCCTGACCGAAGCCCTCTCTGGGTAGCTCTGCACCTGCAGCCCTGTGTCTCCCCCAGCTTGTGTGGTGACGACGGTAGGATCATCAAGGAAGAAACCCAATTCAGTGTGCGGGGTTCATGCGTGGAAAGGAGCTGAGGTCCATGGGCTCCCCAATCTGTCCTTTCTCCTGTTAAAATTTAAACTAAGGCACTGTTAAAACATTACAGTTTATTAGAGTAAACAGTGATTTATGAATTGGGGAGCACCCAGCCTTGCTTTGTGTTTGGGGGTCCTCCAGAAGGGCTAGAAGGAAAGGTTTTTTATAAGGTGTATGTGGAAGGAAACCCAATTCTGTAATTGCTTGGGTACCATTATGTAGTCACCTTATTTGGGCAATCCAGGTGGGTATCTTCTAGTTTTTTAATCAGAAGTTAATTGGTGGTTTTTGGTTGGTTAAGCCAAAATATTGTTTTTCTCTAAGTTAGTAATTTACAAAAAAAAAAAATGCATTTGAGTTAGATATTGGTATTATTAGGTAGGAACCCAGGACACTAGAGTCATTTCTGTCTAACTGGCTACTATTTAGTTATTTTAACACTCCACAGAGGGACTTGTTTTCCACTGCGTTTTCCAAATGTATGGCAGGTAGGGTCTCAAATCCACCACGCTGTTTCTACAGCCTAACTCTTCTAGGGCTTGCAGTAAAATCTTAAATTTCCAGTTCCTTTTGACATTTCCAAATGCCAGCTTCCTCTTTCCAATTCTCATTGTCCATTATTTTTTCTTTATTGTAGTTTTCAGAGAGACTGAGTGTCTTAATTGTTAATTATTTCTTTTACAGAGCAGTGGGTGGCTCTTCTTAAATATTTTCTTTTTATGAACATTACACATGAGGGGAATTCAGAATATTCACTTTACATTCATTGTAAAATATCTTTGTGCCTCTCCTTTTAAATTCCCTAGGCACACACATCTTACCCTGTATTTATGTTAAGCTTCCCCTTTGGTAACTTTAAGGGTGATAAATCCTCAGCCACTCTCTGTGTTTTGATGGTGTTGGACTATATAACTGTCTAGGAATGACCAAAGATGCCCACAGTGGACATGTCTTTTAGAATATTTAGAGAATATCAGCTCCTAGTTCATCTCCCTGAAAACCTGAAATATGAGGGTGGAGCCTCTCATGGGAGCAGCTATATGTTCTGGGGCTGAGAGGAATATCCTGATGTGCCTTCACTTAAAGAGCTACCTTTTGGAGACATTTACAGTTTTCTTCCCCAGCCCCAGTTTTCATTTCTTGGAGGCATATTGGTTACCAGCCAATTGGATGCTGGTACTAAGGAAAAAAAGAAATGATTCCTGCCCTCTGGAGTTTCTCACACTTATGAAGGGAGAGAAATCATCCTGAAGGACAGGGGAAACATACCCCAGTGAGGTAGTGCGAGAATGTGCAAAGCAGAACACATTTCAGGCACACAGCGAGGCACAGTGCGGTATCTCCTGGGAGGGTGGTCATCCAGTACTTCAGTGAGCAGGATAGGGGTGGCAGGCTGTCCTGAAGGACAGGAGGCCTGACTTGGCACTTGAGTCAGACATATCTGTGTTCTTGCCACCACTGCTCCCCTCGAGGCTTGTCACATTGAGATTTGTTCTTATTTCAAATGAGTTTTTCACCAACTTTACAATGAATTTTAACAGTAGAGTTTGAAAGATATGAACATATTTTCAAACAGGCAAGAAAAATGTAACTTTTAGAACAAAAAATCTGGACATATAATATTCCATTTGTGAAAAATTTTTTCTTCCCCAAACTGAGTGTAGTAAATTTTTCTGTTCTTTATTTAGAGGTGATTTTGAATGGAATTCTAGGGCTTAGTTTTGGGAATGCTACCTGGGAGAAGAAAAAAAAAAAAAAAGGAAAAATTTCTCTTCCATTTTGTTTGAAAATAAGTGAATACATGTCTACAAGTCTGGCAGAAAAATTGGTGAATGACAAACATTGACCAAAACATCCATTTCTGTCTTTTTTGCAAGATGGGGAATTTGTGACAGTGGATAACTCTGTTTTGCTTACTGCTATCTGGATGTTGGAGTTTAATGCTAAATCTTATGTGGTGGCATTTGGCAACTCCCAAATTTGTGTACTAAATGGTTTGTTATCATGGAAATAAAAATTAAATGATCTGTTTATTTTCTAAAATGGATAGATACTTTTTCTGTTGGGATAGGACATTTAAGTGCCTTACAATTGCTGTTATATTATGATACATATACACATTTTTCTCCCATGATTCCTGGCCCTCAGCTCCTTTAAGCCTTCCTGTGTCCTAAGTGACTAGAGCAATAAGAATACATTTGTTAGATTATTTGGTCTTGTGTCCTTGGTTTTTGAAGTGGCTGCTAATCAGTAGAGGTGAAAGATAGTCTTTTGTTATTTACAAGAAGCCCTTTCAAACACTTGAGATTATGGGGTTGGTTTTTGTTTTATTTTTTACTTATTTTGTTTATACAGCCCTCAAGTGTAACATAAATGAGCTTATGTCATTATAAGGGGATTTCTATAAAGTCCCTAGAAATAACTCTTTGGGAGGCTGGTTGCCAAGGGACACAGCCGCATACCTAGAGAAATGGAATTTTTATTTCCATCCCCAAACTCTGGGGAGAAGAGAGGGTCTTAAGGTTAATTACCAATCACCTGTGGTTTACTTATTTATAACTATGAAATGAAGTTTCCATAAAAACCCAAAAGGGTCAGGGGGTTGGGAAGCTTCCAGACACCCGAACATCTAGAGTTTCCTAGAAGGTGGTGATTCTGGCAAGAGCATGAAGTTGTACCCCATCTCCAGGTAGATAGTGTTGGAATTGAAGTGAGTTTGAGACCCAGCTCCAGCGTTGTTTCTTGCAAAATTGATTGCTTGCTTGTTGATAGGGAGGAGTGCTCTCACCTTTGGTCACAGAACTCTTCTGTGTTGATTGTTGTGGTGTGAGAGAGGAGAGGAAAACATTTATGATATGAGATTTTTTTTTCCCTTAGAATTTCCTTTCATCTTATAAACACTGAGTTTAAGTGATTATGCTGGCTTATGTAAACACTGTATTTTCTCATTTAAAATTATGTAAATATGTAAATAACCCTGACCAAAAAGCTGAGGCCTGAGCCCAGGGACTCCAAGCTAAGGCCAACCTTTTTTTTTTTTTTTTTTTGTTAAGACAAGAGTCTCCCTCTGTTGCCAGGCTAGATGCTGTGGCATCAGTCTTGTCACAGCAACCTCTAACTCCTGGGCTAATGCAATCCTCCTGCCTCATCCTCCCTAGTAGCTAGCTGGGACCACAGGTGCCCACAACCACAGCTGGCTAATTTTTTCTATTTTTTGTTGCCTGACTAACTTTTTTTCTATTTTTGTTAGAGGTGTGGTCTCAATCTTGCTCAGGCTGGCCTCTAAATCCTGACCTCAAGCAATCCTTCCACCTCGGCCTCCCAGAATGCTAGGATTACAGGCATGAATCACTGTCCCAGCCCTATGGCCAGTTTTGAATCTGCCAAAGGAGGTCATTAAAGGCCCATTTAGTTCTTCCTGGGGAGCCTCCGCTGCAGGTTTCCCAGCCTGCTCACACCAACCATATAAGGAGCATTTTATAAAATTTTTCTGCCATGTAATTCCTGTTTGCCTAAATATTTAAGAATTTTATTCCATGATTTCAGCTTAAGCTTTTTATTTCCTTGGTTGAAAATATGAGTAGATTGAGTGGTATGGTCTGAAGAAGCACAGATGAGTTTTGAAGTATGCCGTTTGTTTCACGCTGAGTTTTAAAAGTAATATAATCCCCCATGGACTCACCATCCAGGTGAATAAATAAGCTGTGGGCAGTTCCGGTGTGTCTCCCTAGAGGGGACCAAACTTCTGACTATTTTGTTGTTTGTTTAGCTTAACCATCTATGTATCATGAAGCAGACTTTTCCTTAGTTTTTCCTTTTTGACTCTTCATTAACTTAATGTTCCCATTAAGATACCATTAAAATTATGTGAAAAGGTTTTTTTATGGTTTCTGGCCTCATTGTGTGGTACACATGATGCTGAGCCTATGGGTCACTCAGTTTACTCACCTGTTGTACCACATGTGGAACTTGAGTGGTTTCAAGTTTATTTTATATTTTTGACAATGTCATTCTTGGTTTTGTTCTCAAGTGCAATCACTTTATACAGTCGTTCACCTAAAGAAAGAAACGAAGAGGCCAGGTGTGGTGGCTCAAGCCTGTAATCCTAGCAGTCTGGGAGGCTGAGGCAGGAGGATGACTTGGGCCCAAGAGTTTGAGGTTGCTGTGAGCTAGGCTGACACCATGGCACTCTAGCCCATGCTATAGAGTAAGGCTCTGTCTAAAACAAAACAAAACAAAACAAAACTGATAATTGTGACTTTCTTTTGTCCCACCAGTAATTGCATCTCCTGTCACTCAACCGGAGGAGGCAGGGCCTGGAGCCCTATCCAATCAGGGCGCTGAAGTGAGTGAGAACTGTCCAATCGGGTGCGCAGGAGAGTGGAGGGGGCGGACTCCACGGTCTCAGTGCCCTGGCGACGGGCGCTTTACTACGGGGCTTTTGTGAGCGCTTCCCAATCCTGGTCTGGTCTCTGGGGCTCCTTGTTCTCGGCTTCCGGAGGCCCAGGTGACTCTGCTGCAGGCTGTGTTGCCCTGTGACCTCCAGGTACCTGAAGATCTATAGGGAGGATGTTGGGACACCGCGGAAGCTGGGAAGTGGTGAGTATGCAGGTCTGCTTGCCCTGGCGGGGTGGAAGCGGTTGTGGGGACCCGGCCTTCCCGCTGCAGTTCCAGAGTCAGCCGGTCTAAGCCCCCTGACTCAGTTCAACCCCCATTTCCCTCCCGTTCAGGGTGTTGCGGGGCTGGCAGCCGGGCTCCAGCGTGTCCTGTCCCATCCTGTCTGGTGACTTCACACTGGCCCTGAACCCTGTCTGGGCATCTCTTCTATCTATTGCGCCTCCTCTTCTCCCCCAGATTGTGTGGTGACTACGGGAGAATCATCAGGGGAGGGTCCTGCTGCCTTGGTGTGTGGGGTCGTGCGTGGGAGGAGCTGGCGTCTGTGGGGTTCCCAGTCCCTTCTAACTTTTGTTAAAAGTAAACTGAGGCAGCAATAAAATGGTAAAGAGTTTATTTCATTGTAACTAAGAGCAGTTCAAGAATAATGAGGCCTTCAGGGATGGGTTGTGGTTTGGGGGCCCACGGGGGTGGGGCTTGAAGGAAAGCCTTTTATCAGGTGTGGTGAGGAAGCACACCAAGTTCAATAACGGATTACATTCATGTGCTTATTTGGACTATACAGGCAAAAATCACGTGGTTTTGTAATCAGAGGATAATGGGCAGTTTGTAGTTGGTTAAGACTAAATTCTGTTTCTGTTAGGTCTGGATGTTGCGGGGGGGAGAGACAGAGAGACACATGAAGCCTAATGTGTAGCAAAGCGCTGTTTATTTTGAGCATCTGGGTGCAGATGGATGGAGGTAAAAAAGCATCCACATCGAGGAAGAGGGAGGCCTTGGGTTTTATAGAGGGTTTCTCAGTGGGGAGTGAGTACCTGGGCCAGAACAGCCGCTGAATTCAATTTTTTTTTAACAATCATTTTCAGGGACCCCTGCCCCAGTCATATCGGTCCTTTAGCTCTGGTGTTGTTCTTATCAGGAGAGCTAGCAAGGGATGAACTTCCTGTCTTATCAGGGAGGGCGGGGGAAGGAATACTGCCTGCAGCTGTCTGTTGTATTTACAAAGTCCTGGAACTCTCCAGACTCCTGAGGCTATTGTTTTACAAGCCTCAGTTTTACATTGTTAGAACCAGTTCCCCTGGGCCCCAGGAAGAGAGAGGCAGAGTCACCAAGGCTGCAAAAGGCAAAGGAGTTTATTGGCTAGCTTGAGCTAGGGTCCAAGTCCCAGAGTGCCAATGCAGTGGCTTCTCCATGAACCAGGACCCCGCCCTAGGGTAAAAACTAAGCTTTTATACTTTTCAGTAGGTTACATGCACTGGGCACACCATCCCCCTCCCTCCTTTAGTTCATTTGCTCCTTCAAAAGTGGCTGATCGTGTTGGCTCCTGATTGGTTGGCTCCAAGGTCGTGTTGGCTTCTGATTGGTTGGTTCCAAGTCCCAGGACCTTTTAGTTGTTATCAGCGGTTTTTTGGGGAAGGGGAGGACCTGCGTTGGGAAACCGAAACTTAGGCCCATTCCAGGAGGTTCAGCCTGTCATGGAGTCACTCCTGCTCTCCTTCCTGTTCTACAACGTTAACCATATTCTGTCCTGCATGTACTTCTGGGGTCCCCACCCGGAACAAACCTAACAGTTTTCCTCTAAGGTAATACTGGAGTACAAGAAATGATTCTTCAAAAAAAATGTAGGTTAGTGATGCTGTGTGATTTTGAAAATTGGAAAGCCTCAGAAATTTGCTGGAAAATCACCATCCTTCTAACCTTGCCTTGATGCTTTGTGCCCTCACCCCAAAGGCTGAGGGACTCTCTGAAGTTTCCTTATCTAACAAAGAAAGCTTTTTATGAAAGTCAATACAATTGCCTTCTGTTGCCATCCTGTTGCTTCATTAGCTAGTGCAGATACATAATACTAGCACTCCTGAATGGTGTTTCCCTCGACATAATGCCTGCCTCTCAGGTTCATTCAGATGCCAAGAAGAACAATTTACAAGTTAATTTCTTTCTCCCTGGTCCATTCATTCTTGCTAATAACCGTTTTTTGCTTCTCAAAAGAATGGTATGCATTTCCATTTGCATATCCTATGCAAAATAGTACTTGAGCATCTGAACCTGAGTGGACGGTTGGGGTAATCCCTCTGTGATGTCCCCAAATGCACATTAATACATTCACATGCCTTTTCTCTTATTTGCCTCTTGTCATTTGATATTCAGTGAACCTTCTGAGAATAAAGAGAAAAGTTTTCCTTTGGCCCCTATATTAGGAATTTACAGGAAATAAATTTGAGTTACATTTTGGTTTCCTGAGGTATGGAAGCAGGGAACTAGAGCTGTTGCAGTCTAATTGCCTCCTATTTATTATAACGCTCCATAGAGAGACTTGTATTCCCTCCATTTTCTTTTCCTTTCTCTCTCTCTCTTTTTTTTTTTTTTTTATTATATATATATTTTTTTTCAATTTAGTTTTACAGAATCAAAGAGTCTAACAGTATATCTTGTTAGATACAGTATGTCCTCATAATGTATACATTATTTCTTGTACAATGATATGAAATAATATGGGAAATATTCATGATAAATTATTAAGTGAACAGTGCAAGTTAAAAACAATAGTTTCATATTTTTTTCCCCACCCCCCCTTTCCCGAGTCAGCACCTTCAAGTGTTACCACTCCCCAAACGGTGTGCAATGCACTCATTGTGTAGGCATACCCCCATCCCCTCCCCCACCCCCCACCTCAGTCTGATGTCCAATTGGTGTCATTCCCAGACTTGTATTTAGGTGATGATCAGGGAAACCAATTTTCTGGTGAGTACATGTGATGCTTGTTTTTCCATTCTTGGGATACTTCACTTAATATAATGGGTTCCAACTCTCTCCAGGAGAACCATAGAGATGTCGTATCTTCATCATTCCTTATAGCTGAGTAATATTCCATGGAATACATATACCACAGCTTACTAATCCAATCATGTATTGATGGGCATTTGGGTTGTTTCCACATCTTTGCTATTGCGAATTGTGCTGCTATAAACATTTGGGTACACGTACCTTTGTTATAGAATGATCTTTTTTCCTTTGGGTATATGCCCAGCAATGACAGAGTCTTGCTCTGTTGCTGGGGCTACAGTGCAGTGTCATCATCATAGCTCACAGCAATCTCAAACTCCCAGGCCAAAGTGATCCTCCTGCCTCAGCCTGCCAAGTAGCTGGGACTATGGGCAAAACCTACCATGCCCAGGCAAATTTTTTCTACCTTTAGTAGAGATGGGATCTTTCTGTTGCTCGAGCTGGTCTTGAACTTCTGACCTCAAACTATCCTCCCACCTGAGCCTCCCAGAGTGCTAAGATTACAGGTGTGAGCCACAGTGCCTGGCCTACCTGTATTTTCTAGATGTATGGCAAGTGGGGCATAAATTCACCACCCTGTTTCCTCAGCCTAACTCTTGTAGGCCTTACAGTAAAATCCTAAATGTTCAGTTTCTTTGCTACATTTCCAAATGCCAACTTCACATCCAGTTTACAATATCAACTGTTTTTCCTTTATTGCCCAATGCAAACAGATGGAGTATTTTAGTTTTCTTGTCATTTCTTTG
This sequence comes from Eulemur rufifrons, assembly GCF_041146395.1. Lineage (NCBI taxonomy): Eukaryota > Metazoa > Chordata > Mammalia > Primates > Lemuridae > Eulemur > Eulemur rufifrons. The sequence continues at coordinate 3,208,290 of NC_090984.1, read as the reverse complement.
CAAAACAGTGGGTGGTTATTTTTAAAATATTGATTTTCTATTTCTGAACATTTTACATGGGAAGAAAATAGATAATGATTTCATGGCACTCTGATGTAAAAAATCTTAGTGTCTCCCCTCATTTAATCTTCCTCAGGCACACACACTTTCCCAGAATGTAAAATTCAGAAAAGTGAAATGTGAATGCCTTACCATTGCCTTACCTCCTATAAACATCAACACTGAGTTTGTGGGATTTTGCTGAATTATTATTACTTTTATTTATTTTTATTTATTCATTTATTTATTTGAGACAGAGTCTTACTTTGTCACCCTGGCTACAGTGTAGTGGTGTCATCATAGCTCATTGAAACTTCAAACTCCTGGGATCCAGTGATCCTCGTACCTCAGCCTCCTGAATAGCTGAGATTACAGGTGTACACTACCATGGCTGACTAATGTTTTCTATTTTTAGTAGAGAGGGGGTCTAACTCTTACTAAAGCTGGACCCAAACTCCTGGCCTCAAGTGATCCTCCTGCCTCAGCCTCTCAGAGTGCTAGGATTATAAGCATGAGCCATCATGCCTGGCTTGAATTATTCAAACACTGGAACTTTTCTCATCCAAACTAAGTGAATAACATTTACTTGGAACTAGAGTTTTGAGCCTAATGACAAAGCTAATGTCAGTCTTGATCTTCCAGAAGGTGGTCATTGAGGGCCCAGGGAGCCTCCCCTGCAGATATCCCAGCTTGCTCCCATCAGCCAGGAAAGGAGCCCTTTATACTGAGAGAAGTTTCAGAGCCCTGGGAAGCTAGGGGTTGATCCACAGGCAGATGGAGTGGAGGTCGGGATGGAGGTAGGGGTGAGTGATGAGATGCACTTTCTGAGGGTGTAATTGCTATTGTCCTAGGGCTCTTTCTAGACATTGTCCACTACAACATATTTGAAATTACAATTTGTCATTCAATAAAATAAAGTCTTAATTATTTAAAGACGTATTGTGATAGGGGAAAGCACCGAGTATAAATCTGCAAGCATCATGAAGTTTACACAGACAAGGGCTTTTTTTCCTTGAGAGGAGCAAACGAATTTAGAAAGAAGGTGGGAGGGGAAGGGCAGGATGGATGGTGCAAAAGTGACATCCTAGCTTAGAGGCTTTTTTACCCTGAAGTCAGCCTGTTCTTAGGAGGAGCACAAAGGAGGTTTGCATGTTGGCTCAGGCTGAGGATCAGTCAATGTTTAGGGTCCTGGAGGGAAGAAGAAAAACTTAAGCAAAGTTTGGTCAAGAAATATTTTGTTCTGACCACTGAAAAGAAAACTGTTCTCATTTTTTATGAGGCAATAAATGGAAATTTAAAGAATCTGTGTCAGGCTTTGTGATAGGTGAAAAAGGAGTAATAACCTCTTTTGTAATGGGAAGGTTGTTTCTTGGCAGTAAGCGGCTATTACAGAACACAAAGGGTGGGTGGTTTCAGTCATCACAACTATTTACCAGGATTACCTGCCCAAATCTTCCCCCGCCACTTTCCCTTGCCCTATGCATCTCTTCCATTTGGCTTTTTCTGAGTGGTGTACTTTCTAGTATACCAAATTGATGAATGTAAGTAATGTGGTTTGCTGAGTTCATTGACTAGTTTTATCAAATTATTAAACTTCAGAGGGGGTTACAGGAGCATCTTATTGATAGACAGTTGCTCAAAATTGTGCATGGGCCCCTGGGGCTGCCACTGGCATCTGCAGTGAGTGCAGTGTGGTAGGACCGAGCCCTGAACTCATGAGGTCTGTATGAAATCTGTGGTGTCAGAATTGACTTTTGGAGAAACATTTGGTGCCAAAAAAGTGGTCGGTGTTCATCAGACTCCACACATTTGGTGTGAGAAGTGTCATGTTTCTCAGGGAAGGGAGAGTCTGTTCTCCTGCACATGGGCTGTCACACCACGTATTGTGCTCTGACTCTGCTTCTCCTCCTGTGGTCAGAGGAGACTGAGGACACAGGAGGAGTCCTGGGGTCAGATCCCTCTCTGCAGCTTGCTGCCACCATGTGATTCGCACCCATTCATGCAGTGGTGCAGCAGGCACTGATGGAGCCACGCCCCTCCAAGGCAAGTCTCCTCCCTCTGGAATGGAGACCACAGCTCCATTGCTCTTAGAGTTTCCCACCAAATATCCACACTGGAGTCCTGGTTTAGCTCCACCCCCAGACTCCAAATGTGCAGCAGAAATCTGGCCCTCCACCAATCCAGGCTTACAGCTGGATTGCCTGATTATAGTCTCATGCCTGCATGGACACAGGAATGCCAGAGCATATCCCAGCCTGGGCTAGTATCTTTAGCACTGACAGCCCAACATAAGTGACTGGGGCAAACATACTAATTGATAGAGGTTTATTGGGCCACCATATAAGGATGTGCTTGGGAAAAACCAAACCACAGACAAATCTGTGACTTTTTCCAAGGGGGGGTTTGGGAACTTCAGTATTTAAAGGTGACATGGAGAAAGTAAAAGGAGGAGGGGTGTGGGCAGCCAGGCAAAAATTGTTACATTCTTGTGAGGCCCAGAAAATTTACATATTACATAAGCTAAAATGAATGTTTGAAGAGAAAAGGGAAGTGAAGGAAGACTCAATTATGTAGATGTCCCTGGATAGGTAGAAGAAAGGTTGATCTTGTTTCTGTTATGCACTTGGGAAGATAAATTTGTAATCAACATTATTAGTGTGGAGTTGAACAGACTTTAGTTTTAGGAGCTAGACTGAAAGTGCAGATGAAAAGTTACAACTTATGAGTCCTTACTTATGGAAGGCCAACGAGGAATTTTGTTTGAATGGTCTGTGTGGGCAGTCCATGTATATCCCTAAAACCTTTTACCTCTCCGTGATCTGGCTGATGCATAATGCTAGTAATAACCATTCATTTGTAAGGTGTTGCATGACTCGGCCTCCAACCCTGACCTTTGCTTCTGCATAAGGAGCTTGAGGGATTGTCCTGAGATTTCTGGTTTCTTCTACAGCAGCAACCAGTCCTCACACCAGCTCTGCACTGTCTCCCACCCCTGGGTAATTGATAGCACTTGTCTTTCTTCTGATTTTTTTCTTCCCCACAAACGTTCTTTCTTGGGCACATAGTGTGACTAAGGCTACTCCTCTGGTGCCTGAATTCAGCACCCTCTGGAATTATACTCATGAGTTGAAGGCCACGGCCCTTGACATGGTTTTTGTAAGAACAGATGCAAATGAAAAATACCAACTGGATCCTTCAACTTATAAACATGAGATTATACTCTCTTCTCTTTCTTAAAGTTTTTACTTTTGTATGTACTTTTTTCTCTGCCACTTTGAAATATATATAAATTATTTTATGAGCTAACAGGCCTTTTGTTATTATTATTTTTTTTTTAACTCCGGGATTGTCTTTCTTAAAAATCTAGGAACCGCTGCTTTGAAATGTAAATAGTCAAAAAAATCTGCGTGTATCCCAGTTTCTTTTAGAGTAGGAACCTCTCAGTAGTAGGCACCTAGCTCCAAGTTGCAAAGTTGTCTTCTGTCATGAACATATGAAAGGGTTTTTTTTTTTCCTTTGAATATAGCCCATTAGTAAACACACACGGCCTTTCCAATTACTAGGTGAATTTTGGGTGAACTACATTTGAAAAATGGTGCTGACAAATCTACTTGAGGACTAATTATGTTGACTTTTCTTTATGTCTTTGGAATCTCTTATCAGATTGCCTGAGATGTACAGTACATTCTGGTTTAATTGTATAACAAAAGTTTTCCTTCTGTTTTACCATTGTGGAGAGTTATTCTGGGCTTGAAAACAATTTTGTTTTTAATTATATTTTCCAAACACTTTTAAGAATTACCAGGCATGGTAAAAAAATATAAAGTGCTCACCAGGCTTCACTCTAAAGATCTCTTTCCTTCTTGGCCTTCCAGTAATAACTCACAATTGTGCAACAAAGTGCACGGTGCCTCCAATATCTACATGTAGAATGGTCTCTCTGCTATTTGCAATCTGCTATCTAGAGCAGTTTGACCATATTTCTACAAAAATAATGTTACAAGACAGCAATCATCCCTTCCAGCTGTTTGTCAATGACCCTGGCATTTTCAGACCTGAAATTTATCCAGAGTCTGTTGGGTTTGCAAACCCAGCCAGGTAGACACATATGCATTGAGTAGGCCTGAGAATCTTAACTCCCTCTCCTCCTCTTTCCCAAATACTCATGAATATGTAGAGGGCACCAGCTGCTTCCCTATTCCTGCAAGACCTCAATCTGCAGCTGCAAATTCTGAATCCAGGTCCTCATGATCACAAGGACGTGAGAGAGCAGCTTCCGTGAGCAGCTTCTAGTTCCCCCTCATTCTGTATCACCCAAGAACACAGAGCCAGGTTGATTCCACCTGTAATCCGCACGTAAGGCTGGCCCCTACCTGGGATTCACAAGGCAGGGCCAGTCTTGGGACTGAGTTTGTACAGAAAACCTGAGGGAAACATTTTCTGCATTGTGAGAAGTCAACATAGACTTTGTGAAGCCAGCCTTTACTAAATGAGGCCTTTCAAGATTTCCAGATATTGTCCAGTGAGCTCTTAGATTTGTATGAAGGGTTCCTGTTGTAAATAGAATCTAGTGGCAAAATCTGTAAATGTAAACAAGCACCTCAGCTGTGGGAGGCCAGGTCCACAAAATATTGACAGCCACGATCACAACTACAGCTTCCTGTACGGTTACTGGAATAGGGTGTTCTTCTCCTTCCTCATACCTAACAGTTAGTCCATAAAGGACAGGTTCTGTCACACCTGGATCCAGGATCAGCTGCCCTACCAGGGCATTTCCATTTTCTCTGCTGACCTCACAGAGCCAGCCTGATTCTTTCCTGCCTGGATCAGCATGGGGACATCAGCCCAAGCTCACTGGGGACCCTCTCACCAGCATGTGGGAGGCTTGTGGACATTTGGGGATGTTCTTCCATGCTGGGGTCAGGATGACAGGATATAATTCCCCTCCATTTCAAGGAAGAGGAATAAGTCATCCAAGGTTTGTTCCTCCTCGCATAGAAAAGAATCCCCCTTGTTGGTGTCCAGATTGGAGTTGCTGCAGTTTCCTGGTACTTCAGTGATAAACAAGGAGGAGGTCTTGAGACACAAACTGATAGATCAATCAATTCTTTCCATTTCATATGAGCATTAGAGGAACAAGTAAAGCAGGCATGGTTCCTCCTGTCCAGTCTAGAGCAAATGGTTAAATGGTTGAATTCAGCATCATGTAGTCAAGACGAGGAAGTTGCTCAGACTTTTGCTTCATTTGGGCCATTTTCCTTATGTTGTGAGTTCTGTTGTCAGCACACAAAGGCCATCTATGAAGAGAAGAGTTGTTTTAATTTGTCTTTATTGCTTTTACCTTGTTAAGAATAAATATTTAGCTAGTTCTAATATAATTCCAGAAAAACTTAAATGTTTTTTATTAAAGTGCTTATTATTGTATGTTATAAAATGTACGAAGAAGCCTAGGGTGGTGATTCACACCTGTAATCCCAAAATTCTATGACTTAGTGTGGCCTGGAATAACAAATAGTTTATATGCACAATAAAGGCTGAGAGGCAATGCTTAGCTAAGTGTTTTCAGCCCCAGGTTCCAATTAGGATCACGTGTCCAGTTTGAAGAAACACCATCACCTGTGCCCTCCCTGCAGATTCTATTTGTGGGGGTTGAAGCATCTATGTGGTTTTAATTAAGTGCCCCACCTGATGCTAAAGTGAGTCCAGAGTCAAGCACGAGGGCTCCCAGATATATTTATGAAAGTTGAGTGCAGCTTTTGTTCCACGGGGACCTCACAGAGTCTTCTCTGCATGGATTTGTGTGGTGCAGGGCAGCACAGCCCAGCCCACGTGCCCACTGCTGTAGCAGGTATTGCTGGTGTCTGTGGTAGAGGAGGGCACCTGTGGGCAGGAAGGGAGAGAAATCACTCATTGGTCTTCATGTAGAAGCTCCATGTTCATGACTCTGTGATGAAGGACAGGGAAGGGTGGACTTTTTGCACTTCAAGGTCCCTCTGCCTGTGGGTGTAGTCGTAGCAGATGAAGGGCCTGTGCTGATGCCATTGATGGCACTTTATCAAAATGCAGATGTGATTTGTCCAGATCCTCTCACCTGAGAAAAAGTTCCAGAGAAGGAAGAGGAAGAAATGGCTGGTTCTTATGTACAGGTCCCAGGTCCAGAACTATGTTCATGTGTCATCCTGAAATGTCATGTGTTTAGAATGAAAATCTTTCTCTCTCTTGTGATGTTCTGGCCTAATGAGTTTGTTTCAATGATTCTTTTGTCCTTTTTTCTTATAATGGTCAAGGTGCTCTGAAAAATCTTCCCTGTATAGCAGAGCTTTCTATTCATTCTCTCCATCCAGGCCCCTTATGTGCCATGAACACATCTCAAAAAGTTTATGAGCTGCAATATAGAAAATGTTCCCTTTGTGGCTGTCAAACATGGGATCATGTGGCTGCCTAAGATTCTTATTTGGGATAGGGTCAGGTCCTTGGGTATCTGTGAGGAAGGGGAACATGAAACTGTTTAGGTTCCATGTGGATGCTCCATCAGCTCTGTGCATAACAGGATGAAGTAAATGTGCTCTTAAAGTGCTGACATTAATTGCCTAGAATAACTCAAGAGTTTTAAAAAAGAATAATTAGAGAAGACTTGCTTTCTAGGATGCTAAGAAAAGACTTTACATACACTATTAGAGATTATAAATCATGGGAGATACACGTAGCTTGAGGTTTGCATACAATTGAGTTTCCTCATGATTAGATTCAAATTATGATTTACTTTTTTGGGCCACTATCATCACAGCAATGATGTTGTGTCCGCCTATGTGAATCAGCACCTGATACCAATTTGCTCTATTATGGTAGTTAATTTTATACACTTAGTTAAGATGCTCTTTAACAGATTTTTTCCACTATAAATTATTTTTCTCCATTAATACACACCTTGGGGAGATGTGTGTAAACCATCACATTGAATCTGGAAGTTCCCCTTTGTTCTTAGATTCTGTTTCATACAGCTTGCTTTGGAAAAGGAAGGCTCTCATCTTTATTTACTGGTCTGATAAACTGAGATAAACCCAGGCTCTACCACTTGGTGGATGTTTTACAAAACATCCTCCTGGGCCAGAAGCATTGGCATCACTCATGAGCTTGCCAGAGACTCAGGCTTCATCCCATATCTTCTGAATCAAACTCTGCATTTTAACCAGATCTTCCATTCATTGTTGTACACATTAAAATTTGAGAGGTACCTTCTAACCTACCATGACTTTTCTATCAGAGAAATATACACAACTTAATCATGTCTGATGTAAACAAGGCACTCCAAGATGCTCATGGCTGTGTGAGTGGCCTTACTTTTATGCTGCATTATCTAAAAAATATAGTATCTGCACTGTTTTTGTGAATGTTATACTGTCCTCTTTCCCCAGACTTACAGAATACATTAGGAAATACTTTTTTGTTAAAATTATCTTATGGGATAATTCCAGTCACTTGTATAAGTCAGAACCAGTTCTCTTTATTCTCTCATTTCACCAGGACTGAAATTATCTCTGCCCATGGCTCCTTGGTAAGTATGTGTATTTTTTTCTTCCAGGCACTGTTGACATTCATGGATGTGGCCATAGAATTCTCTCTGGAGGAGTGGGAATGCCTGGACCCTGCTCAGCAGAATTTGTATTGGGATGTGATGTTAGAGAACTACACAAACCTGGTCTCCGTAGGTGAGGATAACTTCAATACATCATTCCCATTCCACACTAATAATTTCATAATTTTTGTAAATTATTTTCTGGGAGTTTCTGCTTTGCATGAATGAGTTTCTGATCCTTGTTTCCAAGAGAAACTTGGGGATTTTTGATGTAGAAAAGAAAATATTCAAAGTGTTTTATCTTGATGTTAATCTCAACTCTTTTTGAGCTGGAAATCTGTATCTTTCATTCTACATACATTAGTAGGAATTGCAGAAATGTAGTGGCAGAAAATATTGTTGCCCATACCTTGAAATGCAATTTCCACCACCAATTTTTGATTCCGTAGTACTGGGTAGTGGAGCTAAGAACCCACAGATTTTAAGTGCTTTCTAAGTATTCTAAAGTTTCTGTCAGGAAAGAGTATTTGGGGATTATTTTTCTACAATTTTCTATATGTTTTCTTTTCTCTACTGAGCACAGTACTAGATTGGTAATTGGAGAATCCCAGTAAGAGTCATGTGAATTTTTTCTAATAAAATAGGTCTTGCTGTCTCTAAACCAGACCTGATCACCTGTCTGGAGCAAAGAAAGGAACCTTGGAAGGTGACGAAATACATTGCAGTAGCCAAATACCCAGGTAGGTGGGAGAGAATGAAGCAGATGGCACAGGTGGGAGAGGTCCAGAATTTAAGAAGGAAGCCAGACCTTAAAATGGGGTTTTGGAAGCTGTGCTTCAGTGAAAATGATTTCTAGGAGGCCTGGGTTTCTTTGCCTGGGTCTCACATAAGGGCATGTCTTGTCTTTGTGTTTTAATTCCCTAAGCACTAATTCCCCATCAGTGATGTTCCTTGAAGGTTACAGTGAGAACCAAAGTTCTGTTCGTGGCTTACAAGGGACAGCAGGGTCTGAGTCCTGTTCTTTTGCCTTTCAGGACATGGTAATATCTGTGTATTTTTGAGGAAGTCTCTGTGAAACAATTTTTTCATTTTCCTTTTGCGTCATATCTGACATGTGTGAGTGAAGTTGTGACATTAGTACTTGGTTCAGGTATCCCAGGGACGCCACAAACAGATGTGGTATGTTTTCTGCTTTATGGTTTCCTATCCTGTGGAGGTTTTAAATGTAATTTTACGGGAAATTCATACTCAGTAATTTATCAGAATTCTCTAAGTATAGGAAGTCAAATGTTCTTTTACTTCAAAATTCTGTTTTTGTATCAACTATGATAAATAATTTAAATTCTATATGTTCATATTCCTCAACTTTAATATAGCTTAAGGTACCTTTTTTCTGCATTTCTTAAATATAGTATGTGTTTGGGAAGCTTAGAACGTTGCTGAGCATACATTAAACTCCCAATATTTACTTTATATTTTAATCACTGTCATTTTATAGTTTTCTCTTACTTAGTTTGAAGTTCACTGGAACTGTCTCATTTATACACACAGACACACACACACACACATGTGGATGTGTAACATTTTTTTACAAATAAAAGTTATATATAATTATTTCACGTTTGTATACATTGTGAAATGATTGATAAAATCAAGTTAATGAATATGCCTATCACCTCACAATCACCTTTTTTTTTTTTGTTTGTTTGTTTGTATTGAGAACACTTAAGGTCTACTGTCTTGGCAAATTTCAGGATACAAGTTATTATTAACTATAGCCATGGTGCTATACATTAAATCTCCAAAGTGTATTCATCAGATAAAAGTTTGCGCCCTTTGAACATCTATTTTCCCCACCACAGGCCCTGGAAACCACATTTGTATTCTCTACCTCAATCTTTTTAGCTTCCCTACATAAGTGAGATCATGCACTATTTGTCTTTCTGTGCCTGGCTTATTTCAGTTAGCGTAATGTCCTTCAGGACCATCTGTGTTTGATGAAATGGCTGAATAATATTTTTTGTGGCTAAACAATATTCAGTAGACCATATATATACTGTGTATATATATCATATTTTCTTTATCCATTCAGAATATTACAAACAGCTTGTTTTCATATCTTGTCAATTGTGAATAATATTGCAAGGAACATAGGAGTACAGATATTTCTTAAAGATATTGATTTTTTTTTTTATTTTAGAGTCTCACTTTGTTTCCCAATCTAGAATGCTGTGGCATCAGCCTAGCTCACAGCAACCTCAAACTTCTGGCTCAAGCCATCCTCCTGCCTCAGCCTCCCGAGTAGCTGGGACTACAGCACATAAAACCATGTCTGGCTAATTTTTTCTATTTTTAGTTGCCCAGCTAATTTTTTCTATTTGTAGTAGAGATGGGGTCTTAGTCTTGCTCAGGCTGGTCTCGAACTCCTGAGCTCAAGCGATCGTCCCGCTTTAGCCTCCCAGAGTGCTAGGATTACAGACATGAGCAACCACATCCAGGGAAAAATACTGATTTTATTTCCTTTGGTTATATACACAGAAGTGGGATTGCTGAATTGTATGGCAATTCTAATTTTTCATTTTGAGTAGCACCTCCATACAGGTTTTCATAATGACTCCACCAATTTACAACCCGCCGACAGTATAAAGGATTTCTTTTTCTTCACATGCTTGTCAAAACTTGTTATCTACTCTTTTTGATATTAGCCATGCTAACATGTATGAAGTGGTATTTTAACATGATTTTGAAGTGCCTAATGATTAGTGATGTTGAGCATCTTTTCATATATGTATGGCCATTATATGTCTTTGTTGGGAAAAGATCTTTTCAGTCTTTCTCCTATTTTTCAATTGGGTTATTATCATTATTACTGTTTTTGTCTCTTACCAGACATATGGCTTGCAACCATTTTCTCCCATCCTTTATGTTTTCTTGTTTCATTGTCTACTTTGCTGTACAAAAGCTTTTTTAGATTATTGCAGCCCACCTTATTTATATTTACTTTTGTGGTCACATGTTTGATGTCGTATCCAAAAAATTCATTGCCAAGGTCATTCATTATCAAGGAGGTTTTCCATATGTTTCTTTTATGATTTTTAAGGATTTGTGCTTTATATAAGTCTATATTTTGAATTAATTTTTGGATATGGTATACAAGAAATGGTGTAATTGTATTTTTTCTTCTGAGTATCCAGGTTTTCTAGCACCAAGTAGTGAAGTATTGGTGAGACTATAGTTTCTGCACTGTGTGCTCTGGGTGCCCCTGTCAAAGATGAGTTGACTTTGCATGCGTGGATTTTTTTTCTGGGCTCTCTGTTTTGTTCCATTGGTTTTTTTGTCATTTTTTAATGCATGTTCTAGTCTGTTTTTATTAGTATAGTATTGAAATTAGTTTGAAATCAGAAAGTATGAGGCCTCCAGCTTTGTTCTTCTTCCTCAGTATTATGTTGGCTACTGACAATATATTGTAGTTCCATAAAAATTTTAAGATTGTGTTTTTTATTACTGTGAAAAAATGCCATTGAAGTTTTGATAGGGAGTCCATTGAATCTTTAGATGACATTGCATAATATGGCACTTTACCAGTATTTTTTCTGCTAGTATATAAACCTGTGAAATCTTCACATTTATTTGTGTCTTCAGTTTCTTTCATCACCAACTTATATTTTTCAGTGTACATCACTTTCACCTTTTTAGTTAAGTTTAGTGCTAAAATGTTTATTATTTTGATGCTACTATAAATGAGATTATTTTCTTTTTTATTGGATAGTTTGTTACTGCATGAAAACACAAGTGACATTTGCACGTTAATTTAATATTCTGCTCATTTACTCAGTGTATTTTTAGTTGAAACAGGTTTTTTTGTACTCTTTACGGTTGTCTATATAGAAGATCATGTCATGTATAAATAGTGATTTTTTTTCTTTTCTGTTTGATGGCTTTACAAAATTTTTTTCCAATATTTTTGCCTAAGACTTCCAATGTTATGATAAATAGAAGGATTGAAAGTGTGTACAATACAGCCTTGCATTTGTGTCTGTGCATTTGAGGATCAAATGTGTCATCCACTTTTCAGAAACCAATTTCAGCAGGTAAAGATCTTTCCTTTTTGGGTCCACAGCTTGCTGGGTTCTCCTCTGGACTTGCAAAGAATAGGGGTTCTAGCTGGCTAACAAGGCTGCTTCTGGGTCAGCTTTGATGCTTCCCTTTAGTGGGTCTGTTACTAGGGGCTTGGACAGTTGTCAATTCTGTCTTGTTTCTGGGCAGACTGGATTGCCCTCGGGACTTTGATCTGTAGGGCAGGAAGTTACAGTTGGGTCTGCATATGGTGGGGAGGGTGTCAAGTATATGTATGGGTGTGGCTCCTACTGAATATGTGAGAGGTTTTCCCCAGGGCACGGTGTTGGTCCCTAGGTGTGCAGCACTGGCCTTGCACTGTGGCTGAGAGAACTGGAACTGAGGTACAGCTGCTTCAGAGACCACAGTGAATGCCAAGGTCTGTAGGCCTGCCTCCATGGACACAAATGGACATTCCCTGCAGGCCTCTGGAGAGGGAGGATCATCCTAGACCGTGGCTGGGAGGAGCTGAAGTTGCTTATAGAGTCACTTCAGAATTCTCAGTGGTACCAAGTGGAGTGAGCCATTTCTTGGTCTGCATCTAAGACCAGGGATTCTCAAGTTTACCACCTGAATGAGGGCCTGCCTTCTCAAAATGACCCTCTTTGGTCTTGGGCTTTAGTATTATTTTACAACCTCCCTCCTGTAACTCAAAGCTTTTATAAAAGCACTTAGATTTTGAGATGGGGCTCTCCTAATACCACCCAGGGTGGTCTCAAACTGCTGGACTAAAGTGATCCTATTTCCTTCGCCTCTGAGTAGCTGGAATTACATGTTTGAGCTACTGTGCCTGGCTTTCATAAAGTCACTTTTGTCCATGGATGGCTGCCAAATTTTAATTGCTGTGGGGAGACAGAAAAGTAGGAGACTTCCTATTTCACCATGTTGTTAATATCACTCTCTCTGTATAGTCTCACTTTCTATTTTGTTCTATATCAAATTTTACATCTAAACATTTCTTGTTTTGCAATGACATGTTATTGCATTTGTTTTTTAAGTTATGTCATTTGACATAAGTTTATTGTGTGTTTTGTTTTACCTACACTTTATAATTTTGGTTGAAATTGCAGCTTCCTATATACACTTTATCAATGTCTGGTTTAATTAAAATACAAATCAGCCATATCTCTATAGAAAATTATATACATTTTTTACCTATACGTTTATATATTTGGGAACCCTGATTTATAATATGTGTGTGTGTATAATAGTTTTATATATAAAATATATGTCACACTCTAAGTGCCTTTATAAGAGCTTTGGGATCTAGGATCCCAAATATAAAAACATTTTTGATATATATAAATTATAGGTTTCCAGTGAATGAAACTTTGTATTATTTAGTGTCCTTCTTTGTCTCGTGACAGTTGTGGCATAAAGTAGTGTGTTTTATGAAATAGGACAGCTTTTGACTCAAAATGTATTTTGCCTATTATGATTGGGACTCTCCTGCTCTCATTTGCTTAACCATTGCATGGAGTGTGTTTTTCCGTCCTGCCACTTTCAGTCCATTTTTTTCATTACATCTAATGTGAGTCTGTTATAAAGAGAATATAGTTGGATCTTGTTTTTGAATTTCCTTAAACTCCTTTACTCAGTTTTTTTCTTTTTATTGGGAATTTAGTCTATAAATATTTAAATAATTGTTTGAATGGGAAGGGCTTACTATTGCCATGTTATTAACTGTTTTCTTTGCTTCTTGCAGGTATTTTGTCCTTCTTTTCCTCATTTTCTGTCGTTTGTGTCTCCTTGATTTTTGTAGTGACTTGCTTTGGTCCTTTCTTTTTTAAACATGTATCACTACAGGTATTCTATTGTGGTTACCATGTGGATTACATAAGAGCTCTTATAGTTACAACAATATACTTTAAACTTGTAAGTAACAACTCTTTTTTACTTGTATACAAAAATTCTTCTTCATTACATCTGCCTTAAAATTTATGTTATTGATGTCTCTAATTGTATCTTCTTATACTGTATATCCATTAACAGATGTTTCTTTTCTTTCTTTCTTTCTTTTTTTTTTTTGAGACAGAGTCTCACTCTGTTGCCTGCACTAGAGTGCTGTGGTATCAGCCTAGCTCACAGCAACCTCAAACTCCTGGGCTTAAGCAATCCTTCTGCCTCAGCCTCCTAAGTAGCTGGGACTCCTGGCATGAGCCACCATGCCTGGCTAATTTTGTTCTCTATATATTTTTAGCTGTCCAGATAATTTCTTTCTATTTTTAGTAGAGATGGGGTCTCGCTCTCGCTGAGGCTGGTCTCGAACTCCTGACCTTATCGATCCTCCTCCCTCAGCCTCCCAGAATGCTAAGATTACAGGCATGAGCCACTGCACCCAGCCTAACAGATGTTTCTGATCATTTTTGTGCTTTTATCTTATAAACTTTAAAGCATGATTAAGAGCATTTTCTGAACCTTTATTCTAATACTGCAGAACTTTATTTAGATGTAATTGCATCACTTTCTCAGACAGGGTTTCTTTTATTTCAGAATATTAAGGGGATACAAATATTTTTGGTTACATGAATCACTTTTGTGATGCTTGAGTCATGACTACAGGTGTACCCATCACCCAAATATTGTTCATTGTACCCATCAGGCAGGTTTTTGTTTCTCTCCTTCTTCCCCCTGCCCCCTGCCCCCTGCTTGATTTCCACCAAATTTTACTTTACTCTATGCACATGTGTGCTCATCAATTAGTTCCAATTTAATAATGAGTACATGTGGTGTTTTTCCAATCTTGAGATACTTCACTTAGGATAATTGTCCCAAGTTACATGTAAATGATTGCAAAAGGCATTAATTGATCTGTTTTATGCCTGAGTAGTACTCCATGGTAGAAATATACCACATTTTATTAATCCAATCATAAATTGACGGGCACTTGGGTTGATTCCACACCTTTGCTATTGTGAATTGTGCTGAAGGAAGTATTTGAGAGCAGGTGTCTTTTTGATAGAAAGACTTTTCTTCTTTTGGGTTGATACCTAGTAGTTGGATTGCGGGATCAAATGGTAGGTCTACATTTAGTTCTTTGAGAAATCTCCATATGTTTTCCATAGAGGTTGTACTAATTTTCAGTCCCACCAACAGTGTGTAAGGATTCCTTTATCTCTGCCTCCATGCCATCATCTCCTGCTCTCGTGTGCAGTGTGTCTGCATGGATTCTGAGCAGCTCCCCAGTGAGCCCAGAGGTCTGCAGTGGATGGGGAAGACTCCTCACAGTTCAAGCTGCCTGCAACCTTTATTCCTCTCCTAAAAAGCAGTGCTACTTCAATTTTGCTGTCTTCTCCTCTTCCCAGTAGTGTGAATTGTATTGGGACCCCTGGCTTAAGCTCTGAGGTGGGTGGTGCTTATAAGAGTCAGCTACACCTTGTTGGATTAAGTCAGTAGGTGCTGTAATGGCTACATGGTCATTCTCCCTGTCAGTGATTGATGCTTTCAGGAAAGAGCCAAGTACAGAGGGGTTCTTTTGTGCCTGGAATAGGCTTCAGCCCTTTAGGAGAAGCATTTGACTATCCCAGACAGTGGGAGGGGCCTGCAGTCCCCAGGGGATTGCTTACTCTCCACCACAAGAGAGGAGAGTGGGAGAGTGAGGCTGGGTGGGGTTAGGTTGAGCAAGCCTGGAAGGCTCTGCAAAGTCTTGGCAGGGCTCAGAGTCCTATTTCAGGGCCCTGGGAAAAGCCACTGGGAGAGGGGCCAAAAAGATCTATTAAAACTAAAAGGACTGCTTATGGGGGAGGGGCTTTCTGTAGCTCACCAACTGGCCCTTGGAGTGAGCTCTGCCCGTCTCTCATTACCCCTGCCCTGAGGGGCTCCCTCCAGTGTCTGTTTGCAATTGGGCACAGAAACATGCTGCACTCAGCCACAGTGGGAACACAGGCTGGGAACTTTATGCGAGGGATACACTCTAGTCTGACAGCGTGACTTTCCTGTGGGGGTACGGGCATTTCACCAGATTTCTGTGGCTCAAACCCCCACTGTACTCTCGCATCATTTCTTCCCATGTGGGCTCCCTTGCCTACCAAGTTAGTCTCTCAAATCTCTCCATTGTGCCCCCTGGGAATTCACTCAAGTCGTGGGGGCACAGGATCCAGCCTGTGTGTCTTCTTCACTGGCATGTGTCTGCACAGAGTACCACAGGCAGGGAACTCCCAGACTGGGCACCCCTGGGGCCACCACGGGTCCCCAAAGGTAAAGGTGTGGAGAACACTGTAGGTGATGAGAGGTGGCTGCCCTCCCAGCTGCAGTGGGTGGGGGAAGGAGGAAGAGAGTCAGGAATAGAGCCAGGACCCTGGCTCCTCCAGTCGTCCTCCTTGGAAGGAAGCCTGCATGAAACATCCAAGCTCCAGAGCCACTCCTGTTTCCACACGATTCAGTGGGTTCAGCAGTGCCCATGCTCATAAATGTGGGAACGCTCACATACAACTCAGTAGCCTGCTGATCACCAAAGGTGTGTAGGGAGGGGAAATGCAGTACTCTCTTATTCCTGTTTATTTTTCCTTTTTTGTGTTCTGCTTCACAGTTTCCCCCTGTGAAGTAGGCAGCGGGCTCTGGCACCTCCTCCAAACTACACATGAGCTGTGCCCATTCCTCCCTTTTCTTTATCTAAAACACTTTCTTCCCTCTGGGGTGCTCCAGCAAGTGAGGTCTCTAGTAGGCCCTCTTGCCCTATCCCCTCTTCAGTTAATTATTGTTATATAATTTTGTGTTGTTTTCTAGCATCATTTTATTTTCAGTGAAAGGGGCTTCCTTTGGCACTTCTTGTAGGGCAGACCTAGTGCTGACAGACTCTTTCAGGATCTGGTTATGTTGATAAATCTTTATATTTTCTTCTTTTAGTAGGATAGTTTTGCTAGATACAGTATTTCTGCTGTGCAGTTTTTGTTCTTTAGGCACTGTGACTATGTAACCCAATTTTTTCTGCAGGGCAAAGTTTCTGAAGATAAATGCACTGGTTCTCTCATAGAAGCAAGCTCATAGATGACACATCACTCTTGTCTTGCAGCTTTTCAGATTTTCTTTTCTGTGACTTTCAAAGCTTTGCTCATAATGTCTTGTTATGGGTCTTTTTGTTTATTCTAGTTAAAGTGTGTTGAGCTTCTTGATTTCTTAGTTCTTTTTCTCACATTTTAGAATTGCTCAGTCATTTCTATTTGTGTTCTTGAGCTTCACAGTTTGTTTTCTTTTATACTTTTGGTTGCTGCTCTAATTTTCCTCTATTCATTTAGTTGTCTGTGATTTCATTTCACTCATTGCGCACTATTCATATGGGGCTTTTTAATTTTCTCAGGTAATATATATATCATTATTTCTTTATAGCTAATTTCTGATTATTTATTTTGTTTGTCTTATTGGGCTAGGATATCCTGATACTTTGTGTATATTATGATCTTTGGTTGATATTTGGGGGTTAAATAAAAATTCATCTCTCATATTCTTTAAGAAATGGCTTTGTCCTGGGAGATTCTCATATGAATTACTTGGGCTACAGATTCTTGGAGCCTCCCAAATCTATTCTCATGATGTTTATTCTGTGGAATTGTATGTTTATTTTCCAGGTAAAGTGATTATTCCATGTTTTTTTTAAGGCCCTGTAATTTGCTACACCTATTGTATGCACCTTGTACTGAAGTCTCTCTGCTGCCGTAACAGTCATTTACCTTTGTTTTCAGCAAACCCAGTCTACCTTCCAAAGCACAACACAATTATGTTCAGCATTCTGTGTTATGGGAAACACTAACCAGTCTCTGGAAAGGCCCCTAAAAGTCCAAATATATATATGTGCCACAATTCTCTTTTTCTTTTTGGGGAGAATCCACGAGTTGATTTTTTAAACCCATATAAACCATGCTATATTAATATTAGGAAGGGCAATGGTAGGTAAATGTAACAAACTTTTCTTCCTCTTCTGTGTGGCTTTTGGCATTGTGTTCTCCTAGGATGCTGCAAACTTTTAATTGGTTTTAAAATTAACACAGAAGCAATTTGGTCAGTATATTTTTTATTAATGTTATGTAGCTGTAACTGTATTAGGGCCTGTGGTACTTTACTATGCTATTTTGATAATGTGCTTGCTATAATTTTATATGTTAGATTTATAATAGATGTTCATCTAAGGCTGAAAAAAAACAAGTGGGATAGTTTGTTATTTTTATTTCTTTCAGCTCTGTCTTCTCATTACACCCAAGACCATTTGCCTGGGAAAAATCTGAAAGATTCATTCCAAAAAGTGCTACTGAGAAATTATGAAGGCTCTGGACTTCATAATTTAAGCTTAAGGAAAGACTGGGAAATTGTGGGTGCGTGCCAGGTGCAGGAAGAATGTCATAATGGATGTAACCAATTTTCAATAGCTAGCCATTGCAAAGTCGTCAAATGTAATAAATGTTTGAAAGTCTTCAGAAAATTATCAGAACGAAATAGACATAAGATAAGACATACTGTAGAGAAGACTTTCAAATGTAAAGAATGTGGAAAAGCCATTAACAAATGTTCACACTTTACTGAATATAAAAGAATTCATACTAGAGAGAAACATTACAAATATATAGAATGTGGCAAAGTCTTCAAATCTTGCTCAAGCCGTTCTAATCATAAGTCAAGTTGTGCTGAAGGGAACCCCTACAAATGTGAAGAATGTGGCAAAGCCTTTCACTGGTATTCAGCACTTACCAAACATAAGAGAATTCACACTGGAGAGAAACCCTACAAATGTGAAGAATGTGGCAAAGCTTTTAGCCAGCGTTCACACATGACCACACATAAGAGAATTCATACCGGAGAGAAACCCTACAAATGTGAAGAATGTGGCAAAGCCTTTAACTGGTGTTCAGTACTTACCAAACATAAGAGAATTCATACTGGAGAGAAACCCTACAAATGTGCAGAATGTGGCAAAGCTTTTAACCAGCGTTCATACCTGACCACACATAAGAGAATTCATACCGGAGAGAAACCCTACAAATGTGAAGAATGTGGCAAAGCTTTTACCTGGTGTTCAACTCTGACCTCACATAAAATAATTCATACTGGAGAGAAACCTTACAAATGTGAAAAATGTGGCAAAGATTTTATCAAGCGTTCAAAGCTGACCAGACATAGGACAATTCATACTGGAGAGAAACCCTACAAATGTGAAGAATGTGGCAAAGCTTTTAACTGGTGTTCAACCCTCACCACACATAAAATAATTCATACTGGAGAGAAACCTTACAAATGTGAAAAATGTGGCAAAGATTTTATCAAGCGTTCAAAGCTGACCAGACATAGGATAATTCATACCAGAGAAAAACCCTACAAATGTGAAGAATGTGGCAAAGCTTTTATCCAGCTTTCAAACCTGACCACACATAAGAGAATTCATACCAGAGAGAATCCCTACAAATGTGAAGAATGTGGCAAAACCTTTAACTGGTGTTCAATGCTTACCAAACATAAGAGAATTCATACTGGAGAGAAACCCTACAAATGTGAAGAATGTGGCAAAGATTTTATCCAGCTTTCAAACCTGACCAGACATAAGAGAATTCATACCAGAGACAAACCCTACAACTGTGAAGAATGTGGCACAATTTTTATCCAGCATTCAACCCTGACCAAACATAAGACAATTCATACTGGAGAGAAATCGTACAAATGTGAATGATGTGGCAAAGCCTTTACCAGTGCTCTTACCTTACTATACATGAGAGAATTCATACTGAGAGAAATCCTACAAATGTAAACAATGTGGCACATCTTTTAATAACTGTTCGCATCTTACTTGACATGACAGGGGTGGCCACTAGAACTCAGCCCATACCCATGTATGGAGAGAGGCCCAATAATCTGTGTCTTGGGTAATGTTTTTTTCAAGACTACTGAAACAAGATGCTGACATTAGATGAAGAACCTCTCTGCAAAGAAACCAGATATATCCAGATCTAACCTCCTCAAGCCAAACAGGACCCCCACACTGAACTTGCCTTGATTGTAACTCATTTTATTCCTACTTGAATGCTAAAAATCACACCCAGGGTTGGAGATTTAACATGTTAATGGGACATAAAATGGAAGAAGAAGCATGTAATAGAGCTACAGAGACACAAGAAAATCTTCACTTTTACCTCCTCACACACCATCCTTTTCCCACATAAGCCTCTTTAAAACTCTCCCTGAACTTCCCTTGGGGACTTAGCAAGAGAACATTTCCTGTGTGTTGCCTCACTTATGTTGAACATAAGCCCCAATAAAGCCTTGCTTGTGACTCTCTTCCAGCCTCTGGCTAATTTCTATTGCATAGTGAGCCCAGGGACCTGCACCAATAAAATACCTTCATGGAATTTCCATGATGTTCTTTCAGCTGTAGAGCAATAGCACCCACCTGTATTAATAGCCTGTATGTATGAAAACCATCATTCCACTGAGTCCTCAAAAAATTTTTTATTACAGGGGTGGAAAAGCATAGGCTTTAGGAGGGCATCACATCTCACATTCTGTGGACATGACCTCCTTATGGTGTCCAGTGTGAGTGACTCCCCATTTGCAGCCAGCTGCTCACCAGCCCACAGATCAGAATAGAGAATCTTGTGCAGTGAGGGCTGCATGAAATTCCTTCTGTGCTACCAGAGGCTCTATCTGCTTTTGACATGGAGGGGAAGGGCCTGGGGAAGCCTCATTTTCTTCACATTTTAGGTACAATGCACAGCAAAAGACACTCTAGAAGAAACATTTTGACTTAAAGCAACATGATCGCTTCCCTTTATTTTGCAGTAAAGGGATCCTTAAGAAACAGCTACAATAATCCTAAGCTGGCAATGGGGAAAATGGCAGGAGACTCCAGCATGAGAAAAAGCCCATCACAGGGCCAAGGATCTGCACAGATGACTCAAGGAAGACAAAACTCAAGTTAGATATTAAACAACCCAGAGGTGACTCACAAGTATCATTTGGAAACCTGGAAATGAAAGGAACAATCATTTCGTTTGCCACACAGACACCAGATTCGCAAAAAATCAAAAAGATATTAACACCCTTGGGAGGCAGGGTACATTATGTTGGGGACTAAAATTTCAACATACAAGTTATGGGAGACAGTTAGTCTATTACAACTTCTAAGATTTTATTAACAAAAAGTTTTCATTTACCTCCTACTCACTCTGTCCTTTGTTCCCTTCCTCAATATCTCTCTGTCCGTGTCTTTCTCTTTCTCTATTGTATTCCTCAAACTGAGGAGGCAAGCTCTGAGGCTATGAGCTGCCCTGTGGTAAGCCCCACATGGCAGGGAACTGAGGAAGTGTCCAGGCCAGCAGACAGGGGCGAGCCCAGGATCTGTGTCTACTCTGAATCCTGCCAGTACCCACATGAGTGAGCTTGGAAACTGATCCTCCCCCAATCCAGCTCCAGCTGAGACCACAGCCCAGCCTCATGAGAGACGTTGAGGCAGAGGCTCCCCCCTATACTGTGCCCAGATTCTTGTCCACACAAATTATGAGATATTAAGTAGTTGTTTAAAAGTACTATGTCTTGGGGCAGTGTTGTCAGAGAGAAGCAGGTCACTCCCCTCATGTCTCATGCCCCAGGATCCTCCCTCCCTCTGCTCCTCTCTTCCCCAGGCCCCTTCCAGCCCCACTGGCCCCTTTCCAATCTCCTCTCCCACGGTTACTTCTACCTGTAAGTCTCTGTACCAGGGGTGGCTTCTCCTTGACACACTGTTCCCAGACTTGTGCAGGGCTGGCTACCTGTTGTCATTCTGGTTACAGCATAAGTGTCACCTTAGTGAGGCATTTGGGTCCCTGCATGCAGTTACTCCCCAGCCCTCCTTCCCAACATCCTACGTGATTTTCAATACAGCACTTGCTTTTTTCTTTCACATGTCCTTGCTTTAATCCAGCTGTCCTCAGACTCTGGGCTCCTGGAAGGGGATCAGGGACCACTTGGTCATTTTCAGTACCATATGGTGGGCCGACCAGTGCACCTGGTGCAGGGTGAATAAATGAGGGAGTCTCAAAGCCCCTTTTCTTCTTCTGACCACCTCATAATGGAGATCATTGATAATATCAGGAGGTGCAAGTTGGCACAGGAAGCATTTATTAGCATTCTGAACAGGGATCTCTGTCGAGGAGAAATTCTCTAAGAAGACACTTATCTCATATATATTGGAAACCCTCTGCCAGCTTAGGTGACAACCACAAGCATTTTAACTCTGCCCAGGCAGAATTCTGGCTGGGCTGGTGAAAAAAGAGCCTAACTCTGAGAGACTGAAATCTGGGCATTCCAGATATTCACGCATTTACCCAGGGAGCATTTATTATGTTAAATCATGTACATCACACTGTGCCAAGGGCAATAGAAGTTCAATAGAATTTATTAAGGCACACTCACCCTTTACGAAACACATTCTTATGAGATGCTCTGAACCTCCTGTATTGCGTATAACCATTCTAGTGGGTGTTGATTATTTTATTATTGTGGTTTGATTTTCATTTCCCTAATGAATAATATGTTTAGCATATTTTACATGAAAATTTTTACATCTTAGGAAAAATGTCTATTTAAATACTTTGTCCATTTTTAATTGGTAAACTTTTTTATTACTAACTTGTAAGAGATTCTCTCTACTAGATCTTTTTTTTTTTTTTAATTTCATCTTGTTATGGGGGATACAGAATTGCAGGTTACATACGTTGCTCCTGTACCGCCTTTCCCCCCAAGTCAGAGCTCCAGGCGTGTCTGTTCCCCAGGTCGTGCGCATTGCACCCATCATGTAGGTATATATCCCTCCCTTTGCCACCCCCGCTTCCCGAGTCAGCATCTTCAAGTGTTACCACTCCCCACATGGTGCGCAATGCACTCATTGTGTAGGCATACCCCCATCCCCTCCCCCATCCCCCACCTCAGTCTGATATCCAATTGGTGTCGATCCCAGATTTGTATTTAGGTGATGATCAGGGAAACCAATTTTCTGGTGAGTACATGTGATGCTTGTTTTTCCATTCTTGGGATACTTCACTTAATATAATGGGTTCCAACTCTCTCCAGGAGAACCATAGAGATGTCGTATCTTCATCATTCCTTATAGCTGAGTAATATTCCATGGTATACATATACCACAGTTTACTAATCCAATCATGTATTGATGGGCATTTGGGTTGTTTCCACATGTTTGCTATTGTGAGTTGTGCTGCTATAAACATTCGGGTACACGTGTACCCTACAGAATGGGAAAAAATTTTTACATACTAGATCTTAAACTGATATATAATTTAAAATATTTTCTCAATAAGGAATTTTTCCTTTAATATTTATTATTATGTTCAAATAATATTTTTAATTTCTTAAGGTATAATTGATTATGTTTTTTCTTTTCTTGATTGTGCTTTTGGTGTAACATCTAAAAAAATCTTTCCCAAACTAAAGATCACAAAAAGGTGCTCTAATATTTTTCCCAAAATTTTGCAGTTTCATGTCTTACATTTAGGTATGTAATCCATTTTGAGTATTTCTGTATGTGTGTAATTTGGATTAGGGGTCCAACTTCATTTTGTTGCATGTGGATATTTAATTTTTCCATTATCATTTGTTGAGCAGAATTTTTTCTCATAATTATTTGGCATCTTTGTCAAAATGAATTTTACCACAAATTAATGTGTTTACCAATGGACCTTCAATTCTATTTTTTTAATCTACAAAAATCTATCCTTATGCTAGTACTATACATTTCACTACTGTAACATTGAAGCAATTCATACCAGAAGTTTTTGAAAATTCTTGTGTGTATATGATTTTATTTTCATATGAATTTTAGGGGGAGCTTCTCAATTTCAATTAAAGGAAAGTTATTTGGAAATTTGCATTGAATTCATAGATCAATTATTTGGGTATTTTGATGTTACTATTAATTATTGTTACCCTTGGACATTGAATATATCTCAATACCTTCAGTTCTTTGATTTCTTTCAGCATTTTTAATAACTTTTTCATATAAAGTACTTGCACTTCTTTTTAAAAATTTATTTCTAAATGCTTCTTTTTGATGCTATTATTAATAAAATGATTTTCTTAATTTAATTTCCATTTGTTGATTTCTTTCATATAAAAGTACATTAAATTTTGTTTGCTGATCTTATAGCTTGTGACAATGAACTTGTTTCTTACCTTAATGAGTTTTTTAAATTAAATCCCTTACACATTTTTATACAGTGTTATGAAATATGTGATAAAAGGCTGTTCTGTTTTTTCTTTCCTAAAGAATTTTATTTATGTTTCAAATACAATTTTCTGGCTAATACTTCCAGTACAATGTTGAAAAGACAACTAAAGGAGGAAGTTCTTGTTCCCAAAGTTATGGGTAAAGCACCCAGTCTCTAATTATTAAGAATGATATTAGCTGTAGGTTTTCGTAGATGCATTTTAGCAAGTCCCAGAAATTCTCTTCTAGTAATTTGCTGGGAATTTTATCATAAATAGGTGTTGGACTTGTCAAAGTTTTCTCTGCCTATTTAAATTATTACTTTTTTATTCAAATAATATTTTGCAATACATTGGTTGAATTTTGAATAATAATCTAACATTGCATTTGTGAAAAAATCCTACTTAGTCATACTATATGATCATTATATGTTGCTGAGTTCAATTTACTAGTATTTAGGAGGATATCTGTGTCTGTATATTTATGGAATATTGGCCCATATTCTTCTTTACTTGTGATACTTTTGTCTGGTCTTCACATCATGGTATACTGGCTTATCAAGGAATTGGGAACTGTTACATCTACTGCTGAACGTTTTTATAAAGAATTAATATTAGTTCATTAAATATTGATGGATTTTACAATTTAAGCAATTTGATACTGAACTTTTCTATATGGAAATATTTTTAAGTATTTTCTTTTTATTATTATATGACTGTTTATATATTCTGTTTCATTGTATATGTCTATTCGTATCAATTTCTTTAGTTTACTGTCATAATTTATGGCTATCAATACATTTATTTCTATTTTGTTGTATTTCCTAAAAATGAAAATTTTAGGCACTTGACATGGAATTATCTGGAATCAAAATAAAGAATGAATCTTTAGCCCAAGCAGTAAATGGCTCAAAATTCTCTCCATTGTTAGAATAATGAATATGAATATGATTTTATTACTTAAAACTCAGGTTTATGAGGTGTAGAATAAGAACACACCTGTAAGTTCCAGGGTCCCATCCACCACCTAGGGCATTAGAATGCTTCTCCTGAGAAACTAAAGCTGGTTGCAGGACCCAAAAACAAAACTGAAGCTTGTTCCTCCCAGCAAGGATCACCTACTGACAGGGAGGTCAATTTGCATGCCCTTTTATTACATTTACTGACTCATCATACAGGTTGTGGTCAATTCTTTGCCAGAAGCACCACCTACTGGCTCAGATATTAAACAGCGCATGTCATTATCTATACAAAAGAAAATACAAAGGTAAGAAGGCACAGCTGCTCCAGATGAGAAGGAATCAGCAAAAGAACTCTGGAAGTATGAAGAATGAAATGGTAACATCAGTTCTCTAGCAATGAATACCAAACCAAAATCAGAACATTGAAATTACAGATGAAGAACTTTGGACATGGATTGTAAGTAGCTCAAGGAAATGCATGAGAAAGTGGGAACCCAACACAAAGAAACCACACACACACACACACACACACACACACAAAATGGAGGAAATGAATTAAAAATTCACTAAAGAAATTGAAATACTAAAAATCAAACAACTTTTGGAAATGAAAAACTCATTTAATGAATTACAAAACAGTGAAAAACCTTAAGAAACAGTTAGATCAAGCATAAGAAAGAATAGCACAGCTTGCAGACAACATCTTTCAATTCCACAAGTCAGTCACACAAAGAGAACAGAGAAATAACACAAAAGAGCAAAGCCTATAAGAAATACACGAGTATCTAAAGAGGCCTAACATAAGAATCATATCTATTCGTGAGGGTGAAGAAGAAAATACACATGGGTTGGATAATCTATTCGAGGGAATAATTGAAGGAAATTACCTTACTCTTGCCAGAAATTTAGATAGTCAGGTACAAAAAACTCAAAGGACTCCTGGGAGATTCATCACAAAGAGAAAAACATCACAACACATAGTCATCAGACTGGACAAAATAAACATGAAAGAAGCCCTCCTATGAGCCATAAGGTGAGAGCAGCAAGTGACTTACAAAGCAAAGCCCATCAGTGTAACTGCAGATTTCTCAACTGAGACCTTACAAGTTAGAAGGGACTGTGGCCCCATTCTCAGTCTTCTCAAACAATAATGCCCAGCCTCAAATTTTGTATGCTGCAAAACTAAGTTACATATATGAGGGGGAAATAAATACTTTCTCATACAAGCAAACAGATGAAGGAATTTGTCAAAACAACAGTAGCCCTGCAAGAACTATTCAAAACTGTGTTACACATGGATCAGAACAATAGACACCAGTGCAAAATCATCTAAAAGCTAAAGGTCAAAGGTCAGACACCACAGTGGCTGAAGGCATAAAAAAAAGAAACAAAGTTCTATTCAACAGGATGAACAGAAATCCACCCCACTTATCAATTATTTCAATAGATGTGAATGGCTTGAAATGCCCACTGAAGAGATATAGACTGGCTGAATCGATAAATGTATAGAAGCCAAATATCTGCTGTCTTCAGGAAACACATCTACCCACAAGGACTCATTCAGGCTCAAGGTGATGGAATGCAAAAGAATATTCCATGCAAATGGAAACCAAAAGAAAGCTGGTATAGCAGTTTCCATATTAGATAATGTAGTCTTCAAATCAACAAAAGAAATGAAAGACAAAGATGGTCATTATATAATGGTAAAGGGAACAATTCAACATGAAGACATAACAGTGTTAAATATTTATGTACCCAACAAAGGTGTGCCCAGATTCATAAAGCAAAACCTACTTGATCTAAACAAAATAATAAAGAAAAGCACTGTAATATCTGGAAACTTTAATACCCAAATGATGGAATAGGAGAGATCTTCCAAACAGAAAATAAACAAAGAAACATTGTACTTAAACAGAACTCTAGAACAAATGGGACTAACAAATATTTACAGAACTTTCTACATGAAAACCACTGAGTATACATTCTTCTCATCACCTCATGGGACACTCTCTAAGATTGAGCACATCCTACACCACAAAACATGTCTCAAATTATTAAAAAAATAGAAATTATAGTATTGATCTTCTAAGACAACAGTGGAATAAAATTAGAAATCACCTCCAACAGAAACACTCATCTCTACAGAAAGTTATGGAAACTAAACAATATACTCCTGAATGATTATTGGATCCAGGAGGAGACTAAGACAGAAATCAAAAGATTCTTTCAACTAAATGATGAGGAGGACACAAATTATCAAAATCTCTGGGACACAGCGAAAGCAGTCCTGAGAGGACTTCATAGCCTTAAATAACCTACATCCAAAAGATTGAAAGATCACAAACCCACAATCTAATGAATCGACTCAAAGAGCTGCGTAAAGAAGTGCAAACCAATCCCAAACCCAGCAGAAGAAAAGCAATAAACAAGACTAGAACAGAACTAAATGAAGTCCATAACAAAAGAAGTATATGAAAGATTAATGAAACAAAAAGTTGATTCTTTGAAAAGACAAACAAAATTGACACACCTCCCACTAGATTAACCAGAAGCAGAAAAGAAAGGACTCTAATAAACTCAATCAGAAATAAAAAAGAAATTACAACTGATATCACAGCAATACAAAATATCATTTCTGAATACTATAAAAATCTCTATGCACATAAACTTCAAAATGTGGAGGAAATGGACATATTCTTAGAAACACACAATCTCCCTCGGCTCAATGAAGAAGAAATAGAATTCCTGAACACACCAATATCAAGTACTGAAATTAAAGCAGCAATGAAAAACTCTTCCTAAAAAACATGACCTGGACCAGAGGGTTTCACACCTGAATTCTACCAGACCTACTAAGAAGGACGGGTGCCTATACTACAGAAATTATTTCACAATATTGAGAAGGAAGGAATCTTCCCCAACACATTTCATGAAGCCAACGTCACCCTGATAGCAAAACCATGAAAGAACTCACCAAAATGAAAACTACAGATCAATATCCCTTAGGAATATAGATGCAAGAATACTTGATAAAATCCTATCAAAACAAATTCGGCTCCCTATAAAAACAAAATCCATCATGCCCAAGTGGGCTTCATTCCAGAGATGCAGGGATGGTTTAATATATGTAAATCTATAAATCTAATTCACATATAAACAGAAGTAAAAAACACCATACGATCCTCTCAATAGATACAGAAAAAATATTTGATAAAATTCAGCACCCTTTTAAGATAAGAACACTTAACAAAATAGGCATAGACAGGACTTATGTCAAAATGGTAAAAGCCATATATGACAAATCCACAGCCAACATAATAATAAACGGGGAAAAATTGAAAGCATTCCTCCTTAGAACTGGAATGAGACAAGGTTGCCCTTTATCACTGTTTCTCTTAACAGAGTGCTGGAATTCCTCACCAGAGCATTCAGACAATAGAAGGAAATCAAGGGCATCCAAATGGGGGTAGAAGAGGTCAAATTATTGCTCTTCACAGATGATGTGAGCTAATGTCTAGGAAACCCCAAAGATTCTGCCAAGAGACAACTGGAATTGATACCTAAGTTCCGCAAAATCTCATGTTGCAAAATCAACATCTGCACATCAGTAGCATTCATATACACCAACAGGCAAACTGAGAACCAAATCAAAGTACCTTAGTACCAAAGTACTTAGTACCTTTCACAATAGCAACAAAGAAAATAAAACACCTAGGAATATATTTAACTAACTAGGTAAAAAAAACTCTACAGGAAGAACTATAAAATGCTAAGGAAGGAAATAGCAAAGGACATAAAAACAGGAGGAAAACCATACCATGCTCATGGATTAACAGAATCAACATTGTTTAAATGTCTATACTACCCAAAGTGATCTACAGATTCAATGTGATCACTAATAAAATACCAACATCATTTTTTGCAGATCTAGAAAAAATAATTCTACAGTTTGTATGACCCCATAGAAGACCCCACATAGCTAAAGCAACCTTAAGCAAAAAGAACAAATTGGGAGGCATCAATTTATCAGACTTCAAGCTATACTACAAGGCTATAGTAATGAAAACACCATGATACTAGCTCAAGAACAGAGAGATAGACCAATGGAACAGGACTGAGAACCCAGATATAAAACCATCCTCATATAGCCTTCTGGTCTTTGACAAAGCAGAGAAAACATAAAATGGGGAAAAGAAACCTTATTCAGTACGTGGTGCTGGGAATATTGGATAGCCACATGTAGAAGACTGAAACAGGATCCACACCTCTCACCTCAGAAAAATCAATTCATGATGGATAACACACTTAAACCTAAGGAGTTAAACCACAGGAATTCTAGAAGAAAACATTGCAAAAACTCTTATAGACATTGGTCTAGGCAAAGAATTTATGAACAATACCCGTAAAGCAATCATAGCATCAACAAAAATAAATAAATGGGATTGATCAAATTTAAAAGCTTCTCCAAAGCCAAAGAAACTATCACTAGAGCAAATAGACAACCTACAGAATGGGAGAAAATATTTGCATGCTATACATCTAATAAAAGGCTGATAACTAGAATCAAAATAGAACTCAGGAAAACCAGCAAGAAAAAAAAAATCAAACAACCCCATTAAAAAGTGGGCAAAGAACAGGAACAGATACTTTTCAAAAGAAGATAGACTAATGGCCAAGAACCATATGAAAAAATGCTCAACATTTCTAATCATCAAGGAAATGTAAATCAAAACCACAACAAGCTAATCACTGAATCTCAGTGAGAATGGCTTTTATCAAGTCCCAAAACGATAAATGTTGGCTTGGATGCAGAGAGATAGGAACACTCACACACTTCTCGTGGGACTGCAAACTAGTACAACCTCTAGGCAAAGTAATATGGAGATACTTCAAAGAACTAAAAGTAGAACTACCATTTGATCCAGCAATCCTACTCCTGGGCATGTACCAAAAGGAAAAAAAGACATTCTGTAATAAAGACATCTGGACCAGAATGTTGATAACAGCACAATTTACAATTGCAAAGATATGGAAACAATCCAAGTGCCTATCAATACATGACTGCATTAATAAAATATGGGATATTTATACCATGGTGCATTACTCAGCCACAAAAAGATGGTGGTGAACTAGCACCTCTTGTATTTTCCTGGATGGAGCTGGAACCCACTCTCCTAAGTGAAGTATCACAAGCATGGAAAAACAAGCACCACAGGTACTCACTCACCATCAAATTGGTACTTATTGATCAAAACTTATGTGCACATAAGTAGCATTCATTTGGTGTTGGAGCAGGGAGGAGGGAATGGGTATATTCATGCCTAATGGGTGAGGTGCACACTGTCTGGGGGATGGACATGCTTATAGCTCTGGCTCAGGAAGGGCAAAGGCAATATATATAACCTAATCACTTATACGGTAGTAACATTCTGAAATAAAAAACTCACACACAAAATTCGCATTTATTAAGTGAGATATATAAAAAATTAGTGAAACTGCCATTGTACTTTGAAATCTATAAATCAGAAAAAGCAAGGCTGCCTCTTATTTTTTTAAGCAATATTTAGATGAGAAAAAATGTTTTAATAAGAAAAAATACAAAATTATACTGTATTTGAAGAATGATATGTATAAGAGATAATTTGACAATAAGTGCGGTTAGCATTTAGGACACACAATATGTTAGGCACTATTGTAAGCCATTAAATATATACAGGCTTAAGATACAAGAATATAAAATGAACAGCTCAAAGATTCATTGGAAAAAATCATCAACTTAGAAAAAATTTTATTTTTAATTAAAAAAATAGTGGTATATATTGGGTGCAATGGGATATTTTGGTGTACGTTTACATTGGGAAAATATTAAGCTAAATAACAAATCCATCACTTCACATATTTGTAATTTTCTGTTGTATAAACATTTAAAAATCTACTCTTTTAACCCTGACTGCAGACAGCCCAAATGAAAAATCTCTCATATATAAGAACCAAATTATAATTTATGTTGCACATAACGAAGCAAATTATCAGGATGAGGGTCAGAAGAAATTCTATATCACACAAACTTCAGATATAGGAATAATGTTTAAATGTGTAAGTCAATCCAAAAGAAAAAATATATAATGTGGAAAAAAACAAGAAATTATAAGCTTGGCAAGCCATGTTTTTAAAAGAGCCAAATAGAAAGTAAACTATTGAAAATAAAATTAATTTAATATACAACATATGGATGAAATACTAAATTATACTGAGCTAATGAGGTTAGTAAACAGAAATATTGAACACAGCGTAGTCAAATACCGTAAAAAAAGAAAACATGGAAAATACAAACATACATATATGAAGAAAATAATAAAAACACATGGGCCACATCTCTTTATTTATCTAGATATATATAAAAAATGCAAGGTAATAGTCAAGGCATTGGTTATGTATAAATTTCTAAAATTGAAAATCAGAGATGAATACATGAATCCTTAAATCCACTGAGTTAAAAAAAAATGCAGTGTGTTAAAATGAGAATAATTTTTTTAAAAGGCTTAAACAAAATAATAGTCAAGCTGTATAACACCAAAGAAGAGAGAAACACTTAAAATGACTGAGAGAACAAAGATAACCTATGAAAATGAGAACAAAATTTCCATAGCTTGTGTGAAACCAAAAATAGTTTCTCTCAGTGTTGTTTATTTTTCTATCGTTAAACCTAGAATTGAATGCTTAGCTAAAATAACTTTAACAAAAATGGGTAAATTAAAATAATTTCAAAGGTAAAAACACCAAGTGATTTAGTTACAAATAGGAACTTCCTAGGAGTGCATTTTAAGAGACAAGTAATGTTTTGTATGTAAAGTTAAAAGTGAAAATTGAAGAATAAGAGACAGGGTATGGGAATATCAAACACTGATGAACATTGAATTAGAGAAGCCAAATAGCCTTTGCAACATCAAAATAAAAAAAATGGTTATGTGTGTCTGTATGTGTTAGTTCTACACATTTTATTTAAATCAGAGAGCAAATCCTATACTACTTGAATAATTGGTAGAAGAATCTATGGAAGATTTTTTCCATCACTACTTTGTTAAAAATTAATGGTGCTTTGATTGTATATTTTGCAGAATATTTATTATTCTTTTATCAGAACACATTTCTATCAAGGGACAGACAGTGGCATAGAGACTGACCACAAGATTCTGAACACCTGGGATGACTGTGTCATACCCGCATAACACAGTTAAGGTGGATGCAATAATGACGTCCACCAGCACATGACCACAAAGAAACTCACCAGCAGCAGGATGGTCTGGGTGGCCCTTTTCTTTGCTGAGGCTCCTGGGGGGAGGCTGCTGCTGTGAAGGTGCTGGAATTGCCTCTGATGCCTGGACACGAGAATCACCATGAATGCACTAGAGAAGCATATTTCCTACAAAAAAGGAGATATCTCTTTTTAGTGCCAGCATTTAAAACAGGCTCCTGTTCATATAACTTCTGGGAGCAAGGGAGCAGGATTTAGTGAGAATCATTAGATTGGTCTGGGCCCAGTTGGAAGATCTCACAGTGTAGAAGATCAGGTTATTACTGAAAGACACCGACAAACCAGAGGAAGAAAAAGAAATAGGAGCTGTAACACGTGAATTTCTCTTTGAACCTGGCAAACCAGGAGGTGCGAGGGTAGATGGTGATGACCTGGAGCAAGCTGAGGAGGCAGGTGGTGCAGATGGAGAAATTTCTCATCACCCTGATCAGGTAGAAAAATGCCTTACATTTGAAGTCATTTTGAAAATTCAATGAGTCAGACAGTTCTGAAAATGCTGTAAACACTTCAATGAGGAACACCGCTGTATGTAGACAAGGGCCAAGTCACTGCTGGTCACATCAGTGGGCTTAGGCCTACATTCAAGATGGAGTGTGGAGATGCACAGAGAAGGAGGAAAGTATTTGCTGAGAAGCCTGCTTGGAAAAAAAGACATTTTCTAATGGTAACATAAGTGGAAAGTTTTCTCATTTTAACAGCAAAAAAGAAACACATCTTGTTTCTGAAAAACACAATAGAACTCACATGATCTGTTATTTTATGTAGGCAAAATTATTGCCACTCCTATCATTTTTATTCAACCCAATGATCCTTGAGTAACCCTAACTAGCTCACACAAATTTTTAAATAATCAGTCTCTCTGTATTATTTTTTATGTTATGTAGTTTTTATACACCTAGCACCATCTCAAGCACAACCAAGCCTGTGTAGCCGTCCATTAGCTATGCTCCTACAACACCTGGGCCTCACTGCTTGGAAGCATTTATTAATATTCTACTTTCTCTGATTAAAAATTCACTGAGCATACAAAAATTACTCTATGGTGCTTGCACAAATGAACTGAATTAAATTTATGTTAAAGGAAAAAGAATCACCAAGTCTAACAATTAAAAAATATCTTATGTCCATTACATCTTTTCTGGGTTTTTCACATTCTGACTTATTGCCTAAAACTTTTTCTTTGGAGATGTAATGGAGTTCTTCAACAGTTTGATGAAATTTCATTTATTCTGACCGAAAGGAGAAAAGATTTTATTAAGATCAAGATGATGTTTTAAAAAAGCTTCTCATCAAATGTGATGATATTCTGAGTTGGAAAATTAGTACAAACCTAGAGCCTTAAAACAACATATATTTATCATATTACATTCTTCAGTGTCAAAGACCAAAATTTGTCTTAAGAGAAGGAGGAGTAGAAGGAAGAGGTCAGCAAGATTGAATTCCTTTCTGGGGGGTCTAGATGAGAATCCATTTTCTTGGGTTTCTTGGTTCTGAGTTTTGTCTCAAGCTTTTTGAAGTTACCTGCAATTCTTGGCTCCTGTCTGCCGACTACCTGCAAAGCCAGCAGTGGTTGTTCTTATGTTATATCCCTGTGAGACCGAGTCTCTTGCCTCCTGATTACACATTTACAGATTCTTATAATTACATTGAGCCCATCTGGGTAACCCAGGGTAATGTCCCTATCTTAATGTCAGCTGATTAACAATCTTAATTGCATTCTGTTATTGAACATCACAATAATTTAAACCATAAACTTTGACTACATTTAAAAAATAATTTAGAAAACCTCGGTAATCCCTACCCTTCCAGACCAATGCATTAGGAATACTTTGTAGTAATTTTCCATTATCCTTTCAGATGTTTTCCTACTTAGCATGTACTATAAATGTGGACTGTGTCTTGGTCCATTTTGTGCTGCTATCACAGGAAACTGGAGACTGGGTAATTTATAAAGACAAGAAATTTATTTGTCTCATGCTTCTGGAGGGCAAGAAGTCCAAGACTCAGGGACCACATCTGATGAGGGTCTTCATGCTGCATAATCCCATGGTGGAAGGGGATGGCAAGGAGGGGAGGAAGTGGGAGACAGAAGGACTCATTCTTTTATCAGGAACCCCATCGTGTGATAACTAAACTGCTCCTCTGGTAACAATATTAATGAATTCAGGAGGGCAGAGCCCTCATGACCCGATCACCTCTTAAAGTTCCTACATTTCAACACTACTGCATTGGGTATTAATTTTCCAACACAATTTTGGAGCACATATTTAAACCAGAGAAAACAATACGATGAACATTGTAGCATTTTTAAAAACTAGAAAGTTTTAAAAACTTAGAGAAAAATCAAAGTTAATTTCTAATTTTTTGCAATTTATTATTTTGGATTTTACTTTGGCTTGGTTGGATAGAGAAGAAACTGTTAAAAAAAATCTCTTATTGTAGAGTGAAAGGAAATGTATCTCATCAGAAGAAAACATTTCTCATTATTTAAATAGAGTTAGGTATTTTCTTATTTTGATTTTGATTTTTTTTATTTTTTTATTGTATTTTTTTTCAGCTCATTATGGGGGTACAAAAGTTCAAGTTATATATATTGCCCATGCCTCCCCATCCCCCCAAGTCTGAGCTTCAAGTGTGTCCATTCCCTAGACAGTGCACATCACACTCATCATGTAGGTATGCACTCATCCCCTCCCCCCTCCACCATCCCCCCCAGTCAAAACTTCAAGCCTGTGCACTCCCCAGGCAGTGCACATCACACTCATCAAGTAGGTATACACCCATCCCTTCCCCCCAGCCCCCACTTCTGTCCGATACCCAATTGGTGTTATTCCCAAATGTGCACTCAGGGAAACCAGTTTGCTGGTGAGTACATGTGGTGCTTATTTTTCCATTCTTGGGATACTTCACTTAATAGAATGGGTTCTAACTCTCTTCAGGAGAACCAAAGAGATGCCATATCGCCATTATTTCTAATAGCTGAGTAATATTCCATGGTATACATATACCACATTTTGCTAATCCATTCATGAATTGATGGGCATTTGGGTTGTTTCCACATCTTTGCAATTGTGAATTGTGCTGCTATAAACATTCGGGTGCAGGTGTCTTTTTTATAGAATGACTTTTGTTCTTCTGGGTAGATGCCCAATAATGGGATTGCTGGATCGAACTTGACTCTGTTTAAGGTATCTCCACATTGCTTTCCACAGGGGTTGCACTAGTTTACAGTCCCACCAGCAGTGTACGAGTGTACCTGTCTCTCCGCATCCACGCCAACATGTATTGTTTTGGGACTTTTTGATAAAGGCCATTCTCACTGGAGTTAAGTGATATCTCATTGTGGTTTTGATTTGCATTTCCCTGATGATTAGAGATGTTGAACACTTTTTCATATGTTTGTTAGCCATCTTTATATCTTTTGAAAAACTTCTGTTCATGTCCTTTGCCCACTTTTTGATAGGGTTGTTCAATTTTTTCTTACTGATTTTCCTGAGTTCTAAATAGATTCTTGTTATCAGTCCTTTATCTGATGTGTAATATGCGAAAATTTTTTCCCATTTTGTAGGTTGTCTGTTTACTCTCATGACTGTTTCTTTGGCTGTGCAGAAGCTTTTTAATTTGATCAGGCCCCATTTATTTATTTTTGTTGTTGCTGTGATTGCCTTACAAGTCTTCATAAATTCTTTGCCTAGGCCAATGTCTGTAAGAGTCTTTCCTACGTTTTCTTCTAGAATTCTAATAGTTTCCGACCTAAGGTTTAAGTCTGTTATCCACTGTGACTTGATTTTTGTGACAGGTGAAAGCTGTGTGTCCTGTTTTAGTCTTCTACATGTGGCTATCCAGTTTTCCCAGCACCATTTATTAAGTAAGGAATCTTTTCCCCAGAGTATGTTTTTGTCTGCTTTGTCAAAGATTAGATGGCTATATGAGGATGGTTTTATATTTGGATTTTCTGTTGTGTTCCACTGGTCTGTGTGCCTGCACTTGTGCCAATACCAGGCAGTTTTAAGAACCACAGCCTTGTAGTATAGTTTAAAGTCTGGCAAATTAATACCTCCCATTTTGTTTTTGTTGCTTAAAATTACTTTTGCTAAATGGGGTCTTCTCTGGTTCCATACAAAGTGTAAAATTATTTTTTCTGTATCTGTGAAAAATGATGTTGTTAATTTCATAGGGATTGCATTGAATCTGTAGATAACTTTGGGCAGTATAGACATTTTAACACCGTTGATTCTACCGATCCATTTGCAAGGTATGGTTTTCCACCTATTTACATGTTCTGCGATTTCCTTCCTCAGTGTTTCATAGTTCTCCCTATAGAGGTCCTTTACCTCCTTAGTTAAATATATTCCTAGGTATTTTATTTTCTTTGTTGCTATTTTGAAGGGTATTGAGTCCTTAATTTGGTTCTCCGTTTGACTGTTATTGGCATATATGAATGCCTCTGATTTGTGTGTATTGATTTTGTATCCTGAGACTTTACTGAATTCATTGATCAATTCCAGGAGTCTCTTGGTTGAATCCTTGGGGTTTTCTAGATATAACATCATATCATCAGCAAAGAGTGAGAGTTTGATCTGTTCTTTCCCTATTTGGACTCCCTTGATTCTGCTCTCTTGCCTGATAGCTCTTGCAAGGACTTCCAATACTATGTTGAAAAGTAATGGGGACAGTGGGCAGCCTTGTCTGGTTCCAGTTCGAAGTGGGAATGCTTTCAGTTTTTCCCCATTCAGTGTGATGTTGGCTGTGGGTTTGTCATATATGGCTTGTATCATTTTTAGATAGTCCCCATCTATGCCTATTTTGTTAAGTGTTCTTATCATAAAAGGGTGTTGAATTTTGTCAATGCTTTTTCTGCATCTATTGAGAGGATCATATGATCTTTATTTTTGCTTCTATTTATGTGGTGAATTGCATTTATAGATTTGCGTATGTTAAACCATCCCTGCATCTCTGGGATGAAGCCCACTTGGTCGTGATGGATTATTTTTTTTGATAAGCACTTGGATTCGATTTGCTAGGATTTTATTGAGAATTTTTGCATCTATATTCATAAGGGATATTGGTCCGTAGTTTTCTTTTTTGGTTGCATCCTTTCCTGGTTTTGGTATCAGGATTATGTTGGCTTGGTAAAAAGTGTTGGGGGAGAATCCCATCCTTCTCGATATTGGAGAATAGTTTATGTAGGATGGGCACCAGTTCTTCTTTGTAGGTATGGTAAAATTCAGGTGTGAACCCATCTGGTCCAGGGCTTTTCTTTTTGGGAAGGTTTTTTTATTGCTGTTTCGATTTCAGATCTAGATATCAGTCTATTCAGGAATTCTATTTCTTCCTGGTTGAGCCTGGGAAGGCTGTGTGATTCTAAGAATTTGTTCATTTCCTCTAAGTTTTCTAATTTGTGTGCATAAAGATTTTTGTAGAATTCATAGATGATATCTTGTATCTCTGTGGCATCAGTCGTGATTTCTCCTTTCATGTTCCTGATGGAGGTTATAAGAGTTTTTTTCTTTTCTGCTCTTGGTTAGTCTAGCCAGAGGCGTGTCAATTTTGTTTATTTTTTCAAAGAATCAACTTTTTATTTTATTAATCTCCCTTATGGTTTGATTGTTGTCTTGGTATAATTTCTATATTTTTAAATTTTTTAAGACATGCTTTATGTCCTAGGATATGATCAATCTTGGAGAATGTCCCATGAGCTGATGAGAAGAAAGTATATTTAGTGGTTTTTGGGTAGAATGTCCTGTAGATGTCAGTCAGGCCCATTTGTTATAGCATTCTATTTAAGTCCATTATTTCCTAGGCTGCTTTTTAATGTGTGGTTGAGTGGTCCCAACACAAGTGCTGAGATCTCAGAACAGAGGCAGCTCAGCCGAGCAGACGAGGAGGAGGCCTTCCCTGTCTCTGGGCAATGGAACTGGCCCCAGGTAATGTGTCAGACAGGTGAGTGAGGTCCCTCTTCTCCTCCTCCCCAGATCCCGTTTGCCACTGAGGAGCTCCAAACGCTCAAGCCTGCACCAGCCACCCACTGTGACGTGAGCCCCCACTGATGCTGACCAGCACTCATTTCTGGTGGCACCCTGAGACTATAATCTGCATGTTTGTGACACCCTGAAACTACAATCTACATGTCTATGGCACCCCGAAATTACAATCCACATGTCTGTGGCAGCTCCTGAGGGAGTCCCTCGGGAATGCTGCCTCCTGGCTTTGTTCCCTGTCTCCCAGTACTCCAGGGAGTGTTATTAGATGAGTCCCACGTGGTCTCTGCAAACTCTTTGTTAGCGAGCTTAGCACAGGTTTTACAAGACACAGCCCATGCCTGCTGCCAGCCAGTCACACTGACACCAGCAAGGAGCCCTTGGAGTCCTTTTTGTGCCTCCACCTGATCATGGACTGCTGAGCTCTACTGCTGCTCTGTCAACCTGACCACAGGTGACTGGACCAAGGATGGACACCTGTCCCGAAGGAGCTATCTCTGGTTTGTAAGCACGAGAGAGCACCAATCAGGACGTTCCACACTTAGGCTGGCTTTCCTAAGTTCAAATTTATGTCCTTTATTCCTGAATGAATTATTACTAGTACCCCTTGTCGTACTCAGAAGTGTCTTAGCTCAGACAATGAATTACATGGCCACCTACCTGTACCACCTGGGGTTTGGCTGAGTTGGGGGTTTGAACAGGTCCTATAGGGAAGGAGTCGAGATGCCAGTGTGGGGAGGAGACTGAAGCCTTGCAGACCCACAGGGACTATGAACTCCAGCAGGGATGCCCAACATCCTCTTCTAAAAGGATGGCCTTGAGATAGATCATTTTGCTCATCAGTCAACAAGTGTCCTTGGACTGCACCGGACATGGCAGACACTGCAGAAGTCAGGGGAGGCTGGGCATCAGTAGGCTGGGTGTGGTCCCTTTCCAAGCATGTGTAGCCTGTCCCTGAGTGGGCAGGTGCACCCCACCACAGTGACCAGCACCCTGTGGTGAGGGCAGTGACATGGAAGAGGGACCCTTCTTCTAAGAGACACCCAGATGTGGGTGTCAGGAAAGGCTTTCCTGGAAATAGCATCTACATGGTATCCACAGAGGGTGGTGAGAGCACACTACATGGAAGGAAGGGGCTGGCACGGGTTGGGAGGCACGTGTGTGGGAGGGCCTGGTGAGTCACCAGAGATGCTCCCGGCCAGTGGTCCCCAGGTGAGCTCCCTGGACCAGCAGTGTCAGCATCCTGGGAACCTGTGGGAAGTGTGAATTCTTGGGCCCTTGCTCTATCTCCAGACTCAGTGGTCCTGGGGCCCCACACCTGTGTTTTAACAGGGCTCCAGATGCTCTAAGCCTGCTCACCTTGTACCCTGCTCAGACTCTGGGAGCCAAAGCACTTCCTTAGGAGCCCTGGGAGCCGAGCCCTGGGGTGCCTCACAGCAGACGCCCCATGCAGAGGTCTCTGGAAGGCCCCACTGCCTGGGGATTTCTGGCACCTCCACAACCCTGGGCCACCTCAGGAAAGACTCTACTGGCCTCAGTTCTGGGAACTTTAGACTCTTCTACCATCTCTGGGACATCTTTGGGTCTCTAGTCTGCTACTGGGTGGCAGAGAGGACTCATGTTTGTCCTCACAGAACCTCAGCAGAAGAATGGCAGAGAGAACGTGATTCTGCCAGATCACGTGACCATATTTCCCGCGTGCTGACTTCCTGAGTGTCACCTGTGACATTGCACTGGGAAGAGAGGATCCCCAGCCTGCTGCAGACTGTGGCTTCAAGTCCCAAATTTACTACTTACTCATTGTATAGCCAAGAACAAGACACTGTGCCTCCTTCTGTGCCTCAGTTTCCTTACCTGTAGAATGGAGATAATCTTTGCTACCATATGGGATCACTGTGAGCAACAAATGGGTTAATAAATGGCCCTCTAAACAGGGCCAAATGCAGAATGTGTCTAGAAACGTTACCTCTTCCATCTTTCAATGAAATGTTGCAGATCAGTCATAGCTGATGAGTACAGCCAAATAATGTTTTATATTTTTAATGCCTAAAATAGTTTACAATTGATAGGTGAGTTGGGTCATTATGGAGATATTTTTCTTATTTTCCCTTTAATTCACATCTTTTTTTTTCCCCCCCTTGAGACAGGCTCTTGCTCTGTCGCCCAGGCTAGAGTGCAATGGCGCCATCACAGCTCACTGCAGCCTCAAACTCTTAGGTTCAAGAGATCCTCCCTCCCCAGCTTCCCAAAGTGCTGGGATTACAGGCATGAGCCATCGGGCCTGGCTTAATTTTACTTATTTTTATATAAGATGATTTAAGATTTTTCTTTGTAGATTTGTGGGAAGTATTTATATAGTAAGAAAATTATGCCTTGGTATGTTTTCTATGTTGTGAATATTTGCAAAAATTTTTTCCAAAATGGTATTTTAACTTTGTTTATCATATTTTTTAAAACATAGCTTAGTTTAATTTTCAAAAAATGTTTGTGTGGTCATATATGCTAATCGTATCTTTCCTGACTTCATGGAATAATACATTGTCAAAGCTAGTTTGATTCTTTTCTTTCACTTTCTCTTGCTGTATTGGTCATATTTTGTTATTTGCAAAAAACAAAAACAAAACCCCCCAAAAGCCTTTATTGCCCATTTTTTCTTTCTATTATTTACCCTACCAAGGACGATTTTGAGGAGTACAATAGTCCTGTTGTATGCCCATGAGTGTAGTTAATGGGGGCTTTATAGTTGCTAAGGACATAATTCCCTTGTGGAGATCCTCAAATTAATGTGATCACAGACCAGGAACATTGCCTACATAATCACAGCCCCAAGGAGGGACGCGGCTGAGGGACTCCTCAAGATTCCTGGATTTCAGGTTGGCTTTGATGTTTGCAGCTCACATATAATTTAGCATCTTCATGTATTCTTTGTAGGTGAACAGACATACTGTATAAACTTTAAACATCATCAGGGTGAGGAAAGAATTTCAGTCTTGCCTTCCTGAGTTCTGGTCTTTCTGTCCTCAGGCGGCAGCGGAACCCTAGTTCCTGCAGTTGTTGATGACATTTACTGGGGTGCAGCCAGCCCAGGGAGGCTGACCACACTTCTTTGGGCATTTGGTCCCTCATCCCTCCAGATCACTGAAAATCTCTCCCTCTCTTCCTTTGTAAAGATAAAATTAGATGCAGAAAACCAAGACATGTGTAAGAAGTTTGGGATGAAATGTTGTTATGGAAAGCCGAGGGGTGACTGTCAGTGGATGTGACATCTTTCTGCCTTGATATGGCAAACCCACCCCTCTAAATTTGTTTTTAGAGACTCTTGCATAAGCAGATTTTACCTTCTGCCCCTTTGGTGTTACAGAGTACGTTCCACAAGCACAGGAGAGAAAATGCCAGGTGCACACCCAGAAGGCTTGGACTCCTGTCTCTGGTGCAGCCATTAGACCACCTGTTTGACCTTGGGGACATCTTCATTTATGCAATGGTGGTGGTGGTCTTTACATGTACCCTATGTTCTCACAGAATTTTGTTGAGAAACAAAAGCAATTATGGACTTAGAAGTGCTGTTCAACTTGTGAAACACATTATAGATGCTACAAAAATAAAAAACCTCACAGAGCACAATCCATTTCCTCCCACTGAGAATAATGCGTCTATCAAATAGGCAGTAATTTTTACAAAATGCTTTCTGTTCGCACACTCAAAGTCCAGCCTCCCTTCCTGAGCCAAATCACCATGCTGACTCTTAAACTCCAGCTTATCTGGAGTCTCGCGTCATTACTCTGAATCCTGGAGTTTCTTCACAACAAAGTGCAAGACCAGCCCATGCCCATGAGGAATCTTCCTGGATGAGTTTTTCTCTTTGAAGTCTCTCAGTGCACAGGCGTTACAAATTCTTGTAAATACTGCTGCACGAGTGAATGGAAAATGACTTTTGTTTCCTAGTGTTCCCTGACATTTCCTAATCAAATGGTTCTAGGGTTTCTTTGGTTGGGCACTGTCCCTCTCTGCTCCTTCTACAGGCTGTAAGATTCCTGTGACAATTTGGCTTAGGTGTCCACTTGCCTAAACACCAGTCCCCAGTCTTTTAATTGAACACTAATCCAGGTATTGCTGTGGAAGTATTTCGCAGGTGTGCTTAACATCTACAACCAGTTGACCTTAAGTAAAGGAGATTACACTCCTTAAGGTGGGTGGCCCCTCCCATCAGCTGAAGGCCTCAAAGAAACCTGAGGCTTCCGGAGGAAGGAATTCTGCGTCCGTCCTGCAGCGTGAACTCCTGCCTGGGTTTGCAGCCTGCCGACCTGCTCCGTTAAGTTTGGATTGCCTGTGCCCATGGTCACGAGAGCGAATTCCTTAAACTCTACCCATCTACTTCTCCTCTGTCTTCTCTATCGTGTCTGTCTTCCTGGAGAACCCCTCCTGATGCAGTTACGAACGAGAATCCACCGCTCCTGGGTGCCTGGCATCTGCGGTAGGTGTGCGGGCTTTGGAGTGTCCTTCAGGGTTGACATTGGACACATCTGCTCTTTCTTGCTCGTATCTTCACTACCAACTAGCAGAGTGCCTTGCTCAGAAGTGCTCTCACTTTGTATTTGTTTTACAGGCTCAGAGAACAAAGAGCAGCCAGTATCTTAACCACTCCCAAATCTAAATTAAAAGTTGCCATAGGGGAAGAAAAATGGGCTGGATATAAAGAAAGGCAAATGCGATAGTTCACAATGCTAACAAATTCCTTCTGCACCAAATTTCAGTGATCCGAGGTCTAGATTTCCAGCTCAGAATTTCAGCAAGTGGGGACATTTGCATGAGCCACGTTGCTAGATCACTGCCAAGGGAGTGATGATTTACTCTGCGGTCAGTGCCCTGCTTTAGGCCATTGGCTGAGTTTTAGGAGGAGAGAGGATCACTGATTTATCCTTGCCTTGTGCAGAGGTGAACAGCTGAGCGGATGAGATGCAGGCTCGCTGAATGCCCTATTTTGGTGAGACTGTGGATTCTCTGCTAAGCCAAGGT
Organism: Eulemur rufifrons; assembly: GCF_041146395.1. Lineage (NCBI taxonomy): Eukaryota > Metazoa > Chordata > Mammalia > Primates > Lemuridae > Eulemur > Eulemur rufifrons. The sequence continues at coordinate 3,165,111 of NC_090984.1, read as the reverse complement.
TTTCATCTAAAGACTGCCCTGTCCAAACAGAGCATTGAAAATACTGGGCGCTACAGAGGACACAGCACACACGAGTGAGGCACAGAAGACACTTAGGGAGTTTTTATTTTGGTGGAAACATGAGGAAAGGGTGTTTTTGTTTTTTTTGTTTTGTTTTGTTTTGTTACAAAGGTTAAAGAGGATTCCAAGTAGGCAAATTTATCCAGCACGCAGGCTAAGGAGGACTTGGCAGTCACAGTGAGGCCAGATAGGGCAGGGCAGGGAGTGAAGGAGAACCTCGACAGAGGGCATCAAATGGAAGGAGTTGAATCTATTGATTGGGCTTCTGTGGACTCACAGCTCTCTGTGAATTGCCTGTGCAATTCATAATGAAATAAGTATTAAGTTAATGAACAAGGCAAGCAAATAAGCTAATCACAAGGGCAAATCTTGGTCTGTTTCATTATGTGATTCACTTCTGACTTTCCTGGCAGCCGGGAAAAACAAAAAGCAAACTGCAGTGAGTTACCCAGCTCTTGTTTTCAGAAAGGAGGAAAGTATTAATTAAAACCAACTTATGAGAACACAACATACCACTGGCAGTAAACTCTCCCTCTTGCCATAAACAACTAAAAACCTGAACCAAATACATGAAGCAAATGTTTTCGGACATCGGGCAACCACAGTCAGTGACGTGTCCTCGAGAGGATCTGTGGGGTGAGCTGCACAACGCCTGGCTCGTTCTGCCCGGTGCTCGCTCTGTAACATGGCACAGAAATGTGGGGCGCACGCACAGCATGGTGGCTGCACTGCCTGGAGGACACAGAGGTTGGAGATGAGGGTTTGTGAGATCGTGGCAATGTTTGGAGCAGGATATTTGAGAGGGTGCAGAGAAATCTGCATGGGAGTTCCCTGAGTCCTGCCACCCATGAGTCTCACAGAGAATAAAAACTGAGCACAGCGGAGTCTGGAGTCTGCCTGGAAAAAAACCAGAATTCCCACTGTCAGATGGGGAGACCTCACTGGATGCCCCGGCGTTCCTCTGAGACACAGAAAAGGCACGGGTTTCCCTCAGCTGTGGAGTACGGAATATTCTGGATCCACCTGAACAAAACTTACAAGAAAGCTTTGATAGACCAACCAGCCCCCCAGTAAACTGACTGCGGCTGGAGAAAAACTCAACACTCGGTGAAGGAAAGCAGCAGAAGCCAGAGCTTCAGCATTATCGCATCCACAGCGTTGAGCACGCAATAGGAAAATCACTAATGACTAAAGGAAGCAGGAAAAGGTAAACCACAGTCTGAGGGAAAAAGGGTCAATAGAAACACACCTGGACAGGACCAAAGTGTCAGAAGTGTCAGACTAGGACCTCAAAACAACCAACACAAATGCATTCAAAGACTGAAAGGGAGAGACAAAATGGTGAACAGCAGAGATTTTAACAGAAAAAAAATCAAAATTATTAAAAAGAATAAAACGAAAATTCTAAAACTGCAAAATATAAAATGTGGAATGAAAATGTTCCTGGATTGGCTTACAGCAGATTGGACACTGCTGAAGAAACAATCAACACATTTGAACCCAGGGCAATGGAATTTATCCAAATGAAGAACAAAGAGAAAAGCACACGCTAATTCTAGATGTGTATGCAACTAATAACAGGGCTTCAGAATACACAAAGAAAAATGACATAATTGGGGAAAGAAATAGGCAAATACACAAATATAATTCAATAATTTCCACATTTTTCTTTCAGTGATTGGTAGAACCAGCAGATCAAAAATTCAGTAAGAATATGGACTATTTCACCATCATTGTCAAACAACATATGGTTTCCAAAACAATTTGATGGGGGGAAATAAGTCATTTTCACAAATTATGCTGGAACTGGATATCTCTATGAAAAAAATGAACCCTAACTTCTACTTCCTACTGACAGTGGCTTGACTAGAGTCCTCCAAAAATTCACATCCACCTGAACCTCAGAACATTACTTTATTTGGAATTAGAATCTTTGCAGATACAATTAAGTTAAGAATCTTGAGATAAGATCATCCTTACCTGATGTCCTTACAAAAGAAAAGGGAGGAAGACTTCAGTGACACACAGGAGGAGCCCACTAAAATGACAAAATTTTCTTTTAAGCCTGAAAACAGTGAATATGGATGAGGATGTGTAGCCACAGGAGCTCTCATTTCCACATCTGCCCCTGACTAGACTGGCATCCCTCTGAGCGTGGAGGACACGGGCGCCCATCTCGGCAGGCTCGCCCATTGTAACAGGGACATTTGGTGACCGCTTGCTAAGTAAGTGAAGGAAGGTGAAGCGAGACAGGGCCCGGATGGCACCTCACCTAAGAGTCACTTGGGAGTTCCTCATTGTCACTTTCAGGGGGGTGTTGCAACGGTCTCGCCAATGGTCCAGCTGGCAAGAGTACGCTACTGGTACTCACATAAATGGGCCTGCCTGCAGCGTGGTGGGAGAGAGGCCACGGACAGGTGAGCGGGAGGCTGGACCACAGCGTGGAGCCGGGACAGGGTTGTCGGGAGCGAGGGGCAAGATGCCAGGGCAGTCTGGAAACAGGGGCATTCCAGCCAGTCTGTTCCCCACAGACCTTTTTGAAGGCCCAATACATACATATTTTTTATCTCCTGTGGTCTAGTGTACTTCTGTCTACATGGAAAGCTGGTATTTACAGACTACGTGTGTGTGTTTGTTTTATCTTTGAATATCTTACAAGACCTCAAGTGTAAAGCACTCCAGTGGTTTTTAAAAATTAAACTACTTTGCATGACTGCTGTGGAGAGCCTGCAGAAACAATCCTAGAAACAGTGGGTGCAGCTGTTTATGTATTAATTATCCTGCTGACAAACCCTCTTTCACTTCTGGAGCAGCAGACGAGAGTAAGAATTCCTAGACCTAAAATGTTTTTTGAAAGTAGGCTTGAAAAGTCACCTTTTGTTCATTTGATACCTTGAACATGATTATGATACAAACAAAATTGTTTACAATATTTGTGACTGTGCCTTGGGAAATGGACAGGCTGAGTTTTGGATAATTACAATCTGTTGGTCAAATTTCAGCAGTGAGTGCGATTTCTCCTAATTGTGCAGAAGTGCTGTAGAGACCACTGTCCACTTGACTATGGTTTACAATTCTGGCTGTTGGGCGGAATCTAGGCTGTCCATGTGCAGCAGGGATTTCCCAGGCCTGGCGTTGAGCTGTGAAAGGGCTGCTCTAGTACTTTCAATTCACGTGGTGCAAAAATACTTCAGTGTTTTGAAGTTTCTCAGTCAGATTAAGAGCTCTTGAAGGGTTGTTTAAATAATTCTTTCTTGGAAGGCGGAAGTGTTAGTTATGGGGAAGAAACTATTAGGTCATTAAATATGGAATGTCCGATTTCAAATCAAAAGTGTAGTTTATTATATCTCAAACAAGAAGCAGTAAAATTAATCAAAGTATGTGCCTAAACTATCGATATGGTTTTGCCGTCTTAATGGTAGCTTGTTTGTGCCAGCAGTGAAAAAGCCTGGAGAGCGAGCAGCCATAAAATCTCGAAAGGCGTTTTCCACAGCTTGCTGAGAATTGAATATTTTTCCTTTCAAGAAGTGGACCAAAGTCAGGAAGAAGTGGTAACCTAATATTTTTTCCTGTTTTATTTTGTAGAGGCCATGTGGTAAAATATTGTTCAAAAATGGCTTATACGTGGGCAGCTGCTGAGCAGAAGATGAAGACCCCCCCTTTCCCAAATGTTGTTTAAATTGGATGCACCTCCCTGTTCCTTCTCTTCACAGGACAGATGCCTGAATTGTCACCCTAAGAGTCAATCCTTGGGCTTCACTCCTTTCAGAGTTTTTTCAAAAATTTTTAGCAGTACAATCCTTGTTTTTCAACTAATATGCTATACCTCCATCATGTAAGAAACAATTTAAGTGGTGCTGGTCTGGTTGAATGGGGCTTGTGGTGCCCAGGCCTAGGGGCCTCCGGGCTTAGATTCCAGAACTTTCCACAGGAGCCACTGAGACACCTACATGTGGCCTTGGGCCTCCCAGGAGTGCAGTTTGGGAACAGTATTCTATCTGACAGGCGTGTGCTTATGCATGTGTCCCTCTGCAACACCAGGACAATCATGTCTAGATTTTCATTTTGATATACGTGGACATCAACCTCCAGGGCTGCATTCTGACTTCTGTGGCCCCTTCCTTCATAAAAAAGATTAAAAATTAAATTTACTACTGCACAGTTATATGTAAATATCTTAATATTACATATTAAGATATTTTCTTCAACCTAAATGTCTCTTTTTTATCCTGATTTTAAAATAAATTTAAACATTAATTTCTAACAGCATTATGGGCCTACTGAGCTCCTGTGCCTAATGGGTACATTGAAGCCAGCTGAGCCCATCGTCTCAGGGATTGTCCATCCACGGGCCACTCTCCTGGGAACAAGGAAGATAAACAGGCAGACCTCACCTTACAGCAGTGACAGCAACTATGTTACAGCGAGACAGTGTCACACTGGAAAACAGGAAGGAGTGGATAACTTACATATGCCATTTAATTGTGTTACTTTCACAAAAGCATATTAAAAATAAAAACCTTTCCATTTTGAAATAAGTAAGGATTTGTACAAACAATTGCAAAGACAATGCAGAGATTGCCCAGATACTCTTCACCTGACTCCCTGGATGTTAATCTCTTACATAACCACAGAACGTTACCAAAACTGAGAAATTAACATGCCTGCAACCCTGTTAACTAAACCACAGACTTTATTCAGATTTTACCATTTTCCAGGGATACGTAGGACCCCACCCAAGGCCCTCACTGCATCTAGCCGTTCTGTCATTCCATCACAAAGCCCCTGGCACGATGAAGGGCTTGAGTCCACCTGCTTCTAGTGGCAATGGGAGCCTGGGGATCATTAAAGTGTAAATCTCTGCATGAAAGCACTTAAATTGTTTAATCATGTCACCAAGTGATGATAAGTATGGTCACCCACCATCAGGATATTCGTAGGCTCTGCTGCCTTAGCAACGTGCCACAGCCTGGGTGGCTCACACATCACACATTCTTTCTCACGGCTCTGGCCGGAGGTCCCAGACCCAGGCTTGGCCAGCGTCGTTCCTGCTGAGGGTCCGGAGGGAAAGGCCCCGCCTTCTTGCAGGTGGCCATCTTCTCCCACCTTGTGTCATGTCATCTCCCCACCATCCTGTCTCTGTGTCCAAAGCTCCTCTTATTACCATAGAGACACGAGTTGTAATGATCAACACCCACCCTGAGGACCTCATTTAACTCGATCCTGTCTGTACAGGCCCTGTCTCCAAATGTGCTCACACTCTGGGCTACTAGGCATGAGCACTTCAACACACAAATTTTGAGAGGACACAGTTCGGCCCATAACAATCAACCAAAGTGAAAGGCTCCTGAAAAAGCAGAGTGGAGGGTGCCAGGGAGACGCTCACGGCCGTCCCAGGCACTGGACACTCACGTTGGGTGCAGGGGCTGCCTCTGGAGTGGAGAGTCTCTGCCAGGAACGGCATGTGTGACCTGCCACCTTTAAGTTTCTTGCACTTAAAAGCACCCCCAGCCTGCCAGGATTGACAGGCACGTTGTACACATTTGCACCCGAAGGCTGAGCTGGAGCCCGCGGGGAAGGCAGGTGCTCAGGCATCTTCCTTGTGCTGCCGGACGTTCCTGCACAACCCCGGGCCTTGGAGGTGCTTCAGGTCAGGCTGTGCCTGTGCCTGTGAGCTCTGCCTTACTGGGGGGTGGGATGGGGCCTGGCTCATCGTAAACATAAGTCAGCTCAAGGCATTAAGAGAGCGAGGGAAAGAAGAATTGGATCAAAGTGGATATATCATCTGTAGTCTCCTGAAAGGATCTGAATCAGGTTCTGATGCCAGGAGAGAGAGATCCGCAGGGAAAACCACTGAAACAGACTCTGGGGATGGGCTGAAATGCAGTTTAAGGGCTTTGTGTGGGCCGCTGCAGCCACAGTAGTGGACATGGTCTTCCTGCGTGTTTCTGTTGAGGCAGGCATATTATGAGAGGGTTCTGGAAGGAAAGAAAGGGAAAATGTGGCATCAGAACAATACTTGAACTTACCAAAGGGCATGTCCAGACCCACTCATCCCAGCTCACTCTAATGATATTCTCTCTAGAAAAGTCCACACTTGGAGAAGCTTTTCTGACCCGAGGCCCTGGACAGTGGCTCACTGCGGAGAGTAGGGCACAGGGGTGGGAAGGGAAGACATCTCCATTTTAGCTGAAACACGGACGCCTCAGGCATCAGTATACGTACGTAAGTGTATGTACTTATATTTGGAAACCAAAACATGTACACACTGTATTCATAACACAGAAATAGAAAGCAAAGTGTAATGACATCTTTGTTTTATGGAGTGTGCATTCCACAAGTATGGTGTGATTTATCATTTATCACACACATACCAAGAGTTTTCTCTTTTAAAGGAAAGTATACTTTTATACAAAAATAAAGCTTGATTTTTTTTTACTTTAATAAAGAAAAAAAGATGAGAGCACAAAATTGTAATATTTACCAAATAGGAGTACAGGTCTAAAGAGCTGCAAAGACACTTACCAAGAAGGAGGTTCTCAGTTTTATATTCCAGAAGCCCCTTGCTGGTTCTGAGATGGCAACATTAATCAATGACTTGGATGGAGATATTTAATAACAGTGACGAATCTGTGCAGCACTTCATGGGTTATAAGGCACACTTCCTTTACAGAAGGCAGACTTATTTAATTTGTAAATAGCACAAAGCTGGGAAGCTGGGAGGTAGGTTTACACCAGAACCCCAAAAGACCCTGGTGGGTTGGGATGTGGGGGTGTTCTATAACTGGGTAGAACTCAATCACCGTAAGTGCACTGCTAATAAAAATCCCAATTGCATTTTGGATATGGAGAAATCATGGCTCAACTAAAGCTTATGTGAAATAGAACCTAGAGGTTTTAGTAAACTAAACACCAGGTATGCTAATAATATGATACAGTTGCCAAAAGAGCTAATGCAACTTAAGCTGCATTAGTAGAGGTATTAACTCTAGACCAAGGGAGGTGCTCATCTTTAATCTCGACTGGGCAGATCTTGTCCAGAGATAAGAGGTAGTATACATATCACGGAATTTAAGAGTATGGGTTCTGGAGTGAGTTTACCTGGGTTCACATTCCCACTTTTACCACATCCAGCTGCATGAGGATCTTCAGTATGTTGCTCAACCTCTCTGTTTCTCACTTTCCCTATCTGTCAAATGGGGTTGGAATAAGAACTATCTTGTGGGATTGCTTTGAGGATTAAAGGGAACTGTCTTAGTTAGCTGACTGGTTTGACTAACAAAATAACACACACTGGGTAGCTTGAATAACAGAAGTTTATTTTCTCATACTACTGGAGATGAGAAGTCCAAGCTCAAGACGCCGGTCAATTTGGTTGCTGATGAGGGCTCTCTTTCTGGCTTGTGAAAAACCTTCTTGCTGTTTCCTCAAATGGCCTTTCTTCTGTGTTGTGTATGGGGAGAGAGAGACAGAGAGAGAAGGAGAGATTGAGAGAGAGAGAGAGAGGGAGAGAGAAAGAGAGAGGAAGAGAGATCACACTTGTGCTCTTAGAGCCTCTTCTTATGAGGTCACTCATCCTACGGAATCAGAGACTCATCCTTATGATCTCGTTTAATCTTACTTACCTCCTAAAGGCTCCATCTGCAAATGCAGTGACATTGGGGGTTAGGGCGTCAACATATAAATTTTTGGGGGTGGGGCACATTTCAGTCCATAACAGTGACCATAGAGTCAAAGCAAATTAAAAGCATTTAGAAAAGAATCTTGCACACAGTCTAAGTACTCATTAAGTGATAGTCAATACAGTCTTGACTTTGTTATTTGAATCTGGGCACTGCTTTAATAGGAGCATAAACAGACTGCATTAGGAACGATTTCCTATGAGGAATGTTTAAAGGATGTGAAATATTTAGACTAACAGATAAAAATTTGGGGCGATGTGCCAGATGGATTCGCAGGCTGCCAGGTGGAAGTGCAAGAGCTTTGTTCCAGTCGACTGCGAGCGTGAAGTCTGGGCACACCAGCAGGAATTATGGGAGGACAAGGGAGCATGAGGTGAGGGGCAGCCTCAGGATCAGCATCTGCAGTTGAGCACGAACTGACACATGTTTTCTTTTCGAGAGGACAATTCAGTGATAAGAATCAAACATGGTAAAAATGTGCATGCCTTTTTACCCAGCCGTCTATTTGGAGAACTTTTTCAAAAGGAAATAGTCCAATGTGTATGTACACAGAAGTTATTACACCATTATTTGTGATAGTAAAATATTAGAAACAGCCCAAATATCTCAAAATAAAGACTTGAGTAAATAAATTAGTGTACATCAAGGAAAGAGAATGTTATGCAGGTATTTGAAACACATGTGTGTTCTCAGAGATGTTTTTGAAATTTTGAAATGTAGGAAAAACATTTAAAATAACTGTGTGTTTCCAAAGGTACGCATGACCTGTTGATGAGCAATTAAATCAAGACTTAGAAGAGTATGTGGCGAGTAATCCAATCTTCACTAAAAAAAATAAAATAAAATAAGAGCGGGCAACGTGGTGTGTTTGCAGGCTCCCTGCTGCCAGAGCACGCCCGGAGGATGTCGCCAATGTGTTGACAGAGGTTTAGACAGCACAGTGGGATTGTGGGCACGTGGACTTCCCCTTCTCTATATATTCTAATTTTTCTATAATAACACAGACTACTTCCATACAAGTGAATCTGTACAAATACATAAAATGAAGGTGATCTAAAGACCTAAGACATTTTGAAAGTTAAATAACAACATGATTTCAAGGGAATTATGATTCCAGTTCTATGCAAGAACACTGAGACTTGGAGTGGGCTTGGGACCTGCCTGGGACCACCCCACTGCGGGCGATGTTGAGAGGTGAACTCGGTTTCCCTGACTTGACCTCTCCGTGGTGAGTGGCTGTCTCTGGGCTGGGTGGGCCTATGGGGTCTCCTGACTGTCAACTCACATCATCAATGTGTGGCTCCATGCTGGGGGGCCACACTGGTGGACAGCTAAGCATGGGTTTGGCAGATCCCAAGCCATTTCACCACAGCCCAGGATGTCACACCCATCCAGCCTCTGAGAAGCCCTCAGGGACTGGGGACAGGGAAGTCCCAGAGGCAGTGGCTGTGGCTGTGGAGAGACCCCCAAGCAGCTGCTCACATGCCCTCCACAGCTGTTGCCAGGGCACCTCCAGCTTCAGAATATTCTTGTCTTTAAAAGGATTCTTTACAGTCAGACTGTCTTGGGTCAATAGTCTCCATCTGCACTGTCCAGCAGAGTAGCCACTAGCTACATTTGATGATTTAAATTAAATTTAAAATTAAATAAAAGAAAAAAATGTAGTTGTTTTAGCTGTACTAGCACAAGCGACTAGTGGCTGACTAGTGCAGAATTATAGAACGGTCCCACTGTGGTGGGTAGATCTGTGGGACCGCACTGCTTTGTATGCACCCAGGACTTTGTCACCCGACTGATGTAGCTCCAACGCTTGGCTCTGCCACTTGCCAGTAGACCAGATCTCTAGCTCACTGAGGACAGGCCTTCCTGGCTCATCCCAGAGCTCAGCACATAGTAGACACTGTCAGGGTTTGTTTATAAATTAATGAAAAATGTAGGTAAGGATCTGGCACAGAGTAGGACCTCAGTTAACGTGGCCACCACTTGGTGGGCATATCAGGAGAAGAAGGAAGCCCCCATCACCCTCCCTCTCCTCTCCTCATGTAGATGAGCTCGTGGATTAAGAGGCTGTCTGTAGCGTGTGCAATAAATACCTCAAGGATAAGGTCATTCACAAGACTCAGACATTCACGATATTGCTAAATGCTGGCTGCCATGAGCAATTTGTCAAGAACCCATCTGTCACTGAGCATGGGCAGTATTCTAACATGGCAAGTGAAATTGTCTAATCCTTGTCTGCACTGTATGAACCACCAGGTCTGTCTGCTCAGCAAGGCAATATAGGGAGAGGTGTCTATGGGGGGAATAATCATCGCCAATGGCCTGTCACATCTTCAGAATCCTGACTCCGCGGCACACATGCAAGGCTGCAGGGAGAGTGACACATGCTCCACTAGGATGAGACGCCTGGATCTCCCAGGGTCTGCCTGGGGAACTGGTAAGCTTCCTGGCAGCGCAGCGCAGACAGACTCAGTGACTCCCGCTTCCTCCGCTCCTCTTCCCGTTTGGCACGGCTCTTGTTTAGGTTTGAATCTCTCATCTGAATTCTGCTGGGGCTGCCTGCTCTGCACAGCTACAGCCCTGTTTCA